>NC_090449.1:846746898-847364398 GCF_031143425.1 Pleurodeles waltl
CGATCTGCCCAGTCATCGGAAAAGACAAACTGCACTTCAGTGGAGGAGAAAGAGACATGAGAAGTAAAGCAAACCTACTCCTTGGAACATCAAAAACTTAAAAGTGTGAAATATATAAATAGACTTTCTGTTACCAAAATTGTGGCATTTCTTACCTGAGAACCTCCGACTCAGTCCTAACCTGCTTCTCTTCCAGTAAAACCTGACAACTCAAGCTCACTAAAGTTACACAGTTGTATCTCCTATTCTCCACTGCCCTTGAACCTACTTTCATGCTGTAGAAATATATTTGATAAATACATTGCTGTATGAATCTCAAATATGAGGGATATGAGTTTCTTTTGGCAGCAAGTTATTTCTCATCAGGCTGCTAATTTCTGGAGCCAACCCAGAGAGGCTGCCTTCAGCATAGGCATGACTAATAGCTACCAACATACATATGATCCCAGCAAGTTTCAGGACATGATCTCTACACTCTTATGACACATTAATTCTAATTTGATTCCATTACCAGGCAATGTGGCAGATGGAATACCAAAGTGGAAGAACATACTCTGTCACGCATTCTCTACTGTAAAGTGCTGCACGGCTTCTTGGAATGAGAGGTGCACTGTATTAATGTTTAAAATGAAAATCAAAGCTCGCTTATCCAAAGGAAAATGTGGCAATCTGAAGGTGGTTATCCCTCATGCAGGACAGTGATTCAAGCAGCAGAATTCTGCAAGCTATTGTTTTATGACCTACTAACAAAACCTCCTTTACTAAGAGAGTGAGATTCATCTTCACATACCTACAATCATGTTTGCACTCAGTTTTTACTTTTCAATGACCATTCAACATCACTGTATGTGACATTAAAGTGCAGTGATCATCGTTTTGTGGTATTGCACCCTTGTGTACAGTAAGTACTACAGTAAGTACTACAAAGATCAGAGTTTTTGCTTGATTTCTGGATTCTTATAAGCTTCCTGACTGTGTGAGATGGTTGTGCCATTCTGATATTGGTCTCTGTCTATGGTTTGTAGTTCATCTTCAGCAGAAGCCGCACTTCTGCATGTTCAGTGTCTGCATTCTTTCTATGATGTGTGCAAATGTCCTTAGTTTGGTGAGTTTCTTGTCTTTCGTTGCACCAGTACTCCCCAGTGCACTGGTTCTCTTGTGGTTCCTTGGTCCAATCTCCATTTTATGTTTCTCTTAGTTTGATGGTTGCTACTTGAGACCGTGTTTATGTGTTGTACCTATGTCTGCTTCTTGTCAGTGTTTACATGTTGGGTTTGCAGGTGTGCTTCGTGGGTTTCTATTTTTTCCTGTTCTTCTCAGGTCTATTTTCTTTCAGTGCTTGAGATGCGTGTTTTTGTCTCCCTAGGGCAGGCTGCTTTCCTGCGCTGGGCGGAGGTTTGTGTGTGCAGCCCGAGTTTCCTCCACCATTTTTACGTAGGGTGTATCTTATGTACGTCTGTCACAAAGTGGAATGGTGCCTGCATTGGTGTAGGCCACACCATGTGTGCCACTGTGGGGAAAAGCCAGGAATGTGCCATACTGCTCGTACCCTATTATGGAGCACAGCAAGGTGAAATGCTGTGCTGCATGAGTTCTAGTTAAATTGGCCCCTTGGTGCCTAAGGTCCAATGTTTATACCTGGTACTCTTTCTCTAGAGGGAGGGGGAAGCTTCTAGAGGTTTCTCTTTGAGATGCCCAGGCATCCTGCCTTCCCTGTCCAGACTCCAGACCAACTACTAGAGGGTATGAAGCCCTTTGTATGGAGGCAGAACACAGCCAACTCCGCCCTCTGATTCTGCCAGTGATGGCCCTTACCGGTATACCAAAGCTCTCTTTTGTGTGTGGCTGTCTAGGAGGAACATACAAAGCCCAAATTTCAACTACACCAAGCCATGTCGCCAAGTGACAGGCTAAAGGCCTTGAATGGCTAAGGGAGGAAAATACCAACTTTTAAAATTGTATCTTAAAATCCAATTTTACTATGAAAGAAGAATCTTTGTTGCAATTACAAAGACACCAAACATGAACTCATTACTTCTTCCCATTTGGAAATTACAGCTTATTGAATGTAATAAGGTAACTCCAATGTTTCCCTACAGGAGAGATAGGCCTTCCAGTAGTAGAAAACACATTTAAGAGTTTTTTATTACCAGGACATGTAAAAGTGAAAATTACTTTTTCAATACATTGCACCCTGCACTGTGGGCTGCTTAAGGCCTACTCTAATGGTGACTTATATGTATTAAAAAGGAAGGTTTGGGCCTGACAACATGTTAATTTCACCAAACCGAAATGGCAGTTTAAAAGTGCTTCCACAGGCTCCAATGGCAGCCCTGAGACATGTTCACAGGGCAACTTAAGTTGGTGGCACAATAAGTGCTGCATGCTGACTTGCAGCATTTAATGTACAGGCCCTGGGCATAAGTAGCCCCACTTTACTAGGGACTTTCAAGTAAATTAAATATGCCAATTGAGGATAAGTCAATTTACCATGTCTTAAAGTGTGAGGACATGCACTTTATAACTGGTTAGCAGTGGTCAAATGCACAGAGTTCTAAGGCCAGCAAAAGTGAGATCAGCAAAAATGGAGGAGAAAGGAAAAATGTCTGGGGGGAAAACCACCCTAAGGCTGAGGGCTCTTACACTAACCTGTACAGTTCTGCAGTCAGCAGTCTCATTCCCCTGAGTATGTTAAGGGTTACGATTTTGACATTTTAAGCCTAAGCTTAGAATGCCATTGCATAAATGATTTTATTCAAGTTTCCATAGCTTTCAGTAAGTTAGCAGGTATCTTCAGTATTGAGTCTACGTGCAATGTTCATTTTATTTATTTAGATCGTTCCACATATTGAAAATTCCAGTTCAGACTATCTGTCCAAATTTCTTGTGACGGCATCTAGGAGTGGGCATAGATTATCTGTTGTTATTTTTCCAATCCTCTATTTAGCAATGTTGCAAACATTTGAATGTATTTGTTTTGAATTGAAACAAAGCAGCACCTAATGCATTCCTGATTATGCATGTTGTCAATGGCAACACTTCCGTATTTATTCTAGTAAACATTATACTCTGAACATTTCTAAAATCTAGATGATCAAGCCATGGAATCAATGTTGTGGATTTTTATAATCACCATTATATCACTGGAGTTTTCAAGGCCTTTTGTTCCTCTGCAGCTATCTATATCCTTTTTCTCAAGAGGGATTTTCTAGTCTTCACTGGTAGGGGTTCCAAGACTAGTTAAAAAAGACGTGGGATAGTGGGAGTCCTAGTCTAGATCCCCTTAATACTTTAAGGGGTGATCAAATAAAAACCCTGCAGCTGACAATCACCACTGAACGTGTTTACAACCATTTTACTTTCCCTATAAAGCCTGCTTCTCTTCCCATGTTTGCCAAAATATTAAAGTACTTCCATTCCACAAGATCAAAAACTTTTTCCTGTCTAATGGCACGACGTTGGTGTCATCCTTCTAATTTCGTATTTGCCATATTATATGTGATAAAGTCTGTAAATTGAAACTTGAGGGTCAACTAGTGACAAACCCAATTTGTGAGGAATGAATTAATCAATTCATACGCTTCCTAAAACTTTTCACCTAAAACTTTAGCTAAGATTTTCATGTCTGTATTAATTAGGGATATTGGTCTAAGGCTGCTACATAACAATGTGTCCTTCTTAGGTTTGTTTCAAGATCACAGAAATTTACACTTTATTGAATTCAGAAGCTATTGTCGCTTTTTCTGATGCCTCATTATATACATCATGTAGTTATATCTTATACATTATAAATTATATAAATCATAATACACTATATACAATTATACATTATACATAATAATACATTATATACATCATGTATTATTTCCAGTTTGTTAATCTTATAGAACTCAAGAGGCAGTCTATTCTGGCCTGGCATCCTTCCTACTGCCATCACATCTATGGATTTTGTGTTTCATTTTCAGATATCTCTTCCTCTGGGGATAGCCTTTTTTCTTCTGTGAGTGGAATATTTCAGCGGTTTCATATTCAGAGTGAAAGAGAAAACTAAAGAGTTTATTAAAGGGATTCATGATTTCTACATGGCTGGCGATCAATTGTCCATTACCCACTTTTGCTGCTAGTCTCATGTTTATGCTTTCCATTTATTTAAATTATAGTGCTAATAATCAATATGTCTGTTCTCCCTGTTAATACTGTGTTTGCTGGATGTGAGCAAGTGTACATTGAGCTTTAGATGTCTAAAACATATTAAATTACATGCATCAGACACTGACACAAAGGTCTTCTCCTGGGGCCCCTACTCGACTGATTATTACCAAGATCCTAAACTTCAGCAACTGGAACACCATTCTTTGGGAGCCACGCAAATAAGGCAGGTTGCATTTTCAGGCATCCCACATTATGATTTTCCTAGATTCCTCAAAAGCAACACAAATGCAAAGTAAGTTCTTTGATGCTGTAAAGCAGAAACTTAAGACTTTGTCCCTGCAATACATGCTCCTCTTCCCAGCATAACTGCAAGTCAGTCATGGCTCCTACTCACGTTTCTTTGACATGCTGGAGGTGGCCTGGGAATGGGCAACCGAGCAACGAACTCCTGAAGATGCGAGCCACCGGATGATCTCACCCAGACTGGCCTGGACCTCACAAGTACAGCCATCACCCAATCCCAGACCCATAACGTTCCCAATCCAAGGGTTGGTGGAAGCATCAGAGCCATTCCCCTATCTCCTCAGAGATGGACCCCGAGTGTCCCAGATGGAATTTGACAATCCCTTAGCTTATTGCCACCATCAGGAAGCCCAAGGACGTTGATGCTGCTGCATCGAATGAAGGTAATCCCTCCGTGGCTAAGTCAAGAGCTCCTGCTCCTTGGTGGTTGGTGAGCATTGGGGGTAGATCCAGGGTGCCATATGTATGACTTTGCATATTGATTCTTCAACAGAGAAGGCCCACCTCAAATACCCTGCTGTGTTTTTTGTGTTTCCAATGTTGGATTCTGTTGGACGACAGATGCTTCAGGGGTGGAAGTATGGGGTGGTGGGGCTGTTGGGGAATGTTGGATAATGTTATGTTTATAATGTTATGTTTTGCTTTGTGCTTCATGCTCCCATACCTATCTTGTGGCCCTTGCTCCATCACCCTTGGTGGATTCTTTCATTGACCCTGTCCCCTTAGGTAATGTCTGCCATGGATTTTATGCTAATCTTGAGAATGTTAATGGTCTCTTGGACTGTATTAAATGCACAGAGGTTCTGAAGTACCTCCACCATCATCAATCAGGTGTAGGTTTCCTACAGAAGACCCTTGTATTGGGAACCCTTAGCTCATACCTCTGAAGATTTGGTTATGATTGCGTATACCATTCTGCTTTTTCAACAGAAATCCTTCATGGACTCCTTCCAATGGTGACCACCCAGGCATTCCATGATCCCCCTGGGGATATACGTAAGAGTTGCTGGAACCGTGGAGGGGAAGTCATACAACTTGAGGAGCATTTACGTATATCCCCATTTGCAGGGACAAACCCTTAAGAGACCTCACTGCAGTGATTGCCAACATCTTCTATGGGTGCTACTGCTATCAGGGGACTTCAATGCTGTCTGTAACATGACTTTAGATATCACCGGCCCCCCTCATGTGACTGGCTGGCCCTCTCCAGGACCCTCACTTCCTGGGCAGACTCCCTGGGACTCTGGGACTTTTGGAGAGGATGGAACGTGTAGGGATTTACTCATGTCTCTGTATCTACCAGGACCATGTCCTGCATTGACTACATCTTTCTTCTGGCCATAGAATGTCCATGCTCCTGCATCACCAGTGTGCCACAAAAGTGCTATGTGCATCTAAACACTTGGTTCCTCATTGAGAAGGGGCTTGTAGGTTGTCTCTCTCTCTGGCACCAGGCTCCTATTTTGAGACAAACAAACGGATGGACTAGGCAGCTGATACCCTTTCAGCTGCAAGTAAACCCACAATGTGAGGGCTAGCCAAATCATACCTTCAACACGTGGACAAATAAAAACACTGAGCCATCACTGACCAGGAGACTCACATACTTAACCCAGAAACTGCAATAGCACTGAACTCGACGGAATCATTGAACCAGCAGAAAGAAACAGGCAAAATGTCTCTTCACAATCTAGCTTTCCAAGACACTTGCCAATGCTGGCATGAAGCCACCCAGTGACTATATGAACATGGGGACAAGAGCATTGTGCTTCTGTACTACCCAGCCAATAGAAACCTTAGCGCTAGACATTTCCATGCTATGGAAGATACCACTGGGTCATTGACCAGTACTCAAGAGAATACTGTAGAGAGGTTTTCCAATTTGTTAGAAATGGTGTCTTTGGTTGGCAGTCAGGTTACCCCATGTCCAAGCAAGGATGCTCACTGTAGTTTGGGTAAAAGCTAATCACCTTCAGTTAACCCCCGCTTACCCCGTTGGTAGCTTGGCATAAGTAGGCAGGCTTTACTTCAGAGTCTAGGTGTAAAGTATTTGTACCAACACACACAGTAGTGAAAACACAACAAACTGACACAACACAGGTTTAGAAAAATAGGAAATATTTATCTAAACAAAACCAGACCAAAACAACAAATATCCAACATACACAAGTCAAGTTAGGAATTAAAAAGCAAAAAGAGTCTAAAATCCTTTAGAAAACAGTGCTAATGCTGTTAGCATGAAAAAGTACCTGGGTTGCATCGAAATAACATCGCACGGGCGAGTGTGCATCAGAAAAGGCCAGCGATGCATCGATTTCTCACCCGCAAGCAAGACCTTGCGTCGTTCCTCTTCCTGTCGGGTCGTCGTGCATCATTTTTCCTCTCTGCAGGACAGCGATGCGTCGATCTGGACAGGCACATTTGGTCCAGGCATGCTTTGTGTTGTTTTTCCTTGCCCAGCGATGTTTGCATCAAAAATCCTGCCGCACAGTAGCAGCAAAACCACACTATGTGGGTTGCACCGTTGATGAGCCATCTATGCTAGGAGGGAGGGGAGGAGTGGTCACTTAACCTGAAATGGCTGTGCGTGCTTTCACACAATGCAATCTCCAACCCCCTGGTGTCTGTATGGGGCCTGGCCTGGGCCAGGCAGGATTTAACAAACAAGAGAGACTTTCCTTTGAAGTAGGCCTACTTCAAAGGCCAAAATGGGTATAAGAAGGGCACCCAAACCCCTGGAAATTAGATCACTTCTGGAAATCAAGAGGAACCTCTGCCCAGAGAAGAGCTGAAGAGCTGAGGAGAAGTGCTGCCCTGCCTGTGACTGTGCTTTGTGGAGCTGTCCTGTAGTTGCTGCTTCTGCCTGTGCAAGGGTACAAAGACTGGACTGTGTTGTGCATTCCTGTTTGTGAAGAAATCTTCAAGGGCATGTCCTGAGCTGCCTCCTGTTGTTGAAGTCTCAGGGTCATTGTAGGAAAGTCCTCCTTTTTGCCCTGGTCACCCTGCACTTTTTGGACAGGTACTGGTGGTTACTGACACTTGGCTGTGCCCTGGGTACTGCTTACCAGTCCAGGGCCAGTCCTCTGTGTAAAGTGGATATGCAAATTAGGCTAATTATAATGGGCTAGGTTAACCTACCTATAGGTCCCTAGTATATGGTAGGGCATGTAGGTTTAGGCACCACAGCATAAGTAGTGAGGTGCCCAGTGTCATTTTAAAGGCAGGCCTGGTTTGCTGGCTGCTTTTAAATTAAAGTTATATGCAAATTCGACTTTGGAATTAAAAGTAGTTCCAAAGTCTTAAACTACCTTATTTCTACGTAGAAGTCACCCCCAAGGTGTGCCCTATGTGCCCCTAGGGCTGGGTGCCATGTAACTATAAGAAGAGACCTTATAAAAATAGTTTTTAAAGCCCTGGTGAGGTAAAAACAGCCAAATTTGTTTTTCCCTCATTGTAGTGAATGGCCTTCATAGGCTAGAATGGGGAGACTTTATTTTAATTTTTAAAGTCTCCTTAAATGATGCATACCAAGAATTTGGTATCAAATTAATTGTTGTAATAAATTCCACAACTTCCAGTTGTTGCATTTAATATAACTTGTTCAGGTAAAGAGTTTTAAACCTTACCTGAAAAGTTGCCCATTGTTTTTGATGCTGTGCCCCAATTGGCCAGCCTCTGGCAGCCTGGCCAGGCTGCCTTGATGAGGTGTGAAGTTGCCTGGCTTCACACAAAGAGATGTGCCTGTGGGAGGGAATTTCCCCTCAGCAGATGGTGAGGCAGGAAGGGGGTGGGCTGCCAAACTGGTCTTCAAAGGCAGAGAAGGACATTTGGAGCAACCAGCAACACCTCCACTTCCTGCAACCCCAGACAACTAGGTGCCCCCTTGATTAGATTAGGAGAGGGCAGGAGAGGGGTGTGTTTATGATTTTTAGCCACACCAGTGGGTGGGCACAGCCAGATGTAACCTCCAAAAATCAGACTCAGCCATGATGGATTTTTGAAGAATGTTGCCTCCTGGGATTGATTTTTGCCACACTTCCCAGGAAGTGGTCATCACAGGGGGAAGGACCCTGCACCTGATTGGAGAATCAGGACCCCCCTGTTTTTCACCCAGGAGAAAGGATAAAACTGGCAGACCTGCACCCAGACCTCAGATCCCCATCAGATTCCAACAAGGAAGAACCAAAGGAGAAGAAGGACTGCCCTGCTGGACCCCTGGCCTGCACCTGGAACCTGCACCAGCTGCACACTTGGGCTTCACCACAAGAAGGACTTTGCCTGGCTTCAACTGGTTCAAGGAGAGACTCCCTGTTTGCTACAGGTAAAAAATTGCTAACCAGAGTCCCCTGCACCAACTCCTGAAGAAATCAACCAGCTGACCACTGCCCAGTGGCCATAAAAGGAATTTGCACCAGGTGCATTCTGGGAGTTGTAGTCCGCACCCCCCAAGGATCATCTCAGAGCTTCTGGACCCTTAGGGTGAGCTGTGGACCCCAAAAGAACCTTAAAAGAACATCTGGGAGAAGCCCCAGAAGTTTAGAGAAGTTTTGAGAACTTTTGAAAGAAAGCTCTATAGAGGGACCGACCTGCCGCAGCAACTCTGGCCGGCTTGCCTCAACGCGACCCGGCCTGATTTGCAGGTTCGTCCCGGTAATGAAAATCTCCAAAAAAGAGACTACGTCCGAAGGTAAAAAGTTGACCGGGACCTCCCAGCCAGCGTATCCGAGGAGGGCTCCAGGGACGTCGATCAAGATCCAGGTTTACCCCAGTCGAAAGATTTTCACCTAAAAAAACCGACTACGTCCGAAGGTAAAAATCTCCACCGAGGATTCCCGCGACGCGTATCCGGAGAAGGGCTCCAGGAGGTCGGATTGGACTGGCAGGTTCGTCCCGCTGAAGAAAATCTTCATAAAACGACTAAGTGTGAAGGTAAACTTTTGACCGAGGCCTCCCGCGGCCTGTAGCTGAGCTGGGCTCCATGGCGGTCGGCCTGAAAGTTTGACTTTGCCCCAGTCGAGGTGCAACCAGATGACCCGATTGGCACTTTTTGTTTCTAGGCACTAAAAAAACAATACTTCTTTAAAAATTCATACCTCCGGTTTCCCTTATCCAATTTTATTTGTTTTTGTGTCATTTTAAAGATAAAAATATAATCTATTTATATAAATTGGTTTTGGATTTTTAAACTGTTTCCTGTGTTTTATTTACATACTGTTTTATGATATTTGAATGCTTTACACTCTATCTCCTAAGTTAAGCCTTGTTGCTCGTTGCCAAGCTACCAAGGGTTGAGCTGGGTTTAATTTACTGAGACCTAACTGGACCTAAGTGGAGGTTAGTGGCCTATTGCTAAGTGTAGGTACCTACCTGCCCTTACCAATAACCCATTTTCCAACAGTCATCAAAGACTTCCCCTGCAAGCACCTAGTCTCCCTGCTGAGACTCCTGTCCTGCCAAGTGGTGCCCAATCCAGTTCCTGGGGCCTTGGAAGGTGAAGCTGGCAGACCAAGACTGAAAATCCATGCACAGATCGACGTGCGGGGAAAATTTTGATGCACCTTCTAAGACGCGGCTGAGAAACAACGTGTTGCCAGCTTCGTGGCTGAAATCTATACTCCACCTGCATCGCAGCTGGAAGATCAACGCACGTGGCTGGAGAAACAAGCACAACACCCGCTGAGGAGGGTGATAACGTTGAGACCCAGAAAGCGCGGTTTTGCTGATACCGTGCAGCAGGATTTTCGAAGCAACCATCGCTGGGTGCAAACAAACAATGCAAAGCCTGCCCAGACCCGAGGTGGCTGTCCGGATCGATACATCACTCTCCTTCGGAGAGGAAAAACGGCGCACACTGACCCGATCGGAGGAGGAACGACGCACGGACTTGCTTGCAAGTGAGAAATCAACGCATCGCTGGCCTCTTCCGATGCACACTCGCCTGTGCGGTGTTATTTTGACATAACCCAGGTACTTTTTCATGCTAACAGCATTAGCACTGTTTTCTAAAGGATTTTAGACTCTTTTTGCTTTTTAATTCCTAACTTGACTTGTGTATGTTGGATTTTTGTCTTGTTTTGCTTAGATAAGTATTACCTATTTTTCTAAACCTGTGTCGTGTCATTTTGTAGTGTTTTCACTGAGTTACTGTGTGTTTGTACAAATACTTTACACCTATACTCTGAAGTTAAGATTGCCTGCTTGTGCCAAGCTACCAAGGGGTGAGCAGGGGTTAACTGAGGGTGATTCTCCTTTACTTTGACTAGAGTGAGGGTCCTTGCTTGGACAGGGGGTAACCTGACTGCCAACCAAAGACCCCCAAGTCTAACAAAATTAGTATGAAAACCTGCATGCCTGTCATCCACGCCCGGCTGCTTGCGGACATACCCCTCCCCTGTTTGAGTCAACCCCAACACCAAACTCTAAATGAACCAATCACCACAGATGAAATACAAACTGCCATTGGGGACATAAAGAGTGGTGAACTCTGTGCCCCTATTCATACTATTCTAATTTCTGCAAAATTATTGCACTGCATCATCTTAGAGGCGGTGACACAAAGGTACATTCCCACCAGAGATTGAGCTCCCAACTATAGTGGTCATTCCTAAACTGAAGCAGTCGGTGGCAGCTTGTAAGTCCTACTGACCCATCTCGGTGATCAACGCGGACATTGCAACATATGCCAACATCCTGGTGACAAGACTTCAGATGCTCCTTGATTCATCCCGTGCAAATGCAGTTTTATGCCCAGCTGGAGCACCCATCTCTGTATTCATACAGTACAGGTGGCCCTGGCCCACATAGGAGGTCTCTCGGAGTCAGCAGCTCTTTTGCTGGTCAACTTTAAAAAGCCTTTAAACCGTGGTTTGGAGCTACTTGGAATCAATGCTACTCCGGATAGACTTCGGCCCTTGCTTGTGAGACATGGGAATTCTCTATGGTAGACCAATCGTACAAGTCCTGGTTAATGGTGTGTTATCCCAGGAATTCACAATCTGGCACAGAAACCACCAGTGTGTCCACTATTAGTGCTCATCTTTGCCCTCGCCATTGAACCATTGGCCCAGATATTCCGATGTGATGCCCAGTTGCAGGGGTGGAGATAGAGCGTAACCTCTGAGGACAGAATTGCACTATATGCTGATGATGATCCTGTTCCTTGCTGACTCTGCAGTCTCAGGCCTTCGGGCCCTGGAGCTCCTGCATCTTTTTGAGGATGCCTCAGGCCTTTGCATGAACAGGGGGAAGCCACTCCTTGTTCTCCTGCAGGGAGATCACACATCTTTAGACTGGGAGTCCTGAATCCCAGTTAACCATCTCAGTTTCAAGTGCTTGGGAGATCATATTTCCATTCTAGCAGACCTCACATGCACCCTCAATGTTAACCTCCTCTTAGGTGGGACCACAAAGAGTGTAAAGGCATGGTGAACACCTTCCTTTGAATATCCTGGGCAGAGTAGCATTGATCAAAATGATGATACTCCCCTGCTTCCTCTATATCTTACAGAACTTCCCAATCCAGATTCCTAATACATGGTTCACCGAAGTGGCAGGATTGCTCCACTCTTTTACATGGAGGGGTCGCACCCGTATCCCACAAGGTAAATGTTGCCACTCGATGTATGATGGGAGTCTCGAAGCAGCAGATATTCCCTAATATTACTGTGCCTCTCAGCTTAGGGTTATCAATGATTGGCTGACAATTGGATGGAATGATCTGGCTTATCAACTCAAACTGTCTGACCTCAGTTTAGACGGAGTGTTGCATTGCCTGTATCCGACCGGAAGCCACTTGAGTGACCTTTCTGGTATGAAGAATTACAGCATGATTCACAGGCTGGGACAGGTGCCTGACCCGGCAAACTCCCCTCTGGGTGGGTTGTTGAATGGAACAAGTGGCACACTTGGAGGGATTCTGACATTGGGACTTAAATGGGATCACTTTGTTGAGTGATGTTTGGCATGGTTCTGCTATGTACTCATTCACTGAGTTTTAATCCCAATTTACCCTTTCCCACATTTAGTTTCTGCATCATTCCCTGGGTCAGTGCACATCCCATTTGCTGGAGATCTTGGAATTCAGCCCTACAGAGGGGCAACTGTTGTCAGGGGAATCAGGCCTAGGTGGTATCTCCCAGATACACCATACTCTTATTTGTAACACACCAGAGACAATGGCCTCACTGAACCAAAGATGAAAGAAATGGGTGGGCGAGTTGGGGGAGGCTGAGTGGCTGGAGCCTGCATGGTTCTCCACAAGACTAGATTGAACCAAGTGCATTACATTCACAGTACTTACCTGACACCCAACAACTCTGATATGCAGGTATTGTGCCTGACTCCATATATGCTCGCTGTTGACATTCCACGATGGATTCTTCTACATTGTTGAGTGATGCCCTGTGATCACGCAGTATTGGACCCATATAAGCAACACTTCTCTGCAATCCTCAATAAGATGGTAGAATTGATTCCAAAGTTAGCCCTTTTAGGCATAACGGAGGGGTTTGAAGGGCTGTGAGGTGACAGGACGTTGGTGGGAAAGGCAGCTTTGGTGGCTGTTGGACTTAGCTGTTTTTTGCAGGATCATCCCTAATCTTTTTGTCTTCTTCGTCCTATTTTTTCTGACTCTTTTTTTGCCTTTAGGACTCCGAGCACTTTACCACTGCTAACGTGCATATGCTCTCTGTGTAAATTGCATTGTTGATTGAGTTATCTGTGATTGGCATATTTGATTAACTAGTAGGACCCTAGTAAGGCGCACTAAAGGTGCCCTGGGCCTGTAAATCAAACGTTACTAGAGGGCCTGCAGCACTGGTTGTGCCACCCACATTAGTAGCCCTGTAAACATTGCTCAGATCTGCCACTGCAGTGTCTGTGTGTCCAGTTTTAAACTGCCAATTTGACTTGGCAAGTGTACCCACTTGCCAGGCCTAAACCTCCCCTTTTAATACATGTAAGGCACCCCTAAGGTAGGCCCTAGGTAGCCCCATCGGCAGGATGCAGTGCATGTTAAAGGTGGGCCATGTACTGATGTGTGTTACATGTCCTAACAGTGAAATACTGCTAAATCCAGTCTTCACAGTTGCAAGGCCTATCTCTCTCATATGTTAACATGGGGGCTGTCTTTAAATGTTATTAAAGTGCAGATCCCCTTTGGGAGCAGATAGAAATTTAGAGTTTAGGGTCTCTGAACTCACAATTTAAAAATACATCTTTTAGTGAAGTTTTTTGGATTGTTAGTTTAAAAACACCACTTTTAGAAAGTACGCATTTTCTTGCTTAAACCATTCTGTGACTCTGCCTGTTTGTGGATTCCCTGTCTGTGTCAGTTCGACAGTTGGGCTGTTTGCACCTCTCCTCTAGACAGTGACATAAAGGGAGCTGGGGTGTAGTCTACATATCCTGATGAGCCATCTGTGCTAGGAGGGGAGGGAGGAGTGGTCACTCACACCTGAAAGGGCTGTGCCTGCCCTTACACAATGCAGTATCCAACCCCCTGGTGTGTATCTGGGGCCTGACCTGGGCAAGGCAGGATCTTGTAAACAACAGAGACTTTCCTTTGAAGTAACTATACTTCGAAGGCAGACAGGGATATAAGTACTGGATCCAAAACCCCTGAAAGTTAGATTTCTTCAAGATTACTTCTGGAACCAAGAGGAACCTCTGCCAAGGAGAAGAGCTGGAGAGCTGGAGGAGGAGTACTACCCCTTTTCCTGTGACTGTGCTTTGCTGGGTTGTCCTGCAGTAGCTGCTTCTGTCTCAAAGAGGACAAAGACTGACTTGTGTGTGACTTCCCACTGGTAAAGAATCTCCAAGGGCTTGAACTGAGCTTGCCTCCTGTTGATAAACTCTCAGGGACATCAAAGACTTCTCTCTGCCAGCACTTGGACTCTCTGCTGAGACTCCTACCCTGCCAAGTGGTGCCCTAACCTGTCTCTGGGCACTTGAAAGGTGAAGCTGGTGGAAAAGGACAGAAATCCACACAAAGACCATTGTGTGGGGGAACTTTTGACGCACCACCCGCAATGCAGCTGATAAACGATGTGCTGCTGGCCGCGTGGCTAAAATCAATGCTCCACCTGCATTGCAGCTGGGAGATTGACGCAACATGGCTGGAGAAACAACGTGCAACACCCGCTAGCAGCTGCTGATGATGATTCAAGCCCCACACAACACAGTTTCCTGACACCGTGCAAAAGGATTTTGAGCGTAACATCACTGGGCATGAAAAATCTACGCAAAGGATGCCTGGACCCGAGGTGCCTGCAGAGGAACCGATGCATTGCTCTCTTGCATGAGAGAAGAAACGACGCACACCAGCCCGACCGGAGAAGAAATGACGCACGGCCTCCCTTGCGAGGAAGGAATCAACACAATGCTGCCTTTTTCCGACACACGCTCGCCTGTGCAGCTTTATTTTTTACGCTAAACAGGTACTTTGTGTAACAACAGCATTCTCACTATTTTTGAAGGATTGAGACTCCTATTCTTTTGAAAATTCATTTTTTTACTTGTGTACGTTGTATTTTTGTCCTTTTGGTCTTGTTTGATTTAGATAAATATTACCCATTTCTCTAAACTGGTGTGGTGTCCATTTTATAGTGTTTTCACTGTATTACTGTGTGTGTTGGTACTAATAATTTACACGTTGCTTCTGAAGTTAAGCCTACCTGCCCATGCCAAGCTATCAAGGGGGTAAGCGGGGGTTAACTGAGTGTGATTCTCCTTTACCCTAACTAGAGTGAGGGTACTTCCTTGGACAGGGGGTAACCTGGATGCCAACCAAATACCCAATTTTTAACAGTGGCCAAATGTGAAATTGCACATTCCTGGAAGCATCCCAAAGTGCCTAGTATTAAATTATGGTGAGCAGGTATGCGCTGGTGCGCAAATGAGGAAGAACCAATCTAAATCGCCTGTGGCTGCCCTCGGAAAGTTAGCAAAAGATGAGGCCAATGGTGGGAATATTACAGACTAACCTCCACATAGATAACTGTACCGCAAACTTGCACTCGCTAATGAGTCTGGCTACTGAGGGTGGGGTGAAAAATGGGTGGGAGTGGGATGGGCGAGTTATGTGTGACGTACTTTGCTAAACTTTCAACAAAACCAATTACATTTGTTTATAAAAAAGACTATTTTTTTCATCCTGTTGTGAACTGCTATAGTCATGGGTAAGATCACCTATTTCTGTTTCCAATTGAAATTGTTTGTGCTTAACTTTGCATTTAATTAAAGCTGAGTATCTCATTACTTCACCTCTCACATATGCTTTCTGGCAACCCTCAGTGTTCAAACTGAGCACACTGATCCTCCATTCTTGTGTGCGTGTGTCATTAGGAAAATACACAGTCTTACATTCTTGCACATTTAATCTCCATGGGCATACATGTGATTTTAGCAAGCCTACATCAAATTGTAATAGAATTAAGTCATGATTGAACATTCTATTAGGAATAATTGTAGCATCCTTGAAGGTATTCAATATCTTCCTATTTTGTCAACACTAAAGGTGTCTTGGGCACATGTCTTGGTGTCTCCTTAAATCAGGCTGCCCTGATGGAATCCAGAACATGGCTCAGTTCCCTCCCATTTATAAAGTGGATTTCTATGGACACCTGAAAAACACAGATTATCCTTCCGACTTCTATCTTCATGCACTATCGAAGGTACAAATGAGCTTGTCTCCAGTCAAGTTGTTCTTCTAACTTCTGTTAAAAAATGACCAGTCACACTTTAATAGCACTGAGCCATGTATAAAAATATGTCACTTCTTATCGAATGTACTTCTGTAGCCATCTTCGATGTCGTAACTTCTACTGCTGTGACCTTTCCTAGATCATGGCATGTTCCTAAAGCTACTTTGCTGCATTTCTGCTATTTCCTTGCTACTCGCTCCGTAAAGCATAATTGATTAGGTGATGTGCATTTTGGCATTTGAAACCATCTATTTTGTCTTGCATTGTCTTGCCTGGAGTAAGCTGAAGCATATCAGAGAAAAATCCAACAACCTATGGTGATCTCGCACTATCGCCCTGTGCTATGCGGCTGTAATCATTAAAAAGTTCCTACTAGTCCCATAGGGAAGTGCAGACATTTAAAACTTAGGAAAGTACATTAATTCTTTCAGTCATCGGCGATTCTATTTCACAGTTGATTGAGTTGTGCATGTTCTGTCTGCTCTCTAAGTTGATAAGGAGGACTAGCAGCTTCTTGAATGGTAATTTTAAACTGGAACCAGAATGCAAAGGCAGACAGAGGTCATTTTATTTGAGACCATATCTTCAACTTTACTAAATGTATTCAGAGATGAGGTTGGAGCTATTTATTACATTTCTAATTTAAGAGCGTTTGTTTTATTTAATTTCTGAACAGCTCAATGGAAGGGAATCTGATGAGGCAAAAATGACTACGCTGATACAAAGATACACGTTGTTGGTAATGTTTACAAGCTTTATCAGATAGAGCACATCAGAAACTATACGCACCCAGTCATATCTCCATAAGCTGCAACAGTCAGCGATAGATACCAGTTAGCAACTGAGATCAAATTAAAACCGTACTGGGGTTAGGTAGAACTTTGATAAAATCCATATCTGTTTTCCTGGCAATTATTATGTTAAACTGGTGTTTTAATATGTGCAGGATAAAATAATGTGCAGTATAAAACCATATTCTGGCACCTTTTGCACTGATTTTCGATAGTGAGCACGTTTCATATTTCATCCAGCACAGGTAATGATGAACACCAATGCGTTTTCGCCATTTTTAAAAACGAAGCAGACTTTCTCTCAAAAGTATATTTTAAGAAACCTAGCATATATCTTTTAGAAGTCTGCAAGCTGTAATATGCTTCCAAAAGCACTGAACTGTAATTAGCAAGCACACATAAGGAATACAAGCATGAGCTGGCGTTTTAAAATTAAGATATATTACTTACCCTTTCTCTTTTTACAAACATAAAATTTGTAATTAGAACAGTGTGACTTGTGCCATTCTCCATTTTCCGCATTAAGTGAAACACATTCTTGTGATGATCTTATCAACACTTGTCGGCTACTAACTTGTTCGGAGCTTTCTTTCCAATTTACGTAATCAACAGCACTGTTATCTAGCCATAGCCAATCGCCTAGGAAGACAGACAAGTATGAGATTATCACACTGATAAACTGAACTGTTGTATAACCACACCCAATCACCAAGGCTACAGAGGAATGGAGGAAATGATCACACTCATCACTACACAACAAATGTAACAAAGATAAACTAAATCATTTACGCATTAATAATACTGTAGTTTATGGTATATATGGTATATATGACTGTTAGACCTGACATTAATAGCTCCCCCTCATGTTTTGCCTTCAGTCCTCCTATTTTCCTGACTTCATTTTTGCTCTGCACACATTTTCCACTGCTAACCAGTGGTAAGGTGCTTGTGATTCCCCCCTTTAAACATGGTAAAATTGGCTTATGCTTGATGGGCATATTTAATTTACTTGTAAGTCTCTAGTGAATTGGTACTACATGAACACAGGGGGCTTAAATTAAATGCTACTAGTGGACCGTCAGCACTTACTGTGCCATCCACTTAAGTAGCCTTTTAAACATCTCATTTCTGCCTTTGCAGCTTCTGTCAGCAGTTTAAAGTGCCATGTCAACATGTCAAAATAAACCTTTTGCCCGGCCCAAACCTTCCTTTTTAATACATGTAAGTCAACCATAGGGTAGGTCCTGAACAGCCCAGTGGGCAGGGTGCAGTGTATCGGACAAGTAATTTTAAGTTTGACCTGTTCTGGTAGTGACAAACTATTACATTTGGTTTTCACTACTGCAAGGCCTTCCTCTCCCATAGGATAACACTGAACCCAGAACATCAGAGTGACTCCAAGGGTTAGTTAGCTAGCCTTCTGATCAGAAGCCTCAGGGACATAACAGATTTCCAACTCTCTTGAACTCAGCACCTGGACTATGCCATCTGTGAGCCCTGCCCTCCCAAGATGTGCCACTTGCATCCTTAATTATGTGAAGTGGGCCTGAAGGTGATGAAGCTGTCATCCCATCTGTGGGAGCGCAGCAAATCTCACACAGAGAGAGCTCTTCACCTTTTCTGCTCTATGCATCACCCTCAGATCTGACACATCACACCTGCTGTGTGGATCTCCCTGATGGAAGGACGTTGCATTGCCCATCGGAGCTGATGCATCCCCAAAAGGACTTTGCCTAGTCCAATGCAATCCGTCAGAACTGCTGCTGCGGAATGCATCTCCATGAAAGGATATCACTTCACTCAACTCAGCCCATCAGAACCACCCTGGCACAAGGCATCTGCATGCAAGGACCTCATCTCGCACTCTGCAACTTCCCGGATCTGCTGCTGAGTGATGCATCACCTAGCCAGGACCTCGCATTGCTTCTGATGCACATTGCATCCTATACATCAGACTCGCTTCGCAACCAGGAAAGGATTATGATTGCTACTTGATAAGAGTTTCACTACACTCAACTAGCAACCCAGTTTCAGACCATTACATTTGCAAATTGCTCCTATAGAAACAGCACTGTATTAGAAGTTTGTCTTTCAAATACTTTGTCATGAACCTAATTTATACTGAAGGAGATTTATGCTCTCACAATCTAGAACACCATCCCTATATCCATTAGAACCACCCCAACCCTGCTCCAAGTTAGGAAATAGTTAAAGGTGCATCTTTTTAAGGGCCACTGCATCACAATAAAGTAACAGTTCACTTTTGTCCTGAGAACCCAGCTACCTCGCCTATCACTAGTTGACTGTATGCATAACGTTTTTGCCATGTTTCCACAATACAATACCACATATATACTCACATACTTTATACTTGTAACTTTGATTTATGATGATCTCACAGACTATTGTACCCAAATATTGTTGCCAGAATTCAGTCTTGCATAAATATCTTGTCCTGAATGTCATTTAAAATAATATTGCCTCATTGGAGTTAATAACTGAAAATCTACTCCTAGTTGTATGATAGTTCTCCATGTGATATTCTGATATACAACTGTTACAGGTATACAAAGGCAACAAGATGCATTAACATAAATAGTATTCTGATAAATTTGATTTTTTCCTGGTAACTAATCCGTTTCCAAACAAAGTAAATATGCATATGCTACTATGGTCTCTATAAAATATGGCTCACACAGCTATACAGTCTATAAGAGGAGACAATCTTTGCCATTCATATGTGTCAGTAGCTTTATGGACACATGAAAAAAGCAGACCAGTAATATTCTAACAAAACAAAATTATATTGTCTTCTAAATATTTAGATATATTCTGACCGCGGTGGTCGGCGGTCGCCGCCCGCCAAGCGGTTCCCGCCGAAAGACCGCTCCGCGGTCAAAAGACCGCAATGGCCATTCCGGCTTTCCCGCTGGGCCGGCGGGCGACCGCCAGAAGACCCCCGGCCGGCCCAGTGGGACAGCCCCTTCAACAATGAAGCCGGCTCGGAATGGAGCCGGCGGAGTTGAAGGGGTGCGACGGGTGCAGTGGCACCCGTCGCGATTTTCACTGTCTGCACAGCAGACAGTGAAAATCTTTGTGGGGCCCTGTTAGGGGGCCCCTGCACTGCCCATGCCAGTGGCATAGGCAGTGCAGGGGCCCCCAGGGGCCCCACGGCACCCGTTCCCGCCATCCTGGTTCTGGCGGTGGACACCGCCAGGAACAGGCTGGCGGGAAGGGGGTCGGAATCCCCATGGCGGTGCTGCAAGCAGCGCCGCCATGGCGGGTTCCCTGGGCCAGCGGGAAACCGGCGGGAAACCGCCGGCTCCCCTTTTCCGACCGCGGCTTTACCGCCGCTGTCAGAATCGCCCAGGAAGCACCGCCAGCCTGTTGGCGGTGCTTCCGCCGCACTCCGACATGGCGGTCATGGACCGCCAAGGTCAGAATGACCCCCATAGTTTTAAATTACCTTGCTGCAACAGCGCAACAACTGCTTCAATGAAATTATAATCTCACTGTTATATGATATTTTTCCCCAGTTGCAGTTGAAATAAGCAGCTCAGTTTATGCCTGGACGACATTGATGCAGTACAGTTATCCAAATGAAGAGTGTGTAGACATCCATCCTGTGATAGTGTACAACTTTAAGTTTGCTTACACTGTAGGAGCCACTCAAAATGCACAGTTCTCTTAATTAAAAAATATTGAGACCACTTACAGCAAAAGGGAGATTGACACCTCTAGACAGCCATCCAAACTGGCCTCTCTAGGTAGACTCGAGTCCGCCAATGGGAACTGGCAAACCAAGAGGCCTTTCACACAACTAGCTGCACAATTAGTGCCCACCCACATAACATGATGGGTTCTCATGCTTCCCAGAGGAATTGCCAGTGGTTAAACATTTTGCAAGTATTCCTCCAGTCACATATTGTGTGTTTGAAGTAATGCCTTAATGGTTAGGAATATGGTCAGATTTGAGACCCTTGCTCACTGTGCCTCTGGAGTCAAGCTACACCCAACTGAAGAGGCCCAATCAGGCTGAAATCAGTCTTGGGTTGGTTGTGTTTTAGCTCTGAGAAGGCCTGGCTTGCCAGTTATGGCTGGACTGTTCCTTTGGAGCAGTATCTGACCAGACTGATTCGCTTATGACTGGGTCTAGTTTGAGGTAGCATCGCTAACAAAGGCACAACAAGTTGGAAAGCTACCCTGAGCTCTTGCTAGTCGTAAGATGTATTGCAAACATTTCTCCAATCACCTTTTGTGTGTTTGATTCATTCTCTTGATTGTTCAGTAAAAAAAACAACTTAAATATTTTAAAAAATAACAGTGGAGAGGCAGCTTTACTATCAACAACTCCTGGCCGTATCTGAAGATCCATGTATGCTGGCTAGTAGGTATGTCACTTCAGCCTCAGTGAATGCATTGACAAGCGATTAACACAGTTTAAAGTATTAGCTAATGTGTGTATTTGACAGCACAGCAAAAGTGATTGATAACGAGAATGTATCAGAGGTTTTGTGGACGAGCATAACATTGTATAGCACTGAATTGTAGTCCGTTTTTTGCATTGTGTTACAGGCATAGTATGGTTGTATTATATTGCTGAATTGCCTAGTGTTACATTGCATATAAGTATAATTCACTGGAGTGTATTACTGTACAATGTTGCGTTCTGTTGCCTTACTGCATTGTATAGCACTACCATGCACTACACTGCAGGGTATCGGTACAGAGCACCTGATGCTAATGGTGGGCAGGAAATGGGAGCACATGCAACTTCACAAAGCATCACAGGTGTCAAGTAGAGGCAGCCTCATTGCTTCTACATAGTAGGGGCCACAAAGAGAATGAAGGGAGAGCCGAGTCTCAACTGTGCCTTGTGCCACAGAATGACACTAGGCCTAACAGAGCAGCCATTTCTGATCCCTCCACATGCGAGTGAATGGAACTGAATAGAATTGTTAAATCAGTGACGTGTAGGTGTTGCCACAGCAGTAACTGGCCACTCCAATGCATCGCAGAGTAAATGCCAGCTGTGTGCAGGTAAAATTTAGGGGTCAGTCACAAAGTAACCACGCAGCAGTGGTAGCTATGTGTTGCAGCGAGGGCAGAAAACAGAGTTTGACAGTGCAGTCCTGGAGTTAGACTATTGTCTTTAACAATAACCCCCGCAGACGGAAAAATTTAACCATCTGCAAAAAGCCAGGGACTGAGGAATGGCTGAGGGGCGCTGACCCAAGCTAGATAACTGGTGACGAAGGGTGACCCAAAGCCCACTCTCTGTGTACTTGTTCTGCAACAGACCTTAACTGGTGAGGTCCGGCCTTTCAATATTGATTAAGAACCATTAGAACCACCCCAACCCTGCTCCAAGTAAGGAAATAGTTAAAGGTGCATCTTTTTAAGGGCCACTGCATCACAATAAAGTAACAGTTCACTTTTGTCCTGAGAACCCAGCTACCTCGCCTATCACTAGTTGACTGTATGCATAACGTTTTTGCCATGTTTCCACAATACAATACCACATATATACTCACATACTTTATACTTGTAACTTTGATTTATGATGATCTCACAGTCTATTGTACCCAAATATTGTTGCCAGAATTCAGTCTTGCATAAATATCTTGTCCTGAATGTCATTTAACATAATATTGCCTCATTGGAGTTAATAACTGAAAATCTACTCCTAGTTGTATGATAGTTCTCCATGTGATATTCTGATATACAACTGTTACAGGTATACAAAGGCAACAAGATGCATTAACATAAATAGTATTCTGATAAATTTGATTTTTTCCTGGTAACTAATCCGTTTCCAAACAAAGTAAATATGCATATGCTACTATGGTCTCTATAAAATATGGCTCACACAGCTATACAGTCTATAAGAGGAGACAATCTTTGCCATTCATATGTGTCAGTAGCTTTATGGACACATGAAAAAAGCAGACCAGTAATATTCTAACAAAACAAAATTATATTGTCTTCTAAATATTTAGATATATTCTGACCGCGGCGGTCGGCGGTCGCCGCCCACCAAGCAGTTCCCGCCGAAAGACCGCTCCGCGGTCAAAAGACCGCAGTGGCCATTCCGGCTTTCCCGCTGGGCCGGCGGGCGACTGCCAGAAGACCGCCGGCCGGCCCAGTGGGACAGCCCCTTCAACAATGAAGCCGGCTCGGAATGGAGCCGGAGGAGTTGAAGGGGTGCGACGGGTGCAGTGGCACCCGTCGCGATTTTCACTGTCTGCACAGCAGACAGTGAAAATCTTTGTGGGGCCCTGTTAGGGGGCCCCGGCACTGCCCATGCCAGTGGCATAGGCAGTGCAGGGGCCCCAGGGGCCCCACGGCACCCGTTCCCGCCATCGTGGTTCTGGCGGTGGACACCACCAGAAACAGGCTGGCGGGAAGGGGGTCGGAATCCCCATGGCGGTGGTGCAAGCAGCGCCGCCATGGCGGGTTCCCTGGGCCAGCGGGAAACCGTCGGGAAACCGCCGGCTCCCCTTTTCCGACCGCGGCTTTACCGCCGCAGTCAGAATCGCCCAGGAAGCACCGCCAGCCTGTTGGCGGTGCTTCCGCCGCACTCCGCCATGGCGGTCATGGACCGCCAAGGTCAGAATGACCCCCATAGTTTTAAATTACCTTGCTGCAACAGCGCAACAACTGCTTCAATGAAATTATAATCTCACTGTTATATGATATTTTTCCCCACTGTTGATTTAGTTGCAGTTGAAATAAGCAGCTCAGTTTATGCCTGGACGACATTGATGCAGTACAGTTATCCAAATGAGGAGTGTGTAGACATCCATCCTGTGGTAGTGTACAACTTTAAGTTTGCTTACACTGTAGGAGCCACTCAAAATGCACAGTTCTCTTAATTAAAAAATATTGAGACCACTTACAGCAAAAGGGAGATTGACACCTCTAGACAGCCATCCAAACTGGCCTCTCTAGGTAGACTCGAGTCCGCCAATGGGAACTGGCAAACCCAGAGGCCTTTCACACAACTAGCTGCACAATTAGTGCCCACCCACATAACATGATGGGTTCTCATGCTTCCCAGAGGAATTGCCAGTGGTTAAACATTTTGCAAGTATTCCTCCAGTCACATATTGTGTGTTTGAAGTAATGCCTTAATGGTTAGGAATATGGTCAGATTTGAGACCCTTGCTCACTGTGCCTCTGGAGTCAAGCTACACCCAACTGAAGAGGCCCAATCAGGCCAAAATCAGTCTTGGGTTGGTTGTGTTTTAGCTCTGAGAAGGCCTGGCTTGCCAGTTATGGCTGGACTGTTCCTTAGGAGCAGTATCTGACCAGACTGATTCGCTTATGACTGGGTCTAGTTTGAGGTAGCATCGCTAACAAAGGCACAACAAGTTGGAAAGCTACCCTGAGCTCTTGCTAGTCGTAAGATGTATTGCAAACATTTCTCCAATCACCTTTTGTGTTTTTGATTCATTCTCTTGATTGTTCAGTAAAAAAACAACTTAAATATTTTAAAAAATAACAGTGGAGAGGCAGCTTTACTATCAACAACTCCTGGCCGTATCTGAAGATCCATGTATGCTGGCTATTAGGTATGTCACTTCAGCCTCAGTGAATGCATTGACAAGCGATTAACACAGTTTAAAGTATTAGCTAATGTGTGTATTTGACAGCACAGCAAAAGTGATTGATAACGAGAATGTATCAGAGGTTTTGTGGACGAGCATAACATTGTATAGCACTGAATTGTAGTCCGTTTTTTGCATTGTGTTACAGGCATAGTATGGTTGTATTATATTGCTGAATTGCCTAGTGTTACATTGCATATAAGTATAATTCACTGGAGTGTATTACTGTACAATGTTGCGTTCTGTTGCCTTACTGCATTGTATAGCACTACCATGCACTACACTACAGGGTATCGGTACAGAGCACCTGATGCTAATGGTGGGCAGGAAATGGGAGCACATGCAACTTCACAAAGCATCACAGGTGTCAAGTAGAGGCAGCCTCATTGCTTCTACATAGTAGGGGCCACAAAGAGAATGAAGGGAGAGCCGAGTCTCAGCTGTGCCTTGTGCCACAGAATGACACTAGGCCTAACAGAGCAGCCATTTCTGATCCCTCCACATGCGAGTGAATGGAACTGAATAGAATTGTTAAATCAGTGACGTGTAGGTGTTGCCACAGCAGTAACTGGCCACTCCAATGCATCGCAGAGTAAATGCCAGCTGTGTGCAGGTAAAATTTAGGGGTCAGTCACAAAGTAACCACGCAGCAGTGGTAGCTATGTGTTGCAGTGAGGGCAGAAAACAGAGTTTGACAGTGCAGTCCTGGAGTTAGACTATTGTCTTTAACAATAACCCCCGCAGACGGAAACATTTAACCATCTGCAAAAAGCCAGGGACTGAGGAATGGCTGAGGGGCGCTGACCCAAGCTAGATAACTGGTGACGAAGGGTGACCCAAAGCCCACTCTCTGTGTACTTGTTCTGCAACAGACCTAAACTGGTGAGGTCCGGCCTTTCAATATTGATTAAGAAAAGGCAAAGTAAGTGTTATTAGACCTTAAAGTGCCAGATTGGAGACTGTCCTCATGAACATTAGAAGACATTACCTTAAACCTAAACATAAGACCTTTCTTTGCGAGGCTAAATTCTATATTTCTAGTCAGTTATGTCAGTGTAGCCCATGCCGCTAAAGGGGTAAACAAAGAATGGCCAGAGGATGATCATCCCCTCAGTGGTGTGGCTGTGAATCTAGGTGGCCCAGAAAAGGTAAATAAGGGTGCAAGACCACGGAGAAGCAATTGAAGGCTCTTGTCTTTCTGGTATTCAGTAGATGCAAAATGTTCCATTCATGCCACAGCTACTGATATTTTTCTAAGTACTTCGTGACTCTGGTGTCTCCAGGGTATTCAAGGATTGAGTGAGGCCATCATAATTTGTTTAATAAACCTTCTAACACATTTTGTGCAATGTACATAGTAGGGAACCTTAAATCGCCTTGATTTCACCTACCGTGCTTCCCAGGCTCTAACCCATGACCAACGCCATCATCTTTCTTCTGTACCTTCATTTAAGTCTTCTCTGCACCATCTGACTTTCACATGCCCCATTCACCTACACATTCCTTCAGCACCTCTCCCTCTCTTTCATTAAGTAGTTTATTTGCAACATTCCTGTTCTTTTAGTATCTTCCCACTCTCTACTCCCAAGGACTGCAGGCAGGCAGGCAGACCCTGCATCCTTCAGTCTAAAATCATAATATTCAGAAATATTGGGGGTCATTCCGACCCTGGCGGTCATAGACCGCCAGGGCCGGGGACCGCGGATGCACCGCCAACAGGCTGGCGGTGCATCCAGGCCAATTCTGACCGCGGCGGTAAAGCCGCGGTCAGAAAAGGGAAACCGACGGTTTCCTGCCGGTTTTCCCCTGGCCTGAGGAATCCTCCATGGCGGCGCTGCAGGCAGCGCCGCCATGGGGATTCCGACCCCCTTCCCGCCAGCCTGGTTCTGGTGGTTTTGACCGCCAGAACCTGGCTGGCGGGAACGGGGGTCGTGGGGCCCCTGGGGGCCCCTGCAGTGCCCATGCCAATGGCATGGGCACTGCAGGGGCCCCCTAACAGGGCCCCACAAAGATTTTCAGTGTCTGCATAGCAGACACTGAAAATTGCGACGGCTGCAACTGCACCCGTCGCACCCTTTCCACTCCGCCGGGTCCTTTCGGAGCCGGCATCCGCGTGGAAGGGGGTTTCCCGCTGGGCGGGAGGGCGGCCTTCTGGCGGTCGCCCGCCGGCCCAGCGGGAAACTCAGAATTACTGTGGCGGTCTTTTGACCGCGCTGCGGTATTCTGTCGGGGAACTTGGCGGGCAGCCTCCGCCGCCCGCCGAAGTCAGAATGACCCCCATTGTGTTGCATTGGCAGTCCAAGGTAGACTCCTGTACGTTGCTTTTTTTATGATTTGAGTGACAAAATAATTAAAAATTCAGTGACATTAATTAAGTTCTGAGGTCTTATATTCAGGAGATAACAGTGGGAAGCCAGGGTTATTTAACAAAAACATTCTTTGAAACTGCAAATAGACATGTTTGGTATTAAGAACTAATGTAGTATATCAGTTTGACCTTGCAATGCTAAAAAGACTACAAGGATCTCTAACTGCACCGAAACCAACGATTTTAGAACATTCTACGCTGAGAAACAAATTAGAGAATGGTTTTGAGGTTGTGCTGATGATTCTGCACCTGCATTTTTACTTACTTAGCTAGCAAGGTTCCAAGGAACGGGCTCACAGATAGTCCCTCACCCCTTGACGTTACAAATATGCTGCTACAACAGTTAGACAACTTGAAAATTCTTTGAGAACTTTCATCATAACATGAGAACCTTGTATTGCTAGTGATGGCCATCCCTAATTTCCCACAGATAGTTTCCTATGCCATCAATGAAGTATGAAGTAGAAGTATGCATCTTCTTAATCTATGAACGCTAGAAGTACATCCTGATTTATTGAATGGTGAATTTTCAACTATAGGATCATTTTGCAAATTTCCTCATTCATCATCTTGTTCAATGATTTCATGTTTATAATGGGGCGCCAGTCCCCAGTTATCTTTCAAAGTAGAAAGAAAAATATTGTGAAGATAAGCCCTGAAGTTATTGGGATTTTGGCACCTGCTGGATGGCAGCTATTGTTAGTAGTTTGCTGGGTTCTAATCGCAAAGCCCACAAATGTAGAAGAGGTTCCATTTTTGAAGGTGTTGTTGATACGTTTAACAAGAATTCTATCATGTGTCGATGCTACACTGTATTAAATACCCAGTGATCTGTTATAATTTTTCACAGGGTCAAAAGAAGTGCCTGTACCTTTCCTCCTTGGCCAAGGATGTCAGGTGCAGCAGCTTCTGTTTTGGCCTTTACTGACTGACAGGCCTCTCTGTTTACGATGTTGTCTTCGACCAGGCAGCTGTCTTCTGTACTGAGCAACAGGGTAATTATCAGGGTTGTGTTCCTGCCTAAAGATCCATTAATTACCTGAAGCTTCTGGTTGGTATGAGCTTCGCTAGCTGTAAGGTGCCAAAGTGCACTGAGGATGGAGCCAAATAATAATAATAAAATTACGACAATAATTCAGTTATCCTCAAGAGGGAAGGTTGGAGGGAGATAAGGAATCTGTGGGAGTTACTGTATCCATCAGAATGAATAATACCTTAATTGAGCCACCCTTAAACCATCATTGAAGAAGCAGGGGTAAGGATAACCTTACATTAGATTAGATCAGAAAAGTTGGAAGGATTGCCTTGCCAAAATGAGATCAGACTAAAAACTTAATGGCAATATGAATAAGCAGTGTTTTGGAAAAGCACCGTGTTAAGAACAAAGCACAGGAAAGCTATGGATGCCATACCTTTAGTTGAGAGGGAATGAAATCCCTCAGATTGGATTTTTTCAGCAAGCTCATAGCAATGTTGTGCAAAGAAATTCACCTGAAGGTGGTTTGGTTTGTAGTGGCTCTCTCTAGCACTCTCTCTCCAAAACCTGGCCTGAGTTTGTAATGACTAAAGCCTATCCTGGGACCCAATTTCTGCAATCTTCCCTCCTCTTGGGAAAAATGAGGTTGACGGATAAGGAAGATAATAAAGTCATTTGTACAATATGGAAATCTGGAGTCAATATCAGAAGCAAGTAGGCTTGACATAAACAAAGAATGTTTTTCATAAAAAACCAGTAAAAGATGCAGCTGAGGAAAAGGCTTGAGTCATGTTTGCTTCCTCCATAAACTGAAGAATTTGTACTATACCTAATAGAAGCAGATCCACATAGTTGGTGTGGCACGAGGCTGCAAAAACTGACCACTGGCTTGAAAAACTGCCTTGATGGATAACCATCTAGTCAGATTAGGTCCTCCATCAAATGCGGATGCATTTCATAAGCAGAGAAATCTAACCTTCCTTAAAGCTTGAAGGCATAGCAAATAAAGTTTGGAGAATAATTTGGAATATCCTTCTTTGCTCACCATAGGAAGCAACCAGAGGTACACACCACTCAGCTGAAGTAAGCCAGAGTATCATAGATGCTTGGATTACGCAGTGCAACTCTGTGGAACAAAGCTTTGAATTTACTTTCTGTAGAAGGGAAATTGGAGGAAAGAAACAGTGGAGTGGTGAGACAGCATTTACTATTTGTCTTCATTGTGAAAAGATCATTTTTATAAACCTTCGAGAACTGAAACATCTATTTTGCTACTTCCTACAGGAATTTCCACTTGTAGTACATGTAAAACAACCGTCTGACAAGATCTGCCACAATATTCTCTTTCTGTAACAGATGAACTGCTGACAGACCAATTTCTATGTCTAAAGCTCAGTCACATGATACTATTGTCTTCATACAAAGCAGTTTCGATTCCACTCCTCCCTACTTGTACAAACAAAATAGGTTGGTTATGGTGTTGCCTGTCAGGACCTGGGCCAGTCATCTCTCAGTGATGTGTCGGTGTGATAAGTACTCTCCTGTGGAAACCAAAGATCATTGAATAAGAGGTCCTCAAGATAGGCTTTCCTGCCCAGAAGGAAGGCATCTGTGATCACTGGTAAATGCAGACAAGCCAGTCCATCAGTCTCCCCATCAAGAAGACTCAGAGTATATGACCTTCACTGCACAGAGAGGATGTCCACTTCAAAGAGGGAAGAAAATTGTTTCCATTGGTGTCAGGTAAAGAGCAAACGTGCAGGCGAGATTCAGAGACTAAGGAGAAACCAATGGAACTTGATCGCTTGAGGCCCAGATATTTTAAAACCAACCTTGCTGGCCAC
Source organism: Pleurodeles waltl (assembly GCF_031143425.1). Lineage (NCBI taxonomy): Eukaryota > Metazoa > Chordata > Amphibia > Caudata > Salamandridae > Pleurodeles > Pleurodeles waltl. The sequence continues at coordinate 846,776,645 of NC_090449.1, forward strand.
ATGCAGAGCTTCTCTGCCTTTTGGCTAGGTTGCTCTCTAGAAATACCATATACATAAATACATCAATATACACAGGTACATGCAAGGGTTTCCAAGAACATTGGGAGTCAGAATACTAAACACAAAAATATTGTGCTATAAAAAGTTTGTAAGTGTTGGAAAGTGGATTATTGGTGAGGGCAGTTAAGTACCTACACTTAGCAATAGGCCACTAACCTCCACGTAGGTCCAGTTAGGTCTCAATAAATTAAACCCAGCTCAACCCTTGGTAGCTTGGCAACGAGCGACAAGGCTTAACTTAGGAGACGAGTGTGTAAAATATTAACCAATCACAAAACAGTAAATAAGTATAACACAAAACACAATACAAATCTAACACCAATTTATAAACATATAGATTATTTTTATCTTTAAAATGGCACCAAAATGATTAGAATCGGATAAGGGGCACCGAGGATATTAATTTTTAAAGAATTAATGATTTCTAGCGCATAGAGTCTAAAAGTGCCAACCTGGCTATCTGGTTGCACTAGACCGGGGCAAAGTCAAAGTTTGAGGCCAACCACGATGGAGCCCTGCTCAGCTACCGCAAACAGGAGGCCTCGGTCAAAAGTTTACCTTCAGACTTAGGGGGTCATTCTGACCCTGATGGATGGCGTTAATATGGAGGAAAATACTGCCAACAGCCTGGCTGTACTTTTCTCCATATTAAGACGTTGGCGTTTTGGCTAGAACCAAACCACCAATGTACCACACCGACCGACACGGCAGTAACAACTGCCGGGCTGAAGACTTCAGTCTCCAGCCTGGCAGCCGTCACTTGCCCGCTTGCGGGATTATGACCCCCGTCTACCGCAGGAATCCCTTCTCTGTCAAAGATAGGGTTCTTCTCTCCCCCCCTCCCAAGATTCCCCCCACACTCCATGCTCCCAGACCCCCCCACTATATACACGCACCTTCATGAACACATGAACACATGCATACACACACTCATACCCACATTCATCCATGAATGCATACATCCATTCACACACAGATCCACACACACTGACATACATACAAGCACACGCGCATTCACAAAACACAACATACACGCACTCACACATCCATGCATGCACACACATACAACACCCATCACACACCCAAATACACGCTTGCACAGGTATACACACACACCACCACACACACACAACACCCCCCCACCCCTTTCCCCTGTCAGAGCACCTGACTTACCTGATGTCAGGTGGTCCTCGGCAGGAGACGGGATGGGTGCTGCTGCAGAACACTGCCAGGCCATATCATGGGTCATGATACGGTCTGCCGCAGTCTACTGGCGTGGCGCAGCTGCTGGCAGCAGAGCCACCTTAACGCCGTCTGCTGGCATGACCACAGACGGATTTCCACCATCCCTGTGGCTTAAATCCGGCTGTGGTCATAATCCGGCAGACGGCTGGTAGCCGCGCAACAGTCTTTTGGTGGCCATCGCCATTTTGGTAGGTGGTTTTTACTGGCAATATCACAATGAGGGCCTTAGTCTTTTTTTTAAAAAGATTTTCTTCAGCGGGCGAAGTGGACTTAGTCTTTTTCTTGAAGATTTTCTTCAGCGAGACAAAGTTATCATTCTGATCTGACCTCCCTGGAGCCCTCTTTGGATACACGATGCAGGAGACCTCGGTGAAGAATTCTACGTTTGAACTTAGATGATTTTTCAGCATGAAAATCTTCTTCCGGGCCAAAGCTGACTCTTGATCCTGCGTCCCGGGAGCACTCCGCAGATACGCTGCGCGGGAAGTTCCGGTCAACTTTTTACCCTTTGGACTTAGTCAATTGTTTGGGAGTTTTTTCCTTCTGATGGGGGTCGACCCTCCTCAGCAAGCTAATTTCAATGCAAATTTATTGTATTACCTCTCCAGGAGCCCCCTGGTGAAATCCAGGAGGTCTGGGGCTCTGGAGCTTTTCAGCGGGATGACCCTGCAAATGAAGACGGTTTGCGGTTGAGGTAAGCCGACTTGACTCACCACGGTGGGTCGGTCCCTTTATGGAGCTTTTTTCCAAAAGTTCTCCAAACTTCTTCCAGAAGGTCTTTGAAGATACTTTAGGAGTCCACAGCTCACCCCAAGGCTCCAGAAGCTCAGAGTAGCTCCTTGAGGGCTAGAGCTCAAAATCCCAGAATGCAGCTGGTCCAAATCCAGAAATGACCACTAGCCACTGGTCAACTGGTCGGTTCCTTCGGGTTTTGATGCAGGGGACTCTGGCTAGCTATTTTTCACCTGTAGCAAGCAGGGAGTCTCTTCTTGAACCAGTTGAAGTCAGGAAAAGTCATTTTAGTGGTGAAGCCCAAGTGTGCAGCTAGTGCAGTCCTTCAGAGCAATGCAATCACCAACGAGCGACTCACCTCATTGCTCACCAAATCCCTCCCTCCTCCCTCTGATGATACCAACAGAGCACCGTGCAATCTCAAAGCATGGATCACCAAATGTGCCGACACTCTAGCACCCCTCCAGCTGACATCGGCCCAACGCGCACCTAAGAAAGCCAGCTGGTTCACCACTGAACTCCAAGAATCAAAGCGTACCAGCAGACGTTTGGAGAAAAAATGGAGGGACAGCCAAACCAGCAAAGACCTTGCCTCATTCAGAGTCGCAACCGCCGCCCACTGCTGAAAAGTCAAGAAAGCAAGGAAGGACACACTCCGGGAATGCATCAACTCCTCCGCACACAACTCTAAGGAACTCTTCTCAGTCATCAACAAGTTCACAGATCCACCCTCCGAAGCCACCAGCATCCTCCCGTCACAGGACCTCTGCGACAAACTTGCCACCTTTTTCCATCGCAAGATCCAGGACATCTATGACAGCTTCCTCCCGGAAAATCCTGGCACTGGAACCTGTGACCGACCCAACCCCCCAGAAACCACCCAGACCATCCACAGTTGGTCCACACTCACCACAGAGGAAGCAGTCAGCATTATGAACAGCACCCACTCCAGAGCCCCCATGGACCCCTGCCCATACCACATATACATCACAGCCAGCGCATCCATCGCCCCCAAGCTCCGGAACATATTCAACTGCTCCATCAACACTTGCACCTTCCCTGAGGACTGGAAACATGCTGAAATATGCCCTCTCCTGAAGAAACCTTCGGCCAACTCATCAGAACTAAAGAGTTTCCGGACCATCTCGCTGCTACCCTACCCTGCCAAAGTACTGGAGAAAGCAATCAATGTACAACTATGGAATTTCATAGAGGCCAACATCTCCCTGGACAGCTCCCAGCCTGGCTTCTGCAGCAACCACAGCATGAAGGAAGCCCTCCTGGCAGCCACCAATGACATTCGATTACTCCTAGACAGCAGCCACACCACAGCGCTCATGCTCCTAGACCCCTCAGCAGCTTTCAACACGGTCTCCCACAGTACTCTGCACACCGGACTCCACGACATAGCCATAGACACGTACAAGGCCTTACACAAAGCAAAACCAGTCTACCTGAACCAGTGCGACTCATTCCACACCCCCACCAGATCCCTCCGCTCCGCCCAGATGGCCCTGGACACCATCCCTCACATCTGCAAAACAACCGCCAAAGGACAATCCTTCACCAACATTGCAGCAAAGAGCTGGAACAACCTCCCCTTCACCTCAGACAAAGCCTGTCGCTCACCATCTGCAGGAAGATCCTCAAGACGTGGCTCTTTGGATGAGTCCCCTCCCCTCCCCCCAGTGGCTTGAAACCCTCATGGGTGAGGAGCTGGGCTTTCCAAAAACTGATTGATTGATTGAGGTCAGGGGTCCAGCAGGGCAGTCCTTCTTCTGACGTTGTTCCTTGTAGGGATCTGAGGTGTGGGTGAAGCTCTGCCATATGTATCCTTGCTCCTGGGGTGAAAAGCAAGGGGGCCCCACTGTCCAATGACAGGCAAACCACTTCCTCCTTGGATGACCACTTCCTGGGAAGTGTGGCAAAAATCAATCCCAGGGAGCAACATTCTTCAAATATCCAACATGGCTGAGACTGATTTTTGGAGGTTAGATCTGGCTGAGCCCACCCACTAGTGTGGCTAAAAATCATAAACACACCCTTCTCCTGCCCTCTCCTAATCTAATCAAGAGGGCACCTAATTGTCTGGGGTTGCAGGATGTGGGAGGGGGGTCATGAGCTGCTTCAAATGTCCTTCCCTGCCTTTGAAAACCAGTTTGGCTGCTCTCCCCGTCCTGTTTCACCATCTGCTAAGGCAGATCTTCCCCCCAGGCACATCCTTTGTGTTCAGCTGAGACCACTTCATACCTCATCAAGGCTACCTGGCCAGGCTGCCAGAGGCTGGCCAATCAGAGAAGGCCACTACAGAGCTGAAGTTGTCAACTTTCAGGTAGAGTCTTAAAACTCTTTATGTGAACTAGTTATATTAAATCCAACAATGGCAAGTTGTGGGATTTATTATAACAATTAACTTGATACCAAACTCAAGATATCTGGCTCTTATGGGGGCTTTGTTAATTAAAATAAAGTCTCCCCATTTAAGCCTATGGAGGCCATTCACTACAGTGAGGGAAAAATGAATTTGGCAATTTTACCTCACCACGGCTTTCTTACAAAACAATTTTATAAGGTCCCTGGTTACAGTTACATGGCAACCAAACATAAGGGCACTTAGGGCACACCTTAGGGGTGACATATGAAAAAATAAGGTAGTTTAAGACTTTGGAAGTACTTTTGAATCAAAAGTCGAATTTGCAAATAACTTTACTTTAAAAGCAGCCCGCAAGGCAGGCCTGCCTTTAAAATGACACTGGGCACCTCAGCTGTGCATCTATGGGTGCACTACCTGTGCTGAGATCCCTAAACCTACATGTCCTACCATATACTAGGACTTATAGATAGATTTATACTGCCAATTATAATTAGCCAAATTTGCATACTCATTTTACACAGCACACAGTCCCTGGGACTGGTTAGCAGTATCCAGGGCACCATCAGAGTCGGGGAAAACACTGGCAAAAAGTGAAAAATGGGGGCAAAAAGTTAGGGGGCCTCTGCAATCAGCCCAGTTTTCTCACAGTAAGTAACAAAAAAGAGCAACCCAGTATGTGTCAAAGTACTCAAAGCCCGCTTTCTAAATATATTTGGAGAACATGATGGTCATTACGACCATGGTGATCTGAAGATCACCAGGGTCGCGGTGGTGGTCGGACCGCCACCAATGTGGCAGTCTGACCTCCACATTACAACTGTGGTAAAAGTGCCACGGTCGGTCTCCCAGCACCACCATGTTTCTGCCAGCGACGGCCTGGCCATACTGGCGGTGCTGGCAGTCTCAATTCACCAGGGCAAGACTCCAAGTAGTGCAGCCCTGGGGATTACGATCCCTCTCTCCACCAGCAGTTACATGGCAGTTGCACCCCCATGTAAATGCTGGTGGGGACGGGATGCCGGGTGCCCCTGTGCAGACAGTGAAAATTGCAAAGGGGGCTGCTGCACCCATTGCACTACAGCATTGCCGCCGGCTCAATCATGAGCCGGAGGCAATGTTGTAGGCTACTTCCTGCTGGGCCAGCCTAGCGGGAAACTCTTAATGGGGTCTGTGGTAAGTTGGCCACACTGGCGGCAACCTAACTGCGGGAGTTTGGCGGACAGGCTTTTCCGTCCACCAAACTCATAATGACCCCCTGTATGTCTAATGAACATTACACAAGCTTAAATAAATATTGCAAATTATTCCACAGAAAGATGGGCAGTTCACTTTGAGTACATTGACATATGTCAACAATATGAGGCTACGATTGTATTAGATCAGACATTGTCAATGTACTTAAAACATCATCAGTACAGAACCCCTATTGTTTCGTATTCTGTGTTTGTTTTTGTACCTTGTTCTTAATACAGATTTATAAACAGATACACCTATTGTTATGATTTTTTTCTTTAGATCGCAAATAGGTCATGTTCATTTTAATTGCAATGAATTTGGGACCTGGTTTAGGATTTGGCGGACAGGTTTCTCCATTACAAATTTGACAGATATCCCATCCACTGTAATACGATTCCCATAGGATATGATGGATCGTAATACGGCGGAAGGGATATGCATCACATTTGTGACAGAGTAACCCCATCCATCTGACTCTAAATCAGGCCCTGAGTTTAGGTGTAAAGGATAGATAATAGACATCAGCAAATAATGACAAGTCATATAAAACCCCTTAAGCAAAATCCCTTGCACTCTTACCTGTTACAAAAACTTGTTAGGCATAATATGGATAAACTTTCATTATGGACAGTACATGTAAATATGCTACTGTACTATGGAAACTTGCATATGTATGCCAAAAATCCAACATGACCAACCAGTCTTGTAACAGAATTGTGAGAAGCATCTCCTAACAGATCATAATCATGAACTTTCCCTTCTTTAGTAATTTGTTAACAAATTTAATTATAGTAATAGGTAGAGTTCTCATCCCTTCCTCGGGAGGAATTACCTGAAGTAATATTAGTTCCCTTTTTTGAGGTAGTGACAAGCTTGAATACTCCTTTAGCCAAGGGCCAAAAGTGAAATTGTTATGCTCACCAAGAGGTTTGTGTGAGGTATGGGAGGAGCTGCACTTGGAAGGGTGAAGGCCTCGTCAAGAAAGTGAGGTAAAAGCCCAAAACTACAACCGACATTAACTGAAATATGGTCAGCAACAACCCACCGACTGGGGTCTTGTGTGCATCAAGAACTGAGTGGGGTTTAGTAGTGTGTGAGATACTTCAGATGCAGAAGGAGGAGGAAGAAGATGGAGACTCTCTCTCTCTCTACCTGAGCCATTGGATCTGAATGACCTAAAAGTTTGATGCTGAAAAGGTTCCTACTGTTGCTCCTCTGACTGTTAAATTGCAGGCTATACCCTTCCAGTTTCTGATACTGTTGATGGAAATATTTTGCAGGGAAAGTCAAACCCTGGTCTCCAGCAGTTGTATGGACGTTTTTGAAACTTCCTTCATCCCCACAAAATCAATGGCCCTCAAATGGCACATTAATGTTAATGTTCTTGAACATTACCACAGAAGTCTGTCTTCATCCATAGTTAGGAACACAACAAAACACCAGCACTCTTGGCTGTCTTAGAAGCATTGTGTCAAAGATAAAAAAAAGGCTTTCTTATAGAATCCAGGAAATAAGGAACTTCCAGAACAGCCTTCTCCCATAGGGCATAGGAGTATCTTTCAAGGAGATTTGTGGCATTAGTTTTTTAGCACCTATTTACATGAATTTATAACTTTGCAAGCAAGCACATCAAGATACATAGAGTTTCAGCGGGATTCCATATAAGTATTCTATCTAAGTTTACAGGGCGACGCATGAACCTCCAAGCTCTCTATACTCGGTTCAGTGATAAAAAGGTTATTTTCACTGGTGCTGGTCAATAGGTCTTGGAAACTCACCTGCATAGTGCCAGAGTAGTGTTTTGTTGTTCCTAAGCTTCTCACACATTTTGCACATGGAGGATAATGGAAGTCCTTTTCTATTTATAAGTCAATTAATACTTCCGCATTTTACCAGATTAAATATGTTTTTAAAATGGCTAGGGATGAGAGATTTAACATATTTGTATGATATATATTTGATTATTAGAGTGCCTAAATTCTAAATTAGGAGATGTTTAATAATATTCAAAACTAAAAGATTTTAGCATTCATTTTTGTAGCAGTACTCTATGAAATCAAAATCAATAAGAGTGTGTCCATTAGGCAGTGAGACCACGATTCAATCAACTCATTAAACCAGCTCATTGAATCATGTGCCTTAATGTATGAGGATGACATTTGGGGCCCAATTCACAAAGGTAAACTTAGTGTTGGATCTCTGCCACGAGTGCGGAAGTAAAGATACTAATCGTAAATGCCCTTTGTGAATTCCCAAAACTCATGAACTTAGACATTTGGAGGGTCATTCTGACCCTGGCGGGCGGTGGACGCCGCCCGCCTGGCGGGAACACCCAAATGGCCGCTCCGCGGTCAGAAGACCGCGGAGGCCCTTCTGACTTTCCTGCTAGGCCGGCGGGCGCCCGCCAAAGGAGCACCCGCCGGCCCAGCGGGAAAGGCCCTGCAACAATGAAGCCGGCTCCAAATGGAGCCGGCGGAGTTGCAGGGGTGCGACGGGTGCAGTTGCACCCGTCGCGATTTTCACTGTCTGCAATGCAGACAGTGAAAATCTCCCTGGGGCCCTGTTAGGGGGCCCCTGCACTGCCCATGCCAGTGGCATGGGCAGTGCAGGGGCCACCAGGGCCCCCACGGGCCCCACGACACCCGTTCCCGCCATCCTGGTTCTGGCGGTGAAAACCGCCAGAAACAGGCTGGCGGGAAGGGGGTCGGAATCCCCATGGCGGCACTGCAAGCAGCGCCGCCATGGAGGATTCTCCCAGCCGGGGGAAATCCGGCGGGAAACCGCCGGACCCGGCTGGGCGACCGCGGCTTTACAGCCGCGGTCGGAATACACAAGGAAGCACTGCCAGCCTGTTGCCAGTGCTTCTGTGGTCGTCGACCCTGGCGGTCGACGACCGCCAGGGTCAGAATGACCCCCTTGGTCTAAACTTTGACCAAACGTCTAAGCTTACCTTTGTGAATCGAGAATCTCGCCTAGGTCCTAAAGTTTTATGGATTTGTGGGACAAAGCTGCAGTTCCGGATGGGTGAAAAACAAATAATGTTAAATTGAGAAAAAAATTAAATTCTTCACATCTAGCAGCAGGCATAACTTTGTGACTATACTTTGTGGACCACATTGATCGGGCAAACACACATCCCTGTTCACAGTGGAAAAATCTAGGGATTAAAATCGACTTAGGCCTCATTATGGAAGACCACATATAGTCCATGGTAAGGATCTGTGTCTTCCAACTGAGGGTGCTTAAAAGGATTATCTATCTTTTCATTCCTTAACACAGGATGCAAATTATGAAGGTGTCTATTTCTCATAGGCTAGACTACTGCAATTCTGCGTATCTGAGTTTGCAGATAAAAGCATTTTTAGTACAAACAATAAGAAATCTCTTGTGGGTTATTTAATATCCATTCAACTTAATTAACCACAACATGATGTGGTCTGGTAGATTTAGACTTATGCCTAGCAAAATATTATATTAAATATATACTGAATCACGTGATATAATATTGATATATAGTGTAAAATATTTTCGGGTCATCATACGGATATTTCCACAACATGTATAAATGCATAGACATTTATATATGAATTATAAGTTTATGTATAAATTTTGTATTAGGGTATGAGCATCCCTGGTGTTATGATAATGGATAGATTACAGTTTTTCGATGGTTCTCATGTTTTATCTTCAAATCTGGGTTTAGTCAAATGTCAGATATCCTTTAAGCATAATAACTGTATATACTTTAATTGTAAAAAAAAACATACAAACATCCATATTACCATCCACATTTTTGTACATTCCTATCCAAAAGTTCAGCATTTTGTCTTTGAGATCCTCAATGTGGTGCCATATAAATGTATTCTCAATTCGGTCTTCTATAGATACTAATGATCCACCTGCAAGACAAAAGTAAAAATTTAATATATAATTCTCTTCATTATAATCATTCAGAAATGGTTTTCAAAGTAAAAATCAAACATCACACACATTGTTTTGTGTAAGGAGATATTCTGGGCTAACTCCAAAGAATATTGATGATGTCTTGATGTTTATCATGCATTATCTTTCTATTGTTTAGGGTGCACGTGCAGCAGTGCACTAATTCCTCAATAACTGTTTCTGTGGCCCTCGAAAAAAGGGATACAGCCAAGAAGCAAGTGATAACTGACTTTTCATCTTAGTTCCTACATTGTAAATTATCCAAATGATATTTTGAGCATGCCCTACATAAGTGATCCCCAACAAGTAGCTAGAGAACAACATGTTGCTCAGCATCTTGAGCTCTTGCTCACCAGATAATCCGTCTCTCTGTGGACTTTATTTTTCATCACTTCTCTGCATATGCATTTACTTTCAAGGGGAGGAATTATTTTCTGTTAAACACAAGAAGGTTACTGAAACCCAAGAAACCCTGGATACAGTCTCAGTAATATACATATGAACTGTTCTTTTGAGTGTAATGCTGCATTTTTCCCATCTCAGAGTTCGCCACAGCATGTAATAACAATGAATCCTGCACCTGAGTAGGGATGAAGAGAAGGTGCCTTTCCAGATTCTTCCTTCCTGCTCTCAAAGGTAAGTCTGACCAGGGACGGCTCATCCGCTATGGTGAAAGAGAGTCGCCCCCCCCGCCAGCAGCTGCAAAACTTCTACAGTAAAAACATAATAATAAACCTTGTTTATTATGTTTCTACTATAAAAAGGGCAGGGCCAAGGGCATGGTAGGGACAGAGGGGGAGTGTGCAGCACTCCCTCTTAGTGCTCATGTATGTTTGTCAGGCCGTCTCAGACTGACCACACATACCTGTGCACTAGGTGCTCTTCAACTAGGCACTGCATTGCCAAGTTGGAGAGAGCAGGCAGAGGCTCCCACTGTGCGTTGAATCAACTTGTCTGGGCACTCCGTCCAATCCTATTGCTGCTTTCATGTTGCTGGCAGAATGAAAGCAGTGGTATAATTGGACGCAGGGCAGGCTGGGATCCTGTGCCTGCAATGCAAGACAGAGCAGAGCAGATGAGAGCCGCGCGGGAAACAGGTATGTTTTTTATATTATTATATTTTTTTGGTCCCCTACACATCGTCTCCCTGCCCCTTTTCCCTCCTGCGAGCCGTGCCTGAGTCTGACAAGGATTCTTTTTTAATTTAAACTAGTGGATTCTTTACTTATGGTTTGGTCTTTGCACTGGTGTCCCGCCGGACAGTCAAGTGTGTAGCCTGAGCTGTCAATCCTGTGCTACAGAGTATCTGACTCCAGGTCAGCCCATTTGCTTATTCAACCGGGGCCAGTAAACTAGAGGTAGCTATAAAAATGCAATAAGGTAATCAGGCAGCATGGGTACTGAACAGTGTGCATATTGGAGGCATTATGAATATTTTCTGAGTGTTAAAAAAGGTATTATGGAAAACCCTGAGGTATTCTAACTGGAGATTTATGTGAAATAACATATTGTATTCGCTAGGGTATCAGTAAAACGTGCTAGAGTACTAATTGGGCATCATCATTTACACTGTGGGCTAGCATGTAAGTTTTCATAGTGTGCTAATTAGTGCGTTTTGGAACGCTGCACCATTCTAGCTGCGGCATTATGGAATTTAAGTAAAAACATTTCATTGGACAACTGCCAGTCTCGTACAAAGTAGTGTTAGAACTTTATCTCAATTTGGACATCATTTTTTAAAAAGTTCTTTGTCATTGTTTTCTGGCTCTCTGTAAATCAGCCTTTGAGTTCCCATCATGATTTTATAATTTTTATTGGTCTGCAATGTGCCTTTACAATTCACATTTTGCCACTCAATTTCCTCTACATTGCTGTAAATTACCATTTGTTTACAGATCTCTTGCCTAATATTGAGTTCATAAGTTATAATTAATCCTGCATAATTGTACCAACACAGGTATACCCATGTGTTCTATTGAGAGTAAGATGATTCTCACCATATCGTTTCACACACAAATGTTGCCAATTACCCACTAAAGGTTGGAGATCCCTGCCTTAGATTTTGGAGTGGGTAGAAAGGATCCTTGCCTCTTACAATGAACTACAACCCTCCAAGTTTTACTTTTAACTTGCTCTTAATGTGTGAATAGGTTTTTGATTTTGACACTTGAATCGTCAATGGTGGTGTGCCATTTTGCCTTTTCTAGAGTTTAAATTTTGGAAAGTCCAGTAATGATGTTTTGGTACAACTGCAATTCAGATCAACACATATAAGGAGAAAATAAAGAAGACAGATGGCCAATTGTAGTACAATTAATGATGGCTGAATGTCCTACAGTATGTATGTGTTAGACTATAGCCTGGAATATGTGCATGTGTACATTACTTGAGATTCGCAAAGGTTACATTTCAGGTTGTGCGCATTACACAAATATAGGTTACATATGGTAATTTGTGTGCACAATGCATACACAACGTCTCACTGGAATCCCAATATTTGTCTTCTACAAAAAGTGACTTACTAGGTGTTGAAAACAAGCTCAGAGGCATATTCCCATATTTATCTGTGGACCTGATTTTTTTTTTTTACAAAATGTTCCTGGTTTAAGCAATGCTTAAACTGTGTGAAACAACACCATAGTGCCCCGTGTTTAATCTGAGCCGGTGGTTGTGGAGAAGGATCATGGTGGGGTATCAGGGATAGGGGGGTGGTGGTACGGAGGAGACAAAAGGTGGGAAGAAGGAGGAGAGAAGTACGGAAAAAAAATATCAAAGGGAGAAAGCTGCCATGAACAAGAACCTAGAGGAGTAAGATAAAGGAGCAAGGAATGTCTGATGGTGAATTAAAAATGCACAATCTGGAGTCAAGACTACAGAGCCTTGATGTTATGCACATTGACATTCAAAAGCACGGCCTTTGGGCTTCTGAGCAAAATGTTTGGGCCCCTGCACTCAATCTTTTGCAAATTAGGCACTATGTGGCATTTTCCCTGGATGTGGAGGAAGAGGCGCTATAGTCTTCAATAATGTATTGAAAATTGGGTACAAAAATCTGAGTAAAAAATTGCTCAATATTCCTAAACATATGCCTACATTCTAGTTGCAACATGGGCATTACGTGCAAATAGACACAAGAAATAAGCATACCTTTGATACTGTGTACTTGCAGTAAGGAACTCATCTAGCATGTTAAGATAGAAAGGTAATTACCCAGTGGCGTAACGAAACTTGAGGGGGCCCGCCTGCGAAGTACTTGGAGGGGCCTGTGCACAGTGCTGAGGGGGACCCTTGGAACTTGGGGCCTCTCAGCACTGCAGGGGCCTTTGTTACACCACTGTGATTAGCGACTTTTATATATGCATGACAATGCACCCATACTCAAGCAGACTTAACACATTCAAACAATAGATCACCTTTAAACTAACAATGGGTCACCCTCGGTTATCATTGTCCGTACAACTGACTCTCTGAGGAAGGTGCTTGAAAGGAGTGGATATCGAAGTTCCATTCAAAACACAAGCAATAGAATAAAAGAATAAATAATGTAATTTATCATCCAAAACTCAAAGAAAAAATGCAAGGGAAACGTAGAGAAAAAAATATTTTACTGTTTCAATGCAAATAAATCGGAGCAGACACTATGAAAGTCTGTGGATTTCAATGTTATTCAGTGTAGAAAAGTCAATCAGTTTGAAATTTGCTCAGCATTAATGCATAACTGTCACAGGACTTAGGCCGAATGCAGAATGAACTGCTAATGAACAACGGCTGCCTTTGTGAATGGTTAGGGATAGTCAGGGTTTTGACTGAAGTTTGGCTGATTTTCAGTTTAGCGAGAAGCCCACCAGCCAGCCAGCTTGATGGAGGATAAGTCTTCTGGAGGAGGACAGCCTTCCAACTTCAGAGAACCCTGCCTGTCTGGCGGGAATTTCTGTAATGAAAGCACAACTGTCTGTGGTGCAGTGGAAGCCCTTTATTTACTATTGAATCCCAGGTAGGTGACCATGTTGAAGTGGCCTGCTTGGAATTCTTGTTTTCTTTACAGCTACAAAAACTTAACTTTGGTGGTTTTAGATGTACTTCCTCACACATATTATTGGACACTTTTACCCTTATTTTGTTTACTTGTCTAAATATAAAGTTTTAGATCCCCAGTTTGATGGGGGAGTGATAGGTTCTTAGGTTTGGTAAAGAGCAGTGCGATTCACCAACACCCTTTCCAAATTTGTGGCTAACCAGATATGAATTCAGTATTAACGTTGTATTATGTGAGTAGGACCATTCCACAGTTGGTCAAACTCAAGCCATGTATGTTTTCAATGTATTAAGGCCAGTTTGCTATCTGGACAGTACACCCACAATTTAATGCCACCAATGATTGTCTTTTTCTCTGACATGGATTGGAAATGTAATCAGAATTTTAGTATTTAATCCTCAAATAATGGGTTACAGTCCGAGATCGATGGATAACATTTAGGTAAACAAAATGTTTGGGTAGAAAATGCAACATAAAGCTGGGCATTCAAAGGAGGACAAACCCAAATCTTGGATTTCTGTGAGGGTTGGGGCAAGGAGACAAGCTTTTTGGTCCCTCGGTGATCACCCTCCCTACTCTGCCCTCCTGCCCTCTTGCTAGATTTTCTAGTTAAACAATATGACATTGTTGTATTACCAGATCATCTAAGGTGATAGAGGGGGCCCTTGAAACTGGTCTTCACGAAGCCCACTTGATAATTCAAATATAAAAGCTTCACTTTTTCTAAATCATGTTTGCAGGCTGAGTATGTATTGATGAGACTGAATTTTAAGAATCAGATAATGACTGGTTTGAGCTTAGGAAACTGTGTGCTGGAAATGTTCGAGCATTGTATCTCTAAAGGGGGATAGGCAAAGACATTTCAGTCTACAGTTAGTGAAGTCTAAGTCGGCCTTTGAAGAAAGCTATGCTGTGGTTCTGTGTAGATGAAATTTGAATTTATTTGTATGATGGTGAGATCTATGTCACAGAAGGTCCTTAGAAAAGAAAACAATAGGGTGGCCTATCTGGAACTTTAAATTGTGGGGGGCTGCATGGAGAAAGTAAAAGTAGAATAAAGGTGGGTCCAATACTGGTTACATTGTTTGTTGGAGAGTGCGTCTATTCAAGATGGTGTATTTGAGGAAAATGTGAAATATGTCTTTGAATGATTTTTGGCTCCTGTCACTAGTTGGATTATGATGGTGGTGATTAAATAAAAGTCCATTGTGAAAACAGAAGTTTTCTGTGGCATGACCCTTACAGCCCCTTTGGACCTTTGAATTCTTTGAGGTGGTGAAATTTAAAGTGGAAATCCTTGCCACATTTTAGAATGACAGTGAACAATAAGAGGTCTATTACTGTGATGTTGGTTTTCCCACATGTATCTGTGAAGTCAGTTAACTGCAATTACTTTTGCTTTTGTCTTTGTTCAACATCAACACTCTTATAAACATTTACCAAATTCACATACATTCCAGTAAGGCTCTCACTGGTCAGACCTCTGTGTAGTTCCTCATCCATAATAACTGGTATATTTTCTTTTGGGGGATTATATTATATTGTCTCACTGCCATCTTGGTAGTCAAGTAGAAAACACTGTACCATTCTAGCTGGCACTTGCTGACCTTGATCCTAAGATGGTTGTTGGGGTAGCCATATCATGTGGCTTCTACCTGTGGCACTAAGGCAGTTGTATCTATGTAATACTCAAGTCACTGGCATTGCCAGTACCTATGTTAGTAGTGTCTTTGGAGACTGCAGGGGTATTCTTTATTCCTAAAGGAATAGTTTTACTGTGAAAGTGGCCATCAGGCATATAGAATACACACCTCTTCTTGGCAAATTCAGTATGGGCAATTTGCCAGTGTTCCAAAGATAAATTTGAGGCACCCCAGAAAATGGAAAAATTGGAAGGCCTCTCTAGTCCACAAGCACTGTGGCTTTGGTTTGGGATGGGCCTCTGTTTAGACAATAGAGTGGAGTCATCTATAGTTCACAACTTAAACAAATGAGCAAATCAGATGAACCAGGGACTACCAGATGGCTCAGTATCCTTAGGTTAAACATCTTTAACATTGATCCTAGACCCCACATTATTTCCCATCTTGTAAATTGTGCATTTGACTGGCATGCTGTCACCTCTCACAATGTCACACACACATACACAAAATGTTATATGATTAACATTTCATGAAATAAATTCTGCTTTCAGTACCTTTTAAAATATGAATTATAATACGTATGTGTTTTTGAAGATAGTGTTTATTAGTACTTTTCAGAAAATCTTGTAACAGAATCTATCCAGGACAAAGAAGCCCTCTTGCAGTCCTGGAAACAATTTTAACTGAGGGTTCGTTATCATTTGACCTAATCTACTAGCTCCCGCATACCTTCCTACCAACTGCAACATTGTCTAAGAACTCAAACCCAAATGTAATCATAATCCATAAATCAGATTTCTCTAAAAAATGTTGGGGACATTTAGTATAAAAATAATCTGAGAGGAAGAAGGGCTTGTAGTCTTCAGATCTCTTACCAGAGTCCAAACATTATAGAGTGTACTTGCTACACTTCTTGACAATTTTTCATGAACTTTCCCTGAACCTGTATTGATGATCCCTTCAGATGTATTTTAGCATTCAATCTTCCAGTCATTTATTCATTTTCAGTTCACCCTCAGTCTATTTTTCTCCAGATTCCTTATCTAACTTCCTTTACCTAACTCAACTTCATTGACTTTCACCTGCCTATATCTAACACCATGTTTCTTCTTTAGGCCCCTGTTGTCTGACCTGCTCTTAATTAGTTGTTATCTTGTCTGTGACCCCAGTCTTGTAATCATCACCATCTTCTTGAAGCTGAAATCTGAGATGTATTATTAAGTAGGTAACAAGTTTTCATTTCAAATCTCCCATCCCGATCATCAGTCACTCAAATCCGATCTAAAACAGCCATAAACAATTCACCTTGATGCTCTTCGCTGACAGACTCACCCATTTCCAGATAATTAACTTCAAGCCCCGAACCCCAGAACGACCATTCTCAATCTGATTATCTCTCAGTCATTCCTTCCCTCCACACCATTTTGTCAGACGTTTAATGACATGATTCCTGCTTGGATTTTACTCCGGTTAGCAGTGGTAACTGCCACTGAACGGGGGTTGCAGGGCAGGGGGAGAAGAGATGGAAATAAAAAAAACTAAAGAAAGAAAACCACTTACCTCTTTACTACGGAGACGGGTTTGTCTCCTCCGTCCTCTTCCCGGAAGCACTCAGGCTTCCCGACTCCCCTCTAATCACAATGCTGCTGTCATCAGCATGACAGCAGTGTCATGATTGGTGTGAGTGCCCTGCTTCGCCACTCACAGAGGGAGTTGCACCATGTGCACTTTATCATCCTGGCTGTTCTATACCATGAAATGCAAAGTGTCCATGTCTGTTTGGCCAGCCGAACACGGCCGGCCAAACACACATGCACACTTACAGTGCACTAACCACTCCTCCCTCCAGCCCTGCCCTAACCTGGACCCCTGAAAAATAAAATGATATTAACCCTTCGTTATTATCATTTTATTTTTCCTTCCTCTTCTGCTGGAAGGAGGGGGGTGACGCTCCTCCGCCTTAGCGAAGGAGCCGCCCCTGCCGGTCAAACACTCCTCTAGTGAGACATTCACCATTCTGAGACTTCATTTCTAAATGATTTCTCAGCTGTTAACTTACAGTGCACAGTCTCCTTTCATCACGTGGACTTGTAAACTACTAAAGCTGTAGGCACTATCTCCAAACTGAGAAAACTGCATGCAAAGCTACCACTCCAGCAAATTATCCTATGTTCTTTGCCTGCACAAAGTATCAAACAACATTGCTGGAAAATATACAACTCTCAATATTTCAATCACGTCACTTTCCCAGTTGGTAAAAGCCACCATGTGCCCTCTGCACAGCTTTTCTTACCAAATCCCCTGAACACTCACAACCACAACAGCACCAATGCGATTAAAATGCAAATGTGCCACTCTCAAAAGCATCATTTTGCCCCGTATTGCTTTGAGTGTTCCCCTTACATAACTCACATCATCTAAGAAAGCGTGTTCTTTATGGATACATCAACACAGCAACATGTACAACATCTTTGGTGTGTTTACATGCTAAACCATGTCATGGTTCTCATAATATGTAACCACACACATACAGACAGCCACAATATGTGCTGCATACCTCTCTGCAGCCAGAATAGGATAATGCAACTAAACCCACTTGAATAGTCACATGTTCTGAAAGGTCAGTTCAGATCAATGGAAGATGTGTACTATAAGAATATTGACAATAATTGTTGTTTCAGTGCTGTAAACTTTCAAGATTCACAAGCTGAAGTGGTTGTTATAAAATGTCACTCACCTAATTTTAAGCATTCCAAGGATGCCTGCGCCCAACCTTTATTTGAGGAGGATTCAAAGTAATAACAGTAACCCCGGAAGGGAACCCAAGACTTTGAAAGAGTTTCTGGACAATTTCCAGGATGCTGTGGTGGCTCAGTTGGGGCAACTTCTGTTGACAAACAAAACATTTCTATTGATCATTGTTAATGGATGAGCACAGCATTTCATACCAAATCATTCATTCATCATGTTGTGGTATGCAATGAATAATGTGAATTCAGGCTGAGCCCTGTCATTCCTAAAACTCTGCATATATACACCCAAGAATATCCAAAAGGGAAAAAAACACAGAAGCAATGCAATGTCTTAAATAATATTTACTGTTATTTGTAACACCATCCTAAACAGCAGCAGAAAAGGTGCAAGTTATAGGAAAGTCGCTATAAATGTGTCAGTCAACATGAGACATATTGGGGCACTTTCTTATCTTAAACACAGAAAAGTTGATGAGAGAAATGTTTGCAATTTGTCTAACCATTATTATTCATTCAGGTATCATTACAAACCATTGTCCATTTCCCCACCATGCCACCTCAGTTTGGACCCAGAAACATGCAAATCAGTCTCAACCCTGCTTCATTCAGAACAGTCCAGTCCGAACTGCCTGACCATGTCCTCCGAGAACCTGTACACCACAAGTAACACAAGATAGGTTTTCATCCTGACTGGTGCTCTTCGTTAAGTGTAGCTTGGTTCCTGGTGTGCTTAATGACTTCTTTCTGTTTGCAGAATTTGTGGACCTTTTACTTGAGGAGAGATAGTTTGGAGTGAACTTGAACTTTGCATTAGAATTTGGTGAATTTACACTATAGGCATGAACACGGTGAAAATAAAAAACAAGTATGGGTTAATTAGAAGCTAGAGTTAGCCTTTCTTCATACAGTCAAGGGCCAAACATACCAGCTTCGCAATTAGTGTTTCAGATATACTTCGTAAGTATGAAATTTGTAGTCCTTTTGCACATAATACAATTGTTTCAATTAATAATTTTAGTTCACTCGCACCATTGTGGAACTTCACTGCTAGAAAAGTTATTATACACTTTAGTATTCCAGGCCTGCTTGTTTCTTCTAGCAACACAGTTTCAAAACTGCTATGTTCCCTTCCACTGGAAGCATAAAGTAGTCTGGGACCTGAGTGTAGGAAATGTCCACACCAAATTCCTTGTCTGCCTATTGCCTCATGTATTGGGGCTTTAGGTGGAAGTATGTTGGCACCTTCACGATTGAGAGCAAGAAATCTCTCACAGCAGTGGTTCTCCAGTTCCAAGCACTGCTCATAAATCTAAGTCAGCTGTGAGTTCTGAATGGTAGGTTCTATATGGTAAGCTATCAATTTGGAGATTTTCTTCCCCTGCTGCTTCTTAGTCATGCAACAAAGGAATCAGATTACACACTGGTAGTTCTCAACAGCATGATGCAGGTACTGTGGGGTTACCGCTTGGCGAAGGGATGGGAAGAACATAAAGAGAAGGATTTCTGCTTTCTATCTCTGATGAGGCCCAGAAGTGCACAGATTTTGTTTAATTTCCTAGAGTCTTTGTGGAGAGTATTAAACTTGTAAGCCTTTAACCAGTGCTAATGTGCCTCTGTTCACTCCTTTAAATGTTGTACAATTGGCGTACACCCAAATGGCATATTCAATTTACTTATAATTCCCTAGAAAAGTGGTACTACAAGAACTCAGGGGCTGCAAATTAAATCCTGCTAGTGTGCCTGCAGCACTTATTGTGCCATCCACAAAAGAAGCCCTTTAATACATGTCTTAGTCCTGCTGTTGAAGCCTGTGTGCAGTTTCACACTGCCATTTGTGACCTGGCAAAATCAGCCTTTTGCTTGACCAAAACCATCCTTTTTAAGTGATGTCGATCTCCCCTAGGTTAGGCCCTAAACAGCCCTTAGGGCAGAGCGCATTGTATTTAAAAAGTTGGACCATGTCCAAGTAATGAAAATACTCCTACATTTATTTTTCACCACTATAAGGCCTATCTCTCTCATTGTATAACAATGACTTACCTTTTTAGATTTAAAAAGTGATAGAGCAGGTAGACATGTTATGTTTACGATCAAATTAATTTGAATTCAAAACCGCCTTTAATGGTAAAGTTAGATTTTAAGCAATACTTTTGAAAATTACACTTTTATAAAGTTTACATTTTCTTGTCCTAACCAACTGGTGCCTGTTGCCTGTGTCCTGGGCCTTTTGATTAGATGTAGGTGGCAGTTAGCTTGTGTGTATTCCCTCCATGCAGTGAGACAAAGAAGGACTTGGAGTTGGCAGGATGTGCCAAATCTGTCAGGATGGAAAGGGGGAACTATGCACAGCCCCTCTTACACTTCAAAGCAGCTGCCTAAGCACATATACAAAGAATTTCACATTAGCCTTTTGTCACCATAGACATTTTTGGGCCTGAGCAGTGGAAGGAAGGAAATTCCAGAACCAGATGTGGTGCGATGTCTAGACATTTCTCCTACTTCAATGCTGATGCCAGTTATACATATTGGACCCTCCGACCTATCCTTCAGCTGTGAATACTACTGAAGAAGGACTATCCTGCGGCTAGAGGACTGCCCTGCTTCTTGAGGCCTGCCCTACTTTCTGAGAAAGAAGACTGAACCTGCTCCCTTTATCCCAGGCAGAGTGGCTTCAAGGTTCAGGTGGCTGACCTCCTATCTGAGCTACATGATGAGCTCCAGAGACCTCACTGCAAGTGCCTAGCTGACCTGCTGCACTGGATCTACCTAGACCTGCAACTGGACCTGCTTGAGCCCTGCTGGCCTCTGCTGGGTTCAGTTTCTGGTTCCCAAGAGGTGCCTCCCGAGGTCCTGGACACTTGGCTGCCATCAAAGAGAGCTCTTCTTGGCTAAACTGAAACTGCTGCCAAATCCAGCAGGACATGACGTGAAAACCTGTAAAGTGTCACTCCACCAGGGGTGGTTTCTGTTTAAGGGCATTGGGGCTCATCCCCTTTATGTCTCTTTCCTACTCCCATCTAGGGCAGCTCAAAATAAAATAATCTGTACAGCTACAACAGTGCTTCATAATAAAAAAAATGGATGTGGACACAGTCAGCCTGCTGGCTAGGAGGCAGGGTTGCTGCATTCACCCCAGTCACACTTGTCTTCTGCAGCCTGCCTCTGAATTCCTGGCACCTGCCACTCTCCTTGGGCCGAAGTGTCTATTTGCTGGGCTGAACAACCTCACAGCCCTGATGCCTGTGATGTCATTACCTCGACAAAGGTATAGCTTGAAGGAGTGATCTCCACCCACTGCCAACGTGAAGATACATTTAACCCCGGGTGTTTCAGGCTGAAGCCCTTCAGCGCTGAGGCTGCACGTCAGTCAGGGAGTAGTGTCCCACCCTTTCCCAACTCTTCACAGGGTGGAGTGTGTCCCCAGGCTGTGACGATTTGGAAAAGGGTGGGTTAAAGGATGCAGGAGGGAGTCTGCGCAGTTCATCATCAGGAGTTTTGAAGATACTCTGCGCAGATTCAAGGTGTCTCCTTTCTGTGCTGCATTTAGAACAGGATCGAGGGGGACCATTTCAGCTCTAGTGGAGGTTGCATTTGGGTGCGGCTCCAGAAAGGGGCCTAAATTCCAACTAGTTGTACCCTGCAGCTCCCACCCCTGTTTCCATATGTGTGGACAAAGTAAGTAGCTAAACAAAGTAAAAAAACAGTACCATCAACTGGGGAAGAGAGTGCTCACACAGCCCATTTAAGGCTAACCTGCTGAATTTTGGTTGCAGAATGTTTGCCATTGCCGAAGTTTGTCTGAAGGTGACTTTTTTAATGGAGCGGTCAATTAAAAAAATGAACTTTGTTCGTTCGTGTGAAGGAGCGAACTTTGCATAGAAGCTGCATCTTAATTAATAGAAGGCGAGTCTAAACTTGCCTCCCGACCCCAGGACCACCCTCAGAGGATCCCTCGTCTACCGTCCCCCCGGACCGCGCGCCACTTTCAGCGACTCCATCGCCGACTTCGTCTCCCCGCAAGCCCTCGCCTCGCCGGACTACATCCTCCTAGGCGACCTCAACTTCCATCTGGAACAAAACAACGACCCCAACACCACCGCCCTGCTCGCCAACCTCGCCAACCTCGGCCTCAAGCAACTGGTGAACACCGCCACCCACATCGCCGGACACACGCTTGACCCTATCTTCTCCGCCAGCAAACACGTCTCCTTCAGCCACACCTCTGCTCTACACTGGACCGACCACAGCTGTGTCCATTTCACATTCCGACGCGAGACCCGCCACCTCCGCACTCAACCCATCCCTCGTCGACAGTGGAACAAAATCCCCAAAGAGCAACTGTTCTCCGCACTCGCTGTCAACCAACCTACCCTCACCACCGACCCCAACGACGCAGCCCTCAGCCTCTTGAACTGGATCTCCAACTGCGCAGACAACCTTGCTCCCCTCAGACGCACGCATCAACAGGCCATCACCAAAAAACCTCTCTGGTTCTCTGACACCCTCAAAGAATCAAAGAAAACATGTTGCGCCCTCGGGAAGGCCTGGCGCAAGGACCACACCGCCGACATCATGACCGCCCTCAAAAACGCAACCCGCGAACACCACCACCTGATCCGCGAAGCCAAAAGGAACTTTTTCACCGACAGACTGGACAAAAACAGCCACAACAGCAGAGAACTTTTCAGCATCGTCAAAGAGTTCTCCAACCCCAACGCCAACGCCGTCACGCCCTCACAAGACTTGTGCAACTCCCTCGCCACCTTCTTCCATCGCAAGATCAGCGACCTCCACGAAAGCTTCGGACACCAGACCCTACCAAGCATCACCGAACCCACACCCCCGGCCATCACCCTCAACGCCTGGACCCACGTCAACACTGAAGAAACCAAAACCACCATGAACTCTATCCACTCCGGCGCCCCATCGGACCCCTGCCCTCACTTCATCTTCAATAAAGCCGACTACATCATCGCCCCGCACCTCCAGGCCGTCATCAACTCTTCATTTTCTTCTGCTACCTTCCCCGAAAGCTGGAAACACGCCGAAGTCAACGCCCTACTAAAGAAACCTACGGCTGACCCTAGCGACCTGAAAAACTTCCGCCCCATCTCGCTCCTCCCCTTCACTGCCAAGGTAATAGAGAAGACCGTCAACAAACAGCTTACCACCTTCCTGGAAGACAACAACCTGCTCGACCCCTCACAAACCGGATTCCGAACCAACCACAGCACTGAAACCGCCCTCATCTCAGTCACAGACGACATCAGAACCCTGATGGACAACGGTGAAACAGTCACCCTCATCCTCCTCGACCTCTCGGCTGCCTTCGACACCGTCTGTCACCGCACCCTAATAACCCGCCTCCGCTCCACCGGGATCCAAGGACAGGCCCTGGACTGGATTGCCTCCTTCCTCTCAAACCGCTCTCAAAGAGTTTACCTCCCACCGTTTTGCTCAGACCCCACCGAGATCATCTGCGGCGTACCTCAAGGCTCATCGCTCAGCCCGACACTCTTCAATGTCTACATGAGCCCCCTCGCCGACATCGTACGCAAGCACGACATCATCATCACCTTCTATGCCGACGACACCCAACTTATACTCTCCCTCACTAAGGACCCCGCCAGCGCCAAGACCAACCTACAAGAGGGCATGAAGGACGTTGCAGATTGGATGAGGCTCAGCCGCCTAAAGCTGAACTCTGACAAAACGGAGGTCCTCATCCTCGGCAACACCCCGTCCGCTTGGGACGACTCCTGGTGGCCCACGGCCCTTGGCACCGCACCGACCCCTCAGACCACGCCCGCAACCTCGGCTTCACCTTGGACCCTCTTCTCACCATGACCAAGCAAGTCAACGCTGTGTCCTCTGCCTGCTTCCTCACCCTCCGCATGCTCCGCAAGATCTTCCGCTGGATCCCCGCTGACACTAGAAAAACCGTGACCCACGCCCTCGTCACGAGCCGCCTGGACTACGGCAACACCCTCTATGCTGGGACCACCGCTAAACTCCAAAAACGCCTGCAACGTATTCAAAACGCCTCAGCCCGCCTCATCCTTGACGTACCCCGCAACAGCCACATCTCCGCACACCTGAGACACCTGCATTGGCTCCCAGTCAGCAAAAGGATCACCTTCCGACTTCTCACCCACGCACACAAAGCCCTCCACAACAAGGGACCGGAATACCTCAACCGTCGCCTCAGCTTCTACGCCCCCACCCGTCGCCTCCGTTCCTCTGGCCTCGGGCTCGCTGCCGTCCCTCGCATCCGCCGCTCCACGGCGGGTGGGAGGTCCTTCTCCTTCCTGGCAGCCAAGACCTGGAACACCCTCCCCACCAGCCTCAGGACCACCCAGGACCACTCCGCATTCCGGAGACTCCTCAAAACCTGGCTTTTCGAGCAGCAGTAACCCCCCCTTCCCCCTAGCGCCTTGAGACCCCCACGGGTGAGTAGCGCGCTTTATAAATGTTAATGATTTGATTTGATTTGATTCAAGCCCCCGGGGTTCCTGGGGACGGTTACCTTTCTTTTATTTCATTGCGCTATTCATAATATCAGTATATGTATTTACAATAAGTGCCCAAACCTATACTCACAGTGCACAGCAGGAGGCCTTGAAAAGTTTCAACCTCAAAAGAGGTATTGAAATTTGTTGTCGGTTTAGATGTTCATGTAGTGTGTTTTTTTTTCTTCTCATTTGCATATAGATTTGGATTTAGACCACAGAGGGATTTAGAAGAGAAAGGAACATATTATATGTTACGCATGTTATACCTGCAGGCCTGCTTGGTGCAGGATGACATACCAAACTCTTCTACCACCACCTAGCCCTGATGCCTGGCACTGCGGGGTGTCACTGCATTGTGCATGCAGTGCTAACATGAGATAAGCACAGAGTGGCCCTGCTGGGCTTCCTTCCGCTCTCAGCCAGCTGCAATGCACCAAATCGAATCTCTAAGGGTAAGAATCCATCATAAAACCTGACTGTGATGCCGACCCCTAAACGCATGCTACTCGCTTTTAACTGCAGATTCAATATTTGAGCTATTTCACCAGCCACCAAATGGACATGCAAGGAGGCTTGAAAGCTAGGGGATCGGGATCCTCAAACTGAGGTGTGTCGAATACAGTCAGCGTCCCTCATCCTTCCCTCACCCTGTAGTAAGAAACCAATGAAGACTCTGCTTCTTGATTTGTGGCCATGGATAGATACCATAACATATATTACACAGTGTTTTGCAGCAGGAGGAACCAAGCCCACTGAGCTATCACAACAACAAAAATGAACACAGAGTAAGGTAAAATCACCTCGAGTAAACATGCATATTTATAAACAGATGTTTGAATATATGAATGCATATGTGTTATTCATATATGTCCATAGAAGAATATGAAGGTCTCTGTACCTATGTGTCATCAAGGTGTGATATCAGAGTGTCTCAATGCTTCTGCATGTGTTCGTTGAAGTGTGTGATTACTATGTGCCTGTGTGAGTGTCAGTCGGTTTCTCAGTGTTCCAATGGTCTTCAGTCACTGGGGGACGTGGTGAAGTGAGACCGGTGTATGCTGCCTGTCATGCAATATTTCGGATCGGGCAGTATTTGTGGATGTTTTACACCTCTTAAAGCTCAAATGTGAGATAGCCACACAATGAGAGACCCAGGAAATCTAAAGGCTTGTGGAGGTGGGATCGAGTCAGTCACACGTGGCATGGCATGAATGAAGATAGCAGTCTGAATTTGGAGGGGGAAAGTACACATTACACCTGCTGCCCTTCTTGGTACAAGGTGAAATATCTGACTTTTCAACCCCCACCTCAACCTCCAGGGTGGCACTTTGTATGCAGTGCCAACTTCACATGCACATGGGGTTGGCAACAGAGTGGCGCTACTGGGCTTCCTCCTGCTCTCTGCCATCTAGAATGCAAGCGGTCAAAGCACCAAGGGTAATAATAAATCACAAGACCTTCACTGAGCTTATTTATTTGGGTGTGTATGTAAATATATATATAATTATAATTATAATTATATATATATATATATTCACTATAGCAATGCTCACAGCTGGGCTCCTGGAGGCCCGAGAGAGGTGGTGCGTAGAGAACCGGCAGAGCACTCCGGTTAAAAATAGAAACAATGAAGAAGCTTCCAAGGAAGAACGCACACTCGGGAAATCCCAGAACTCAAATAGAGTAATTTATTTCACACACTACGCGTTTCGGCTGTCTAGCAGCCTTGATCACGTGTAACATACCACCAGTGTACATTTAGTTAAATACCCCTTGAATATAAACATAGAAATAGGACTACACATAACAAAAGTTATACAAACAGTGGAAATAAAAAGGGGAGTAAATAATTCATACATTAAGACCATTGCAGGAATAAATATATTAATAAAGCAGTACTTTTTCATATATTAAAATAATTGCAATATTTCATAAGTAATAAGTAAAGGAATGATAATAATAAGAAAACATTCGGTTTTCAACCAAGTGCATTAACATTGCCTAACTGGCTCCCAATTAGTACTCAATAAATAACATAAATAAATAAATATATATAAATCTAAGTTATCATATGTATCCGTTTTAACAAATTAACCGCATAGATATTATTTAATACATCTTACAATATTTTATTTTAATGAATTTAATATTCTTAATAGTTGTAGATGTCTAGAATTATACACGATCAATTGTATCGGCATACTCAATTGCATATAAATGTCTTCACAGTTACATATAAATATATAAATATAAGTATAAATATAAATATAAGTAAGAATATGAGTATAGATAAGAGCCAGTCAATTTTTTCGTTGTAAATTTCAAGTTACATCTATTCCGCACTTCCAAATGTACTTCTTCAATGCACTAGCATCTAAAGTTATTCATTTAACATTCCTTAATTTACTCCCTAAGATGATTCTAACCATATTTTCTCCCAATCTACATAACCACATGTTCTACACAAGTTTTCAAATATCCGATATCCCTGACACCTCGTGACTGAATACATGCACTTAGTATTCCAAAATCGGGAATCCGTCCGGACTCCTCCATTCTGAAAGAAAAAATAGAATTGAAAAATAGAAAATTGGTTAAATATTAAAAGTATTAAAAATACATACTTTCAATGAAAAGCTACCACTCAAATACGAGCATTAATCCAAATAACTAAAAGCTCCCATCCCATGTAATAATCCTAAAAATAATCATCAAAAAAGATGAGTGGTAAGCTCTTCACTCATATTCAATCCATGAGGTGTCTTAGTTTCTAAATCAAGAATATATTTGGATTCTTTTATACGTAAGGTCAACTCTCTATTACCTCCTCTATGATACGCGGGTATATGTTCAATACCAAAGTAGGTCAACACAGTAGCATCAGAATTATGATACTCCTCAAAATGTCTTGCTACCGGATAATGGGGATTTTTTGATGTAATAGCCCGCATATGTTCAAGAATACGCTTCTTCACTACATGTTTTGTACTTCCCACATACCACAAATGACACGGGCATTCCAATACATAAATCGTAAAAGGAGTACTGCAAGTGAGAAACTGCTTAATGGGTCTATTTGTCCCTGGTCTTTTTATGGGGTACTCTTTTCTTGCCACACTATTACGACAGGCTTTACAATGACCACAGGGAAAAAATCCCTGTAAATTATGCTCCTTAACATGAGATAACGGAGAAATATCATTAGATCTCAACATATCATGAAGATTACGGCCTCTTCTGTATGTAATCGAAGGCCATCTCTGAATCTCCTTACCAATAACAGGATCACTTTTCAAAATGTTCCATTGTTTGGAGATAATCTTTTTAATCTTTGTGGTGTCCTCATTAAAAGTTAAAATTAATCGAGTATCATCCTTCTCCTGTTTTTCAGTTACTGCCGTATTATCAAAGAGAGTCTGAATTCTCTCAACTTTCTTGATTTTTTCTGTGGCCTTTTTAATTATCCACCCCGGGTAACCTCTTTGTTTGAATCTTCTAATCATCTCTACCTGTTCTCGTTCAAATGCCTCATCTGTGTTACTTATTCTTTTAGCCCTCAGTAGTTCTCCATACGGAATACTCCATTTAAGTTTATCTGGGTGTCCACTAGCAGCATGCAATAAACTGTTTCCTGCTGTAGCCTTACGAAAGAGTTCAGTATATATCATCCCATTCTTAATCTCAATCTTTGTATCTAGAAATTCAATATACACCTTACTAATATTGTAAGTTAAACTAATATTGAGATTATTATCATTAAGTTTAGTGATAAACTTAATAGCCTCTTTCTCAGAACCTTTCCAGATAATAAATAAATCATCAATATATCTGAGCCACTGGATAGCCTGATGTATTTCAGGATACTTCTCTTCATCCTTGAAAACATGTTCTTCCCAAAGGCCCAAAAATAAACAGGCAAAACTGGGGGCAAAACAAGTTCCCATAGCAGTCCCCAAAATTTGTTTGTATAGTTGACCATTGAATAAAAAAATATTATTAGTCAGACAGTACGTAATCATTTCAATGATCATATCCGTATGTGCCAGGTATCTTAACGATCTAGTATGTAAAAAATGTCTGCATGCCTGTATGCCTTTCTCATGATCAATAATGGTATAAAGGGAATTTACATCAAGAGATATAAGTAAAAAATCTTCTTCCCAAATAATACCCTCCAATTTGCCTAAAAAGTCCTTTGTATCCTGAACATAAGAGGGTAAATTCATGACAAAATCTCTTAGAAAAAAATCCACATATTTGGATATATTTTCCAGAGCATTACCACAAGATGATACTATAGGCCTTCCCGGAGGGTTGAGTCTATCCTTATGAATTTTCGGGAGAATATACAATACAGGTAACTTGGGAAAATCCTTTTTCAGGAAACAGTACTCCTCCCACACTAATAGACCCTTATCCTTCCACTCTGTTAGGAGACGCCATATATTAGTGATACTATTAGAATATACTTCTTTAGTTATAACTTTATAAAAGTGTGTATTACTCAATTGACGCATAACTTCGTCAATATATTTCTGCCTTTTCCAGAGTACTATATTGCCTCCTTTATCTGCTGGGCAAATAATAGTATCACTGTCTTCCACTAATAATCTAATGGTCTCACTCTGATTAAATGTCATATTGTTATTATTTCTTGGTCTGAACCATGTTCGATGCCGGAAATGTGTCAGACCACGCACCGTCATGTCATAAAAAGTATCTATATTATCATGCATCATATTTGGCAAAAATGTCGATTTGGGTTTGAAACCGGAAGGAACTACTCGATCATAAACAACACCCAGCTCTTCCAAATTTTGATATAGATTCTTTTCATTAATTGGTGTTATACAGTCCTGTTCTAACTCATGCAGAATTAACAATGTATCCACATCGCTAATAGATAGAACATGTTTGTCACTATCCTTATTCACATCAGGTTCCAAACTATTGCAAATGTTCCCTTTCAGTTTAAACCATTTTTTTAGTTTTAATTTTCTAACAAATTTAAACAGGTCAATTCGGGTTTCAGCATAATTAAAACGTGTAGTTGGACAAAAAGAGAGACCCAAACTCAATGTTCTTTTATCATCTTCAGTTAAAAAGTGATCTGATAGATTAACAATAGTTTTATTCACCGTTTCCATATCCATTAGATCACCATGTTGAAGCCACTTGTTATTTTTCTCAATTACTCTTAATTTGGGTCTCTTCTTAGTCCGGTCTCTAATTCTCTGTCTCCTCTTTTGACTCCTGCTCGTCTTCCTCGTCGTCCTGTTGATCTGCCCCTGTAATTTTGTCCCTCTCCCTTCTGTTTGTATGGTACTTGCCTGCCACGACGCAGCAGGCGATACTCGTCTAAAAAAGTAGCCGGTTTGTTGGTAACTTCGACACTAGACGGTTCACTTTCCGTTGAACTTAAAGAGTCAATCTCTTGTACACTTTCCAGTTCACTTTCAGAGGTTGAGGGCTGGGCCATAGATATTGGGGAATTGCTACCTGATTTGTACAGATGATCGTATTTTCTACTAAAAGTTAGAATTCTACCACTTTCATAATCTCCAATGTCTCTATGGAGTTTTTGTTGTTTCTTAATTTTTATATCGTCTTCATATTTCTTCAATTTAACCTTCATAAGTTCAAAAAAGCGAGAGATACTTTCTTTGTCTGTTTCAGATCTGCTGGTCAAATCATCTTTTATTTTTTTAATGTCCAATAACAGGATCTCACGATCACGCCAAGCATATTTGACCAAAATTTCCAACATATGTTTAGAACTGATTGCAGAATTATCCGCCCATTCTTTTAACATTTCAGGATTTGGAGACTCATAGACTGGTGTAATAAAGATTCTTAGTCCTCTTGGGACCATATCCTGATCAATATAATTTTGTAAAGAAGTGGCTTCCCACCATTTCGAAATTTCCTGTTTACACAATTTTTCCAGCTTATGTAAGGATGTATTCAGATCATTATTACCACCCTGATCAATCACAGACAATTTATTTCTTATGGCAGTTTTAGAGAATAATACCTGAGCAGCCATTTTCCTTTCACTATCAATGTCATCATCCATCTTGTTGACTAGAGTATACGAATCCAAATATATACAAAAAGACACAACTATTACTAAGATATAAATACTCTATTGAGACTGAGAAGACCCCTGGAAAAATACCAGTTCCTCTTGCCGGAACCTTACAAGCATAAAAAATATCATGCACAAGAAAAAAGGACCAAAAATATCAATT
Organism: Pleurodeles waltl; assembly: GCF_031143425.1. Lineage (NCBI taxonomy): Eukaryota > Metazoa > Chordata > Amphibia > Caudata > Salamandridae > Pleurodeles > Pleurodeles waltl. The sequence goes on from NC_090449.1 coordinate 846,807,429, forward strand.
TTCTGTATCACGTTAATGGAGTACTTTAAACAGTACCGCAATTCCTGGAGAGACTCAAAATATGTTCATTTTAGATAATATATTCCAATGCCACTATATACGGCTTCATAGCACTTCACATTTCAATTCGATTGAGATATAATTTCGAATTTGGACTCCCAATATAAAAAAATAGGAATGTTGTGAAAACAATATGGTACTCCTACAGTTGCACAATAATCCCACGTTACTCCGTAACTGTCATAGAGCTGGTTACACAGTTCAATAATTCCCGACCATGAGCAAAAAACTCCGTTGTAAGGGAGGAGAAATACGTTCAGGAGATAAATAAAATAGATGAGAAAATGAGAGAATTGGTGATGAAGTTTTTCCTTTATCGATGACCAATTATTTAAAAAAACATCGTTTGCAAAATACGCCGTTTATAATTGCAATGTTTTAAATATCTCCATGTCATCAAAGAACTAGAAACTCTCAATTCGTTACCCGGTCCTGTGTCAGAAGCAGCTGAAACAATTCAGAATGAATAAACAGAATCTCAGCGTTGGTACACCAACTTAATTAGGCTGTGCAGTCAACAAACGAAGTACCTTTTGTGAAGACGCTATGCTGCTCTAGCATCGTAGTGAATATTTAATCCAAATACAAGTATTGTTAGTCAATTTCAAGAGCAGTAGAAAAGTAAAAAATTCACCAATAAGACTTGTAATTGCACTGTGTTCGTTCCAAAACGCAGAAAGCAGCTCTTCAGTATCATAAAAAATACTGCGATTCAAACCGGGTTAACGGCCGGCCAAAGAGAGCCTCAAACAATTCATTAATTGCACCGATACTCGCAGCTGGGCTCCTGAATGCCCGAGATGAATAATGCGAGACAGGTCGGCACAAAACTCCGGTTAGTAATATAAACACCATTACCGTTTGTGTAGCCGCTCCGCTACTTTAACATCGTAATGGACATCCGATCCAAGTGCATTTGTTTTCAGTCGATTTCAAGAACGGTGAAAAAACAAAACAAAAACAAAAGAGTCATCAATGGGAGTTGCAGTTACATCATATTCATTCCAAACTGCAGAAAGCAGCTCTCCAATGCCGTGAAAAATACAGCGATCCAAAGTAGGTTAACGGCCGGCCAAATGGAGCCCCAAACAATCCATTCACTATAGCAATGCTCACAGCTGGGCTCCTGGAGGCCCGAGAGAGGTGGTGCGTAGAGAACCGGCAGAGCACTCCGGTTAAAAATAGAAACAATGAAGAAGCTTCCAAGGAAGAACGCACACTCGGGAAATCCCAGAACTCAAATAGAGTAATTTATTTCACACACTACGCGTTTCGGCTGTCTAGCAGCCTTGATCACGTGTAACATACCACCAGTGTACATTTAGTTAAATACCCCTTGAATATAAACATAGAAATAGGACTACACATAACAAAAGTTATACAAACAGTGGAAATAAAAAGGGGAGTAAATAATTCATACATTAAGACCATTGCAGGAATAAATATATTAATAAAGCAGTACTTTTTCATATATTAAAATAATTGCAATATTTCATAAGTAATAAGTAAAGGAATGATAATAATAAGAAAACATTCGGTTTTCAACCAAGTGCATTAACATTGCCTAACTGGCTCCCAATTAGTACTCAATAAATAACATAAATAAATAAATATATATAAATCTAAGTTATCATATGTATCCGTTTTAACAAATTAACCGCATAGATATTATTTAATACATCTTACAATATTTTATTTTAATGAATTTAATATTCTTAATAGTTGTAGATGTCTAGAATTATACACGATCAATTGTATCGGCATACTCAATTGCATATAAATGTCTTCACAGTTACATATAAATATATAAATATAAGTATAAATATAAATATAAGTAAGAATATGAGTATAGATAAGAGCCAGTCAATTTTTTCGTTGTAAATTTCAAGTTACATCTATTCCGCACTTCCAAATGTACTTCTTCAATGCACTAGCATCTAAAGTTATTCATTTAACATTCCTTAAATTACTCCCTAAGATGATTCTAACCATATTTTCTCCCAATCTACATAACCACATGTTCTACACAAGTTTTCAAATATCCGATATCCCTGACACCTCGTGACTGAATACATGCACTTAGTATTCCAAAATCGGGAATCCGTCCGGACTCCTCCATTCTGAAAGAATAAAATAGAATTGAAATTTCAGGTCAGATGCGGGAAACTCCCAGACTCCCTGACTTCAGGTCAGATGCGGGAAACTGGCGGTCTCCCGCCGGTTTCCCGCTGCCCTGCAGAATCCTCCATGGCGGCGGAGCACGCTCCGCCGCCATGGGGATTCTGACACCCCCTACCGCCATCCTGTTCCTGGCGGGTCTCCCGCCAGGAACAGAATGGCGGTAGGGGGTGCCGCGGGGCCCCTGGGGGCCCCTGCAGTGCCCATGCCAATGGCATGGGCACTGCAGGGGCCCCCGTAAGAGGGCCCCACAAAGTATTTCAGTGTCTGCTATGCAGACACTGAAATACGCGACGGGTGCAACAGCACCCGTCGCACCTTCCCACTCCGCCGGCTCAATTCTGAGCCGGCGTCCTCGTGGGAAGGTTGATTTGCCCTGGGCTGGCGGGCGGCCTTTTGGCGGCCGCCCGCCAGCCCAGGGCAAATCCCAAAATACCCTCAGCGTTCTTTCGACCCCGGAGCGGTATTTTGGTGGGGGAACTTTGAATCACCCCCAATATCACTTTACTAGGGATGTACGAGTAAAATAAATATGTCAACTGGTTACAAGCCAATGTTACCATGTTTAAAAGAGTGAGCACATGCACTTTAGCACTAGTTAGCAGTCATAAACTGCCAGAATATTAAGGCCAGCAAAAACGAGTTTTAGCAAAAATTTAGGAGGAAGGCTGAAGGTTTGGGAGCAGACCACCTTAAGACAGAGAGGTCTAGCAAACTTTATTAGAACCAATGCCAGATGACACAAAGCCTCACAAAGCAATGCCACACCAAAGCCTTGCACCAAGAACACAACGTACAATTTTCAGTCGGCCAAACTTGCTCCTGTGCCCGCCCTGCGCTTCAGATTTTGTCCCGGTACAGTGAGACCAGATAACCTCTGTTAGTCTTTGCACATTTTTGGCACTACTTTTATCTAAGCCTTTAAAATTTATTATCAAGTTCTACTGACTGGACTTTTGTCCTTTTGGTCTTGTTTCATTCATTAGATGGTACACTATGTTTCTGAGTTAGAGTGGGTTTTTCATTGTTTTGCATTTTCACTTTATTACTGTGTGCTGCGTAAAAAGTGTACACATTGGGGGTCATTCTGACCCCGGCGGCCAGGGTCGGCGGGAGCACCGCCAACAGGCTGGCGGTGCCCCGCAGGGCATTCTGACCGCGGCGCTTTGGCCGCGGTCAGAAGAAGAAAACCGGTGGTCTCCCGCCGGTTTTCCGCTGCCCTGCTGAATCCTCCATGGCGGCGCAGCTTGCTGCGCCGCCATGGGGATTCAGACACCCCATACCTCCATCCTGTTCCTGGCGGTTCGCCCGCCAGGAACAGGATGGCGGTATGGGGTGTCGTGGGGCCCCTGGGGGCCCCTGCAGTGCCCATGCCAAAGGCATGGGCACTGCAGGGGCCCCCGTAAGAGGGCCCCAAAAAGTATTTCAGTGTCTGCTCAGCAGACACTGAAATACGCGACGGGTGCAACAGCACCCGTCGCACCTTCCCACTCCGCCGGCTCCATTCGGAGCCGGCTTCCTCGTGGGAAGGGGGTTTCCCGCTGGGCTGGCGGGCGGCCTTCTGGCGGTCGCCCGCCAGCCCAGCGGGAAACACAGAATACCCGCAGCGGTCCTCCGACCGCGGTGCGGTATTCTGGAGGGGGGAACTCTGGCGGGCGGCCTCCGCCGCCCGCCAGAGTTAGAATGACCCCCATTGTCTTTAAGTTAAACCTGTCTGCTTTTGTTCCAAACTACCAGAGGGGTAAACATAGGTTATTTATTGACTTTTGTGGCTCACCCTGCCAAGGATTGTGGTTGTTCCTTGAGAAGGGTTTACAGCCCCCTCTACCAGTAACTCAAATTCTCACAGGAAGCATGCTTTAAAATGGTTGTGGCTTTAACTTAGCTATTAGGAAAGTATTGGATTCAGTGTGTGAGGTTTTGAGTCGTTCTCCGAACTTGGTGGTGTGAATGTCACTGAACATAAGCATAAAATACTTCTAGGAGTGCAGCACTAGCCACAGTCAAGCATGTGGGTGCCTACCCTTATTATTATTTAAAGTGCTAGGTATCACAAAATTGAAACAACGTTATGTGTACATCAATGGAGTTCTCTCAGAGGTAATCTCTATGGAGATCACCCAGAAGTAACAGAGTCAACGATTGCTGGCACTGTTGTATCTCATAGTATCGTAAAAACAGACAATGAGGGGGGGAATGCTTGCAAAGAGCCCAAACCTTTGTCAATTGCTATGGGTAGCACCTCAATCCAAAATTTGTCATATACTGTTTCGAAAGTCTTTATGAGAACACGGAGACAAAAGTTTAGAAAAAAAAGAAATCCGGTCACATACTGGATTCATAGAAAGTGCCATGCTTGCCAAATTGGCTTGATGGTCACCGTGTGAACTTAAGTTTGCTGTCAATGTAGTTGTTTATTTATTTAAACACATTCTTGCTCAGGAGACTAACTTCTTTGAAAGCAAAAATCACGACAAAGACTACATAATACTAAAGACCATATAATTTTACATTATTATATTGCCATCATAATAAAACATATTTTAAAACCCTGCACAAACATATATTTACATTGGCAATAACGTTTATCCTGGGTCATCCACTTCCATCTCCTAGAATCACATATTTCAAGTCTTTTTATTTCTGTTTTTTAAATCTATTCTCTTTCCTCAGACAGAATGGGCATACCAAAAAAGGCATGTGAAAATGACATATATACAAGCCTAATGGATATTTGGGTCGCTGTCTTCTATTAGTCTATTTAACTTGCTACACTTTGCTTCCACCCAACTCATCATACAACATTGAACAATGGGTCATCCCACAGTATCCATTAGTTCTCCTGCACTGGAAGTGATGGCATTTCCATGATCACATGTCCATTTTTTTCATTTCTACCAGTAGTGTCTGCTACAGGCAGCTTATGTTTGCTGCAGACATATTGCTTCCAATACATACATATATTTAATTTGGACTTTGTGTCAGCCACTTGCTCATGACTGGCTTTATTTTCTATCACAGGTCAGTGGATGGACTTGACTCCCTGTTTTTCTACTTGTTCTGTTCAGGAGCACTGTGGTCTCATAGTTCTTACTGGATAAGTTGAACCTTTCCACAGCGACCTTTTTCTTCTTCATGGGTGTGCATGTTTTTCCTTGGTCTCTTGGCTGCTAGTTCCACTTGAAATCCCAGTGCCCAAGCCTGCCATACGTATTCTACCTATTTATTATACATGCCTGATTATCCGTTTTCCTACAATGCTTCCCGTCCAGCTCTGTCGCTCCGCAGTGCTCTCCATCCCACTGTGCCCAGCTCCCAATTTCCAATTTATTTTTTCATAATATTAATTTTCATGAGGATGCTAAAATGTCCTTTGTTCATTTTGGAATGGTAAATTAAAAATAACAAAATGACAGCTGGTGTAACATGATGTATGCACCTGCATGTATCACAATGCATGTACACGCATATGTCACAGCATGTGCCTTTATCAGTGCATACATGCATCGTGGCCATCATGGAATGGGTTAAAGCTGCTCATGCATCATGATACATGCAATTGCATGCATCAAGAAGAATGAGTAGGCATCATCCACATCTTGGAATGTATATCCTTTAGTAGAAAACCCATTCCAAGATGGCAGCCCACGCTTCTGCATGCGTTGACATGCATATGCTGTATCATGATACTCTGGTGGTCATTCTGGCATTAGATAATACCCATTCATAAAATCATTAGCAAAGGCAATATCTCTAAATTTTACAGCTGAGAACTACTGGTTGTGCCTTTGCTTGTTTATTTGTTGTCATTGTTTGAGCTTTAGACAATGTTTAATTCTGCAGGCAGACTAATTCAACGACAATAGCTCTTGTTCGTTGCATCAGTAAAAATCATATTTTATTGTAATGTGCATTGAAACTTTGGAATGTACAGCAGGGTTTGAAGTCCGAAGATTTGTGCGGTGGCATACCACAATATATGAACGTCATTAAAATAAATAGAGAGAAAATCTTAATGGCTCTGATCCAGAATCTGTGCATGCACAGAAAACAAGAACTGGCATCACCAGCAAGGATGGAATCGTAATAGGAGCCAAAGTGCCACTTCCAGTGAGGCTGTGAGATGATGTTCGCTACTTTGTACAGTACCACCTGATGCTGGAGTTGGAAACCTAAGAGAAATATTCCAGATCCTTTCTTTTGCCTAAGAAAGGCTTAAACGGAGGAGATGTTACCCATTAGAAATTATGTTACGCAGTTGTTTGAGCAGGCAGTTGTTTGAGCAGCGTAGCATTCATCCGTTATTTGGCCTCTTAGATCAGTTGGACATCAGATAAAGATTGTCCTCTGAAAAAGCTGCTGTTGGTTTAAAATCTCGACTGATCATCCATTATTAGTTGTGTCTTTCACTAGCACCATATTTCTGTGTAGGTGTGAGTGTATGTGTATGTGTGGATTGCTGAAGTGTGCAAAGTCACACAGTTTCTCCATGCAAATTACCTGTAAGTCTTAGTGAAACAAAGAACACAATGGTTTGCCACAACGGGTGCTTCCACATGACAATAAGAACTTTCACCAGGTTTAGTGAGTACTGTTTGTGTTGAGTCAATCTTGAAAAGCTAAGATGGCATGGCATCGAAAATGCTCACAAGGAAACATGAGACACACCTTCAGAGTACTCATGAGATAAAGAAGAGCAATGCCTGCAAGTTACTGGCTTAGCATGGTTTCAAAATTCTCATAAGAAACAATTAATTAAGGAATGCCCTTGTACACAAAATGCTTGTGAGTTACTGATTCCAATTATCACCCATGAGAGAACTCCACACAAATGAGTAGGTATAGGAAAAGTGGGAATCTCATGTAATGCAATTCCGTGCAGACCTAGTGGTGGGTGTTTCCTGTAGGGGAGGGCGATCCACTGCAGAGGCCGACCAGGAAGCCATGTTGTTCAGTGTCTTGTTTGTTGAGTCGGTTGCAGACTTACATACAAGTGTGCATATCAAGCAAGAGACCTAATAGCTTTTCTGACCAGATGAGAGAATTTAGGAACATATAATGGTAGGTGTCAAAGACATATTAGTGACTGTGAACAAAGATGTTAAAAATTTCAAACCACATTACTTACACCATAAATCATTAAAATGTGTATAGGTCGACTCCTTACCGTCAGACTTCTTACAGACAGAATAATACTTCTGATCACAAGACGATGTCTTCCAACTTCCATCCACATCTAGATACACACACGCCCTTTTCTGCTTTGGTTCACCTGGTGCCCATTTAGTGTACCTCAGCCTCCAGTTGTCAATCCACATGTAGTAATCATTAGTCTAAAACATTTGATATGGGATTAAAGGCTTAATGACGAAATAAGAAATTTACCTTATTTATGCAAATAATGCAATGAATGTTAGGTATACATTAAATCATTTCCCTTTGACTTTTAAAGGTATGACTTTAGGATTAAAAATAATTAATACCCTACAGCAGTTGTATTCCAAACTATCTATAGCTTGATTTATAAGGTAAACTTATCCGTTTGCTTTAAGTTTACGATTGTTTGCTATACACAAGGTATTTTCTTGGTAGTATCTTTATGACTGCAAAGTCTTTGCACATTTATTTATTTTGTGCAGAGACTCTGCAGTCATAAAGATACTATCGATAAAATACCCTGTGAATAGCAAACAATGGTAAACTTACACAAAATAATAAGTTTACCTTTGTGAATCAGGCCATTCGTTTTTTTTTCAATTTACAGTGTCGAATCCAGACTATTGTCAAGGCAAATTTATATACAGATAGGTCTACATGAACTATTATTAACGCTACACCTATGTACCTTTGTGGAATAAAAATCACCAAGGTATGCACTTCTTTAGCAGCATCTGAATCTAATTGTCTCCCTAACTGGTATTGAACCATTAAAGGTGCACTTAATTTCTGCAAATCCTACAATGGTGCCTCTTTTCCATTAAAGGTACAGGTGCTGCAATTTCAAAATAAAAGGTAAAATGCACGGAGTTATTAGGGATAGAATACACTCGCCAAAAAAACTGCTATCTGGTCCCCGTTATCTGCAGCCCACATCCTCATAGTGAAATCTGTTTCTCACAATTAGCTGCTAATTTGCAAATGAGTATCACATTCTTTGAGTTATTGGTTATCGATCAACAGTTCGCAAGGAAGAGGGATTTTCCTTTCCTACCTATTCTTCTTTTCCAAATTGCAAAGAATTGCAATGCGGGCATTCTTTGCAAAGCCAATTGCAAATTACAGTGTCCCTTTAGTGCATTGAAATTCTATTTTTTGTACTAGCTTGCACGTTTTTTTCGCCTCGCTCTTTCAAAGTGCGGAACAAATATGCATATCGACCCTAGGTTTCCCTACACAAAGACATTACATTATACCTCTACGAAGTAGTCAGAGTTTACCTCCATAACAACTGTGTATTGGGAATATATATCATTGAGTGGAGTTAGCGTGTCGCTGATACCTTAGCTTTGCAGAGCCAAGCACCCAGTAAACATGAACGCTTGCTGGATATTGCGCTTGAGGAGTGGACCTCTTAGGTCTTTTGTTTACCTTTTATCCTGGGTGGTGGTAAAGTGTTTTCAGAATTACATTTTTGTGAATAAAATAGCTGAAAACGATTTAATAAGTCGATCCAATGTGGTAATATGGACTTAACATGGATACAGTTGAAACAAGCTTAAATGATGTGCTGAAGTGCACTTAATAATGTGATTTAGTTGTGCCACATTTTCACAAACTCCATATTAGTTAACATGGATGTTGTTCTCATGCTGTTCTTATCGCTCTTCCTCATTCCCTCTCCCACCTCACTCCCCTTCACATCTTCTCTACCCATGGGCTTCGCAGAGTAAAGAATAAATGATGTAATGGACTTTTTCCAAAATGTGCATGTATTGTGAATTCATTATTTTCATGTTCCTAATGTTGCACGTGCTCAAGGTTCTTCCTCTAGTATTCCATCAAATCAAATCAAATCATTAACATTTATAAAAGTGCGCTACTCACCCGTGCGGGTCTCAAGGCACTAGGGGAAAAAAGGGGGGGGGGGTTTACTGCTGCTCGAAAAGCCAGGTTTTTAGGAGTCTCCGGAATGCGGAGTGGTCCTGGGTGGTCCTGAGGCTGGTGGGGAGGGAGTTCCAGGTCTTGGCTGCCAGGAAGGAGAAACACCTCCCACCCGCCGTGGAGCGGCGGATGCGAGGGACGGCAGCGAGCGCAAGGACAGAGGAACGGAGGAGGCGGGTGGGGACGTAGAAGCTGAGGCGTCGGTTGAGGTATTCCGGTCCCTTGTTGTGGAGGGCTTTGTGTGCGTGGGTGAGAAGTCGAAAGGTGATCCTTTTGCTGACTGGGAGCCAATGCAGGTGTCCAAGGTGTGCGGAGATGTAGCTGTTGCGGGGTAGGTCGAGGATGAGGCGGGCCGAGGCGCTTTGAATGCATTGCAGGCGATTTTGGAGTTTGGCGGTGGTCCCAGCATAGAGGGTGTTGCCGTAGTCCAGGCGGCTCGTGACAAGGGCGTGGGTCACGGTTTTTCTAGTGTCGGCGGGGATCCAGCGGAAGATCTTGCGGAGCATGCGGAGGGTGAGAAAGCAGGCGGAGGACACGGCGTTGACTTGCTTGGTCATGGTGAGAAGAGGGTCCAAGATGAAGCCAAGGTTGCGGGCGTGGTCTGCGGGGGTCGGTGCGGTGCCGAGGGCCCCCAGGAGTCGTCCCAAGCGGATGGGGTGTTGCCGAGGATGAGGACTTCCGTTTTGTCAGAGTTCAACTTTAGGCGGCTGAGCCTCATCCAATCTTCGACGTCCTTCATACCCTCTTGTAGGTTGGTCTTGGCGCTGGCGGGGTCCTTGGTGAGGGAGAGTATAAGTTGGGTGTCGTCGGCATAGGAGGTGATGATGATGTTGTGCTTGCGTACGATGTCGGCGAGGGGGCTCATGTAGACATTGAAGAGTGTCGGGCTGAGCGATGAGCCTTGAGGTACGCCGCAGATGATCTCGGTGGGGTCTGAGCGAAACGGTGGGAAGTAAACTCTTTGGAAACGGTTTGAGAGGAAGGAGGCGATCCAGTCCAGGGCCTGGCCTTGGATCCCGGTGGAGCGGAGGCGGGTGATTAGTGTGCGGTGACAGACGGTGTCGAAGGCAGCCGAGAGGTCGAGGAGGATGAGGGCGACTGTTTCACCGTTGTCCATCAGGGTTCTGATGTCGTCTGTGACTGAGATGAGGGCGGTTTCCGTGCTGTGGTTGGTTCGGAATCCGGTTTGTGAAGGGTCGAGCAGGTTGTTGTTTTCCAGGAAGGTGGTCAGCTGTTTGTTGACGGTCTTCTCTATTACCTTGGCTGGGAAGGGCAGGAGAGAGATGGGGCGGAAGTTTTTCAGGTCGCTCGGGTCAGCCGTAGGTTTCTTTAGTAGGGCGTTGACTTCGGCGTGTTTCCAGCATTCGGGGAAGGTAGCAGAAGAAAAAGAAGAGTTGATGATGGCCTGGAGGTGCGGGGCGATGATGTCGTCGGCTTTATTAAAGATGAAGTGAGGGCAGGGGTCCGAAGGGGCGCCGGAGTGGATAGAGTTCATGATGGATTTGGTTTCTTCAGTGTTGATGTGGGTCCAGTCGTTGAGGGTGATGGCCGGGGGTGCGGGTTCGGTGATGCTTGGTTGGGTCTGGTGTCCGAAGCTGTCGTGGAGGTCGCTGATCTTGCGATGGAAGAAGGTGGCGAGGGAATCGCACAGATCCTGTGAGGGCGTGACGGCGTTGGCGTTGGGGTTGGAGAACTCCTTGACGATGCTAAAAAGTTCTCTACTGTTGTGGCTGTTTTTGTCCAGTCTGTCGGTGAAAAAGTTCCTTTTGGCAGCGCGGATCAGGTGGTGGTGTTCGCGGGTAGCGTTCTTGAGGGCGGCCATGTTGTCAGCGGGGTGGTCCTTGCGCCAGGCCTTCTCGAGGGTGCGACAAGTTTTCTTTGATTCTTTGAGGGTGTCAGAGAACCAGAGAGGTTTTTTGGTGTTGGCCTGTCGATGCGTGCGTTTGAGGGGGGCAAGGTTGTCTGCGCAGTTGGAGATCCAGTTCGTGAGGCTGAGGGCTGCGTCGTTGGGGTCGGTGGTGAGGGTGGGTTGGTTGGCGGCGAGTGCGGAGAAGAGTTGCTCTTCGGGGATCTTGTTCCACTGTCGACGAGGGGTGGGTTGAGTGCGGAGGTGGCGGGTCTCGCGTCGGAATGTGAAGTGGACACAGCTGTGGTCGGTCCAGTGTAGAGCGGAGGTGTGGCTGAAGAAGATGTGTTTGCTGGCGGAGAAGATAGGGTCAAGCGTGTGTCCGGCGATGTGGGTGGCGGTGTTCACCAGTTGCTTGAGGCCGAGGTTGGCGAGGTTGTCGAGCAGGGCAGTGGTGTTGGGGTCGTTGTTCTGTTCCAGATGGAAGTTGAGGTCGCCTAGGAGGATGTAGTCCGGCGAGGGGGGCGGGGAGATGAAGTCGGCGATGGCGTCGCTGAAAGGGGCGCGCGGTCCAGGGGGACGGTAGACGAGGGATCCTCAGAGGGTGGTCCTGGGGTCGGTGCGAATCTGAAAATGCAGATGTTCAGCGGCGAGAGGGGTGTCTTCGGTGGAGGTGGTGACGCTGATGGAGTCTTTGAAGACGATGGCGATACCTCCTCCTACTTGGTTGGTGCGGTCTTTTCTGGAGATCTTGTAGCCTTCGGGGATGGCAGTGGCGATGTCTGGAGCTGATGAGGCGTTCATCCAGGTATCCGTGATGAAGGCGACGTCCGGAGCTGTGGAGTCCAGGAGGTCCCAGAGTTCAACGGCGTGCTTGTGGACAGAGCGAACGTTGACCAGGATGCACTTGAGGTGGTTGATGGCACGTGGGCTGGTGGTCGTGGTAGTTGCGTGGTGGAAGATGCGTTTGCAGGAGTTACAGGCGAAGGGTCCATGGGTGCGTTTGGGGTGGGCTTGGAAGCAGGTGTTTGAGCGCCCGGGGTTGAGGGCGTGGAGGGTGGTGGGGTCGTAGCGGGTCAGCGGGGTACGGGAGAGCTGGGGACCAGGGGTCGTGGCGCTGGGCGCAGGCCAGGCGCGGACGGGCGCAGACGGGCTTGCCTCTGGTGCGCCTCTGGCGCACCAGCGGCGTGGTCGCACAGCGGCCGCTATAAGAAGAAGGAGGGGGGGGAGGGGTCAGCTGGGGGCGAATGGGAGCTGGGGGGCGGGGGCGTGAAGGAGGTCGCGGTGGGAAAGCGCGAGGGAGGGGGGACAGGTAGAGTGAGAAGAGCTGGGGGAGGGGGGTTTAAGGGTGGAGGGGGGTGAGTGTTAGAGTTTTAGGAGAATAGGGAGATAGATAGGAGTAGGGTTGAGAAGATAGGGGAGGGGGGGTGGTAGAGGTGGGTGAGGGTGAGAGGTAGAGTGAGAGGATAGGAAGATAGGTAACAGAGGGGGTGTCGGGACGGGGGGGAGAGATAGGGAAATAGATAGATGGAGAAATAGGTGGAGAGATAGAAAAATAGGTAGATAGGAGGAGGGGGTGAGTGAGGGAGTTAGATGGAGAGATAGGTAGAGGAGTGAGGGAGGCAGGTAGCGAAAGGGTAGATAGGGGTGATAGTGAGGTGAAGGCGAGTGAGGGAGGGGGGTGAGGCAGGAGCAGGAGGGCAGAGACAGGGGCTGGAAGAGACAGAAGTCGGGGAAAACCGAAGAACGGAAGAACAGAAGAACACAGAAGAACAGAAGAGAAGAACACAGAAGAGCAGAAGAACACCGAAGAACAGAAGAGAAGAACACAGAAGAACAGAAGAGAAGAACACAGAAGAACAGAAGAACACAGAGGAAGATGCAGGGGACGAGGAAGCAGAAGAGCAGACGAACAGAAGATCACCAAAGAAGATAAGGAAGACGAAGAGCAGAAGGCAGAAGACCACAGAACGAGATGAGGAAGAGGAGAGGCGACAGGAGAGGCTGAGGAGCACACAGAAGAAGAGAGAAGACGGGGAAAAGAAGAGTACAGAAGAAGATTGCAGAGGAGGAGCGAGGAGGAAGAGACAGAGAGGAGGAAAAGAAGCAGGAGAGAGGGTGAGTAGCGCGGGGCAGGGCGAGGGGCTGGGAGGTGGGGGGTACTTACTGTGAGGTGGGTCTCAGGAAATCAGGAACCTGGAGGAGCTGGAGGTGCTGCAGCGGCAGGGGGAGCGACCTACCTTTGGGTCAAGGGTCGCTACCACTGTCGCGCAGCGGCGCAATAAGAGGGAGGAGGGGGGGAGGGGTCAGCTGGGGGCGAATGGGAGCTGGGGGGCGGGGGCGTGCAGGTGGTTGCGGCGGGAAAGCGCGAGGGAGGGGGGGACAGGTAGAGTGAGAAGAGCTGGGGGAGGGGGCTTTAAGGGTGGAGGGGGGTGAGTGTTAGAGTTTTAGGAGAATAGGGAGATAGGAGTAGGGTTGAGAAGATAGGGGAGGGGGGGTGGTAGAGGTGGGTGAGGGTGAGAGGTAGAGTGAGAGGATAGGAAGATAGGTAACAGAGGGGGTGTCGGGATGGGGGAGAGATAGGGAAATAGATAGATGGAGAAATAGGTGGAGAGATAGAAAAATAGGTAGATAGGAGGAGGTGGTGAGTGAGGGAGTTAGATGGAGAGATAGGTAGAGGAGTGAGGGAGGCAGGTAGCGAAAGGGTAGATAGGGGTGATAGTGAGGGGGAGGCGAGTGAGGGATGGGGGTGAGGCAGGAGCAGGAGGGCAGAGACAGTGGCGGGAAGAGACAGAAGTCGGGGAAAACCGAAGAACGGAAGAACAGAAGAACACCGAAGAACAGAAGAACACCGAAGAACAGAAGAGAAGAACACAGAAGAACAGAAGAACACAGAAGAACAGAAGGACACAGAAGAACAGAAGAGAAGAACACAGAAGAGCAGAAGAACACAGAAGAACAGAAGAGAAGAACACAGAAGAGCAGAAGAACACAGAAGAACAGAAGAGAAGAACACAGAAGAGCAGAAGAACACCGAAGAACAGAAGAGAAGAACACAGAAGAGCAGAAGAACACCGAAGAACAGAAGAGAAGAACACAGAAGAACACAGAAGAGCAGAAGAACACCGAAGAACAGAAGAGAAGAACACAGAAGAGCAGAAGAACACAGAAGAACAGAAGAGAAGAACACAGAAGAGCAGAAGAACACCGAAGAACAGAAGAGAAGAACACAGAAGAACAGAAGAACACAGAAGAACAGAAGAGAAGAACACAGGAGAACAGAAGAACACAGAGGAAGATGCAGGGGACGAGGAAGCAGAAGAGCAGACGAACAGAAGATCACCAAAGAAGATAAAGAAGACGAAGAGCAGAAGGCAGAAGACCACAGAAAGAGATGAGGAAGAAGAGAGGCGACAGGAGACGCTGAGGAGCACACAGAAGAAGAGAGAAGACGGGGAAAAGAAGAGTACAGAAGAAGATTGCAGAGGAGGAGCGAGGAGGAAGAGACAGAGAGGAGGAAAAGAAGCAGGAGCAGGAGAGAGGGTGAGTAGCGCGGGGCAGGGCGAGGGGCTGGGAGGTGGGGGGTACTTACTGTGAGGTGGGTCTCAGGAACTCTGGAACCTGGAGGAGCTGGAGGAGCTGCAGCGGCAGGGGGAGCGACCTACCCTTGGGTCAAGGGTAGGTCCATTGCTCGGTTAGCTCTCTTTCACAGGTGTATAGCCCATTGCTTAGATATGTTGCATAATAGTTGAACTTCCTATGACTACATGGCACTGGAGATGCTCAAAGCTTTCTCAAAAACAGGATAGCGTTAAAGGCATTAGTTGATGCTGCACACTCTGATTTGCTCTAAATTTGATACCTTTTGTAATGCCATGATTAAAATGAAAATGTATTTATCAAATGCATAGTTAATAAAAACCATTACACTATAAAATAGCAGGAGGTAAAAGGGACTATAAATAGCATTCATCCACAAAAACATACTTAAAAAGAAAAGAAACGATCCAATCATTTGCACCTCCAGCTATGCTGCGACTAAAACTAAGTCATATCTGTGAGTAATGCCATGATGAAAATGACAATTACTCTACTTTTCTATCCAAAAGCTGTGTAAAAAAATCCCTTGTTTTGGGGGGTGAGTCAGAAGACTTTCTTTTTCTCCTATGCACTACTGTATGTCAGTTCTCTTATGATTTTGCTGGTCATTTGCGATTAAGAATAACTCTGATTTTTGACTATGCACTTTGCATTTGGGCCTTCACGGCATTTAACCTTTACTCAAGTTTCTAGTTTATTTATCCAATGCATAGTTAATAAAAACCGTTACACTATAAATTAGCAGGAGGTAAAAGGAACTATAAATAGCATTCATCCATAAAAACATACTTTAAAAAATAAAATACATTTTTTTGCACCTCCAGCTATGCTGTGACTAAAACTAAGTCATATCTGTGAGTAAGAGGCTTGAGTTACCTCGCTGAGTCTTGGGCAAGTTGTATACCAAGCCACCTGATGAAAGAGCTTGTTCAAGAGATTCATTAATCTTACTCCTCTACAAGCCAAAGAGATTGATGTCCCCTCCAGCCACCTTATAACTGCTTGGCCGCAAGATCATATTTTTGAAGCAAGAAAGATTGGTTTAAGCATAGTCTTCCTTTGACCCATGACCTTTGGGTATGTGCAGATAAGGTGGCTTATTGATTCCGTTTTGTACCCCCATAATCTACATCTTGGGTCTGTGAACTCGCCCTCCCATGCTGGTAGGAGGTCCTTGGATTCAAATAACCCAAAAAGGAATAGCATAAGGTTCTGTTTAATTGCCTGGTGGAAGTGTGCTTTGACATATGGTTGTGGTTTCAAATTTTTATATGAGTTTATCACTGCCCAGGCATGCCTTTGCTTTGCCAATATGATCTTGTCTTGCATAAAGGATTTGTTTTTGGATGGTAGGTTGCATATCTTTGCGAAGGCTGCTTGACCCATTTTGCAGCCCCAGGCTTCCTGGACCTCTAGTGCCATTGTAAGATTATCTAGGTGTGCGCCTCAGGAATTTGGGTATTTTTGCTCCAGTTAGGCTTTTATCTATGCCCAACACAGGTTGCCCAGAGTTCCTTGGTCTGCAGCTCCGAATCACCAACACAATTTCACAAAGGTGTTAAGGCACTGATATTACAGATTTTGAAGGCCAAACTCCAAACGAACCTGGGCCGGTGCAGAAGCTTTTGGTAGACTGAAGACCACTTTATACACTTTTACTTATAATCGGTTTAATAAAGTTATTACCTTACCATGCCATATTTCTAAGCCATACATCAACGAGGGTAACAATTGGGCTGTCATCACGGTTAGTAAATGAGTATATGTGGCGCCATTCAGTTTTTTTTTCAGAAGCTTGAAGGGGAATGTCAGTGACTGGGTTTTGCTTGTCTATGCATAAAGTGGTTTTTACATGATAGGTGGGGCCCCAGTGTAACATCCAGGTATTTGTATGAATGAAACAACGCCACCTGCTTCCTTTTGATAAACTACTTGTAAGCCTTGTGTTTTGAGTTTACCAGCCGGACGATTTTGGTTTTCCACATGTTCAGCTCCAAACCTTGTTTCTCAATATAATTTGCCTGCGCGTTGATTAGTCTTTGTAGTCCTATTGGTGTTTGGCTGAGGACAAGTATGCCATCTGCATATTGTTTCGTTTGCCAAATTTGGAAAATGCCCATTGACTTCTTTCAGATGACTATTCATGTCAGCAAGGTACAGATTAAATAGGATTGGGGACAGGATGCACCCTTGTTTCAACCCTTTACCAGTGCTTATTTTTTAAGTTAACGTGTTGTCATCTCCAATTTTTACCTGTGTCCAGTGTCAGAGTATAAGGTGATGATTGCCTTGAGCACGTCTCCTGGATTGCCCCATCTTTCCAGTTTTGCCCATAAGCAGTTGTGTGGGACTCGGTCATATGTTGCTTCAAAATCAACAAAACAGGCATACAGCCTGGGTTACCTCCTCATTGCATTTTCAGTCAGTATCCCAGTGTCGGTAGATTGATTGATGTTATCATACTGGGTCTAAACCCTGTTTGTGTTTTCTGTATCAGCTGTTTTTTCCTCCACCCATGTGAGAAGATCTTGTAGTATACAGGAGGCAAAGATTTTGGCTTTCACATCTATTAGGGCAATTAATCTGTAGTTGACTGGAGATGAATAAATTGCATTTTTTTATATTGAATGGAAGTTGCTTCCTTTCCAGGATTTTGGTAAATTGTTGCTGGTGTAAATAAGGTTGAAGATGGGTGCTAAGTACTCAGCCCAGTTTTCACCGTTTGTTTGAATAGTGCATTTGGTAGCCTGTTTGAACCTGCTGCACCCTCTGACTTAAGTTTTTTTAATGCTCTCCTCCAGTTGTTTTGCGTTGGGTAGGCTCACCATGGTTTTATCCTCCGGCTGCTGACTCTTACGGACTTGCCCATGATCTCTGACCATCATGTGCTTCTCTGCCTTCCTTTGGGTCTGTGTGTTCTTGGTGACTTGACACATTTTTGCATTTGTCGTCTCATCTCCCTGAGTTGGGGCCTGTTCCCACTTTTCCTCTTGTTCTGACTGTTGGCTATATACCCTTGTTCCAAAGCTGGTGCTAGGAGATGCGTACATCTCCTGTATGTATGCTTCCACGTCTCCTCATCTAAATGTCTCCTATTTTCCCTCCAGCATGCTTTTTTGTATACTTTCCTCATTAAGATCAATTGCGCTTTGTCTATATTCACGCCTGTCTTAGCTTTGGCTGCCAACCTTCTGGTTTCCTTTGCAATATTTTGTTTGCTGTCTCATAAAGCTTTATTGAACCAGTGGTTTACCTCTCTTCCCACACTAAGATTACATACAGCGATACTTTTCTGATTATATTTTACTGAACATTTTTTTCTAAGACCTTGATTAAGTCTAACCATATCTAAAGTATTTGAGCTTCATGAGTTAACCCTTTATTGGGTCCATGTTGGTAGACCATTTCCATTATTTGCTCTGGAATTCCTCCATGCCATCTGTCTTTTTAAGCCATAGTTACCTGTCACTGGATTAAATCATGGGTTACTCCATTTTTTTGCGGGTGTAAAACAATGCTAGTTCCCTGTGGGAAGTGATCACTTTCAGGGAGTATGTGAATTTTAAATGAAGAAACCCTGGGGCAGATGTTGTTGCTGTTGAAGGTATAGTCAATTGTTGATAGGTACTTGTCACTTGAAAACGTGATTGCTACTGGGCAATCTGCCTTCTCTTTACCGTTCAGGATCGTCAGCCCCTGATCCTCCAGTAATTTTAGCATATTGTCCACCTCTATTGCTCTCACTTGCTTTCTGTGCCTGGTGAATTTCCCAGACCGGTAGTTGTAAAAATGGGTGTTGAAACCCCTGAGATGAACATTGGCCACCCCTGAAACAGGTTTTGCCATACCTTAATCATGTGTATTAGAAGTTTGAATCTTTCTTGTTTTGTTGCGTTGTCTGGATGAATATATATATTTATTATTAGCCAAGCTTTCTAGTTTCTCTGTTTTACCTGACAGTTTTAAGGCTTGTTGCCAGTTTTCTCCTGAATCAATGGCTTCATACTTACTCTTGTAATTTGTGGAGATATAGATAGCCATACCCCCTTTCGGATGACTGTGGGTTGCCGCCTTTTTGACGGGCATGTGGTGTTCCACAAAACCAACTAAGTGGGTCAGGCATTAGGCTCCAGGTCTCCTGGAGTAATATTATGTCAAATTTATAACAGAAGCATATTGTCTCTTCATCTTGTGGCATTGCTCCAAACCCATCAGGGTTTCATGAGCAAATAATAATATGCTATTTTTTTTCTATCTGTGGCCTTGTAGTTATTGAATCAATGCTTCTTTTTGACTGAGCAAATCCCTCAGGAACGACAAGTGTCCAGGATCGCAGGAATCCAGGGAGCTTTCCAGGCTGTATCTGATTGTCATGATTAATATGGATTTTCTATTGCTCGCTGGTGCTACCCCATGGTTAATAAGTGGTGCATCCTTAGTGCTAAGGCTATTGCCCAAATTTTTGGGTTGTCCTCCACTTATACTGTTTTTATGTGTGCTTAGTTGGCTTGTACTATTCTTTCCTCTTAAACAGTTATCCTCTTCTGCTGACCAAGTGATCTCCTGTATTTGGATTATATTGCTTGACGTTGCTTGAGTTTTGCTGATATGCTGTGTGTGTCCATTGAGGAGCAATTTAGCAGGATTTAGGGGGTCATTCCTACATTGGCGGGCGGCGGGCACCGCCCGCCAAGCGGGAACCACCGAATGACCGCACCGCGGTCAAAAGACCGCGGCGGCCATTCTGGCTTTCCCACTGGGCCGGCGGGCGACCGCCAGAAGGCCGCCCGCCGGCCCAGCGGGAAACCCCCTTCTACGAGGATGCCGGCTCCGAATGGAGCTGGCGGAGTCGAAGAGGTGCGACGGGTGCAGTGGCACCCGTCGCGATTTTCAGTGTCTGCAAAGCAGACACTGAAAATCTTTATGGGGCCCTGTTAGGGGGCCCCTGCACTGCCCATGCCAGTGGCATGGGCAGTGCAGGGGCCCCCAGGAGCCCCACGACACCCGTTACCGCCATCCTGTTCCTGGCGGTGAAAACCGCCAGGAACAGGATGGCGGTAAGGGGGTCGGAATCCCCATGGCGGCGCTGCAAGCAGCGCCGCCATGGAGGATTCCCTGGGCTAGGGGTAAACCGGCGGGAAACCGCCGGTTGCCCTTTTCTGACCGCGGCTTTACCGCCGCGGTCAGAATGGCGCAGGAAGCACCGCCAGCCTGTTGGCGGTGCTTCCGTCATTTTAGCCCTGGCGGTCGCCGACCGCCAGGGTTAGAATGACCCCCTTAGTGTTTTTAGCAGGTCTTGTGTCGGAAATGACTGGAATGGCACGGCTGTAGGCGAGTCATCTCTCTTAACTGCCTGATCTGGAGGCCTCTGAGGGTTCAAGGTAGGCTCCAGGCAGCAAATCAGTACTTCCAGGTGCAGCAAAGCAGTCTTGTGGAGTACACAGCAGGCCATAGCAGCCGGCAGTCCTTTGATAGTCAGGACAAAATATCCAATTAACCACCTTTTTTTTGCACTGAAAACAGCATGTCTGTTGAACTTGTCCTTGACATTTGCAATCAACACCATGTCATTATCCAAGAGTGGACTATCCTGAGATACCTATGGGATGACCAGTGCTAGTGCATTACAGACAGTGTTAATGATTCTAAACCCCACCTTGGCATGGATTAATGTGTGAATCTGTGGCCTAGGGCTAAAAAGGATGAGGCAAGTGTCAAGGTGTTATTTAGTTTTCTAGGATTACTATTGAATTTATATTTCAGTAAAATAGCAATTGGATGCTCAAATGACCATTGGTGCACCACAGCTGATGAAGTGCCACATTTTCTGCTGTTAAGGTTTGATCCTGGGCAGCCAAAGTTTGCACTTCAATGAGAATGTTCTATGCTTGATCGATATATGTCGCTCTTTGAAAGATTTGTTGATGTTGAGACTTGTCACGGGCGGGTTTCCACAGCAGGACAAGTCTAGCCACTTTCTTTTCACATAGGCTTGCTGTTTCCTTCTCCCACTCAACTCCAGAACAGGAACTGTAGCACACAACGGAAAGAGAAATGGATCTGTAGCACAACAATGACCTCAGAGGAAACGTCTAGAGACCAAAAAATAAAAACTTCTGCAGGTGCCAGCCATCCAAAATATGAAGGGACGCAAAAACTGGCGGTAGATGAAAGCCTTGCTCAGGTGAAGGTGTTCAGAAAAGCTCCTAACTAGGGTGTTCTGATACATACATCTAAGTGCAGACTCTTCACCTCTTGAATATTCCCCAGCTTCAGGCGGAACAGTTTTGAGAGTGAGAATAGGAGGCAAGTGGATGCCTTCATTCCTTCTCTGGAGTTTGAGAGTGGTAGGACAAGAGGACTTCTTATATTTTTTATTTGATTTAGCTGAAGACTTTTATTAAGACGATTATCTGCTAATGGAATGACTTCAGGAAAGAAAATGGGATCTTCCCTTCAACTTTGACCACTCACGCATACAGTTTTGGAATATTTAGTGACCTAGGGGCCAGATGTAGCAACCCTTTTGCGAATCGCAAACGGCGAAAATCGCCGTTTGCGACTCGCAAACGTGGGTTTGCAATGCACAAATGCATATTGCGAGTCGTTACCGACTCGCAATATGCATGTGCGACTCGCAAATAGGAAGGGGTGTTCCCTTCCTATTTGCGACTCGCAATGGTATGCAATACCATTTGCGACCGCATATGCGGTCGCAAATGGCATCGCAGTTACCATCCACTTCAAGTGGATGGTAACACAATCGCAAATTGGAAGGGGTCCCCATGGGACCCCTTCCAGTTTGTGATTGCACCCAAAAATAGTTTTTCAGGGCAGGGAGTGGTCCAAGGGACCACTCCCTGCCCTGAAAAAACCGAAACAAAAGGTTTCGGATTTTTTTAAAATGCAGCTCGTTTTCCCTTAGGGAAAACGGGCTACATAAAAAAAAAAAAAAAACTGCTTTATTGAGCAGCAGGTCGCTAACATGGAGGCCTGCTGACGTCAGCAGGCCTCCATGTTAGCGAGTGCCCATAGTCGCTATGGGGCCGCAATTTGCGACCCACCTCATTAATATTAATGAGGTGGGTCTTTGCGACCCCATAGCGACTTGCAGAAGGTGTCTGAGACACCTTTCTGCATCCCAAATTGCGACTTGCAATTTGCGAGTCGCAGAGACTCGCAAATTGCAAATCGCAATTTGTTTTTTTCGTACATCTGGCCCCTAGAGCTTTGCTTCAAGGTCTCAGGTGGCCTTTCGGTGCACCAAGGGGCAGTCACTTCAGGCCTAGCTTTAGAGTCGTGGTCTGATCCCAACCGTGAAAGACAATCTTGATGGGGATCTGTCACAGGCATTTTTTGTGACATTCGGTACAAGTTTTAAGCTGGGTACATTTTTGGGGTGATATTCCCTTGCACACTGGTAGAAATTGGAAAAGTTTGAGTAAACAGTATGATGAATAGACAAGGGGTATTCCAGGATCAGCGTCTGGTGGTGGGGAAAGGAAGGAACTGATGTCAGCGTGTATGGAATATGCTTATTTGTCGCTCAGTTTGTCACTTCTCATATTGAACAATGTTGGCATGGGGCTGCATGATGCCACCTAGTGGCACACAGACATATTGCTAAAGATTTTGTGGATCCAATCTGATGCCTGACAAATATTCATAGGTGAGTGTTCTCAATGAAATTTGCAAGCATGGATTCTTAAGTGACCCATAAATGTCTAAGAGGAAAACATAATACCATAATACCAAGCTTCTCACTTCGAAAAAAAATCAGAAGTCGGGACACTGAACTCTATCTAGGCATAACTTATTTCTCCTAATTGTTTAGCTTCCCTGGGATAAAGAGACATTTATGTATATCTAAGGTGACATATTTGTGCCTAACCAAAGTTGTCTTAAAATTAAATCGGAATGTCAAAACACACAGATTGAGAAAGGCACATTTACAGATAGTGATGAAGATAGCACTAGGAAAAACTATTACACATACTCAGAATCACTTAAAGAGTCAAAAAAGCAACACCATATAGGAAAGCAACTCATAAAATAAATCAGAACACCAAGCAGATATCAGAGTAATTAAAGTAACATTGCTACCAATCAGAAGCCAGCTAAAAATGTAGATGTTTGCCACACTGAAGGAAACTCATTGTTTGCTTGAGATGTGGAAAACCTGCAATACATTCACAATACCCTGGTGCACAATAGACTATTGAGGTGACTGAGTAAAATAATTGTCACTAAAAAAATGCAACTATTCATGTAAACACACAAATACATAATTTATGAATACAGCTATACTATTGTGAACCATCAGACATATTCTCTGTGTTAGCTCCATTATCATCATACTGTATTCTAATGTTTTCATAAATATAGCTTCATACCACATTGCTGTTGAGGCCGATCCACACAGGCTGCTTATATTTCAACATCTGCGTTGCCACAAATGATTGAGTGAAGGCATCTAAAATGCTGGCAAGTTCAGAGTCTTCTGCCTTGCACTGCCTGCGTGCTTCATCCCACGTCATTTGGGTGCGTGCAATTTTGTAGCTGCTGTTTCCATATTTGAGAAAATTAGAGGGTGGAATGGTTGTAGGATTATCAGGCAATGATGGACCTGCAGTAGGAGATAGTAGGAGTGTTAAGGAAACAATACAAACAGCAACAAAGCACTTAGTGACCTTTACAATACTTAATATTGAACACTGCTGATTGACAGGGGCATAGCTTCAGGGGGCATGTTTGAGGTGTTAGATCCCCCTAATAAATGTTTTTTTCTGTTAAGTACTTGGGTACAGGTGGTTTAAGTTGAGCATGGTGAGTTGTCTTTTGGATTTCAACAGGAAGTTTTGCATACACCCAGACAAAAACACACACAAACTCTCTCCCTCACTATTTTGAAAGTCCTCGAAAATATTGGTTATATTGCAAAACATTGTGTTTTCTTTCACTTAGTACTCCTACCACTCCTCAAGCCTCTTTCTTTGCACTGCTCCTTAGACCGCTATCATGCATCCTGCTTGTCCTATAATGTATTTTGATATTATATGCCAGCGTGGTTGTTGGGAAAATCTGAAGCTCACACCCCCACATTGTTACTGACCAAACTACACCCCTGTCAATTGAATGTACTTTCAATAGTCTCACAATCCATCAAGCTAGGTGTTTGAGAAATGGGATAATTTATTTTTGTGAAATTTCACTAAATGCACTAAAATATGCTTATAGAGTGAAATACAGTCTGACAATAGCTTGTGTGACTTTTTCACATGAGCAGATACTACATGTAAATAAGTCACAAGAATTCTGTTGGGAGACTAGTATCACCAGAAAATGTCTCTCAGAGAGACACTTTCTGCATGAACTAGTCTCTTGTGGGCAAAATTTACACAAAATTAAGCAATGCAAATTTTGGACAAATTATACATAAAGAAAAATTCAGTGATTTCTCCTCACACCTTAAACTGAGCTGATGCCTACACCAAGCACAAGTCCATGGCAAATGAACAGAAAAGTCCACCTATTGAATATCTTGGGATTAAAAAGATAAATTTAGAAGTTTTACATACATTGCTTTTTAAACATGAGATTATGCATTCTCTTTCAGGCATAGACTAGAGATTCCTGCCATATGCAGATGCATTGGTCGGTAAACTAATTTGAAGGGGGCTGTTTGTAATTGGGTTAGTGGTTGATGAGGGTGTGAGCCCACCTCAATCAACAAACACAATCCCTTGCAGGATGAACCACAAAAAGTCATTAAATTAACCCGTGCTTAACCCACTAATAGCTTGGCACAAAAGCAGTAAGGCTTAACTTAAAGTCAATGTGTAACATATTTATGCAGTACTTAAACAGTAATAAAGTGAGAACCGCACACAAGAAATGCCCCACACCAATTTTGAACAATAGAGTAAAATTGAGTAAATTATTTGACACCAAAGAACAAAAATCCAATCAGTAGAACGAGAGTTATGATTTGTTTAGGTTTTTAGTAAAAGCTAGCTCCTAAAAGAACAAAACACCAACTAAAGACATTGAGACACAGGAAACTTAGGCAAAGTCAAAAGTTGTTGCTGACCATGATGGAGCACAGTCTGGATACACAAGGTGGATTGAGCCCGGTTTCGGCTTACTTTCAAACTAAAAAGACTTTATTGAAGAAAAATGTCTGTAAAGGTAAAGTTCAGCAGGGCAAGGCAGCCGATGCTGTCTGAGGAAGCAGAGGTGTCATTGTCAGTGAGCCGCTAGACAAAGTCCTGGTTGAGATTTAAATGTTTAGACTTGGGTGTCATTACGACCCTGGCAGTCAGTCAGGTACATACTGCCAGTATTATGACAATGGCACAACACACCGACCCCCATGGCGGCTGTCACTAGACCGCCGATGACATTATGACCCTGTCCACCACCATGGTTTTCCGTGGTGTCTGTACCGCCACGAAAACCATGGCGGTAGGCACTATCAGTGCCAGGGAATTCTGTTAGGGGTCTCCTCCGCTCCCCTTCCCAGAGCCCTCCCGACCCTCCCTCTCCCCCTCCCGACCCCCGACATACAGACACATACACACACATACATACATACCTATATACACAAGCATACCCACATTCACCCATGCATGCATACATTCATATGCACTCATAGCAACACTCTCTAACATATATCCAGGCACACACGCAATCACACTACAAAACATGCACATACACTCACACCTATTCATGCACACATGCATTACACATGCATGCACGCATTCAAACACAGTCACATACGCCCCCACACACACAAACACAAAACCCCCCACCCCTCTCCCCTGTCAGAGAATCTGACTTACCTGCTTGCAGGGGGTCCTCTGGCAGGAGACAGGATGCGGCGTCTGCCAGCAGAACACCGCCATGCCATATCATGGCTCATGATACGGTTGGCAGCATTCTGCTGGCGTGGCACTTCTGCTGGCAGCAGCGCCACCTCACCGCCGTCCTCTGCCATGACCATAGCCGGAATTCCACCAACCTTCTGGCCGAATTCTGGCTACGGTCATATTTTGATGGACAGTTGGTAGCCGGCATTTGCTGCCATTGTTATAATGAGGGCCTTAATCTCTTTTTTGGAAGTTGAAAATCTCAAGACAAAGATGATGAAGGCTCCACAAGGCCCTATACTTCTTCTGCGAGTGTTGGAAAATGAGTTATTGGTAAGAGCAGGTAAGTACCTACACTTAGCAATAGGCCACTAAGGTCCAGTTAGGTCTAGTAAATTAAACACAGCTCAACCCTTGGTAGCTTGGCAACGAGCGTCAAGTCTTAACTTAGGAGACAGAGTGTAAAGCATTCAAATATCACAAAACAGTAGTTAAATAAAACACAGGAAACAGTTTAAAAATCCAAAACCAATTTATAAAAATAGATTATATTTTTATCTTTAAAATTACACAAAAACGAAGAAAATCGGATAAGGAGAACGGGAGATATGAATTTTTAAAGAATTATTGTTTTTTAGCACCTAGAAACAAAAAGCGCCAATCGGGTTATCTGGTTGCACCTCGACCGGGGCAAAGTCAAAGTTTAAGGCCGACCACGATGGAGCCCTGCTCGGCTACAGGCCGCGGGAGGCCTCGGTTAAAAGTATACCTTCACACTTAGGGCCTGATTCTGACCCCGGCGGTAAAGAACCGCCGGGGCCAGGGTCGGCGGGAGCACCGCCAACAGGCTGGCGGTGGCCCGCAGGGCATTCTGACCGCGGCGGTTTTGCCGCGGTCAGAAGTGGAAAACCGGCGGTCTCCCGCCGGTTTTCCGCTGCCCATTAGAATCCTCCACGGCGGCGCAGCTCGCTGCGCCGCCATGGGGATTCTGACAGCCCATACCGCCATCCTGTTCCTGGCGGTTCTCCCGCCAGGAACAGGATGACTGTATGGGTTGTCGCGGGGCCCCCGTAAGAGGGCCCCAAAAGGATTTCACTGTCTGCTTTGACCACTGGGCAGTGGCCAGCTGGTTGATTTCTTCAGGAGTTGGTGCAGGGGGCTCTGGTTAGCAATTTTGCACCTGTAGCAAACAGGGAGTCCCTCCTTGAACCAGTTGAAGCCAGGTAAAGTCCTTCTTGTGGTGAAGCCCAAGTGTGCAGCTAGTGCAGTCCTTCTGAGTGCAGGTTCCATGTGCAAGCCAGGGGTCCAGCAGGGCAGTCCTTCTTCTCCTTTGGTTCTTCCTTGTTGGAATCTGATGGGGATCTGAGGTGTGGGTGCAGGTCTGCCAGTTTTATCCTTGCTCCTGGGTGAAAAGCAGGGGGATCTTGGTTCTCCAATCAGGTGCAGGGTCCTTCCCCCTGTGATGACTACTTCCTGGGAAGTGTGGCAAAATCAATCCCAGGAGGCAACATTCTCCAAAAATCCATCATGGCTGAATCTGATTTTTGGAGGTTACATGTGGCTTAGCCCACCCACTGGTGTGGCTAAAAATCATAAACACACCCCTCTCCTGCCCTCTCCTAATCTAATCAAGGGGGCACCTAGTTGTCTGGGGTTGCAGGATGTGGGGGTGTTGCTGGTTGCTCCAAATGTCCTTCTCTGCCTTTGAAGACCAGTTTGGCAGCCCTCCCCCTTCCTGCCTCACCATCTGCTGAGGGAAGATTCCCTCCCACAGGCACATTCTTTTGTGTGAAGCCAGGCCACTTCACATCTCATCAAGCAGCCTGGCCAGGCTGCTAGAGGCTGGCCCATCAGAGCACAGCAGCAAAAACAATGCAGGGCTGAAATTGGCAACTTTTCAGGTAAAGTTTAAAACTCTTTACCTGAACAAGTTATATTAAATCCAACAACTGGAAGTTGTGGGGTTTATTATAACAATTAATTTGATACCAAACGCTTGGTATCCATCATTTGAAGGGACTTTAAAAATTAAATAAAGTCTCCCCATTCTAGCCTATGAAGGCCATTTGCTACAATGAGGGAAAAACGAATTGGCTGTTTTTACCTAATCAGGGCTTATACAACTATTTTTATAAGGTCCCTGCTTATAGTTACATGGCACCCAGCCCTAGGGGCACATAGGGCACACCTTAGGGGTGACTTATATGTAAAAATAAGGTAGTTTAAGACTTTGGAACTACTTTTAATTCCAAAGTCGAATTTGCATATAACTTTAATTTAAAAGCAGCCAGCAAGGCAGGCCTGCCTTTAAAATGACACTGGGCACCTCCACTGTGCACCTATGGGTGCACTACCTATGCTGTGGTCCCTAAACCTGCATGCCCTACCATACACTAGGGACTTATAGGTAGGTTATCTTAGCCAATTATAATTAGCCTAATTTGCATATACATTTTACACAGAGCACTGGCCCTGGGACTGGTAAGCAGTACCCAGGGCACAGCCAAGAGTCAGTAACCACCAGTACCTGTCCAAAAAGTGTGGGGGTGACCAGGGCAAAAAGGAGTACTTTCCTACAGTGAGGAGCCGCTAAATAGGATTTGGTGCTGTGGAGAAGAATGCAGTGGGAGCTACCACAAAGTCATGCTGACCGGCCATACACCTCAGAGCACTTTTTGGAAGAAAGTCCGAAGGTTTGGTTTTGGGCACCTTTTGCACCGCTTCCAAGGGCCTAGACCTCGGTAGGAACTTCTTGGATGGTAGGACTCACTTCAGACAGGATTCAGGTGCAAGGTGCAATTTGTAAGAGCTTTTTGTGTCCCTGTAACTCAGAACAGGAGGTAGCCACCTAGCCCTTTGAGTCACTCTGGTAGTCCTGGATTCGAGCAGCAAGGCAGTCCTTCAGGAGCAGGTCAGTCCCTTAAGGGTTCAATGAAGGCTTCCAGCAGCAAGGCAGTCCTCTGGAGTGCAAGGCAAACCTTATGAGTGTCCTCTGCAGTTTCAGGCATGAACTGCCTAGACTCCAAGATGTCTGGGGTGACAAAAGGGTAGTGTGAAGTTGTTTCTGAGTGTGCTGAGTGAGGTGCTTCCTAATGTAAGTCGGGCTAGGAATATCTCCACTCTACACATCCTGGCAGGATGGTCCAGCCTACCAACATTTAGTCCTCCTTTGTCTCACTGTATGGGAGGATTACACAAAGGCCACTTGGCATGCTAATCACAGTCATGTGACCCAGGACACAGACTGGTGGTACCAAGTGGTTAGGATACAAAAATGGCAATTTTCTAAAAGAGGCATATTAAGAATTGTGACTTAAAATCCAACCATACCATTAGCGAGGATTTTAAATTACAACTCTTTAGAGATCAAACATGACATTTGTACATGTTTCCGAACAGAAGTTATCACTTACTAAATATAACATGGTTACCCAATGTTATCCTATCGGAGAGGTAGGCCTCGTAGTAGTAAAAACACAGTGAGGAGTTTTTCACTACCAGAACATGTGAAGGTACATGTACATCTTTTTAAATACATGTACCCTTACTTATGGGTCGTTTAGGGTCTACTGTAGCGTGGCTTTTATGTATTAAAAAGGGAGATGTACGACTGCAAAAGGAATATTTTGCTGCCAAACTGGCAGTTTAAAACTGCACACAGGCTGCAATGGCAGGAAAGAGTTATGTTTTAAAAGGGTACTTAAGTGGGTGGAACAATAAGTGCTACAGGCCCACTAGTAGCATTTAAATTACAGGCCCTTGGAACATATTATACCATGTTACTAGGGGCTTATAGGTAAATTAGTTAAGCCAATCGGATGTAAGCCAATTTTATCATGTTTTAAGGAGTGATCACAGGTTTTTATTAGCACTGGTTAGCAGTGAAAAAGTGCGCAGAGTCCTAAAGTCAACAAAAAAAACAGCAAACAGGAGGGGAATAGGCACAATGTTTGGGGAAAGACCACCTTAAGGCTCACTAGGTGGTACTATCATGAAATTCCTAGTAAATTCATAATGAAGGTGGATTCACAAAAGTAAAATTTCACATCCTGTTTCACAGGCTCAGAAACATTAAAATGTTATGTCTGTAAGTTGCATTGAGAAGCTCAGAAAATCCACCAATAGGTTGGACTTGCTGTATTCACAGCGTTAGGGTTTATTGATCAGATTGTGGACATTTCTAAGTGGGGCACCAAGTATAAAAAATGAGCATACACAAATGCTCAGGTACATGTATATAAACAGTAATTGTATGTTGTCAAAGAATCTGATGTTCAATATATTTTACCTCTAAATAGATTTATTTTTCTAAAGAAAATCACTTAGATAACAATTTCGTAATTTAGTTGTAAAAAAGAGAATCCTCCTTAATGTAATTTGTATTTCCATTCAATGAAGTCCAAGAAGTAATAGTTCATAGTCCATTTTTTGTAACAACAGTCACAAGTAATTATTCATTGCAATGGCAGCCAACACGTGTTTCGTCACACAGTGACTTTTTCAAGGCTGCAAAGAAATAAATATGTGTACTTGTTGAAAAACACAGTGAGTGAGTGCATAAGGACATTATAAAGTCAGAGAAAACTACAACAACGGAACACAAAAGGTATCTCTCTTGACAATAAGTCATTGAAAAAAGTGCCAAATTGTCATTGTGCCACAAAGGAGACCCCTTGTATTTCCAAAAGAATCATATTAGTTCTGGAATATACTTCAAGGCTGAGCATGCATCAGTCTGCGTGTATATGTTAAGAGCACACCCAAAGAGTGTTGGCAAAGAGTCCCCTGTCCAAAATAGATGAGAAGATAAAAATAGTCACAAAATACTATTCAAATCAGTAGACATACCAGAGAGATCAGAATCAAGTCATCTAAGTAAAAACATTTGTTTTCCTTATTTTTAAAGCAGGTTAAATACTATATTTGTTGCCTGTCAGTCAAGCGAAAACAGCCCAAGGATAAATGTATACCTGAAAATTGAGATGTAGGGAGAGACGAAAGGTAAGCAATATATATATATTGTTCACCAACTGCATATATTATGTGGGCCACAGTATATAAAAAGATGTGGAAACGTTACCTGCAATTAGGAAATATAGAAGGCCAATTTATGTGATATCCCCAAATTGGACAACTTTCAAGTCTTCCAAGTTAATATATAGTAGTTGACAATTACAAGGCCATGATAAGTCATATTTCTGTACAGAAACAAATAAAATGTAAAAAGTGAAAATAAGAGGGTGGGAAGGACAAGATTATAGGGCTATGAAACACTATATGAAACAAACGTGGATCAGTCACCTACTCACATTTTCTTTGCTTGAATGTTTCAGTTTAGTACCAAATACTTCAGCAGTCTTGCAGATCAGTCATAGTCGGGAGAATAGAGGAGACAGTTCTGGTAGCAGCGGTCACAGACCCAAATAACTGTCATTGCCCAAATAAGAGGAAAGGACGATACTGGTGTCATTTGTAAAAGAGATCGGCTTTGCAAGCTGGTGAGGCAGGAGTCTGATGGAGACCTATATTTGTCCCTGCAGGCCATGCTCCAAGATCCCTTAGCTGTGGATTATTAAAGGGGTCAAATATCATAGGTGACTCTTTCACAGCCCAGTCCACAGTCTTTGCAGAGGGGGAAACTTAGGACATGATTTAGATCTTGGCAGTCGTACTGATAAACCACATTGGCCGTGGAGCCGAGAAGACCGTCAAGTCGACGTCTTCACCTATCGTATTTAGAAGTTACAGCGCTGCAAGCAGATTGATGGGTGACAGATTGCTGATAGATGGAGATGGCGGTGGGGCCCAACGGACATTGTACAATGGCAGGGACTATGGAAGAGAGGTAAGTGATACACACTCACACTCTACCTTAGCCATATGTGTATCCCTGCACTACACACTACACAACACACCACATTCACACAATAACCCAGTCATTCTAACACAACAAAACCTGTACATGCTGAGAACACACATTGACATACATCCATGACACAACATACACACACAACATTGACACTGCACTAACACACAACACAACCACAACAAACGACACAGTTCCACAATCAGCTACACAAACACACACACATGCACGGCTACACACATCACAACAACGTCCACCACACAACAACCACATTCACCTTAATGTGTCACATGGCAACACAACATACACAAAAATATCATACTCACATTCAAGTGACACACATGCAGATACAACCACATCACCTACTCTATCACCCTCCACCTTAATCAGCCAATCACATTGCAAACACACACACATCTACTGACTCACACACATAACTCACAGCACACCATGACAGGTACAGGTCCCCTGACAATTTACACACATGGACACAGTTGACAGGTGTGAATATGTGGTGGGTGACATCATTAATTTGCCAATGAATACTGGCACCATAATGACAGTTGTGTATGTGTGCAATATGTGTTGTTTACCAGTGTGTCCCCATCCGTGTCTGACTCACTTGTGCCCCCGACATATGCGTCACAGTGATTTTAAAAAATAACAGTGACATGTATATGCCTGTAGTGGTCCGAACCTCCTGTGCAGTACCCAGTCAACGTACCCTGGCAATTTGGCATTCCAACCTTTGCATCTGGTTACAGAGGGCCATGTTTTCTTTGTGGGTCAGTGGCAGCATTGACGGTAGGTGTTTTCCAGTCAAAGACGGGGTGGAATGGGGAATCCACCCCACTCTGCTGGCTCAGAAATGGAGGTCAGACTGGCACTTTTTTCTTGGTGGTAAGGCACATCCAAATCTGCACGGCAGGAAGGGTGTCTAGGTTTCTGCTAGGAACCCCTTCCCCCTCTCCACCATCGACTGTATTTCGTGGCAAAGATGGCGGTTCGAATGTAGGCTTTCGTCCATGGGTAGCCAACATCTAAATCCAGCAGTCCAGAGAACGGTGACTGCACCCGCAGTGGCCAAGGCACTGATGGGAATATTTACCCAGGTGGGATTCTCCAAGGAGATGGTGTTGGACCATGGTAAGAACTTCATGTTGGCGTACATGAAGGCCATGTGGAAGGAATGTGGGGTGACCTACAAGTACTCCTTTTTTTACCACCCTCAAACCACTCATGTTGAGTTTCAGCCGGGCCAAAAAGTGTGGATAATGAAGCCTGTGGTGCCCAGGCTCCTTCAAGTCTATTGGCCTATACACTATGAGGTGAAACAGTGCAAAAATAATGTCACCTCCCTGGTGGACCTCAAAGTTCTCAGGAACCTTTTAAGGGTTTTGCTCTCAATGGCTGCAAACTCTAATTAGAGAGGTCTGAGTTAGCATGCTCCTGGTCACAGACGATTGGGTGGAACAGGAGACCCAACCTCTCCTCGACCTCCTTTCTTTCAAGGAGCAGGATGGGTCAGTGGAGGGTCTCAGCCTCTCACCTACACTGACCCTAGAAATACCTAGAAATAGGGTTAGTGGTTATTGAGCCCTCGAGCACCCACTGGTCTTGCCCAGTGGTTTTGGTACCCAAGGCTGCCTCTCCAGGTGCCACCTCTGAACTGGTTCTATGTGGATTACGTGTGACTGAGTGTGGTCACAAGCCTGACGCACACCCCATCCCCAGAGCTGATGAGCTCATAAATTGGTGAGGAACTGACACGTTTGACTTAATATTTGGGTACTGGCAGATTGCCTTGACCAAGGCGGCTAAAGAGAGGTCTGCATTCCCTACCCCAGAAGGGCATTTCCAATACTGATTAATGCTTTTTGGGTTGAAGAATGCCTCTGCCACCTTCCTATCTAGACAACATTGTGGCCTTCAGTTCTAGCTGGGAGGACCATTTGTGCCACGTTAGAGAAGTGCTTACAGTTCTGCAGAGGGAAAGCCTGAATATCAAGGCCAGTAAGTGCCAGATATAGCAGACCCAGACAGAATTTAGAGCCTTACTCTACCTCACCGGTTATTACAGGAGAGTCATCAAGGGGTTTGGCACTATTGTTGCATCCTTGACGGAGCTAACTTCTAAGAAGGTGACACATCACATGACCTGGCGAGGTGTATTGGAACACTTTTGACACCCTGAAGGAGGACATGTTTACAGCACACATGCACAAACAAGGACCCTGACTGCTCTAAAGAATTAAATATACAGACATACACCTCAGAGCATGGCATAGGGGCAGTGCTCTCATAGCAACATGAAGATCAATCTGTAGTCTTCATCAGTAGGAGGTTACGTCTCTAAAAACAGAGGTTGAGTTCCATAGAGAGGAAAGCCTTCACAGTGGTCTGGACAATGGGAAATGCCTGTTTGGTGCGTGCTTCCAGATTTAGACAGACTACTTAAATAGTTAATGCAGATGAGTGAGAACCCCAAACTGTTTAGATGGTCCATCTCCCTACAGGGAATAGGCTTTATAGCTGAACACCATCTTAGAACAGGCCACACCAATGCTGATGGTCTCTACAAGTTATTCATCCATAGTGAAGAGAACTCCCACGGTGTTGGATAGTTGTTCCCACCTTCAGTTGGGGGAACATGTGTTAGACCAGGCATTGTTGGCATGGTTTTGCCTTCAGAAGCCACGAGACATCACCGCTCGCACTGCTATTTAACACAAAGCTCTGGCAGTCGACTCTTCATGCCACAGCATTGACCAGCAGAGGGAGACTGCCATTGAGAAGCTCCAGCAACCCCCTTCTGCGATGCTGGCTGGCTCTTTGCTTTAAGTTAACAGCCCTGCTCCTCTTGGCCCCCCCAAAGCAAACAAAACTCTTGGCATGAATTTGAGATCAGGTGTGCTCAGGTAAGCAGGTATGCTTCAGGGGGCTTATCCTGGTGGCTCTAGTGGCCTGACAGTGTGACTTTGATCTGGTCCAGCGCGACCAGAAATCCTTAGTTGGCTCTTTGTGCTTTTTGGTACTAGGGGGCACATGAATGTACGTTTTGTGACTCGCAAATGGGTCACAGCGCTGTTTGCAACAGTGCAAAACGTGAAATGGTATATACAAATGCCATTTCGGAGTCCCAAAAAGCATGCAACCGATTCCCGAACCGCAAATATTTGCGACCGAATCTCGCGAATTACAAACAGGAAATCACACTTTGCGACTTGTAAACCATATGTACATGGTAGTCACAAATTGCGATTATTGGCAAATAGGCCATTTTGCACATGCAGATTAGCACTGATTCCAAACAGGTGGTAAGCATAACCAAAGTATAAAAGCAGACCCAGAAGGCATCTGGGTTTACCACAATGGCTGCACTCTACGTGATTGCATGGAGGAGGCGATTCCAGGCTGCCCAGCAGAGGAGGAGGAGGCGGAGAGCCTGGAGAGGATATACAGAACCAGGCAGACCATATTTCAACAGTCTGAGGAGGAAATACATGGGAAATATAGACTGAGCAGCACAGTCATCCTAGAGATCACAGAACTGCTAAAACCTCAGCTAGAAAGCCAAACCCTGTGCAACTGCTCCATCCCCACACATGTGCAAGTTCTGTGCTCACTGCACCTCTTGGCCTCAGGTAGCTACCAGGGGGTGATTGCTGTCACTTTGGGGTGTCCCAAATTGCCCTGTCATTATTCTTTAGACGGTTCTTAAATGCCATACTCGCACACATGTCCAGATACATTTACCTCCTCAGGAATGTGGAAAAAATACACAACACAAAATTGAACTTCTTCAGAATTGCCAACTTTCCCCATGTAATAGGGTGTGTGGACGGGACACATGTACCCATATGTCCTCCTGCACATCTGGAATATGTGTTCTGCAAAACATCCAGGTGGTATGTGATGCCCACAATATCATAACCGATATAGTGGCAAAAGACGCAGGGAGCACATATGATGCATACATTTTCAGGCACAGTGGGATACACCAACACCTAGAACGTGGAGAGTTTGATGATGGATATTTATTAGGTACTGTGTAGTGCACACCAATGTCATAAATACATGTCAGTATATAACCATGTAAAGCAATGCTAATATTTGCTGTTTTGTTACACAGGTGACAGTGCATATGCCTATACCTAACACCTGCAAATCTGAATGAGAGGTGCTGCAACATTGGACATCGGCACACCAGAACCAGCATAGATAGGACCTTTGGCATGTTAAAATCATGTTACAGATATCGGCACAAAGGCGGAGGTGCACTCCAGTATGCCCCTGAGATTGCATGCAAAATTGTGGCGACATGTGCCATCCTACAAAACATTGCAACCAGGCGTGGGCTACATCTCACCATAGATGACACAGAATCTGAGTATGAGGAGCAGGAGCCACCACTACGACAGCCTGGCGATGGTAGCATCGCTATGGAGGGCAGACGGCGACGGGATCACATAGCAACCCATTACTTTGGCAGATAAGTGCCAAAAGACACTGCACTCACAAATGTGAAACATACATAGGTTGTTGAAAAAAAATATCCTTTAATGTCAGGAGTGCATTATGCCAATAGTGGCATGTACCAACCAGTAAACAAAAATGGTGTAACATCACCTGACACATTCCAATCATGTGCCTTTAAAAAAAACTACAGTCATCACATCACACCCTCCTACAGCTACTACCACCATGACCTGTGCCTGGTTGGTCCACAGATGTCTGGGGGGGGCAATGCTACAATGCAGGGTGCAGGGATCCGATTTGGAAATGCTGCTCTCACTGGATATTGCCCTCACTGTCCTGAGGGGTGTCACCAGTGCCTCTTGCTGCCTGGGAGGTATGAAGTAGGTCCAAAGCTGCAGTAATGCGGCCTTGTCCCCAGGCCACATCTCCAGCAAAATGTCCAAGTTCAACCTGGAGCGTGACAGTGCGTTGTGACAGGCATGTAGTTGTTGTGGCTAGACGGCCAAGGGACTGACTTAGCTGATCCATCCATGCTGATCCATCCATGCATCCATGCTGCGCTCATAGCACCTTACATGGGCACGATCTACCACCATCTCCCTGCATAGGTCAGTGATGGCAGTGGTAAGGTTGACCATGTTGCCATTCATGGTGGCCAATTGTGTTTCCACATTCCCAAATCCCTGTGTGAGAGTCTGTTCATAAAGTGTAAATTCCTGTTTTTTAAGGGCATATGTTTGTTTTGTAAGCATTGACTCCTGAGTAGGGATGCCTCCGGTCTCAGAAAAAGTTGAATACTGGCATCCTCATCACCTAAAGCATATATCAGATAATGCCTTCTGCGCCCAAGCCTTGTGAATCTCTGTGGCTGGCTATCTCCCATCTTTGGACAGGGAGTCAGGTTTACACCCTCATTGAACAGATCTGTGTCCTCTGAGGTTTCAGGTGCATTAGGAACAATGGTTGGTGTGTTGCACTCCTCTGTGGAAATGCAGAGTGCCTCCTCTGCTTCCGTGGTGGCATCATCACCTCCCTCCACACTAGGGTCATCAGTGGATACCTGAGGGAGAAATGTGGGGCACAGAGGATACCCTGTCAGTGCCTCTCAGATGTGTTGATTATCAAAATAAAAATAAATCATTTTTGGACTACTGTACTACTTTACCCATAATGCACTATACTTGAGCTGGACTTATAGGCATGGAAATATTTGAATGATGCATGCTTTTGTGAACTGTGGTTGTGTGCATAGTGCTCCAAAAAGTTTGAAAATGTGAGATGTGCTACTTACTTTTGTAGGTTCCTGGTGCTGAACTGTCCAGGTACCTGATTCTCACAACAGCCTCTGGCTCCAGTGTGGTCTCTACCATACTTTAAATTTCTGTGGGTGGTGGTACTGTGGATGGTCCCCCACCTGCTCCATGCGCCTCCTTCATCGCTGTGCAACCCTTACCTTCGTTCTTGACCTGAGGTCATATCATCTTTTGCACAGTTCCTCAATGGAGCAGTGGCTGACTCCAATAGCACTGAGCTTGCTCTGTATGTCCATCCAGATTTTTTTTTTTGTGAGTCAGGTACAGTCTTTGCTGCCTTCCCTAACCAGACCTCATGATGTAGGCAGCACTCCTCAGTGAGGCCTTCCAACTCTTTTTCTGAAATCTTGAGCTTTCTCTTCCTCCCTGCTGTGTTTCTCTCCATTGTTTGGCTAGGCATGGTTGCAGTTGCTCCTCCCAGCTGGGTGTGCCTCTGCTGTGTGTGCTGGCTAGACTCCTCCCACTTCCATGGGAGGCATCCCTGGTTCTAAGGCCATTGCCCAGCACCAGGAAGTGAAGTTTCTCTGTTCTTTTGCTCCCGCTCACTAATTGCGACTCATTCGCAGTTTCCGAGTCCGGGCCTCAAAATGCGATTCGGTAACACCCCCATTCGCAATTTAGGTAATCGCAATTTGCGACACTGAATCGCTAAATTGGTCTTCAATTTGTACATACAGTCGGATTTGCGAATCAGTAATTGCGATTCGCATTGAATCACAATTACTGACTCGCAAATTTTTGGCTTCGTACATGTGCCCCTTATTTCACTAAAATCTTTATAAAATCACAACTGTGGCTCTACTGATTTGATTTTTGTCATTTCAGTCTTTTGGATTCCTTTTTGTGTGGTGTTCTTTAATTTATTGCTGTTTGAAGTGTTGCATAAATACTTTATACATTGCCTCTAAATTAAGCGTGACTGCTCTTTGAGAAGCAACCAGGAGGTTGAGCACAGGTTAATTTCAGGTTTGGTTGTGCCTAACCGTAACAATGATTGTGCAACTGCTTGACCAGGGCTCACACCCCAGTAAACCAGTAACCCAATGGCTCATACCCCAGTCAACTAGTAATCCAAGGTCTCACACTGTGTTCTGTATAACCTGTCCAAGCATATACATACTAATTAGTAACTTGCCTTATGGGATCTTCTTTCAGATTTGTCTTGATGCATATACTAGAGCACTCTAAAGAGATTTCCTTGAAGACCTTTAGTATTCCTCAAAACAACACTGTGAAAACCCACAGCGCCTGCTTCACAAAGGTAAACTTACAAGTTTCTGTACATTTACACATGCTTAATATTCAATATACTGCATGTTAATAGTACGTTTACAAGTGTGGATACTCTGCTGTCGGGGCAGAGATCTCTGCACATAAAAAACACAGGACAAGCCTAACTTTTAATGTGCAAAGTTCTCCGCTCAATGGCCAAGTCTACACTATCATACATTTAATTATTAAAATAGAGTTTTGTGAATACTGAAAAACTGTAAACCTACACAAATGTGTAAGTTTACTTTTGTGAATCAGGCCCACAGTGTTCATTTAAAAATGATTGTAATAATGTAATACAGTGTACCTTGTAGAGATCTTACACTCCCCATGTTTGTATGGTACCACATAATGGTTAAATTAAAAAATATATATATACCTACGTTTTTCTGTTTGGCAAATGTAGGCTCCTAACTTTGCGCAGTCTACATCAATCCACGTTCCTGCATTTAATTTCGATCCTGTTTGTATGGCTACACAATCACCCTGTTAAAAGAAAAAAAAAGTTACTGGATCATTTATCTACTGGAACCTTATTGTTTTCTTCTAGATATATGACATTTATTTTAATGGGCACATTTAAAAAATGTTGTTAAATAAACATAATTTTACATATAGCAAAAATGAAACATAATATATATGTGCATGAAGCATTAATTATTTAAAATTGCCTATGCTGTTGCAGAAACATTATATTTTCATGTGAGAAACTGCCTCTTTATTCTTGGTCACCCACACTTTTGTTGACTGATGCTGCTGGTTTTTAACCTTGTGCACCGAGACCCTGCTAACCAGGCCCCAGTGCATGCGCCCTGACCCATAAAAATTGGCTTGCTTCTGATCAGCCTATTTAGCATTCCAATATAGCCCTAGTATATGGTATCCGAAAGTACACCAATGACATGGAAAGTTAAATGTCAACTATGGACTACAGCACTACTTGACCATCTCCTTGTTTAAGAGGACAAACATGGCTCTAGGTCTATCAAAATAGCCTTTTTTTAAAACACTCTTTCAAATATTAAAAAAGCTCTATTTAGGCTTTGTAGCCCACAAGACAGGGTGCAAGGCATTTAAAGGTAGGGCATGAATACATTTAAAATTAAAACATCCCTACTGTAGCTGGCACCCAAATGTAATTTTCACTGTACAAAAGCTGGCTGACCCATAGGGAAACACTGGAAAGCAATATTAAATTTTCATTCTGTTGTCTCAGGCTAGGGACGAGATAGAAATTGATTAAATTCCTAGTTTTAAACAACCCAATTTAATGGTGAAGTGAACGTTCAATAACAATTAAAGGCAAGAGACATTGAGGAAGATATCTGTTCCTGGCCGAAGCTCCTTGAAGCTAATTTGCATTAACCTCCAACTGTCACCCAGGAGGTGAATAGCCCTAGTGAGGTATGAAAACTCTTTTCAGAGCAGAGAAAATGGTGAGGGTGTACGGTAATGTTTTTGTTCTCTCGGCAGGAAGATAAGTTGAGCTGTGCCCACAAACATAATTTACTTGAAAGGGGCTTCCTCCGGCACGAGCAGATGACATTTGGACAGGTCCTTTTCTGAGTCTTCCAGTCAGACAAGTACCAAAACCAGCGAGGGTGAAGAACTGGGTTGACATGACCACAGAGAAGGGGCTGGTCATTAAACTAGCCACACGTCTGGGCACACAGGCTCTGCACGAAGGAAAAATGGTTTCTTCATCTTGGATTTAATGATTGTGGTTCACTGTGGGTTTTTTCAACAAGGCACACACAAAGCACTGCAAAAGTGGGTAGGATTACGCCTGGGAACTTTTCCCCTATTGGTTAGGGAGGGGCCAGGAGTCACCAACATCCTAAAGCTACTGCCAGGCATATATGTGGCAATCCAAGATCAATTCTCTAGAACACTATGGACCTTTGAAATATTAGGAGGACTTTACTTGCTGTTTGAAACCCATGAGAAGATTTGAAGGGCTGGACTTGCTACCACTTGTACCCAGGACAAAGAATTGCATACTAATGGTTAGTTGGCTGACCTGTGTAAGCTACAGGGCCACAACAAGCTCCCAGAGACCTTTTCCTGAAATGCCCAGCTGACCAGTACTACTGGACCTGACCTGGTCTTTCATGGCGGCCTCTGCTGAATGGACTCCGGATCCCCAAGTGCTTATCCCTGAAACATTTGGCTGTGACTAACTGGACTCCACTCACCACTGAAAACTAAATTTTAGAAACTTACTGTGTTTTTATAATGTTGGTGAGGAGCTGCTATGGTCCATGCAGCCATCCACAATGTTAGAAATAATGTTTATTTGTGCCCCTTCCCCTTTTATTATAACTTAACAGCCTTCAAAGGGCATAGTGTGGCACTCCTTGCCTGGAACAATGAATACATTTGTGAATATTCTTGAAACAGTGGCACAGATTTTAGCAAATCAAAGCATGTTTTTCCCATGGGAACATGGTCCTACCTATACCTACCCATATATATACATGTATATGTATCCATGTATATCCACACTACATATCCCTCATTTAAAGGACACACTCAGACACTCCTGAAAGTAGCAAAAGACTGTTTATTAACAGCTGACTCCTTACGATGCATTTGGACCCCACCAGGTCTTCTTTTTCATGGGTTGCCGCACAGTGCCTGGGAGCTCCTGGTATTCATGTGTGTAGATATCCAAATATATATATATATATATATATATATATATATATATATATATATATATATATATATGGATTTTGAGCAAAATAAGAAGGATAAATATGTAAAAGACTTGTTGGCAGCTCCGAATGATACCTTGAGGGTATATGAGGAGGAGGTTAAGAATAAGAAAAAAAAGAAAGTTCCTCAGAGATAAAAAAGGATTATGCTTAAGGGAGGATCCTGACATTCACCCCCAAAAAAAAATTAACCCAACAAAGCTAAAGCATGCACCAACTGATGTAAGGCATATACTTTCATCAACAGCCTTCAGTTTAAATATAAGTTCTGGAGTTGAGGATATTCCAGGTCCATCTACTGCCACAAGGAAACCAACTACTTTTTACACAATGTTAAATTGTTCAAACAAATTCAGGGGACTCTGAAAAGAGGCAAACCAAAGGGCTGAGGAGGAGGTGGAGGCAGAGGATGAGAAAAACAGTTAGAAGAGAAAGAGTTCCAGGATTAAGATAATGGAAAACGAAGGGGAAATGAGTGAAATTGTTGAGCAGACTATTGAGTTGTGACTGGTTTGGAGAGAACTGTTCTGAAAATGGGTATCTCCTTCTGTCCAACAGCTCATTTCAATTACACTAATTTAAGGATGACCTTTTTCTCTTTTGGTATAAACTAAAATTGATTAATACCAAGATGTTGAGTGAAATGATGGCCGTCTGTTTGGAAAGGGATACTTACTTATTTGGCGATGCATACTAAAGACAGATCTCTGGAATCACAATGAGCACCTGTCTTTGCCCACAGCTTTGCACATTTCCTCATGGGCTGGTGGCAGAAGCAGGTGGTATGGACTGATGTACATAAAAAATATGCTTCCCATATCATTTTAAGGGTAAGATATATTGATGACCTTTCCCTGAAATGGAATAGCTGTGAGGAAAAAACTTGAAATTTGTGGGGAAGGTACAAATTCATGACTTAACCCTCAGCCTTAGGCTGCATAGGATATCTTAAGTCTCTCCTTATGATAACGGAGGGACAGCTCACCACAAGATTCTTTAGGTCAAAAACCGTGGGGAACAGTGTATTAAATACTATTAGCTTTTACCTTCAAGATTTGCAGTGGACCATCCCCTATTGGGAATTGCTCAGGGCCAAGCAGAACTGTTCCATAGATTAATTATCTGCACTTGAACAAAGGAACATGCTGAGTGGGTTCCACAAGAGAGAATATCTCGAATGTAGTGGGAAAAGCACAAGCAATGGTAGCCACCATGAAAAGGGATGAACTACTCTCCACTGAAAAGGATAGGAAACCATCTGAGAATCAGGTTAGATACATTACTGACTTCAATAATAAATCAATGGATGTTAGATGACTAATGGAGAAGCATTTGGGAATCTTAAAGTCAGAGCTCATTCCTAAACCTGTGATGGGCACACACTTATTAGTTACATATATGAGAGTGAAAGCACTTACACACTCCTTAATACAAAGCCATTTCCATGAGTTTAATGACACTTCATGGTTAAGCATTATGAGTGTTTTTTTATAAATGTAGTAAGTTTAAGTCATGCAAGCATAGCACTAATCATAAAACCTATGAAAGAAGAGAATGATTACACATTTCATTACCTGTATGACTGACCATTGCAGGTCCATTTTGGAATGCCCATGAGGACTACGGTATGTGTGAAGTACAACTCAACCAGTAAAGAGAAAAGTATTAGAAAATGAATGTGCAATAAACTGTGATGTGACACATCCTGTTGGAGACATTTAAAGAAAAAACATGCCAGCGATCCTGATTTGATGAAAATCTTTAGTGCCAACAAATATAACAAATCTCCAAGGGGAGGAGATGGGGAAAAATGCTATGTCACATCTCATCATTAAATTTAGACAATACAGCACCTCCCAGCCTGAGGACCTTGCTGTATGTTTAAGATAATTGATGCTATTAAACGTAATGAACTTTGGTATATATTTGCCCTCTCCAAGTTCAATGATGATTTGCCATTAATTGGGTATTGGACATTTTACCATATACGAATAAGATGAGTGTATTTGCTTTTGTTCCTCTTTATGTTTGTATGAGTCACTATCTGATTTTGTCTGTTTTACCTTGGATTTCTGATGCAGGATTGAATCATTGGTGTTATATTGAGCCTACTAGGGCAATACATAAAAATTGATAAAGATTTTTTTTTTTTTTTTTTAATTCACGATCCCTACTTGCTGGCATAGTAAATGTTATCATTTGAGGTTTAGAGTATTTGACAGATCTAAATGTATGAGTCAAACCTCAATATATGTATATGTGATATCTCATGATCACACAGTATGACTTAAGACTTTCTTTATGAGCCAAACTATTGATATTATATGAAGCCCACTGTGGCAACATTTGCATAGTATGAATTAGTTTCAATTTGATAATACAATTCTTTGTGGTATAAATGGAATCAAAGGAATATTGTATAGAATGGACTGTGATCAGAAACATTGTTCAAAACAAGATATACACCAAATTATGAATTAATTTGCATGGATAGATTCTTAACTTTTGGAATATTTTATGCACATTTAGTCAGTGGTAAAACTCAGATCTTGCTCACCATCAGTGATTAATTCATGATTTCTGGGACACAAGTGGACTATAGTGACATTAACATATTAATAATGATTACTAAATTGATATAAATATTTCTCCTTTGGAATTAGGAAATCACATCATAATTAAGACTTACATGAAGGTTTTCTTTAATGATGGGGATCTATCAGTGTAATTTTCTGTTTTTGAGTATTTGTACATAGTATGTTGTTCATTTTTCTGACTGACTGGATGACATACATGATTTGTTTCTGTGAGGAAATTGTGCTGGCACTGGGGAAAGGCTGTGATAGCTGAAACACATTGTTTTTGGCATTGTGCATTATAGTTAGGATTCCCAGCGAAAAGGAATTCATAAGATTTTTGCTCCATAATACATTTTCCACAATTGGATGAATCTCAACAAAACTTTGCAGACTTATTACTTCTTCTACATTGGCAGACTATGCAAGGTTTTACTGTGATTCACCAAGAGGAGTTAAAAAAGGGAGGATTGCAAAATGTGTTTTTCCAGCAATGCATTTTCCATAGATTTTTTTAGACAGACATAGTGGCAAAATTGCCAATAGGATTTTTACATAAAATTGGCAGGAATATAGATTGTGGGGTGGAAAGGATGATTGTGGTACTAGATGTAATTTGGTTAAGCAGTTTTAAAGTTATAAGGCTTAAAAACTTAGTGAAATTTTGGGCCACAGTATACAGTAGTAATTTTGCTGTACACTACGGTACATGACAATGACACAGCAGTATATAATAATGACTGCCTTTACAAAAGAAGACTGCCAGCCTCACGGTGGCGGTCAGGACCGCTGCTGCTGTGGTGGTACTACCACCACATAAAGACCCTGGCTGTCAGACCGCCAAGGTTCTGCTGTCTACGCCAGGATCAGTGATCCTGATGGGGTGACGGTGGGTGGAGCACCGTGCACAGGCAGTGCAGGGTCCCCCTGCTCGGCACCCTTGCAGTGTTCGCTGTCTGCTGCGCAGACAGTAAACGTTAGGAGGGTGCTAGTGCACCCTGCAGATGACAGCATTGCAGCCGGCTCAGTTTCGAGCCGGAAACAATGCTGCTGCCTGTTTCCCGCTAAACTGAGAGGCAGAAACCTAA
The DNA here is from genome assembly GCF_031143425.1 of Pleurodeles waltl. Taxonomy (NCBI): domain Eukaryota; kingdom Metazoa; phylum Chordata; class Amphibia; order Caudata; family Salamandridae; genus Pleurodeles; species Pleurodeles waltl. The sequence goes on from NC_090449.1 coordinate 846,852,393, forward strand.
TTTTCCGCCCGTCAGCTGAGCGGGAAACACCTAAAAGGTCTGGGAGGGTGGTCATCACTATGGCGGCAGCCACCCTGTCAGGAGTTTGGCGGACAGACTTTCCTGTCTGCCAAACTCAAAATGAGGCCCTTATTCTGTATTTTAGTTTTTACCTTGAAATGCCGTGTACTACTGTTTAATAAGATCATAGGAAGGCTTCAGACACGTTAGATAAGATTGTAAAGGTAGGTAAAGGTAGTTTTATTACTTTATATATTTTAAAAAGAAGGTACTGAAGTACCGGGGTACAAGCTAAAAAGTAGCTCAGCACTTAAAATGTTCAAAAAATAATTTGTAAAATAATCAAAAATACACTCAACTACACTATATTTCACCTAGATTGTACTACAGTGTATTTTTAATTTTGTAAATAATTAATTAAAATCATTTAATGGGTACCTCAGTATTACATAGAAAGTACTGCTGTACTTACAAAAAAATATATTTAAAAAAATAAAAAAATGCACTAGTACACTATATTAGGCAAACATAGTTTACCTTAGTGTGTTTTTAATTTATTATGTTTAATTTATTAAAAGATTTTTGGAGCACCATAATACCTAGAAAGTACTACTGTACTTACAGTTTGTTTAAAAAAAGTAAAACTATTAAGAACACATTGTACTAAAATATATTTCCAAAAATATAGTGTACTACACTGTATCTTTTATTTTTAAAATATCTCCTTGTTTCATTCTTTCTGGAATTACCAAAGTACTTTTTAGGTACTAGCGCGGTACTCTGGAAACTTTATTTCGAATTTATAAAGTAATTAACTGGGTATCCCTACCTTTAAAAGCTTAACTATACTGCTTCATTCCTTCATATTCCCTTATAATATAGTAGTACACTATAGTTCTATTTGAAACCCAGAACGTGGACTAAGTGTGGTTAAAACAACATGGCTGCCTTTCACATTTGTAAAGATAGTTAGCCAATTTTGTACGGCATTGTCATTGACATGTACTGCTGTTTACTGCATAATTACTGTGGCCTTCTGCTATATCGCTATGTTTTTGTGCCTTATAAATTTAGCATTACTGAACTAATTTAGATCTACACCACTTCACTCTAAGGCATTCTACTCTGTCCCACTCCTCTACACGCCAGTCTATTGTACAGTATTCCACTCTATGACACTCCGATCTATGCTATTCCAATTTATGCCACTCCACTCTACAGTATTCCACTCTATGCCACTCCACTATACTCCACTTATCAACAGTCCACTCAACGGCACTCCACTCTACAATTTGAAATACTTTTGCTTAAAAAAGTAATTTTTTTTAATTAAAATTCAATAAAAAAATGAATGTTATCGCTTAGTTTTAGTTAAGAAAACTTTCTTTATTCTTTCAATGCAAACATTAGAAATTATTATAGTTATATCCTAAATTTATAATTAATGCACACCTTCAAATTACTATGACTTTATTTATTCTTTCAGTACACACCAAACTAAACTACACAAACATTGGAAATTCTAAAGTTATAATTATAATTTACCCATATAATCTGTGAATGTGCTAGGCTGACTAAATGAACTATAATATGCAGCCTACCCATGCACTCCTTATCCCCTTTCATATTTTATCAGTTATAGCGTGTTAAATCACAGCTTTCATAACAGCACTCATGACATCTCCAATGATATAATTTATGAGAAAACTGTGCATGGTAGGAGGTCGAATTATAGTAATAGCTAGAATTTCTAATATTTGTGTAGTGTGAGTGTGGTTTGTATAGAAAGACTAAATAAAGTTTTTCCAGTGTTAACCTTTAGTTTTTCAATAATATATTACAGAATGTTGGTAGCTACTCTGTAGTTGTATCTAGGATAATCAATGATAGGAATTCCCTAGATTTTTGCCTGGTAATAACTTTGTCACTATTTGATCAATCTCCATGAAACTTGGCAGCCCTATTATTTTTCTACATTGGCCAATGATTCCAAGTTAAATGGTTATTAGTGAAGGGGTGCAAAAAAAGAGTGTCTGAAAACTCGCTTTTCCCCAATGCATTTTCCATAGACTTTTTACAAAGATGTTGCTAGAAAATAGCTGAATGGATTTACATGGAATTTGAAAGGAATGTACATTATGGTGTGCTAAGGGTCCTTGTTGTTATTTGATCTGAATTGATTTAGGTTTTTTTTTTTAAGTTATAAGGGCCACAAACGTAGTGATATATTGGGCTTCAGTATGCTGCAGTCTCTTCGCAGAAGTGAAAACAATATTACTGGTGAATTAAAGCCATAGAAAAATACAAAGATGGCCATATTGTCTTGCCCACAATTTAAGGTAAAAGTGTTTTATTGATTAATATATTTTTTTAAAAATGTACAATGTACCATGGCACTTTCACAAAATTATCTGGCAAATACATTGGTACCTCTTGGCATGTATGAAAACCTATACACGGCATAAGACACTCTACAACACACTATTCCACTCCACTCTACAACATGCCACTCCAATGTATGATACACCACTCCACTATAAGACATGCCACTCCACTCTACAAAATGCCCCTCCACTCTATGTCCCTCGACCCTCAGCAATCTATGGCATGCCATCTTTGACATGCCACTCCACTGTATGGCACACACACTCCTCTTTACAATGTGTTACTCCACTCTATGCCCCTCCACTCTACAAGCCCCTCTTTTCCACTCTATGACAGTCCGCTACCCGCCACTCTAAAACATGCCACTCCAATCTACTACATGACATGCTACTCCACACTACACCACTCCACTCTACAACACTCTACTCCATTCAGCACCCCTCCGTTCTATGCTACTGTACATCACACTACCACACTCCAGGACAAGCCACTCCAGTCCACTCTATGACCCTCCAATCCACTCTATGACATGCTATTCCACTCTGTCACATGCCATTCCATGACACTCACCTCAGTCTATGACATGCAACTCCACTCTATGACAAGCCACTCTACTGTACTCTACAACATATCACTCCACTCTATGCCCCTCCATTGTAAGATAATCTATGATGCTCCACTTATGACATGCCACTTCACTCTACTCTACAACATGCCCCTCTATTCTATGCCACTTCACATCACCCTTTGACACTCTACTGCACTCTAACCTCCTTCACTCTGTGACATTCTACTCCACTCTACATCATTCTACACAACTCCCTCTACCCTACTCATGTCCATTTACTCCACCCTACTCTACGATACACTACTCGCTATACTCCTCTATACTACACTACTGCTTTCTATGCCCCTCCACGACAATCCGCCACTGCACTCAACCACAATCTTGGACACTCAACACCATTCCACTCTACTCTACAACCCTACACAACTTCAGTCTAGGCCCCTCCACTCTAAGAGATTCGACAACATGCCCCTCTATGACACACCACTCCACTCTATGGCATGCCACTCCATTCAACTCCACTCAAAACCCCTCCACTCTACTCTACAACATGCCACTCCACTCAGTGACACGTCACTCCACTGTATGTCACTCTTTGTCACTTCATTCTATGAAACACCACGCCAAATATCCTTCTTCTGGTGGGCGCTGACCTACATGACATGTACAGGGGAAGAAGAGAAGTCATTACCAACTGCACCGTCTAAGCGAGTGGCCCACATCCCTACCCTTGCCATGTGGTACATGCATTCACAGTCCTTCATGCACGCAGAACTGTGCCCCCTTCATTCTTACAACCAGCCCTCTCCACACAGGCATAGCCCATACAACGTGCTCCCTGTGTACTTACCTGTTCGTCTGGAGGACCGTAGAGTAGCGTGTACTGGGGGAGGACCCCGTCCACGAGCTTCTCCAACTCCTCTGCAGTGAAGGCAGGGGCCCTTTCTCCAGACGCACGAGCCATTGTCTCTTCCAGACCGAGGTCACAGCAACACTTGCAGTGTAGTTCCTCTCCTGTCGAAGATCAGGTATTGAGTGATTGAACAGATAGAAAATGGCGGTCACATCCGCAGCAGTCACGTCCGCGGCGGTGCGTACCATCACCGCCGGCGTACATCGTCATTGGCTCCTGGGACCCATACGGTCCAATGTTAACCAATGCAGCATTGCGCCACGGTCTTCGCCCGCCTACCGCGACGGTGTACAATGCCAACGCAGTTACCTCACATCCCATTGTCCCAGTTTAGAGGTCAGGCAGCCGCCATTTCAGGGGCCCACATGGCCTAATTACCAACTGCGTCACACATACCTAGGCCTTGTCTCACAACACAAATACAGGCCACATTTTGAGAAAGAATGGTGTTCTGTGTAGACTGTGGGTACATACCTCTGAGTTGTTTGACTCTGTGGTCGCTTTTGTCCTTCCTAGGCACCGTCCGCTGGGACATGTGAGGAGATGTTGGAATCCTCCGGTGTACCGACCGCTGGTGGACCTGTCGACAATGGAGGAAAGAAGTTTGATCATCACCTACAGGTTTGACCGTGCCACAATCCAGGAACTGTGTGCCCAGTTGGAGCCAGACCTGATGTCAGCAATCCGCCATCCCACAGGAATCCCCCCTCAAGTGCAGGTGCTATCAGTGCTCCATTTCCTTGCAAGTGGGTCATTTCAAACAACAGTGGCCATGGCATCAGGGATGTCCCAGCCTATGTTTTCCAACTTGTTGTCCAGAGTGTTGTCTGCCCATCTGAAACACATGCGGAGCTACATAGTTTTCCCTCAGGTGGAGGATTTGCCTACAGTGAAAGATGATTTCTATGCCCTTGGACATATCCCCAACATCATAGGTGCCATTGATGGGACCCATGTGGCTCTGGTTCCCCCCCACAGGAGTGAACAGGTATACAGGAACCAGAAGAGTTATCATTCCATGAATGTACAGATGGTATGTTTTGCAGACCAGTACATGTCCCAGGTAAAAGCTATGTTCCCTGTCTCTGTGCATGATACCTACATCCTGCGGAATAGCAGCATCCCTTATGTGATGGGTCAACTCCAGAGGCACCGGGTGTGGCTATTAGGGGACTCTGCTTACCCCAACCTGTCATGGCTACTGACCCCAGTGAGGAATCCCAGGACCAGGGCAGAGGAACGCTACAATGAGGCCCATGGGCGGACTAGGAGGGTGATCGAACGCACCTTCGGCCTCCTGAAGGGCAGGTTCAGGTGCCTCCATATGACAGGTGGTTCCCTATTCTACTCACCAAAGAAGGTGTGCCAGATCATCGTGGCCTGCTGTATGCTTCACAACTTGGCTTTGCGACGACAGGTGCCTTTTCTGCAGGAGGATGGTCCAGATGACGGTGTTGTGGCAGCTGTGGAGCCTGTGGACAGTGATGAGGAGGAAGCAGAGGAAGAAGACATTAACAACAGGGACTCAGTCATCCAGCAATATTTCCAGTGACACACAGGTGAGAAAACATTCCTGCCTACTACAAGTACTTTAACACTTCTACCTCTATCCTGTCTGTCGATTTCATCCAGTATTTGGTCACTGAGTTGTACATTTCCCTTACGGTTTCACAGGTGTGGTTTCCAACGTGTGTCATCTGCTTAGATTCCTCATGGACTTGAGATGTGTGACATAAGTATGTTGACATTACATTTGAAAACGCATTTTGTCACTGTCATTGCTAATACACATTTTCGAAATCACAGACTGACTCTAGATTGTTTTGTGCTTCAAGGGTGTTTATTTAAGTGCTCAATATTGAAGGGGGTTATAAAATGGTGAGGGGTGATGGTGGACGAATGTCCATGACAGAGTCCAGTCTATTAGTCTCACAGGTGCATTGCCCATATGGGCATAGGAAGTGGAGCTGGGGCAGTTTCAGTATGGACAGGGTGACAAAGTGGGACAGTAGAATGACAATCAGGGTGGTCTCATTTCTTGGCGGGGTCTTGGCATCGTGCTCTGTCTTGTTCCTGGATCTCAGGGACTGCTTGCGGGGTGGTTCTCCGTCTGCAGGGGGAGGGATGCTGGTGTGGTGGTCCTGTGGCGGTGCCTCCTGTCCACTAGCACCGGCGGAGGTGGTTTGCAGTTCATCGTCCATGCTAGTGTCAGGGGCCCCTTGGAGTGCCACAGTGTCCCTCCTGGTGTTAAGTATTTCCTTCAGCACCCCTACAATGGTGACCAGGGTGGAGCTGATGGTTCTGAGTTCCTCCCTGAAGCCCAAATACTGTTCCTCCTGCATGCGCTGGGTCTCCTGAAACTTGGCCAGGACCTTTGCCATCATCTCCTGGGAGTGGTGGTATGGTCCCATAATGGAGGAGAGGGCCTCGTGGAGAGTGGGTTTCCTTGGCCTGTCTGCCCCCGTCACACAGCAGCCCTCCCAGTTCCCCTGTGTTCCTGTGCCTCCGTCCCCTGGACCGTGTGCCCACTGCCACTGCCCCCAGGTCCCTGTTGTTGTTGGGGTGGTGGGTTATCCTGGGTTCCCTGTAGTGGTGGACACACAGCTGATTGACGTGTCCTGGGGACGGAGGTATGGGCCCGCTGGGTGGGTGCTGTGCTGCTGTTACCAGAGGGTGGAAGGTCTGTGGTGGGCTGTGCCTGTGTGAGGGGAACCGACTGTCCTGAGGCCCACGATGGTCCGGGCTGGTCATCTGGATCCAGTTGGACAGAGCTGCTGTCATCACTGTGGGCCTCTTCTGTGGGTGGGGTGGAGATGTCTGGACCCTACTGTCTGGTGACGTTGGGTAGTGGTCCTGCAGGGGTGTAAAAGCATGATTATTGCATCTGTGTGTGTCATGGTGTGCAATGGGTGGGTGACCGTGTACCCCAGTGCTAGCATTCCTGTGTGGGGGCTTGTGTGATGACGGTTGAGGGGGGTGTTATGGGTATGTGCAGTGGGCATGCTTTAGAGATGGGTGTCCATGCTTTGTTTTGTCATGCAGGGCTTGGTGTTGGGATGGGTGGTTTGTGTTATTAGTACATTTGTGAGGAGTTGGAGTGATAGGGGAGGGGGCGAGGGTTGGGGTCTGTGATAGCATGCAGGTAGGGTGGGGGATATGATAGTTAAGATTTGAATTACCAGAGTCCATTCCTCCACCGACTCCTGTGAGGCACTCAGGATGCAGAATAGCCAAGACCTGCTCCTCCCATGTTGTTAGTTGTGGGTGAGGAGGTGGGGGTCCGCCGCCAGCCCGCTGTACCGCAATGTGGTGTCTTGAGACCACAGAACGCACCTTCCCCCGTAGGTCTTTCCACCTCTTCCTGATGTCGTCCCGATTTCTTGGGTGCTGTCCCACTGCGTTGACCCTGTCAACTATTCTTCGCCATAGCTCCATCTTCCTAGCTATGGAGGTGTGCTGCACCTGTGCTCCAAATAGCTGTGGCTCTACCTGGACGATTTCCTCCACCATGACCCTAAGCTCCTCCTCCGAGAACCTGGAATACCGCGGTTGAAAGACCGCCACGTGGATTTGTGGGTCATGATAGCATGAGCGTATTTCTGTTGGCGTGGATGTGTCGGTTTTGTTTTCGCCAGTTTATCACTGACCTTTGGTGTGGCGGACTTGTGTGGGTGTCTGAATTTTGTCGGATTTTGAGATGTGGGTCGTAATAGCTGTGGTGGAATTCCACGGCCGCGGCGGTGTGTTGGCGGTCTTCTGCACGGCGGTAAGCGGCTTTTACCGCCAATGTTGTAATGACCCCCTATATCTTTAGTAATTTGGGTATTTGTTTGGTGGGTACTTGTTTGTGTATCTTTTGTGAATTACTGTTTTAATGTTTGAAATTTAAATTGTACAAATTGCTTTGAGGTCCCCGGCTTCCAGTAATGATTCAGTGGGGGGTCTTCAGGAGTCAAAAGGTTGTGAACCACAGCTCAACGCCAGTCCACTCTGTTTTAACACATGCTACTCTGCCACTCCACTCCACTCTACGTCATGAGACTCCACTCCACTGCACTGTACACCACTCCACTCTATGCCCCTCCACTCTAAGAGAGTCTAACACACCCCTCCACTCTACTCTGACATGCAACTCCATGCCACTCCAATCTATGACACACCACTCCACTGTAAGCCACTCTACGTTATGCCACTCCACTCTGCACCACACATTCTATGTCACTGCACTCCTCTCTATGCCACTCTATGGCACTCCACTTAACAACACTCTACTCAATGACACTCCACTCTACAACACTTCACTCCACTCTATTACACTCCACTCTACATCATTGTACTCCACTCCAAATACAATCAGATGTCACTGTAGTAGTGTATTATAAACTTACTGTCTAGTATGAAGCCACCATAGGCACATGTTTAAGTTATATTATACGTATCTTATATCACTGTATTAATTAGAATGTTGTATTTCTGATATCTGAAAAAATATGTTTAACGTTGGTACTAGCTATATCTAGTGAAACATGGTTAGTTCTGACAAGAACTGTTTCTTCTGTTTTTATGATTTTTTTCTGGAAGGTGTTTTTTCAGAAGGTCAACATGACCAAACAAATCAATAACCTTAATAGGAAAGAGTAGTAGAATAAGTACATTTTAAAAATCCAGTGCAGTGGGGGTGAACACTGTTGAGCCATGAACAGCTCCTGGTGTATGGTGAAATCTCTCTATCCAGGAACAACTATAGAATGGCGGAAGAAACACCATGTCACAGTACTGCCATACTGCTCTATAATTTCTCTATTCTGCCTCATCCAATCGATGGGTACCATGGAACCAGGAACAAGTATTGATGGAGGGACAGATGCTGAGGCTGCTGTTGGTAGAGGGGCAGATGCAGCAGAAGAAGTTGAAGGTGCTACTGAAGGGACCGAAGCAGCAAGTTGTGGTGCAAATGCCAACGAAGTAGAAGAATTTTAAGGTGCTTCAGCTCCCTCTGACGCCTTTGTTTGGCATGCACCAAACTGGTGGAATGCGTTGCCTGCGGTGTTTCCTCATTCCCTTTGTACTAAATGAGTACTGTTTGGAACTTTTATGGGAAATTACTTCCATACAGATAGCAAGTGACCAGTTTGTAGTTGACCTTTTGGCCTCCATTATGCAATGACAAACATTCCCACACAATCGACTCCTTCAGTTTCTTCCTATGTGGGACTTCTTTCTTCTGCTGCAACTGCACCTCTTCTCCCTCCAGCTTCAAAACTCCAGGATCTTTTTCTTCAACCATTGTAGGTGTTAAAAAGTTGTCAGGTAACTTCTGAAGCAAATATTTCCATTTTTCACAGCACCGCAACCGTTTACTTGGAAGAGATCAAATTGAATGAGGATAAAGTGTATATTCTTCCTGTTTCCTACAATTCACAGAGTTCTAAACCAATTAAAAGTTGCTATATAATGTGAAAGTACCACAGTACTATCTCAATATTATTGTGGTACCCGTATAATTCAAAAACACAACATGCAGTTACAATACTAACACATATGCCAAAACAAAACTAGCCTTCAATCCCCAGATCGATATTTTGAATATAAAAAAATACTATGCGATGCATATCATTTTAATATTTATGTACGTACTGCGGTACTCTTGTGTTTTCGCTGTTGGAAGCAAAACACTCATGCAAATGATGCTGATGCTCAAAATCAACTTTGACCTACCTCAAAAACTACCAGAAAACTATTTTAAAAGATTATTATCATAATAAATAACAATATAACACTGCAACATTTAAAAATAAATGTACAAATTCAATGATAAAAAACAAAGGTTGACAATTAGTTATAGTTGGGAAAGATTATATTATTATTTCTATACGAAACTAACCTAAACTACACAAATATTAGAAATTATAAAGTTATAGTTATACCTTATATTCATAATTTCGGCCCCACCCAAAAATTAGTGTAGCTCGTGCAGCTCCATTCAATGTGTTTTTAGAAAAACTTTATTTATTCTTTCTATATAAACCCAATAAACTACAAAAACATTGCACATTCTATACTCATAGATATACCTTTATTTTATAGTTTATACACCACTTTTAAGATTCTAAAACTGTATTCATTCTTTATCTACAAACCAAACTTAGGGCCTGATTTAGATCTCAGTGGAAAGAGTCACTCTGTTACAACAGTGATGGATATCCCATCTGCCGAAATTTAAATCCCATTTTATCCTATTTTGGCAGACAGGATATTTGTCACCTGCTAAATCAGGGCCTTTAACTACAGGAAAATGTAAACTTCTAAACTTAAACCTTTAATATATCATTTATGCAACACATTCAGATTATTAAAGCTTGTGCACCGCAAAAAATCATGTATTCAACTTGATAGGTACACAAAATTAACTATAACTCATGCCTTCTCCAAGCACTGCTTATACCCTTTTATATCATATTCAAAATAATAGGATTTAAAATAACACTTATGACATCCACATCACATTATAGCATAGTGTAATAGTGTAGAGTGGTGTACAGCTGAGTGATATGAAGTGAAGTGGTGTACAGTGGAATAGGGTATAGTGGGGTGGTGTAGACTGGAATAGAATAAAGGGGAATCGTGTACAGTGGAATAGCATACGGTGGTGTGGCTAAAGTGGAGGGCCACACAGTGGTGTGGCATAGACTGGAGTGGAAAAGACTGGGATGGCCTAGAGTATATTGGCATAGAGTGGAATACCGTAGAGTAGTGTGTTGTAGAGCAGAGTGGGGAAGAGTGGAGTAGGATAGAGTGTAGTTGAGTACAGTCTAAAAGTGTACAGTGGAGCGACATAAAGTGGAGAGACAGAGATGAGTAGCATTGAGTTTAGTGGTGTAGAGTGGAGTGGCATACACTGGAGTAGTGTAGAGTTGAGTGGTGTAGGTTGGAATTGCGCTCATGTGCAGTGGTGTACAGTAGAGTGGTGTGCAGTGGAGTGCCATATAGTGGAATAGCGTAAAATGGAGTAGCATGGAGTAAAGTGCAGCACAGTGGAGTGGTGTAGACTGGAGTGGTGTAGAGTGCAGCAGCATAGAGTAGAACAGCACACAGTGGAGTGGGGTAAACTAGAGAGTAGAAGATAGTGGAGTGCAGCATATGGGTATAGAGTGGAGTGGCATAGAACGGAGTGGTGTAGTGTGGAGTGTCAGAGTGGAATGGTGTAGAGTTTAGTGGCTTAGACTGGAATGGCACAGAGTGAGTGGCACAGAGTAGAGTGGTGTACTTTGAAATAGTGTATAGTGGAGTGGCGTATAGTGGAGTGCCAAAGAGTGTAGTGGTGTACACAGGAATAGAATATAGTTGAACGGCATACACTGAAGTGGTGCAAAGTGGAGAGGCATACAGTGAAATTCTGTTGAGTCTAGTGGCATAGAGTGGAATGGTGTACAATACAATAGCGTACAGTTTAGTGCGGTGGACTGCAGTGTTGTAAACTGAAGTGATGTTCAGTGGGGTGTCATACAGTGAAATAGCATATTGTGGATTGGTGTAGAATGGCGTGGCATTCAGTGGAATGCATAGGGGAAAGTGGTGCTCAGTGTAGTGGCATAGAGCGGAGTGGCATACAATGAAATATGATAGAGAGGAGTGTAGTAGCATAGAATAGTGTGAAGTGTTGTGCCACAAACTGCAGTGGCGTACAGTGTAGTAGCGTTCAGCTTAGTGGCACACAGTGAAATAGCGTAAAGTGGATTAGCTTACAGTGAAGTGGAGTCGGGTACAATGGAAATGCTTAAAGTTTAGTGATATAGAGTGGATTGGCATAGAGTGAATAGCATAGAATGGAGTGGTGTACAGTGCATAGTAGTACAGTGGGATAGTGTACAATGGAATACCTACCTATATCTAAGGGTGTAACGCTGAACACATTGAAATGTACCTAAAAACAACATAGCTGCCTGTAACTTTTGTAAAGAAAGTCACATAATTCCTTGTCATCAATATGTACTGGAGCACTATCATGAGATATCACTAAGTTAAAATGACTTATAACGTAATAAAAACGTACCCTACTTACCTGTAGTACCCAAAAGAATCATCTGCACACCATATTGTGTAATGCTGCTGAATTTCATCGAAAACTGACTGTGCATCTGCCTTCTAAGCATTAGTACAAAGCCAAAGGAAAAATGCATTGGTGCCCATTTTGGGACCCTCTTTTTAGGGTTGAGCCTGTGAGTACATGCGGTAGCACATGCGTCTTGCTTGTGAAACTCTATTGTGCTCAATACAGGGCTTGGAGCCCGCCGGTTGCATAGCCATTTGTTGGTTTGCCTGGCACTCTTTTTACAGCCTTGTAATTCATCAAGGCACGCATGGCACACTTCTGTTTCTCTGTGTGGAGCAGGGATAAAGCACTAATTGATTCCATTTAATTAGTGCCCATCCGCTGCTCTCAACGTGATCGAGGTACTATTTGTTGTGTTTAACTTCGCGTGCCCCACAAACAGAAGGCTTGTGACTGACAAAAATTTGTCCAGCAGGCACAAAATTGTAAAGTTTTATTTTTTAAAGCTAACTTTACTTTATTTTCCCAAGTTGACTTTTCTCAGTTTCTTCTCATGTTTTTTTTTGTTTTTGCTCATGGGCGCTGTTGTCAAAAGATGACAATTAACTTGTTTGAAATATGTGAGACCTCTTTCATTGCAAATGCTTCTTATCTTTGCTCCCCCTTGACCAGTCACTGCAAAATGTTCCATCCTCTGCCGATGGAAAAAGCAATATATCTGAAAAGTTTTGTGGAGATTTGTTAAACTAGTACAAAGTTATTAAAGGTGAAAAATGTGAGAAATTCTTGTCTCTGTCAACCCTAACTATAACTACAGTGTGGCCCCTCATAGCCCTTCATTGGGTGTTCTCCTTCCCAAGGGATAAAGTGTTATTTGTATGTCTTCTGCCTCGGATGCTCTCAGAGAAAAGGGCTTCAGGATTCTGAGCACCTTGGAGGGCCGGGATGCCAGATGTGCCAGCCTGCTCTTATAAGGCACCATGCAGGAATTCAGGTCCAGAAATGTTGTAGTTTTGGGAGGAGCTTACCACTGCATCCTGTGGTGAGTCTGTCATGACTCCACCTTGTGCCCATGTGGTTTTACCTGCCAGGTTCATGTCATCCTCCCCTTGTTGGGCCTCCCTGTCCTGAGCACTCCATGTCATCCTTCCCTTGTGGCGCATTTCTGTCTTGAGCACTCCATGGCCCCCTCCCAGGAAGCTTGAGCCATTGAATCTCCAGTTCTGTTGCTAAGCAAGTTTAGTCTGTTTTGCACTAACAAAATTATCATGTGTACTTTAGACAAGTTACACTATCCACTGTGATCACTGAACTGTACCATCATGCATTTGGGATTCTATTGTACTTGCTAATTGTTTCCAACTTCCGTTGGCATCTGTCACCTGCAAGGCCTTATATCCATTGTATGTAACATGTGACTTTCCCCAGGTTCATTGGGATCGTTCATGTGTCCACAAACCTGCAATGGCACCTTGACTAAATTCCCTGCTGAATTAGTTTCCTCCCCTTCCACTCACCTGAAGAATCACCTGGACCTGGGTAGCGCTCTAGTCTTCTGCAGTTCAAGTTTCTTCAGTGATTCCTTTGGTTCCAGTTCCTTCAGTGCTTCCTTTGTCTTCGCCTCCTGCACAGCTACGCCTGTTCTCTGGTGACTCCCTGAGTCTATACCTCCTTCGAAATTTGGGCAAGTTGAAGAACTAGGCTAAGTAATTGATATCAGGTTAGTGCACACTAATCCTAGTATAGTAGTAAGCAGGCCAGAGCATCAGCATCTTCAAGACTATAGATTTTTGTTTGAGTTTCCTCTCTGTGACTTTTCTCCAGCTCACCTTGTCTGTTCATGCTACAGACCCTCCCTGCAACCTTGTTGCTTGAACTGTTATTACACAAGGACCAGAGACTTAGCTCTGTGTTTCTCTGATGAGCAGTAGTTCCAAGAGAATACTCTTCAGCGAGCTTGATATTGGTACGAACCTTGTCACGAAGCCTGTGTTCCAAGTATACCTTGGAAGTGTCATTATCTCCAATCTGTGTTCCTACTATACCTTGGGAGTGTTAATAACTCCAACCTGTATTTCAAGTGTAACCTTAGGAGTGCCAGTTACTTCAACCTGTGTTTCGAGTGTAACCTTGGGAGTGCCAGTATCTCCAACCTGTGTTCTGAGTGTAACCTTGGGAGTGCCATAATCTCCAACCTGTGTTCCTAGTAAACCTTGGGAATGTAATTAACTCCAACATTTATTCCTAGTATACCTTGGGAGTCTCATCAACTCCAAACTGTGTTCCAAATGTAATCTTGAGAGTGCCAGTAACTCCAAGCTATACTCCGAGTGTAACCTTCTAACCTTGGGAGTGCCAGTAACTCCAACCTATGTTTCAACTTTATCCTGGTAGTGTCAGAGGCTTCAATCAGTATTTCAAGTTAATACTTGTGAGTCTCTGAGATTTCAACCTAGGAATGTGGCTATCCTTTTCTCATGTCATGTTTTTGAAGAAGTCTGCAAGTGTATGTCACTGAAGTTAATGTAGTGTCAATGTATGTAGAGGCCTTCTAGTGTAATTGCCTCTTCCTGTTGTTCCCACTGTAATGTGTCTTCTGGAAATGCGAGGTGGTCACCCAGTGTAAATCTACCTTCACAAACACAGAAGGTCTCAGGAGTGACACATCCTGTTAAGCAGTGTTGCACCATCACTGAGCAGATCCAGTACCACAAGTATCTCTATTTTCTTACTTTGTCCCAAACCCTCTTTCCCCCCGGGACAGTGTGTGATCTAGGAGTGTCGTCCCTTGATCTGGCACAGTCCTGAGAGGGATAGGAGGTCCAGAATTGGCTTCAGTGTCATCTTCGTGGTTGGGACCAGGTGAGCGCATGACAGAGTCCACCACTGAAGCTTGTGGGGAAAAATGCATGACATCTGTCACCGTAGGTTTTGTCATGCATGGATTGATAGGCAAAGAATTAAGATTGTGCGGTAGTCACTCCAGGGGTACTTGGCTTTACACTTAGGGCAAAAGTGAAAGGGTGTACATCCCATACCCTAGGCCTAAATGCATTCTCTATAATGCAACCCAATGTTGTTCAAGGGATGTTGAAGCCTGGAGCTTAGAAAGCGTGATGCATCAAGGAATAATGGTAGTTGCCATCAGGGATGAAGTCCCAGGCATTGAAGGGAAACTCTGTGAGCACGGTGATGTTTTCCAGATACAGGGGTCAAAATATGAATAGCTGGCACCAACGAATCCGTGGTTGATCACAAAACTGCGTTCCAGCTGGAGCACAGAGGAAAAAAATCTGAGGTGGAGCCCGTAGTCTGGTGCATTGTGGACCAAATGTGGAATCACAACATGGTTTGTGCAGGGATGTAGCTTGGTCAGTAAGATTGGGGGTTGTGAACGACAGACCTCCCAACAATCACTCTGGAATATCTTGTGAAAATACACTGTATGAGAAGCAATGCATGGGGGGGCTAATTGGCAGTATTTTAGAAGTGATTAAAACACAATGGGCCTGATTAAAAACTTTTGAGGAAGGTGTTAATCCGTCCCAAATGAGACGGATATACCACCAGCCGTATTACGAGTCCATTATATCCTATGGAACTCGTAATATGGCTGGTGGTATATCCGTCACATTTGGGACAGATTAACACCTTCTCCAAAGTTGTAATCAGGCCCAATATGTTTCAAACTAACCAACATTTTTAAGACCTTCAAAACAGAGACCAGAGCATGTGTGTTTGTCTGTGGGTATGTGAAAATCCCAGGTGAAATCTAACAGACACATCACATATCTGACCGAAGCACTTGTACCAAACTATTTGCTACAGAATAAAATTTTTAGGTTTCTGTCTGATGATATATTTGTTATTCAGGGTCTCTGAACTACATAGGACAAAGGATTTTGTAACTATAAATTATTCTACAGAATGTCTCCATCAAATGAAGTGAGTTCATGATGAGAAATGTACTTACTTTCAAGATGTGACTTGAGCATGGCAGCATATGATGTGATTTTGCCAAGAACTACAAGTTTACTGAAGGTAAGCCTATGGACAATTCCTATTGCATGCAAGTACTGTCTCAAGTATCTCAGGGATAGCCACCGATGAGCAAATATTAAATAAGACACAGAAATTTGACATTTCCAGGGCTCAGCTACAGCTTAAAGCAGACCTGTTATTTCTAGTAAATAATGTATATTTATTGGTGGCTTTGGGTCAGCCCCTTCCTCCGATTGGAATGGCTTTGCTGTCCAACCTGGCGTTCAAAGATCCTGTCAGGTGGCTCATAGTCAGGAGAATTCTCTGTCATTTCTTCCCACTCCAGAACGGATTCGCCTTTTTGGCACAGATCCCAGAATCTAACACTGCTCAACTTGCTGCAGTACCACACAGCAGTGGAATTGCCCTTCAAGACCAGTACTAGCCTCCCTTTGATGGGCTTTAGGTAGGAAGACCTTCAGCACTGGAAAAATGGTTTACAACTTTATAAGGCTTTTATTGAGTAGGGTTGCCACTGCAGGCCCTAGTCCTATTATTTTCACCTCTCCCAGATGGTTTCCCCAATCCAGCAAGCACACATCTGTTACCACTGTCAGCTCTGGATAGAAAAAGGAGAGGGGTCTCCCGCTGGTCCAAATGTGGTTGACCTACAATCACTGCAGATGTTTTTAGTCCAATCAGATACCTGAGTGGAATCCGTAGATTCCTTTGGCACTGGGTTCACTGAAAGCTTAGGTTCCACTGTAGGGTTCACCAAAGCCACCTGGCATAGCCAAAGAGCAGGATCCATGAGGCCAAGAAGCCTCTGACCCAATTTCACTGAGACCCAGGACAGAGGCTGAAATAGCAAAATCATAGCTCAAATGCCCTTGCCTCATTGTGACAGAGGAAATCCCCTGAACTGCACCATATCCAAGATGGCTCCAATGAAAGGAAGGAAGCCTCATGTGAATGAGTCATGTGTAACCTTGGTATGTTGATTGTGAACCTTAGCAATGTCAGATGGTCTACCATAACCTGAAGGTGGTCTACAACTGCCTGAGGCAAAGCCAACTTCAAACTTAAGGGAAAACTATTATCCACAGCCTCAGAAGGTGTGCCATGACCAATACCTGAGGGACACTGGAGATGCCGAAGGGCAACACGACAAACTGAAAATGCTCCTGGCCTACCTTGAACTGTAAGTATTATCTGTGGGACTGCAGGGCGGGTATATGAAAACATGCACCCTGCAGGTCACCTGAAGCTGGGGAAGACAGAACCTGGGCTAGTGTGGGCATCTAGAATTGGTCCTTCTGCAGGAAAGTTTTCTTAGGGCTGAGATCGGAAATAGGACGAAGGCCTCTAACTTTTATTTGACATAAGGAAGAACGGAGTAACAACCAGTCGCAATATTAGAGGTCAGTACCCTCTCTATGGCCCCTTCTGACAAAGACAGTTTACACCTCCTTAATCAAAAGATCAGGCCCTCTAACAGCATCTGTGACATGGGTGGGGGATGCAGCAGGTTGGGAATGAATGGAAGGGCATAACCTTATTTAAATTTTGGAGCAATCATCTGTTGGATGTGATCCTTTGCCATTCTTGGAGACATTGTTAGTAAAGCGGCTTATAGGCTTATGCTACAGGGTTGCGGAACTGGGATTATCATTTTCCCTTATGACCTTCATGGTATCTGCTCATACCTCATCCCTTACCCCGAAAGGACTTGGGAGCCCTTTAGCTGCCTGCATACTAACTCTCTGGAGTATCCCTCAAACTGACAAAATTGCTAATGAATCTTCTTGGCAGGCGCAGAAAGGCTTAAGGAGCGTGTCATGGCTCAGCCCTCCTTGAAGTGTTCCATGGTCAAATCAGTCTTCTGCCCAAATTGGTCATAGTTGCCAAAAGGTATATCCATAAGGGATGCTTTGACATTCCTGGCGAAACCCGTAGACCTCATCTGCGCGTAGCGATGGAGCTTTAGAGTGGTGCTGACTGTCCGACCCAAGCAATCATTTGTATCAAGGCTACACCTAAAGACATACTTAGTTGCATCTTAGCCACCTTGATTTGAGGAAGGGAGTCCCTCAAGTCCTAAGGGACCACTAGCAAGAGGTGGCTGATTATGTCCCAGAGGGCAATAATATATGGGCCTAGTAGGCAATTGGCACTGATTTACCTCAAGCATAGGCTGGTTGACGAGAATATTAATTTTCCAATCTCTGTTCTGGGTTTTGGAGAGGAGTTATGGGATATAAATTGGGGTTCACCTAGTCAGTGAAAGGTTGAACCACTAGACTCTCTGGATTTGGATGTTGAATGAAAAAAGCAGGGTCACATGTGCTGATCTATGGTGCTTGGCAACCTGTCTGTTCAGAGAAGGGTACGATTACAGCTTCATCCAAACACCCAGCAATGTGTCAGTAAGGGCATCATTGAATGGTAGCAATAGCTCAGAAGAAGGTTTCTGAGGATGTAACACCTCTGTGAGCTGAACTGTTTTTACTTTCACAGAAGGGATTTGTGACTACAAAACCTCTGTTGCATTTCAAAGCATCACAGCAAAAGGAGCAGTTTCCTCATTTGTGGCATGTCATAGTTTACTTAGGATGTCACCTTGTTAAGGCTCAGAGTTGGACACCCGTATTGGTAGAAGGTCCTCTGGCACCTTGATACCAGCCCCTGTGACGTGGCTAGTATCGAAGTTTAAAATTCAGGCACAGATATGATGTTGGATTAGAAGTCTGTGCCAAACCGTGCACAATCTAAAGCAGGTTGGAGAAGAGCAGATGACATTGAGGACAGATATGCCGCTGCAGATCTATTGGGCCTAAAGGAGCACCACAGTGAACTGGAAGAGTCCAGAGATGAACAACATGGCCTTTTTAAAGGTTTCAATTTGTTGCAACATCATCGGTGACCCAGGAAACTGTATAGGAACCAATTGAGTAATCAGCTCCTTGGTGCAACAGAGTGAAATGGAGGGGCATGTTGACACTCTCACAATTTCTCTGGAGATAGAGAGGGGCAGGATGAGGATATTCTAAACAAGGAATACCAAAGTGCAAATATCCTCACCACAGGTTTTGTCAAAGAGAGAAACCAGAAGGGGATACCTAAAACTTAATGCATACTATAGTGATCTTTGAGAATCCACATAATGCAATACCCGTCTACAGGCTTTAACACAATGAAATACCAATCCACATTTAAAGTCCTATTGGCTTGAACATATTTTTACAATAAATAATTTAGGGCTTCTGTATTTGCACATGTAAGAGTTTAGACCAATATTCCCTGACGTTTAGGGCCGGGTGTGCTTCACTGCGAGGCAAGGTGGATGGTGGAAGGAGAAGGTGACCCCA
The DNA here is from genome assembly GCF_031143425.1 of Pleurodeles waltl. Classification (NCBI taxonomy): domain Eukaryota; kingdom Metazoa; phylum Chordata; class Amphibia; order Caudata; family Salamandridae; genus Pleurodeles; species Pleurodeles waltl. The sequence goes on from NC_090449.1 coordinate 846,871,661, forward strand.
GACACATCCATTCTGTTGGATATGGGGGTGCTCTTGGGGCAGATAAAGGGGACAGCAACTTCCATACCACACACTGAATAGGTGTCTTGTGGTTCCTTTTTGTCTGTGAGGAGTATCTTTGAAACTGTTTCTTTGAACATGTTTACATCTACAATTTTCCTGCAAAAATTCTCAACCTGTTATAACACTTAAAAACCTGCATGAAAAATTGGCCTCCCATCGCTTATGTTTTCTTAAATCGCCCTCTGCTTCTTTCCACGTTCTGCCTCCCTCTTCTGTATACAAGTCACTCCAAAAATCTCATGCCTGTATTAAAGCTCTTTGGAAACCAAAGCAATATCTATTAATTCCAGCCAAATATTGTGTCTCTCATAGCCCCCCAATGATCACATCTATGTCGACAATTACCACAGAATGCATGGAATGGCCATGCAAAACTAACCGACTAACCAGTTGACTGACCAATAATTTGGCTCCCGAGTAGCATGCTACTAGCTGAAAAGCACTTCAACGCCTCGTCAGGGGTAGTAAGCATTCTACAAATATAATTTATCTTAATTCTTATTATATATTATAATATAACTTGCTATAATGGACCAGTCAGGTCTTTATCAGTGGCCAGCTATGTTCTACATTATCTTTCTCATCAAGGCAACTAGCAACTCTTGGTATACAGTCTTAAAATTGTAAATATGTACATCATTACAGCTGACAAGACAATAGCCAACTCTTCCTAAAACAGCATAATGCAGATTCTCAAAGTGTAAATCTTCTACCACTAAAGATTGTTACAGAGGATAACCAGCATAACAACCCTTGCCTACTGCAGTAATGTGTAAGAGTTAGATACATGTGTACACGCTTTAACACATCCATAATGACATTCCACCCTCAGGGGCCAATTTCTGTTTACATATGCTTTTCACAATACATAAGTCATGTTACTGCCTGTTCCATACATTTTAATATTAGATATTTTCAGGCCAACAGTTTTGAACAATTGCTTGTCACTATAACCAACTCGGTCTTGCTGTGCTAAGCATTTGCTTTCCCATAACACTAACGTACAATACAAGCACTCTTTTTTAGGAGAAGCACACAAGCATGCAATCAAAATCAGAACACAGGCACACTCAAGTGCAGTCAAAGTCCCTCTTCCAGTAGTCATAAAGTTACAAATAGGTTGACATTACAAGCATTCTCAAAGTGCAAATTGCATACCCCTAAGGATGGTCTCTGGGTGAAATGAAAACCAAAACGAAAGCCATTGCCTACTATGGTAATATTTAAGAATGATTGTAAGAAAGCACCCATCTACATGCATTAACACAGTGTAATGACAATCTGTCTGAAAGTTCTAATAGCTTCCACATGTGATTTGTAAAATAAATAAGTCAGGCCCACTGTCTTTGTTGTAACTCTTAATAATAAACCGATCAGGCCTATATCTTCTATCTACCATAACCAATGCACTCCTGTTCTGTTAAGCATGAGCGTTCCCATAATGCAACGGTACAATAAAAGAACTCTCTTTCATTTGATGCACACAACTTCTACCTGATCAAAGTCTGTACATGTGGGGATCAACTTTTAGGTAGAGCCAAAGCTCCTTTCTAAGTAGTCATACAACTACAAATATGCACAAAAGTACAGAGGTATGAACAATACAATGACCTGAGAAGGAATCTCCTAAGTATTGCCATAGTGGTAACCAACACCAAAATACAGTGTCCACTATGGCAATCTGCAAGATTCCCTGTAAACAAATACTTTTCTACAAACTTTAACAAAGTATAATGACAATAGACCCTTAAAGGCCTATTGGCTTTTACATATGTTTTTCACAATAAATGAGTCAGGCCAATTGCATTTTGGTAACTTTTCATAATAAACAGATCATGCCTGCTCAATGCATTGTCACTATAATCATCTGCTGTGTTGAGCATAGGATTTCCGACAAGGCAAAAATACACAAGTACTCTTTTTCATGGACGAAGGCAACTTCTGTCCAATCAAAATCTGTACTCAGGACAACCATGATACTTGTGGTGCCACATTCCCACTAGGACACCTTAAAACTATATTTTCTGTTGATCACATAAGGTCTGGTGACAGCTGAGCTATCAAGCAATACCTCATGACTTACCAGAATCATAGGATTATATGTTGGAGGGTGCAGATGCCTTTGAAATACCACTTGAGCCAGAAGATATTTTTCCTATCAATATGGATGTAAGCAGAGTTCTGAAATCATCCATGTGAATTAAAATATTTGCATATTTCTGAGCAGAGGTCCATGCATCTAGCAAGCAATGTAGTGGGTGTTATGCCGCGGCACTCGCCGCGGCGCCCGCCGCGGCCACGGGCTCAGGTTGCCGCGGTGCGGCACGTTAAATCTGCCACGGCCGGCGCCCGGGTCGCGGTAGACGCCGCGGCAGACGCCCAGGTCGCGGGGGTTGCCGCGGCTCCGGCGAGAGCCATGGAGGCTCCAGAGAGCCGGTCTGGGGGCCGCACGCTCGCCGCTTTCCTTTTTTCAAGTTCTGCCATAAAGGCAGACGCGGCAGAGCCTGAAACCCCGATGGGGTTTCAGGCATGGCCGCACACAGCGCATCATGCGCTTAACATTTATTTTCTTGCATGTCATTTCCTGCCCACCACTTACCGATGTTCCTAGGACAAACCGAACCCTTACACTTGGGGTTCTTTATACTCGCCTTTTTCTCTTCCCAGCATGCTTACCACTTCCTCTCTGCCTAGCATGCATTTCTAAACACACATATCTAATTCATTATTGTTTTCTTTTTCCCAATCCAAGATGGTGGTGTTCTACTTCCTGTTTTCTATTTCCTGTCCAGGGGTATATAAGGGGATTCCAACTGCTTGTCCATTGCGTTGCAACACTCCTTGGTGGTAGTCACGCTCCGATTGATCTCCTCCTGCGAATCCTGTCTGTTCCTGTCCTGCCTTGTTTTCCAGTCTTCCTGATCCTTGGTCCTAACGCCCTGGTGTCCTCCTTTCATTTCAGGGAGTTCCTGTGGAGGTTTTTTACCCTACGGGGGTTTTCCCTCTGGGACTCCTTCTGGAGGGCACGGACTGTAGTGGTTTGCTCATACCCAACAGCACCGTGGCTACTGGAAGGGGTCGCCCCTACCTCGGCCAGAGCAGAACCTGCCGGAACAAGGGTCGTTCCCCTACACCTCTCAGCTTCGACGGTAAGACCATTGAAAACCGCGACAGATTGCAACGCCAAAAGTTCCAGTTGCAGTCCGGAACTATGGATAACCCAGTGGCAAACACGGAACCTACTAACCAGGACCTACTGGCGACGATACAACAACAGGCTCAAGAACTCCAGCAATTACGTACTGAGAATACTGTTTATCGACAAGCCTTTGCCTCCAGGACCACAGATGTCCCTGCAGTAGCCGCCTCTACACCTCGATTTTCCGGGGATCCCACCACATTAAAAGAATTCCTGGATGCCTTGACGGTGTACTTTGCCTTTCGCCCCTCGCAATTTGTACAAGATAAGACCAAGGTGGGGTATTTGATTAGTGCCTTATCAGGACCAGCCTTGGCCTAGGCCACACCTCTAGTAACCAGAAACGATCCCTGCCTATCTAATTATTCCACCTTTATCACTACTTTTAAACAGATGTTTGAACGCCCTGGACTTGAGGCGTCAGCAGAAGAGGCTCTTTGCGAAGTCCAACAAGGGAGTCAAGATGTATTACAATACATCACCCGTTTCAGACAATTAGCTGCAGAAACAACCTGGGTGGAACGTACCTTTGTGACACTCTTCCGTAGAGGTCTCAGAGAGGACATCAAAGATGAACTAGTACATTTTGCCAGGATAGAAAACCTCAAAGGATTGATGGACCAGGCACTAACGATAGAATATCGGTTGAATGAACGAAGAATGGAGAAAAAGAAGAGTCGTTTGCCTTCTCACTCAGTACCATCTCGTCCCTTCGCCCATCGTACCGAGGAAGTCCGTCCTGAATCCAAAGGGAATACCGAGGAAGAACCCATGCAGATTGACACAGCTCGCGGGCCTCTATCCGCCAGTGAAAGGGAACATAGACGAAGGAAGGGGCTTTGCCTATATTGTGGTGCAGCTGGTCACCTAATTCGCCCCTGCCCCATTCGTCCAACCAAGCCCTTGGGAAACGCCAACTCCCGTCCCCAGTAAGAAGGGTGAGGACGGGATATCGTGATATACCTTCTATTTGCTCTTCCAGGGAGGAAGGAACTGCTCTTTTTCTCTTACCAGTTACCCTCCATTTAACTGATGGCCGCGAAGCAAGAACTTTGGCCTTGTTGGACTGCGGAGCCAGTGGCCTCTATTTAGATGAAACCTGGGCCAAAGAACGACAGATAACACAAATACCCAAAGAAGTACCAGAACAGGTACATACCGTTGATGGGTCACTCTTGGCCTCTGGACCTGTACAATACACCACCCCTACCTTCTGTTTACAGTTTGGTAAACATCAGGAAATTCTCTCGTTTGACTTAATCTCATCACCACACCATGTCATGATCCTGGGAATTCCATGGCTTACACGGCACAATCCTTACATCAACTGGGAAACAAAAACCATTTCGTTATCCTCCCATTTTTGTCAACACCACTGCTATCCGGCTGGGGATTATTGGTCCCCAAAAAGTCTCTCAACAGCACCTTCTCAGGTGGGAGGATCCATTAATGTACTACAGGGAGTTCCCAGACATTATCAGGACTATATCGATGTATTCCAGAAGCCAGAAAGACCTGAATTGCCACCCCACAGAGAATACGACTGTGCCATTCCTTTAGAACCAGACACCGTAGTTCCTTTTGGGCGGATGTACTCCCTCACAGAACCAGAGAAACAAGTTTTGAAGGAGTACCTAGATGAGAATCTACAAAGTGGGTTGATAACTCCCTCCTCTTCACCCGCCGGGGCTCCTCTTTTCTTTGTACCAAAGAAAACCAAAGATCTGCGTCCCTGTATCGATTTCAGAGGGTTAAACAGGATCACTATCAAAGACCGATATCCGTTACCCCTCATCAAGGACATCTTAGAAGCAGTCAGAGGAGCCAAGAGATTCACCAAGCTGGATCTCCGAGGAGCCTATCATCTACTAAGAATCAGAGAAGGTGATGAGTGGAAGACCGCCTTTAGAACACCTTTTGGTCACTACGAATATAGAGTAATGCCCTTCGGACTCACTAATGCCCCGTCCATCTTCCAAAGATTCATGGATTCTATCTTTTCTGATCTTTTGCAACAAACAGTGGTAGTGTATCTTGAAGATATCCTAATTTATTCGGTTCATCCAGAGGAACATTCCAAGCACGTTCGCCAAGTCTTAGAGAGACTCCGACAACATCATTTGTTCTGTAAGCCTGAAAAATGCGAGTTTGATCAGATAGAAGTAAAATACTTGGGATACTGCATAGACCAAACCGGAGTTGCCATGGACTCAGACAAAGTACAGGCTATATTGAATTGGCCATCTCCTTCTTCCATCAAGGAGACTCAGGGGGTTATTCTAACTTTGGAGGAGGTGTTAATCCGTCCCAAAAGTGACGGAAAAGTGACGGATTTACCACCAGCCGTATTACGAGTCCATTATATCCTATGGAACTCGTAATACGGCTGGTGGTATATCCGTCACTTTACCGTCACTTTTGGGACGGATTAACACTCCTCCAAAGTTAGAATAACCCCCTCAATGTTTTCTGGGACTAGCCAACTTCTACCGACAGTTCATAGCAGACTTTGCCCAGAGAACCAGCCTCATTACTCAAACCCTCAAAAAGGAACACCTAAAGAAAGGTTTTTGTTGGACACCAGGCGCTGAGTCAGCTTTTCAGGACTTAAAGAAAGCCTTTATTCAAGCCCCTATCCTTCGACACCCAGACACCAGCAAACAATTCATTGTTGTCACAGACGCCTCAGAAAGAGCCATTGGGGCTGCCTTGTTACAAAAACAAGACGATGATGACCTAGAACACCCTGTATTTTATCCCTCACACATTCTATCTGATTCTGAGCGAAACTATTCCGTGCTAGAACGTGAATTACTCGCCTTAAAGGTCGCGTGCACCGAATGGAGACACTTTTTGATGGGATCAAAGGAGCCCTTTGAAGCCCGGACCGATCACAGAAATCTACAGTGCTTAAGAAATTTCCAGTGCCAAAATAGCCGGCAGGCTCGATGGGCCTTCTTCTTCAGCCAATATGATTTCTATATCACCTACATTCCTGGTTCTCAGAACATCCTGGCGGATGCCCTGTCCCGACGTTATCCTGGGTGCGGTGATTCCGCGGTTCAAAATTTATTTGACAACAATAAAATCATAGGGGTAGCACAGACATTTTTAGATCAAGTCAAGTCCGAATATGCCCGTCTACACGAAACAGAACTAAAAAAGTTACGTCCACAGCTGCACATAGATCATGACTACTATTATCGTGATAAGGCCCTGTTTTTACCCACTAAAACAGTGCAAATCGAAGTTTTACGCATGTGCCATGATTCCCCTATTGCCGGTCATCGAGGAATGAAAGCGACTCAAGATCTTTTACTTCGCTCTTTCTGGTGGCCAACTCTCAAGGCTGACACTGAGGCATATGTGTTATCCTGTCCTACATGTGCTCAAGCCAAGACACCCCGAACCAGACCTGTGGGGTTACTCCGCCCATTACCTGTTCCCCCAGGCCCATGGCATACCATATCCACCGATTTTATGTGCGCATTACCTTCCTCAATGGGAAACCACGTCATAATGGTAACTGTGGACTCCTTCACCAAGATGGCCCACTTCACGGCCTTGAGAAAGTTACCTACGGCAAAGGAGTTAAGTCAGATCTTTACTCAAGAAATCTTCAGACTACATGGGTTACCCCAAGTTATTATATCGGACAGGGGTCCTCAATATATCTCCCGTTTCTGGAATCAATTCTGCAAGACCTTGGGGATCCAGGTGGCCTTATCATCCGGGTTCCACCCTCAAACCAATGGACAAACGGAACGACTCAATCAGGGTCTCGAACAGTACTTACGTAGCTTCTGTAACGCTACACAAAGTAATTGGGCTTCCTACTTACCGCTTGCAGAATTCTCCTATAATAACTCTCTACACAGTGCCTCTAAAGTCTCTCCTTTCTATGGCTCTTATGGTTTCCATCCTAGGGCCTTCCCAACTCCCCTGAGAGACAACTCCAATCTTCCCGCCATCTCCTCCTTCGTTCGACAGCTACGGGGTATACAACGAATTATCCATTCCAACCTTGTGTCCACCAAGTCCTGCATGAAGAAGATAGCAGATAGGAGACGCTGTGCGGCTCCTCTATATCAGGTCCATGATAAGGTCTGGCTCTCCTCTAGATTCCTACCTCTCCGACTCACCCAAAACAAATTCAAACCCCGCTTTTATGGTCCCTTTCTCATTCTCAAAAAAATCAACCCAGTGTCTATGCGTCTTCGCCTACCTCGGACATGGAAGATCCACCCAGTATTCCATGTCTCGCAACTGAAACCTTACCGTCCTGATCTTTTTCATAGGCAGTTGCCCTGTCCCCCTCCACTGTTGGTTGACAATGTGCCTGAGTACGAAGTGCAGGAAGTCTGTGACTCTCGTTTTTTCCATGGTCACCTCCAATACCTTATTCATTGGAAGGGATACCCTTTGAGTGAGTGTTCCTGGGAGGATGCCTCTTCAGTCCATGCTCCTCTTTTGATCCGCCGCTTTTTTCGGCTCTTCCCTTACAAACCCGGGGCCTCGGGGGGGGCATACTGTTATGCCGCGGCCGCGGGCTCAGGTTGCCGCGGTGCGGCACGTTAAATCTGCCACGGCCGGCGCCCGGGTCGCGGTAGACGCCGCGGCGGACGCCCAGGTCGCGGGGGTTGCCGCGGCTCCGGCGAGAGCCATGGAGGCTCCAGAGAGCCGGTCTGGGGGCCGCGGCGCTCGCCGCTTTCCTTTTTTAAAGTTCTGCCATAAAGGCAGACGCGGCAGAGCCTGAAACCCCGAGGGGGTTTCAGGCATGGCCGCACACAGCGCATCATGCGCTTAACATTTATTTTCTTGCATGTCATTTCCTGCCCACCACTTACCGATGTTCCTAGGACAAACCGAACCCTTACACTTGGGGTTCTTTATACTCGCCTTTTTCTCTTCCCAGCATGCTTACCACTTCCTCTCTGCCCAGCATGCATTTCTAAACACACATATCTAATTCATTATTGTTTTCTTTTTCCCAATCCAAGATGGTGGTGTTCTACTTCCTGTTTTCTATTTCCTGTCCAGGGGTATATAAGGGGATTCCAACTGCTTGTCCATTGCGTTGCAACACTCCTTGGTGGTAGTCACGCTCCGATTGATCTCCTCCTGCGAATCCTGTCTGTTCCTGTCCTGCCTTGTTTTCCAGTCTTCCTGATCCTTGGTCCTAACGCCCTGGTGTCCTCCTTTCATTTCAGGGAGTTCCTGTGGAGGTTTTTTACCCTACGGGGGTTTTTCCTCTGGGACTCCTTCTGGAGGGCACGGACTGTAGTGGTTTGCTCATACCCAACAGCACCGTGGCTACTGGAAGGGGTCGCCCCTACCTCGGCCAGAGCAGAACCTGCCGGAACAAGGGTCGTTCCCCTACACCTCTCAGCTTCGACGGTAAGACCATTGAAAACCACGACAGTGGGTTTGTTGAATTCAGGAACAAATAAATCTTATATTTCTACATTCTTCAAACCCTTGTGTAGTATTAAAGATAACAAAACCCTGTCTATCTTCTGTAGTTTGATGGAGAAGCTGTCCTCACCTGTGTTTCTTACTATGACCATATTGCTAATGACCCTGTCATTTCCTCACAACTCATGCAGTACATGACAGACTGAATTCCCTAAATATTAAAATGTGGTAAATACACAGGTTTCAAGAATTCAGTTTTCACCTTGGAAGGGTGTTTGTGGTCAAAGTGGTGCAGTCTGCTAAGAAAAGTTTGCAAATGTATTTTTTTAATGCAGTCTATGGGACTGCAGTTAGGCAAACTCATCGGTAACTGGGAATGCTGCAAAACTAAAAGCTTGCTTCTGTTTTCAGTGTGTTAATAGTTCAGGAGCAATACCTCGGGTGATTTAGTGGCAAAGTGATTAAGCATTTTCCTATTGTTTGTGCAGTGCCTAAGCTGTTAATCTTCAGTGGTAGGATAGTGAGGCCTTTAGGTGTGCTAGAGATTGTCTACATGTTGTGGATGAAGCGTGTTAGGAATAACCCAACACAACTGTTGAGGACTATGCTGTAATTGGAATATCAACTTCTGTGATGGTGGCGAAGAGACATGCGACTATCACCTATGATCAAGTCAAATGGAGAGCTCTTTGGTAAGGTGCGGGTTGAAGAAAGGACTTATTTCACCCGGTAGTGTTTATCTCATGACCAATAGGCAATTATCAGAACTAACACTGTAAAAGGCAAGCTACATGTTTACTTACTGCACCTATTTTCTGACGGTTGAAAGGAGATTATTGTCTGGGGTAAAGCCTGTAAGAATCGGTAGCAAAAAGATCCAAGACTTTGTTAGGCAATATGGTAGTATTTTGCAATGTCTCTGAGGTGCCATCAACATATCAAGGTTATAACATAAATGCATAAACAACAGGCTTATTAGATTCAGACAATCTGGCCACTCTTGCAGATGGGAGAACACCAACAGCAGCACAAACTGAGATCAGAGCCCATCTCCAGTGGTCATACTGTTATAGGTCTCTTTCCATGAGCGTAAGACTGTTTGGTTTTGGGCAGCAGCACCACTGCGTGTGGGTGACTGGGTCAGTTCCACACCGACTGGAAGCTGTCGGCCTGACCTCAGCTAGCTAGCAGCATCTCACTTAAACCTAGAAAAGTAAAGGTGATTTGTAACAGCCTAAAAACATGACATTCTTACTCATTAAGGAAGCCTCAGTGGAATAGATCTTGACACTTTTTCTCATTTGCACAATCTCAACCAAGGAAAGGCAGACAAAGGAATGCAGGATAGGTTCCAATGCATTTATTGAAGCTACTGCATTCTATGATAAAAAGCATGAGTATTATGAAGGTGAAACAACAAAGTGATGTTTGTGACTATTAGAGAAAAACAGCTAAACAGTCCCAACATCCTGACATAATCGTGAGTTTAAGAATTCCTACCTACACTTCAGGCATCTAAAAGGAGGGCATAGGAGTGTTAGCCTTTCTGCTTGCACTAGTCTATGGAAGGACCACCTGACCCCATACCTGGAGAAAAGCAGGGGGCCACCTGATGGCCATCTGGCAGTCCTCCCGGTTGGCTGGAGAGATAAGGCCAAGATCAGCAAAGCTGCGATGAAGTGACGCACAGTGTAAGATGGCTGGCTAGGAAGTCCCCTCTAACCTTCTTCAGTCTGTGTGGTGTTTATATAACAAAATGTGTTGTGTTCTGAGAACAGGCCTCATATGATAATATGTCAATGGCTAGAAGGTTGACTCCTTAACTCTTGGACAGGCAATACCAAGTAAATTATTGTGTGCAACGACAGCCTTGAGCAGAGCACAGAATGAAATGATGTTCAAAGGAACTGACAAAAATGCTTTGATGGCAAGGCAGCTGATTAGAATATAAAAACAACCATGCTGAAAAGCAAGCTGTACTAACATATAATAGAATGAATGAACAAATAAAAGTATGTGTCTATATGTAAAAGGGCCCAGACCACAGGCCTAAAGCTAAAAGGAACTAACATATAGGAGCCCAATGTACACCCTATAGGGAACCCACAACAAGACAGAACTTGAATATACAAAGAGGCAACCAAGCTGGCAGAGGAAGTCTTTGATGGCCCTGAGACTTCAAAACAGGAGGCCAGCTCAGTTCAAGCCCTTGAATATTCTTTACAAGCAGGAATGCACATCAAAGTCCAGTCTTTGTCCCCTTTCACAGGCAAAAGCAGCAACTGCAGGATAGCCCAACAAGGCACAGTCACATTCAGGTGCAGCACTTCTCCTCAGCTCTTCTCCTTGGCAGAGGTTTTTATTTATTCCAGAAGTGATCTTGAAGAAATCTGAAGTCTGGGTTTTGAGTCCACTACTTATACACCTTTCTGCCTTTGAAGTAGGCAAACATTGAAGGAAAGTCTCTGTTGTTCACAAAATCATGCCTTGCTCAGACCAGGCCAGGCTCCAGACACACAACAGGGGGTTGGAGACTACATTGTATGGGGGCAGACACAGCCTAATCAGGTGTAAGTGACCACTTCTCCTTCCCCTCCAGCCCACCTGGCTCATCAGGATATGCAGGCTACAGCCCAGCTCCCTTTGTGTCACAGTCACAGGCAGGGGCAGCACTTCTCCTCAGCTCTTAAGCTCTTCTCCTTGGCAGAGGGCTCTATTGTTCCAGAAGTGATCTTGAAGAAATCTGAAGTCTGGGAATTTGAGTTCCTCCTTTGAAGTAGGCAAACATTGAAGGAAAGTCTCTGTTGTTCACAAAATCATGCCTTGTTCAGATCAGGCCAGGCTCCAGACACACACCAGGGGGTTGGAGACTGCATTGTGTGAGGGCAGGCACAGCCCAATCAGGTATAAGTGACCACTCCTTCCTTCCCCTCCAGCCCAGATGGCTCATCAGGATATGCGGGCTACGGCCCAGCTCCCTTTGTGTCACTGTCTAGAGGAGAGGTGCAAACAGCCCAACTGTCAAACTGACACAGACAGACAATCCACAAACAGGCAGAGTCACAGAATAGTTCAAGCAAGGAAATGCCCACTTTCTAAAAGTGGCATTTTTAAAATGACAATCTAAAAAAAACAACTTTACAAAAGATTTATTTTTAAATGTTGAGTTCAGAGACCCTATACTCCATATTTCTATCTGCTCTCAAAGGGAATCTACACTTTAATAATGTTTAAAGTCAGCCCCCATGTTAACCCATGAGAGAGATAGGCCTTGCACAGTGAAAACTGAATTTAGCAGTATTTCGCTTTTAGGACATGTAACAGACATCAGTACATGTCCCACCTTTAACATACCCTGCACCCTGCCCATGGGGCCACCTAGGGCCTATTTTGGGGTGCCTTACATGTATAAAAAAGGAAGGTTTAGGCCTGGCAAGTGGGTACACTTGCCAAGTCAAACTGGCAGTGCAGGACTACTCATGTGGGTGGCACAACCAGTGCTGCAGGTCCACTAGTAGCATTTGATTTACAGGCCCTAGGCACCTCTACTGCACTTTACTAGGGACTTACTAGTAAATCAAATAGGCCAATCAGGGATAAACAAATCACCATTACAATTTACACAGACAGCAGATGCACTTTAGCACTGGTTAGCAATGGTAAAGTGCCCAGAGACCTAAAGCAAACTGGTCAGAAAAATAGGAGGAAGAGGCAAAACGTTTAGGGATGACTCTGCAAAAAGGGCCATTTCCAACAATCATTACGTTAAATGAAAAGATATTTTTTTCCTCAAATTTGCATCTTGAGAAAAGTCACCAGAGATGTGAATCTGGTGTACAATCCAGGTTTCCTAGCTGCAGTCGCTATTTGTCTGACTTGCTGATATAGAGGAAAACAGGAAATGATGTAGCATGGTGAATATTTGTTGTTAGTGTTACAATAATAGATCTGATGTGTCATTTGAAATTCCAGAGGTGGGGAAATTTCTTTCTACAGCAAAGTAGGGAGGCAGTCTCATGATTTTCAAAGATTTTGAGCAACCCAAAAAGTCTTATATTGTTGCACTAATTCCCGTCTATCCTTGTATTAATTTTCTTTGTAAAATCAACATTTCATCTCTCAAATCAGGAATATGATTCAGTTGGTCTTACACTTTAGTCTCTTCTGGTAGGCTTAGATGTGTTTTCTGATTGTCATCACTACCAAGGTTATCTTGCATGTATTATACTTGTCTAAATCTCATAGACGTGTAACCTATAAACACACTTCAAATGCAAGGTTTTTTCTCTTGGATGGGAGAAAGAAAGTATTCTTGTTGTACAGCATATTGTTTCCCTATTTAACACATCACCTTCACAGACAATGTTGTAACCATACCAAGGATCTCTATCATTAGATGGAAATCGGGGTGTCTTAGATGTACTTTTATTTTGAAGACATAGGTAGAAAAAAAACAACAGTGCTTGCAGGAACATGGTTGAATTGATTGAGGTTTATGTGACCTATATGAGACGTGATGATGAAGCATGCAACTAATAGAGTGGGTGAGGGTCAGAAAAAGAACTATTAAATGTTTCACTTGGTTTCCTTCTTACTCCTTGACCTCAAGATGTGAATGAATAAGATGGCTATAGGATATCCTTATGTGTGACATAAATCTGATAGATGTCCATATTTCCATGCGTTCCCCCCCCCCCTCCAATGACATGTTTCAGTCATTGGAGGGGGGGTCCTCTGTCCACCTGCCAGAGAGAGCAGTCAGGTGGGGGCCTATACACTGAAAACAATCAATATCCATTAGACTCCACAGTTTTGCCAGAATGAAGAGCTGTCTTTTTGGTGAGGAAATAGCAGCAGACTCATTTAATTTCTTCAGTGAGCCTAGACACAAATTAATTGTGTTGCAGAAATAACACAAGCAGTGAAAGATGTGCAGTATAACAGTAATGTAAAGTATGGGTGTGTGAAATTTCCATTATTACAGGAAATTTGGTGAAAATTATTTGAAATTACATGAACTACAAATCAGCTATTTAGAACTATATTTCAGAGCAGAATGCATCCTTGTGTCAGTTTTTGGCATGAGGACATATTTTGTGTTGACAAAATAATACCAAATACACAATTGACACAAGCACCATCTGCTTGTGTTCTGGTTGTTTTGCTTTGTTCACATGCTCCTCTGCTATTATCTCGCTGACAGTGGTAACGTAAATCTGCAATGTCACATAATGGCATACATTTGTGAAGTTTGTGTTAACACATATAAAGCAAATTTCCTGCAAATACGCAAATTATACAAGCATATTTTACATTTTGTTCAGGCCTAGTGAGTAGTCCTTATATTGTAGTAGTGATTAAGACTCAGAAAACAAAAAAGCAAAATGGCCCAGTCCCCAACAAGGTACTAGTAGTAGCCGCAGATGTTCAGATTGAATAACTGACAGCCATGGGTGGTATTCAATCTCCTTGTGAGTATTATGTATTTTATGGCTTTTAAAAATAGTTAAGACGACTACATCTTTAGTGGACCACAATCTGGGATTTGGTTCTCAGCACCTATGAAAGTGACTCAAGAAGAGATCTCAGCAGGCATCGACTTGGTGATTGCGGAAAAAAGAATAGGTATGTACAAAAGATAAGGCTACCATTGAAGGAGCCTATCAAAGTAGAGTGAAATGTGTGGTAATATCTATAAATTGAGGAAAGAGTCATCAGTAAAGTGAACACACAGCCAAAATGCATTTGTCCAAAGTTCAGATAAAAGTATTAGTACGGACACTTCGACAAATTTCAAGAATAGTTTTGCGGATCCACTTGAGAGATAAATATGACAAGCAAAGTGCAGGGTATTCCTGAAGTACAATTACTGTTTAGTGATTGTTGTCCCTGAACAGTAGCTTAGCAGAGTTAAGAAAGCACCATTCACCATTTAAAATGAAGGTAGTGGGGTTTTCATGGTCAATTCTATCTATTTGGATAGCATATATAAATGGTGAATACTGTCATAAGTCAATGGTATGGCTTCCAGCCCTGCACTCCATAAAACCATGTGATGACAAAAATGTGTAGAAATATCTGAAATGTATATATTTTGTATCATAATAAGAGTTCAACTTGCTCAAAAGTTCATAAAGTGGATGAGTGTCCAGGTTTCAAATCTTAGGGGCTTAATTTAAAGCATTGATTACAGGTGGGCCACAACAGGACTCAATTTTGTGAAACATAATTTTTCATTAAAAATACTTTGATCCACAGCAAGAGAGAGAAAATAGGTAAGGGTGGGAGGAAAGAGATGGAGAAAGAAGTAAAAGTGTGGCAAATGAAGAAAGTAGGGATGGAAAAGAACCTGCACACAAGATAAAGAGTTTGTGGTGGCGGATTAAAACACCATGAAATGGACGTGAGACTTCAAGACAGGGCTATTAAATCTGCATAGGAAGTAAAAAATGTCATCTAATGGCATTGACCCTTCTTTGAAAAAAATAGTCACCTTCAAAATCTTAATGTTTAATAATTGAGAGAATGACAAGTCAAAGAGGATATATATCATTGCCTGTAGGCCATCTACATGATTAATGGACAGTTACAATAATCGTGCAAAGTCATTGAAATAGGTAAGGAATTTCAATTTGCAGATCTGCAAGTTTTCAGATGATATTACCAGTATCCTTCAAAAGGGAATATAATGCAGTTATGTGCAATATTAACAACCTATTAAGGTATTTCGATGTATTTTCTGTCAGCCTGCCAATGCTAATCATGATTGATTGTGTTGGTGGTAAAACCGTAGATATGTGTGACTTGGAGAGAGAGTAAAGTGTCAAAACAACTAAATGTCCATAGCATTAAAAAAAATGATCTTGGTCAACAGATACTTTGCATCATTCATAAAGATATTTGTGTAGGGAGCAAGAAAAGAGTTGGGGGAACAGTAGGTGTTTTCATCAAGAGTAGCAGAGAATAACCAAAATACACCAACAGAAAGATGCACTTCCATGGTGCAGTAGAGAGGCGTCAGAAAGGCTTCATTTTGTTTGTTTTGAAAGTTTACAGACCTCTGCTTAAGCCTTTTCACCTAGTGGGCAATACTGAAATATTGCAAGCTAGTGTGGATCTGAATACGTATAAACTAGTAGCTGCATCTGCTGGCCTTCTTAAATTTTTAGAAGTACCATTACATAACCCTGTTTTATACCGAAATGCCCTATGTCCACTGAATGGCATGCCCAATAGCCAAGAATGGACATCTCTAGTTAAGCAAATGGTTGTAATCCAAAATGTCTGAGAACCATGTCTGACCCCACAGAATAAGTGACAGAGGCCCCTGAATTCAGGCCTGCCTACATGGGCTCCTTTGCCATATCCATGTCATCATGACAGAACTTTGAAAAGCATTTGTGCATGTGCTCTGGCAGGCTGGATATGGCTTCTATGTTTGTCTCCCACAAAGTGAACTTCACAATTTGACTGTCTGCATTCATAAACTTTCAAGGCTGAATGAGACAAATAAACAGTAAATGTTTGAAGAATCCCGATCTGGAGTAATGGAAAGAATTGAACCTTCCTTGAAAATGTGCCTGCCTCCTTAAGTTCCACAGCGAACGGTGTCATAAAATATAAAGTAGATGTGATGGGGCTGCATTGTACTTCATAATGACCCCTCTTGAGACCTCCAGGCTAGGCAGTGAGTCATCTCATACCTATGAGATTAGCTTCATTAGGATATCTTAAAAGAGAAGATTGCTCTCTGATTCTTGCTTTTTTGCCAAATTCTCTACCAAAATGAGGTTTTGTTCTTTATTGTATGCATTTTTTATGGTCAGGGTCTAAGCAGAGAATTTTACCTGCTCTGCAGAAGCCGGGCTCTCAAGGGCAGGAAGGCTATTTCTGGCACTAAAGTCTTACCGTTTCATGAAGAGTTGTGTATTAGTATCAAGTAGTGGAAGCAGGTTATTTGCTCCTCTATCATCATCCTCTGCATGCCAAGTTTTCTTGGGCATTTTGATTGAGTCTGACCCCAACAGTTCCTCCATGCACTTTAAAATTTAAGTTCAAGGGATGGATGACCTATTGGATAGTTATTTTTCTTTCAAATTAGATACATATTTTGCATTAGCTGCCTTCAAAATAGTTTCTGTATTTAGCATAGGAATTAGCGAAGACACAATTACATTTAATGACATGGAGAAAGGGACTCCAGTAGCAGCATAGTCATTAGTCTTAGAGGCTGTTTTACTCAAAATGAGAGTACTGAGGCCAACGCAAAGAGTGTACACTTAGCTGATCAAGGACATGGCCAAAGGAGGCATTAAAATAAGATGCAAAGTGTTGGAGGGGTTCTTTCAGAAAAATGCCCACAAAAGCCCTGCTTTTAGGCCTGCCTTTTTGCAGTTGTAGAACTCACTACGAGGAATTGCAATTATGTCAATGGCTTTAAAGTACGGGTGGGTTTGCAGACGGCAGAAAGTATATTGTTGGTTGACTGGGTATGAGTCCTTGTCAGGCAACAGCCACAATCCCTCGCAGAGTTAACCACAAAAAGTCACTAAATTAACTTGTGCTTAACCCCTGGTAGCTTGGCTCAAAAAGCAGTCAGGCTTAACTTAGAGGCAATGTGTAAAGTATTTATGCAGCAAACTAACAGTACCAAAGTGGAAATACAACACAAGAAAAGTCCCAAAACAATTTAGAAAAATAGAATACATTCTAATAAATTATTTGACACCAAAATGAAAAAGGTCCAATCAATAGAACTGTAGTTATGAATTTGTAATGTTTAGGGTTCAAAATAGACTCTAACAGACAAAAGTCTGACGCTGAGTCCAGGTGCAGGTTCAAGATGGCAGGATCTTGCTATGTCCCTGTGGCTCTGAACATGAGGCTAGCAGACTAGCCCTTGGAGTCACTTCTTGTAGTCCTAGGTGCAGGCCTCTGAGGGTTTAAGGCAGGATCCAGCCAGCAAAGCAGCCCTTCTGTGCACAACAGAAGTATGGCAGAGTGCACAACAGTTCACAGCAGCGTTCAGTCCTCTGAGAGTCCTCCACAGGGCCAGTAGTGAACTGAAATGTGTGTTTGAGAACCCTAACTTTATACCCTGTGTCCTGCTCCTAGTAGGTGGAAAAGGGTTCTGAAAAGGTTCTTTGAAGTTCTGGGAGTTTCCTGCCTCCCCTGCACTGGCTCCAATCTGGCTGCAGGTACAGGGTTGTTAAGCCCATTGTGAGGAGACAGAAGACATCCTATTCAGTTGCAAGTGTGGCCGTGCTTAGCTTTGCCACCCATCAAGCCATTTAATGGCCCATTGAGGCTGAGCTAATCCCACTACTGTGTGACTGTCCGGAAGGAATTGACAAGGTTGTAACTGTCAGTTATACCCAGCCATGTGACCTAAGACAGGCTGCAGGTAGGAAAATGCCAATTTTCTAAAAGTGGGGTTTCCAAAATTGTAATAAAAAATGCAATTTTACCATTAAAGAGGGTTTATCATTACAATTCCATGGGTATTAGATATGACATATCACATCCTTTCATTTAGGAATTATGGATTAATATATGTAATAAGAAATCTCCAATGTTATCCTATGGAAGGGATTTTCAGTTTTTCACTACCAGGACATGAAAACTTAAAAGTACATGTCCTACCTTTTAATTATATAGCACCCTGTCCAATGAGCTACCTAAGGCCTACCTTATGGGTGATTTATATGTAATAAACTAGGAGTTTAACTTGGCAAGGGGCTTTAAATGCCAAGTCGACAAGGCAGTGTAACACTGCATTCAGGCTGCAATGGCAGGCCTGGGACAAGTTTGAGAGGGCTACTGAGGTGGGTAGCACACTAAATGCTGCAGGCCCACTGGTAGCATTTAATTTACAGGACCTGGATATATGGTATACCACTTTACAAGAGACTTACAAATAAATTCAATATTCCAATTGGGTATAAACCAAATAGACCATGTTTTAGGGCAAGAGCATAAGCATTTTAACACTGGTTAGCAGTGGCAAAGTGCACAGAGTCCTGAGGTCAACAAGAGCAATCATAAGAGGAGAAAAGCAAAATGTTTGAGGATGACCCAGTCACCAGTAGTAAGGGACATTTGCAACAGAAGACAATAAAGGGTGTGTTTTGTTTAACATTTTCTCTTCTTCCCATGATGAGAAAGTAACCTTTACTCTTTCTTTTAGTTTTCGTGATGCAGCAAAGCTTGACTTTATTATCACAGATTCACAGGTGGTGCATTAGCCACACACCGTCTGATCCTGAGGACCCCAAGCAACAATGGTGCTGCTGTGGGGAGCAGTAGCCAACATGGTGAGAGAGTAAGCAATACAGGTCTTGTAGCCTGATGGTTTTTAAGATGGCATACCTCAAAACCACGAGAAGAAAATGGACAAATGTCTAGAAACAAATCCCCGAGCAGTTATCGGTCCCGTGCCTGTAGAGGCATTGAAAAAACGAAACTAATCTCTCCGGTGCTCAAGCATTATTTATAACGTTGAGACAGCACTTTCTGTGGAGCTGCTTGATGCCATCCTGCACCATATTCGGGTACCAACTATCACTAATGATAAGGTGTTGCTCAGAAGATTTCTTCATACATCTGGCACCGGGGAAGGGTTTCATCTAAGGAATCGGCAGAAGCAGATAACCATTACACACATATTGTACAAAAAGGTGTTTTAAAGAGAAGGATGAAAACTTTCCTGAAGTTTCTTTTCTGAAGTCTGAATTTACTAATCTTGAAAGATCTTGATATTGCTAAAAAAAGAAGGCAAGACTCTTTGCATCAAAAACAGAAGTAGCACAGCTTCAGGCAAAACAGTATGAATTAAAATGAATGGTTTAAATGAATCAAGGTTTCGACCCATGGTGATAGAAAGGTCACAGTTGAAAGCGGGGGTCAATGAAGTTAATGGGTAGTTTCAGCTTGTACTTAATTTCAAACATATCCTTTCTACTGCTGGCTTAGGGGAGTGTTAGCTGTGAGCACACAGCATGCATCACTTTCATAGTCCTTTAAAAAAATGTAGAGAAGACACACACCAGACCTAATCAGTAACATGTTTTTATTTTCCACTTCTAATAACACGTCACACGCACAGTTCAAGTTATGGCCAATGAAAAGAGAGGAAGTGCATTTGATCAAGGTCACCGTAAAATAGTGCCTCATAATATCGGGAAAATATTATCTACCCAGTGTTATTAAATATATCTATTGCTCCCTCACCCACCCCATGCTATTGAATTTTTCATGATAATTGTAATAAAGGTTGATTATTACAGTCCAAAGGAAACAGATTCCAAGCAGTGAGCTTTCAGAAAAAAAAAAAAAACTTGCGCCATGTAACACCCTAAAAGACCATGTGAACATTGCATGTCTGCAGGTTGGAGTTGCAACTATTAATTGAGTACATCATTTCACTTCTAATCAACGGGGGCCCAGAGACAACTGAATTCCATAGAATGTCCAGCTGTCCTGACCTCACCATATTCTATTATACAAACCCACATTCTATCTAAAAATATCACCACAAGAGGCTACCTAGCGAGCCTACTTTGCATGTCTGAGGCATATAAAACAAATCAATGAAATGTGTGTTTCTTTACAGAAGGCAAAAAAAGCCACATGGTAATTAAATGTTTGTCTGAAGTATAAGGTAGATATATATCCGATACGTCATGTCATATTCTTCAATATATTTTTTTTCTTTTATAGTGTTGATGTAGTTTTTCCTTTGCACAAAAATACTGTTTTAAAAATAACATCTGGCAATTATTGGAGATCGATTGCATACGTATCTACCTCAACCTTCAGGTAATTAATTGGTTATCACTAAGAAGATTCTGTTTTGATACAGAACATCTAATTTCAAGAAGGCTTCCACATTCATTAAATAACCCCTTGTTGGCTGCTACTGCTTCTGAAAACATTGCACCTCAAGCACTGCAAGGTAAGCACTCCCAGAAGGAATAATACATCCACTGAATAACTGCAGGAAGGCTAGAAAGGAATACTTCCCTCGCTTGATCTAAAATGTGCCTGAAAATGTCGCAATGCAAAAGCTATCCTGAAAACAATCCAATGAGTGAAGAAGACTGACCCAAAGCCCACTCTATGAACATTCTTCACAAGAGCACCAAAAAACGCTGATTGCGTTTGAACATGAATGCTTACCTTCGTTGTTACTTTACAAAATACAGTTCTACAGAATGAAGACGGCACTATGGGGGTCATTCTGACCCTGGCGGTCATCGACCGCCAGGGCCAACGACCGCGGAAGCACCGCCAACAGGCTGGCGGTGCTTCCTGGGCCATTCTGACCGCGGCGGTAAAGCCGCGGTCAGAAAAGGGGAACCAGCGGTTTCCCGCCGGTTTTCCCCTGGCCCAGGGAATCCTCCATGGCGGTGCTGCTTGCAGCGCCGCCATGGGGATTCAGACCCCCTTCCCGCCACCCTGTTCCTGGTGGTTGTTACCGCCAGGAACAGGATGGCGGGAACGGGTGTCATAGGGCCCCTGGGGGCCCCTGCACTGCCCATGCCACTGGCATGGGCAGTGCAGGGGCCCCCTAACAGGGCCCCATAATGATTTTCACGACGGGTGCCACTGCACCCGTCGCACCCCAGCAACTCCGCCGGCTCCATTCGGAGCCGGCTTCATCATTGCTGGGTCTTTCCCGCTGGGCCGGCAGGCGGCCTTTTGGCGGTCGCCTGCCGGCCGAGCGGGAAAGTCAGAATGACCGCCGCGGTCATTTGACCGCGGTGCGGTCTTTTGGCGGTCTCTGCCCGGCGGTCGGTGCCCGCCGCCCGCCGGGGTCGGAATGACCCCCTATGTCACTTACACTTCTCTAACTCATATTTATTTCAATCTTTAGTAAGATATATGTCTTCGCTAACGACTTGATGCCGTAGTATATTAATTAATGTTTTCGCTGTTAGTTGACATGACATAACTGCGCTTTAAATTGCTGAGCACATTTAAGCTGGATCACCCCCTGCCACATTCCTTGTTCCCCTTGCCAAGCATCTCCATGTCAGGGTTCTTTCTGCTAGGCATTTCCAGTCCGCTATTGAGTTCTGTTTGTCAAGATATTTGATAATTGTTCATCGTACCAAAGTTTCGGAAAATGGTTTGTGAGAATGTAGCATACACATACTGTATGATGTTTTTGTCCTTTCCCCAAACATATAAAATGTCTAATGAAACACCAGTTCCATGTTGAATCTTACATATCATATTATACTACAATGATGTTTGAGAGGGGGGCCTGGTATTTATTAGGATTCGCATGTGAAGGGAGGAGCCCCACCCCACATTAACTCTCATTCACATGACATGCAAATGCTATGATAAACAGAGTATG
Source organism: Pleurodeles waltl (assembly GCF_031143425.1). Classification (NCBI taxonomy): domain Eukaryota; kingdom Metazoa; phylum Chordata; class Amphibia; order Caudata; family Salamandridae; genus Pleurodeles; species Pleurodeles waltl. Next base: position 846,893,701 of record NC_090449.1, read on the forward strand.
CACTAATAAAAAAAAATGAGGATGCAAGAAACTCGATGTGGGCAACAAACAACTTGTGGATGTTTGGAAAATATCACACAGGAACAACCTGTCATCGCTTTCTGATCAAAAGACCAGGAGCGTAATGCAGATACCCCTCAGGAGACCCCAAACCATTCTACCCAAGGCCAATGAGTATCTTTGAGATATGCGAGTCTCAGGGGCCCCTCTTCACATTCTGCAGAGGGCCCCATAAATTTCCATTTCGCCACTGCAAAGGGCCTGATTTAGATTTTGGCAGATGAGTTAAACATGTCTGATATCCAGTCCCTCATATTACGATTGCCATAGGATATAATGCACTTGTACTATGGTGGAAGGCATATCCATGACCTTTCATATGTTTAAATCTGCAGTAGAATCAGCAATACTCATAAAACAAGCTAGTATTTAATAATTAATTTCTGTTCTTACTCCTCCACTTCCATACGGGGAATATGTTCTTCCATTGGGATAACCCTTTGCCCAGTTTGTGAAATAGACTCCACTTCCGTCAGTCCAGAGAAACTTTGTTTCTGCATTGATGTCATTCAGGCCAATCCAGGTGTCAACTCGCATTTCATTTAAATGGTATACAAGGAAATCTAAAAAATAAAGCATACAAAACAAACATTTCACATCATTCGGCATATGTCTTACAATAATACAATAAGAAACAATAAGCATAAAAAGGATAAGAACAATTAGAAGACTACTATTATGACTAATAACATCAATATTATTTCATTACATTTGTACGTTTTTGTGTAGTTTACACAAAGATCACAACTTTCAAGAAGACTCACAAAACATGAGTTAAGTCTTACATGCATTCTAAAAAGACATAGAAATAAAAAACTAAAAAGATTTATAGTAAATTATAAGCCCTAGCATAGAACTCTGCTCTGCCGGCGGAGTTTGAGGAATTCAGGCAATTCACACTTCACACTAAGCGTAGTAGCACGGAGGTCCCGAATTCCGCAATCTGGTGCAGAGCGGAGTTTGTCTGGGGCACGAAATTTGGTTTTGGCACTCTCTTGTGAGTGACAATACTCTTCGGCCACTAGCAAGTGCATGTAGGACTTTGCATTTACTCATGCTGTTCCCAGGCACGCGCACAAGACCGCCAGGGGTAATGTGGCTTCCGTGCCGCCAACAGGCTGGCGGTACAGGGAGCCGTATTACGACCGCGGTGGTAGCGCCGCGGTCGCACCGCCGGGGCCGGCGGTTTCCCGCCATTTTAGCCCCGGCGGTGATAATCCGCCATGTAAGCGCTGCAAGCAGCGCTGCCCTGGGGATTATGACCCCCCTACCGCCAGCCTGTTTCTGGTGGTTTGCACCGCCAGGAAGAGGCTGGCGGTAAGGGGTGTCCTGGGGCCCCTGGGGGCCCCTGCACTGCCCATGCCATTGGCATGGGCAGGGCATGGGCAGTGCAGGGGCCCCCTAACAGGGTCCCGGGCAGCTTTTCACTGTCTGCATAGCAGACAGTGAAAAGCGTGACGGGTGCTACTTCACCCGTCCCACGGCCGCAACATCGCCGGCTCCATTAGGAACCGGCTCCTATGTTGTGGCCTCATCCCTGCTGGGCCGGCGGGCGTAAACTTGGTCTGCGCCCGCCGGCCCAGCGGGGATGTCGTAATGGGGTCCGCGGGAGTGCGGCCGCCACAGTGGTTACTGCTTGGCGGGCAGCGGTAGCCGCCCAAGCTCGTAATGACCCCCTTTGTGTTTACCCATGCTACTTCTGGCTGCGACAACAGCCAAAACAGTCCCGCTCACGAGCATGAATGCACCTGGAGTAGATTTTCTACTTGAAATAAATCTAGTCAAAAATAGTTTTTTGAGTGGATTTTCTTCTCTAATGTACCCTTCAGGTTATTTTTTAGTGTGAGAAGCTTTTTTTCTTTTTTTTCAAACAGGAAGGAAGTGCACCAGAGACTTCAACTTCCTGTTCCTGTCCAGCAGGCTCCTCCCAGGCTTTTGTCCATTTTCTGCTCGCGTGTCACTTGGATTTCAAGGTGGAAGAATCACTCTCTCTGTCTCCTGGATATACCTTTGTATTTAAGGACTTTGTTTTTTTTAAATCACACAAGTTCAAAAACTATTGAATGAGGGTGTTGTTTGTTTGCTTGTGCATGCACCAGTATTTCTTTATACTTTTATTTGATTTTAAAAATGTACGGCGGTGGGTGGGCTGGAGTTTAGGTATGGGCTTAGTTATTGTTTATTTTGCATTTCATTTATTTTTAATCTGCTGTAGAGGAAAATTGCTGCACAGATCAGTGCCTTCTCTACATGTTTGTAACATTTGCAATATTATTTTATCATGTGGCTTAGATTTCCAAAGGGCATCTAGCCAGTAGATCTGGTACAAGTAGTCATCCGTGCATTAAATAAATGTTTCAGTGGTATATGTTTTGAAAACTTCATTTAGGGCAGGGATAGTATTGGATTAAATTAAGAATGTTGGCTATTGTTTGAATTTAATTTTTATTGCAAAAAGTGTATATGTTGTGGGGTAATATTTAATGTCATAGGAGGATGTGTACTGTTGTTGGGAAGGTTTTAGAGCTCAGTTAATTTTCATGCTTTGCATTGCTGAATTAATGTTAGTGTTTTCTTCAGTGTTTTGCTACCGTCCCTCCTTATGACCAATGTGTGGATGTGCAGATGTGTGTGTGTGTGTGTGTGTGGGGGGGGTGTTTGTGTTTCATTGTCTACCGTTTGTCTTTGTTCTCCATGCTGCATGGTCAGGGACCATTTTGTGTAGTCTATGTCCACAGGCTTGCATTTGTTCTTTGTTCTCCATGCTTTCTTGTACGCAGTTGTTGTTTGACCAGGTGCCTGGCGGCCATTTTGTGTACTCAGCCAGTGTGTCTTTGCCATTAGCTTGCATGTGTTCTTTGTTCTCCTTGCTTCTTGTTGCTGTTGTTGCTGTTTGACCATGAGGATGGCAGCCATGTTGTTCATCCGAACAATGTGTCTTTGCCATAGTCGTGCATATGTGCCTTGTTCTCCTTGCTCCTTGTTGTTGTTGTTTGACCATGTGACTGGCTGCCATTTTGTGCATTCAGCCAGTGTCCCTTTGCTATAGTCTTGCATGTCTTCCTTGTTCCCCATGCCTCCTTGCTCCTTGTTGTTGTTTGATCATGTAGCTGGTAGCTATTTTGAGCATCAGGTCAGTGTTCCTTTTTTGTAGGTTTGCATGTGTTCTTTGTTTGCCAGGCATCCTTGTTGTTGTTTGGCCATGTGACTGGCAGCCATTTTGCGTACCCTGCCAGTGTGTCTTTGCCATAGGTTTGTACATGTTCTTCGCTTGCCATGCCTCCTTGCTCTTTTTTGTTGTTTAACCATGAGGCTGGCAGCCATTTTGTGCAAGCAACCAGTATGCCTTTGCCATAGGCCTGCATACAAACATCAGCAGTTATTGGTTTATTTCAAGTTTATATATATTTTTTTTAATTTTAATTTTGTATTTTAATTCTTTATTTTATTTTTTTAATTTTATTTTTTAAGTTTATTTTTATTTCATTTTTTAAATTTCTTATATTTTCATTTTTATTTTATTTTTTTACATTTTTTAAATGTTTCCTGTATTTTTAGTTAATTCTGCATTTTGCCTTGATCCATTGAGCTATCCATCCACCCTTTCATTAATCCATCCATCCATCCATCCACCAAAAGCGCACATAGGCGCTACTGCATTTGGTTTCTTTAGGTGTATAATAATCCCATTCCCTTCTGGACACCCTGGCTGTATTGCACTGCAGACAAATCAGCAGCATATTTAAAAAAAATATTTCACATCCCCTGTACCACCTTGCCACCATAGGTTTTTAAGGATTATTGCATTTCCCATGCACCTCTCTCTGACTACCACAGGTGTCACTTTTAAAGCAGATGGAGATACAAAGATAAAAAGTACCATTTAAAGCACTGATACAGGAGGTGCCAACACACTGTAACTCAACCTATTACATGTTGCAATGTCTTTTTGAGCAGAACAGACAGGCCAATGACTGTGTAATTCTAAGAGGAGGGGATGCAACTGGGAAAGCTATGTCAATGGATGGGGACAATTGGGTACTAGTCAAATGCCTGACAAAGATGTTGCTCCCTTTTGAGGTTTTCACACGGAAAGTTAGCAAGGAGGACAGTACAAAGGGCCAAGCTACACGTTGTTGCATCTTGTACAGAGAAGCTAAAGAAGGTGTCTGAAAGGTTTGCATTCTGAGGTGTGAACGAAAACTCAGAAACACATGCCTTTGTTGACAGCCTTTTGAGGTTTTCACATGGGGAGTTAGCAATGAGGACAGTACAATGGGCTAAGCTACCTGTTGTTGCATCTGCTATAGGAGTAGCTAAAGAAAGTGTCTGAAAGGTTCGCATTCAGAGGTGTGAACAAAAACTCAGAAACACATGTCTTGGTTGAGAGCCTAAGCTATCGCTTGACGTGTAAGCGTAGGCAGCAAAATTACATTATCAAGTCCAAAGAGTATATCTGTACCACCCTACCTGATTCATGCAACAAACACATTTTTCCCACTTTCATTCCTTTTTTTGAAGGGGATGTTTCAAAATAAAAGAGGTGGATTGTTGAGCAAGCTGGAGAACTGGAAGAATCACAGCTGGAACTTAGAGTCCTACTCCACAGTTCTGGGGTGCTCCCTTCAACATCCAGAGAGGGCAGTGTTGTCTCACAGCATCCAACACCAGCAACAAAATCGGCAACAACAGCATCAGAATAATTGGGCCCAACCTCTGCACTGAATTTTTTTCTAGTGGTAGTACATAGGCAAAAGCAAAAGAAGTTGGGCAAGTGGCAGCACAAATGACACTTCAGAGGAGGTTCAGGAGTATCTGGATGATCCAAAAATGGTGTAAGTGGATCAAAACCTATTGGTGTATTGGTACGGGAAAATGCACCAATACCCATAGCTCAGTAGGCTGGCACTAAAGTGCCTGGCTAGTCCTGTAGCCAGCATACCTGTTGAATGTGTGTTCAGTGCAGCTGGTACAGTTGTTACAGTGAGGAGGACCAGTCTCTCACCACAAAGAGATTAACCATGATCAAAATTAACCAGTATTTTATACCACCTGATTATAGTGTTCCTGAAACACCACAGAAGGAGGAAGAGGATGACTGGTCAGAATCAAGTGTGCTTGTTGAACAACTTCTCGGTGAACCACATGAGTTTGAGGATTAATTCTACTTCCTGCAGTGAGTATGACAATGCCGCCACAGAACTTTTAAATTATTCTCTCATTGAACTACTTCCTTCCTTTATTTATTTGCAAATACTAGCTAGTGTAACAATGTATGTGTCAGATTTATGCTTCTCTACCATTTATAATAAACACATATATGACCAGACTGGAGTTGGACCGTGTGCAGTGAAGAAGCCCACACATTCCCTTCGGGGCATTTGAGACAATGCCTGTTTCCCTCACATGCCATTGCCTATTGTTTTATTATTTTTACATCATCTAGCCTGGCTGCCACAGAAGATCATTACTTAAAATACTTCTAGTGCCATTGCCAAATCCCAATGTGTTGCTACCATCAAAGATGAGATAATATTTTGTATCAACCAACACTGCTTGGATTGAAAGCAGTAACTACTAACTATTGCACCAATGTGTGGTAATATATTGCATGATTGTAAGTGAGGATTGATGATGTATGTGGTGGCTAACAGTAAGGGAGGGAGCTCAAGAGATTTGTAAACTTGGTTTTGATGATTTTCAGTGTTTGGGCCCTGATGGTTGACCATATTGACCATATTTTCCTGAAAGTGTTTTGGCCTTTCAAGCTTAGCGAAAGTTACCTGCAAGGTCCACTCCTTTTTTCTGGTTGCTCAGAGACCAGACCAGTCACTTTTTGGTTATCAAACACAAATCTACATAAAATACCTCAATACTGTTTCTCTATTTGTTCTTCAACAGCAGTGCACGACAGGTCTACCTCGCTCAGTTTGGGACTGGGACAGAGTTACTCAGAATCAGGAGAAGGAGGAAGAGGATGGAAGGACTTAGAGCTAGACTATCTCAACAGGCAGAAGGAGAAAGTTATTGACTTGAAAGAGAAACCATGATGATGTTGAACTCTCTGAAGCCTAGTACTCAATCAACTTGGTGGACTGGAGAGAGTTGTGTTGAATTGGGAAATGCTGCTGACTGTGTGTTTGCTGCATTGCTGGCTCAAACGTGAAACTCCTCTTTATGTTCTTGCTCTGCCTCTGAGCCTTCTTGGTACACTGCTAACTCCTCATGAAACGTGCCTTGCCTCCTTTTGTCCTCAATTTCTCTGTAATACAGTTACTGTTTTTCAAAATGCAGCCTTTCTGCTAGTCCTTGCCTACATGAACAAAACTTGGTGAAAGCTCAACATTCCAGCTTACCTACCGTACAGGTTCAGCCAGCCACCCAAGAGTGATTGATATTCCAAGAAGAATTGAGATGCACCACCCAATTTGAAAATACAGAATTATTTTCCTTTTTACAATTATAATTGTTTTAACTGGGTGGGCTAACTTCAATCTGCCATAATTTGTATTTTTCACACCTAGAAGACATAACATTTAGAGATATACTATATTGTGTCTCCCTGGGGCAGAAGGACTGTTTGCAATGCATTTAACTGAACTGTGTCATACTTATCCCTTAGTCTTTTCCTTTCACAATAGATTGATGATGGTGTGCTGTTCAGCGCCCCAGTGAATACTGTTGTGGTTTCTTTTGTGTAGTGTTTGTCTTTGTCACACCTTTCCTAAAATCCCCTTTCCCATCCATTCATTGAGCTCCTAGCCTTCTTCCCCCGGACTGGGTGATTTATTGAGATGTGACTTAATTTTACACTATAAATGGATCACACACTTGCTGGGCTGGATGTGGTGATGACCAACTCACAGCATGACCTTCTGTTACCTGATCAATATTCCACACCGGCCCCATCAACATCATAATTAAGGCCTTGTGTTGTGTGTTATGTAAATGCTTACTCTTGTCCAACCACTCCTGACTCTGAGCTCACTTCTCCTGACTCAAGGAATTCATTTCTTAAGTTTAGTTCCTAAATACTAGCTCTGCATTGCTCAGAAGATGCCGATATGCTCATTTTTATTAGCATATCAGGTCTTTTTTGCTGCATGTCAATCACTGTTCTTGTGGTAGTCTGGTCTTCCTAAAGTTATGCTATAGTATGTTAGAAATGTGGTTGGCAGTCAGGTTACCCCCTGTCCAAGCAAGGACCCTTGCTCTAGTCAGGGTAAAAGAGAATCACCCTCAGCTAAGCCCTGCTTACTCCCTTGGTAGCTTGGCACGAGCAGTAGGCTTAACTTCAAACTGCTAGGTGTAAAGTATTTGTACCAACACACACAGTAACTCAAAGAAAACACTACAAAATGACACAACACAGGTTTAGAAACATAGGAAATGTTTATCTAAACAAAACAAGACCAAAATGACAAAACTCCACAATACACAAGTCAAGTTATCAATTAAAAAGCAAAAAGAGTTGTCATGTAGTTTTAAACACGCACTAACACTGTTAGCGTGAAAATGTACCTTGGGTGCGTCAAAAATAACCCAGCACAGGCGAGTGTGTGTCAAAAAGGACTTGCGCTGCGTCAATTCAACTCACGAGCAGGACCTTGCATCATTTCTCCTTGTGTCAGGTCAGGCACGTTGTTTATTCTCTCCGCAGGAGAGCAATGCGTCAATCCAGTCAGCACTCTCGGGTCCGGGCAGGCCTTGCCTCGGAAATCCAGACGCACGATGATCCGGAAACCACGCAGGGCAGGTTGAGATCTCCCCAGCCCCTGTCAGAGATACTGTGCATAGTTTCTCCAGCTCCGTGCGTCGATTCTTCAGTCGCGTTGCAGGCGAGCATCGATTTTCAGCCGCAAAGCTGGCGGCGCGGCGATTTTTCAGCCACAGATCTGAGTTGCATCAATCTTTTTCCCGCCTGGCATTCTGTGCTTGGATTTCTTCCTCTTAGGCTGCCAGCTTTTCCTTTCAGGGCCCCAGGAACTGGATGGGTACCACTTGGCAGAGTAGGAGTCCCTCCAGATTCTCCAGGTGCTGGCAGAGAGAAGTCTTTGCTGTCCCTGAGACTTCAAACAACAGGAGGCAAGCTCTAATTCAAGCCCTCGGAGATCATCACAAGATGGAAGGCCCACAAAGTCCAGTCTTTGCCCTCTTACTCTGGCAGAAGCAGCAACTGCAGGAAAGCTCCACAAAGCACAGTCACAGGCAGGTCAGCTCTTCTTACTTAGCTATTCAGCTCTTCTCCAGGCAGAGGTTCCTCTTGGTTTCCAGAAGTGTTCTAAAGTCTGTGGTTTAGGGTGCCCTTCTTATACCTATTTTCTCCTTTGAAGTAGGCCTACTTGAAAGGATAGTCTCTCTCGGTTGTGAAATCCTACCTTGCCCAGGCCAGGCCCCAGTCTCACCAGGGGGTTGGAGAATGCATTGTGTGAGGTCAGGCACAGCCCTTTCAGGTGTGAGTGACCAATCCTCCCCTCCCTCCTAGCACAGATGGCTCATCAGGAAATGCAGACTACACCCCAGCTCCCTTTATGTCACTGTCTAGTGTGAGGTGCAACCAGCCCAACTGTCAAACTGACCCAGACAGGGAATCCACAAACAGGCAGAGTCACAGAAATGGTAATAGCAAGAAAATGCTCACTTTCTAAAAGTGGCATTTTAAAACACACAATCTTAAAAACAACTTTACTAAAAAGATGTATTTTTAAATTGTGAGCTCAGAGACCCCAAACTTCACATGTCATCCGCTCTCACAGCCCCCATGTTAACCTATGAGAGGGACAGGCCCGGCAACAGTGAAAAACAAATTTAGCAATATTTCACTGTTAGGACATATAGAACACATTACTATATGTTCTACCTTAACCATACACTGCAGCCTGCCCTTGGGGCTACCTGGGGGCTACCTAAGGGGTGCCTTATATGTAGGAAAAGGGAAGGTTTAGGCCTGGCAAGTGGGTACACTTGCCAAGTCGAATTTACAGTTAAAACTGCACACACAGACACTGCAATGGCAGGTCTGAGACATGATTACGGAGCTACTTATGTGGGTGGCACAACCCGTGCTGCAGGCCCACTCGTAGCATTTAAATTACAGGCCCTGAGCACCTCTAGTGCACTGTACGAGGGACTTACTAATAAATCAAATATGCCAATCACGGATAAGCCAATTACAATTGTAAAGGAGCACTTTAGCACTGGTTAGCAGTGGTAAAGTGCCCAGTATAACAACAACAGCAAAATCAGAGTCCAGCACACATTAACAACCTGGGAAACAGAGGCAAAAAGTTAAGGGAGACCACGCCAAGGATGAATGGTCTAAAATAATATATGACCATTAACCCTCTGTTTTTTTTTCAATCTGGTTGACAGTGATGGAAAACCCTGTGATTAGTCTAGCAGTTGGACTTCACATAAGTGAGAGTGGCACCTTATGTCTTCCTTGTTAGCACGCAAGCCTGCTACTATTACTACCCTGGTAAGTTAAGATAAGATGCCAGTTGGGAAACCCCTGCAATTAGAAGAATGGGGTATCAGCCCTTGCTTCATCTATTCAGGTAAGAGAAGAACTATGGATTGGAATTAACTTGTTTAGTGAGAAAATAACTTCTACTGAAGAAGATGTTGTTTGTGTTTATCTAGGTTTTTGTAGGCAAAATTGGCAATGACAATCATCCCCTAGCTGTCAACATAGTTACATAGGGCAGTAGAGCAAGGGTATAAGTAAATGACATGCACTTGTTTTGGAAGATTTAAAAAAACAGGCTATACTACAAGACAGCAGTGCAAACCAAAACACCAAAATAAATATTTGAGGCACAATTAAGTAAATAAATATCCCCTTTTATTCTTAACAATTAGAAAACCAAACCTTTCCACCAACAACATGCCCACTACTCTCCCTAAACAAATAGCCCTGTCCCCAAAAAGTCCAACAAAAGTCCAAAATGAAACCCAGTCCCAACTCCCTCACTACCCTCAACAAGTCTCTGCCACCAAAACAAAAAAAATCAAAAAGGGCTCGGATTTGGGTCCAGAGCTTGTCCAGGCACTGCTCGATCCTATTGAGCTGGCTCTCCATACGGTACCTCCGCTGCAGGGTACGCTGGAGTAATACCCTGTCAGAACAGAAGGGGTGGTAGCAAGTGCAGTCAGGGACTCGGACAGCTGGCAGAGGTGCTGATGGTTGAATGGCTAGTAGGCAGGAGGCTAGGGCTTGCGTGCTGATGAACTGAGGCAGCTATTTCCACCTCTTCATCCTCCAGCACCACCAGCGACCAGTATTCTGCCAGTATTATAGTCTCCAGTCCCGGCTGCAGCAGATGGGCCGCTATCTCCTATGTGGTGGGTGGTGCTGGCCGACCAATAGGGGTATTTTTATTGATAAAAACTAAAATAAAAAAGACAAATTGTAAACAGTGCTTTGAGCAATCACTTCTTTAAAAGTAATTAGTGGGTGGCACAGTAGCATTTCATTGCTTGTCCCCTAGGGACACTGGAATTTGATGTTATTATGAATAGGAGAGTCACATGGCCATTTTATTTGTTTACCTACACATGCCTCATATACAAATCACTGACTGTCTGGTAGAAAGTAATTAAGGCAAAAAAACACCAGATTTAAAAAACAGTGATTTGTTTTTTTTCATTTAAAGGCTTTTCTAGTAACTAAACAGATACTTCTATTGGAAAAATACAAATAAATTACCTCTCATTTATGAGTAAGACATTATGCACTATGGAGTAAGTTGTTGTGCCAAATTAATGAAAGCATGCTAGCCAACACGTTAGGTATTTTTCTACTGTGTGCAGGTGATGCAACTGTAGTTGACAATTATCTAACTTTAATTCCAGTGGCCCTCCTCTTCTCCAAATGCCTTTCACTTAGTTTCCACCCTTACTCCAAGAGGAAGCTTAATAATAAATAAGATACTATGTCACACATGTCACATATAAAATGTGGATATATTATTCTGTCTGCCATAAGTAGACAGTGGGGAAAAAGTTGCACTGCACTACAGGGAAAATAATGGGCTATATAGATTGTATTTGACACGTTCGCCACAGAGTATCCCTTACGCCAAACTTGAAATCAAATCAGGCACATATTAGTCCTACTTTACTCACTGACCTCACCAACCACCACAAATAATTTCCAACAAATTAATTTGTTGGGCAGTAAGGAAAGTTAACTTGACTTATTCTACTACAGGATAAGGTAGAGGGATTAGGCGGACATGTAGAACTTTTGCTATAGTACAGAGGGGTGTCATTTTTCATTGAATCATCATGTGCCCAAGCTTTTGCCTATTTAGTCACTGTATAGTCAAAAGTCCAATGGAAAAAATCTGAACAGGCGTAAAATAAATCTGTTATGAGAAACCATGAACTATAGTTGGGAAACACTTCATATGGCCATAAAAATGTGGCACATGCCAAGAATGGATTTTTCAAATATTTTTGGTAGGCTTGGACAGAAGAACGTAGGAAAGAATAAAGGAGTGAAGTACTAAGAGGTGACTGAGTGGTCGAAGAATTGATACTGCACTTCTTCGGTCATGGGTGGCAAAATGCCATGGGCAGTGAGGGGGATGATGAATGATGATGGGCTGGATACATATCTCCCTCATCTAACAAATACAGGGAGTCAAGGGATTTGAACACAAATTAAAATACCCCGCACTTTGAACCATAGCTTTCATAACCATAAAACAAAGTAAGGGAAGTAGGTGAGCAGTGTGCCGCTCTCAAGAAGAGCTCCCTTTGCTTATTAATCCAAGCAATTATTAAAAAAATATTTCATTCATCCTACTATATTCACCCATAGCCCCATGATTTAAGTTTTACTTTCTCTCAGGCAGTCCTTCACCAACATTTGCAATCCATTATCCATACATGCAGTATCCACCTTTTCTTTCAATCATCCTTTCACCCATCTATCCATTTACCCAATATTCACCCATACATCCTTTCACCCACCCATCCATTCCTTTCATCCATTTCACTCAGCCTTACTTTTAACGTTTTGTTATATTCCGTTTCCATCAAGCGATCATTTTAGAGTACATTATGTGAGCTTTTGCTGAGTTGCAGAGAGAAGACGCCATAACTCAACCACTGCTGTAACTGGTAAAGCAGAGAGTTTACGATCATGACAACACCCGTGTAACTAGTAAGTATATTAATGTCCATAAGCAAGCAACCACTGCCGTCCCTGCCACCACTTCTCCTCCTCCAATTGAGTCTCCTCCTGCAGCGGCACTTGAGCCAGCGTCACTGGTGGTTGGTGTGGCTAGAAAACACATTATACATTTTTTAGATGCCAGATACACCTCCCCTTCATTTTTTTAATGGCAATACATAGCAACAGTTCAGTTAGCACTTCAGTATCTTCTATACAAAATATAATTCTGGGCATTTTGTTGGTTCACAATGTTAGAAAAGCCAGGTAGTCAAGCCAGCCAAAAGCTTTTTGTAATGGAGAAGTAGAGCTAAATGATGATGATGACTCGAAATCACTGAAGCGCAATGAAGGGTGGAACAAAAACGGTCAATGAAAGACATTAAAAAAAGATAATGCAGGGAATGGATAACAGGAATTAAATAAACATTGGATAGGGGAGGTGGAAAAAAATGGAGACAGTCTATTAAAATAAAAAAGGCAAAATTAACAGTAGTATAATAGTGGGTGGAGGTAAATGTTAGGGAAATAATAATAAAAAATAGGACTTCCAGGGATGAGCAGAGCCCTCAGCAGTGGTGCTGACGGTCAGCGCCTCTTCTTCCCAGCTCTTCCCGGACCCACCTCTGCACTGCCCCTCTTCATGCCCTTGAATGCTGATATCAGAAATAAAGAAGATAAAAAAGATTAGTGGTACAGTTAATCTCCACAAAATTATCATAACAGGCAAAAACAGTAATATTGTACTTATTTAAATCAGATCGCCTATGGTACTAGTATCGACTATCATTGAGTTGGCTATACTATTCCTAAAATCCCTATTCCAAATGTCCTTCACAAAAACTACATTTGGAACAAATGTATTGCAGTGAATGATCGTTGATTCTGTGCTCATTTCTCAACCCCCTTTATTGACCAACTCAGTCTCCATTTTTTGCAATGCATAGTAGCATATTAGTAGTACTGCACATCACTGTGAAATTGCTTGAGACTGTATGAGCTACATAGATAAATGTCTCAAAGAAAGCTAACTCATTGATAGCACTAATTCACTACATTAACAGGATGACAGAGGAGTCTGCATTGAAATGGCTTCCTAAATAATCAGCAAAAGCGAGCCCGACGAATACGATTAGGTCATAGCTCTTACTGGATCACATATAGTCTTAACATAAACTAAACATAACTTACTTCTGAGTGTAAGCAGCATGCTATTCTGGAAAAAAGTTAGCATTGTAGAACACAAACACAACAAATAATATACTTAATGCTCACCAAGCCCTGGAATCTCGATGCCTAGCAGGTCTTGCTCCTAGTCGGGGATATCTGTCCAGCGATGCATCAAATACAAGGTGGTGTGCAGGACCTGCCTGGTGTGACACACACACCTGTGCACCCTCCCTCAATGCAGCTGAGGCTCAAGCAGAGGAACCCACTGCCAGGCCTGACACCTGCTGTCAGCATGGAGAGGAGGTGGTGCTGCACATAAAACACCAGTGCTGCCACCTCCACCTCACAAAAGATTGGGCAGGGTTGCACCCCTTGGTGGCACACCTACCAATAAAGTAGGAGGCTGCTGCTGCTGCTGGCTGCTGGGGGTGGCCTAGCACCGCGCTCCCCTGCTTGCCAACCTGCTCTGCCATGGCACTAGGTGGGGTAAAGAAAATGAAAAGAAACAAGAGGAGGTAGGAAGGAATAAGGAAGCAATGGGAAGCAAAATTACAAAAAGATCACAAAAAGCCCATAAACTACACAGACACTAAAACACACACTAATACAACAAAAAATGAGGGGTAGATTAATGAGGAGTGTGGAGGACTGAAAATATATAGAAGGATTCAAGAACAAGACCCAGCCCCATGAACAGATTGAGAAAAACAAGATGGCCGCGCCCATGCGAGTAGCGTGGTGCCATACACACATGATTTTGAATGTGAGAATGTACTTTGTGTTGCGTTTGACATAAAATGCAATGAGAACAGGTGAGACGGGGAATCCCTGCCCAGTCATGGAACTCCATGTAGAGTGGTGGAGTTTTTTGATCACTCCGTGGAGTTCCTCATAGCGCAACTCTGCAAACTCAGCCCAGGTCTAGTAAATTACCAATGGGAGCACTTTAGTTTTGAAATTGGAACCTTTATAGTACTACAAAACCTCTATAAGTTATAGTTTTCTTATTTACTATAATTACATTAATTCAATTCTGTTACAATCAAAGATGTTGTTTTGTATTTCCATTGGGTAATAATGATGATTCACCAAAATGCCAGAAGTAGTGGAAGCTACAACACGTGCCCCTTGACCTTGCTGGCATCAGTGGAACTGACATCATGAGACCTTTGAGCCGGAATCTTTCTAGGAAGTGATGTCATGTCCTTAACTTTGACAACATTACAATAATTGACATGGCTGAAGTTCAATTATATCTGCATAACTAAGATAACATCAGAACACAGACAAATGTCTCTTTTCCACCTATATTAGAGTACACTCATTATATATACTATTACTTGAGCACCTTTACATTATGTGCTTCCCTGTGTATTACATGAAACATTATGGGCCTGATTACAACTTTGGAGGAGGTGTTAATCCGTCCCAAAAGTGACGGTAAAGTGACGGATATACCACCAGCCGTATTACGAGTCCATTATATCCTATGGAACTCGTAATACGGCTGGTGGTATATCCGTCACATTTGGGACAGATTAACACCTTCTCCAAAGTTGTAATCAGGCCCAATGTGTTCATCTGAAGAGGATTTAGTGCTGTACTTTACAGAACAGCACTGGGAACCTAAATTATTTATTCCACAACCTGTCATTATTTAATAATTCCCTCAGTTAATATTAATTTGAGAAATGAATTGATAAATCAAAGGAAGAGAAAAAAAAAGTAAAACAAAGCAATAGCTGCAATGTCTCAATGTATTGATTTAACCACATATTGATGGTGAACTTGGTATTGGCTGAAATTATTCCTTATAATTATTCCATTCTGACTTCATCATTTTAAAGGCACTGCCACTCATTCAAAGCACAAAGGTGTGGGTTTTATTCAAGCCCTTTATATTCAAGTATTAACATTTCTGTAATAATGCAAACATATGTGTGATTGTAATTAATTTCGTTATTTAATCAGAAGAGTGTGCATCGCAGTGCTGAATTTATTTATTTTACAAAACCTCAAGCGTAATGTCCTGGTCCCAGTGGAAGATGCAGAAAGTAAACAAAGCCCATCAAGACAGTTACTTTCTGCACTTGCAGGGTGGCTTGTATTCTTTGAAACTGGTGGGCAATAACACTTGCCCTGAATTGCATGCATGGGAAGCGACTTAGCCCAACATCTTTTAGGGAAGGTTCCAGGAGGTTGTCCCATGAAAAAGTTTGAAACAATAAGGTCAAATAGTGCAATTTAAAGCATAATGTTCACATAAAATTAACAAAGATCATGGTCTCTGAAAGTGACTCCTTTAATATTCAAGTCCTTTCAAGGTGAGGCTGACACTATTTTATGGAAAGGAGCTGTGAGTGCCATGTGTAAAAAAATACTTATGTTGTGACAGACATAACATTATATCATGGGGAGCTCACCCCTTACCATGTGGGTGGCCCATTAGGCCAAATATCATATACAATATGCAAGTGTGAAGATTTTGACATTACTACTGTCAATACACCACAAATAAACCTTATGTCACAGTCAGTATTTTGTCATGGTTGCCCCACCTTACGCCACAGTTATCTTCCCTTATATCACCAATATTCACCAATATGCCAGTGCAAGCATTTTGCCATGGGTTGTCCTATGCCAAGAATTGCCAACAATATGCAAGTGGCAGGAATTTTACTTAAGTGCCCCACATGCCAAGTATTACCTATAGTATGCTTGTGCCAGTAATTTTTCACAGGTGACTATCACGCAGTCAGGTAAAACATTGCCCTAAGTATTCCAGTGCCCGCAAATGCTTCTGTAAGTCAAGAATTATTGTTAGTTAGGAACAATGTCAGATTCACAATCATAATGTAACATTCTCACTCTCAATCATAACGTTCACTTACTCTCATTTTTATTGAGTCACACTGACTCTAAGGGCCAGATGTAGGAAGCCGTTTGCATGGTGCAATCTGCGAAAATCGCAGTTTGCGCCTTGCAAACGGCCTAACGCGATGCACATTCACAAATTGCGAGTTGCAATTTGTGAATGCGACTCGCAAATAGGAAGGGGTGTTCCCTTCCTATTTGTGACTCGCATCGCAATTCAGAATTGCTTTGTGACCGCGAATGCGGTCGCAAAGCAACTCGCAGTTACCACCAGTGTCACACTGGTGGTAACTCATTCGCAAAAGAGAAGGGGTCCCTATGGGACCCCTTCCCCTCTGTGAATGTTGCCCAGAATGTTTTTTCAGAGCAGGCAGTGGTCCAATGGGCCACTGCCTACACTGAAAAAACGAAACCAAATGGTTTCAGTATTTTTTTCATTTTGCAACTCGTTTTCCTTTAAGGAAAACGGGCTGCAAAATGAAAAAAAACAACTGCTTTATTTAAAAAGCAGTCACAGACATGGAGGTCTGCTGACTTCAGCAGGCCACCATCCCTGTGAGTGCAGGGACTCGCTATAGGGTCGCAAAATGCGACCCACCTCATTAATATTGATGAGGTGGGTCTTTGTGACCCCATAGCGAGTCGCAGACGGTGTCTGAGACACCGTTTTGCATCCGAGATTGCAAATCGGAAATTGCGAGTCGGACAGACTCGCAATTTCCGAGTCGCAATCTCGGAGTTTGCTACATGTGGCCCTAAGTTATTAATTAGCACTTAATTGTACTCATTCACTCTCAATCATCCTTGCCCTCACTCTTACTCTCCCTCATTCCCACTCACTCTGACTCACTCTTTCTTTCTCACTCACTCATACTAACATTTACTGTCACTCTTTCTCATTCAGTATCACTTATTCTCACCCACTCTGACTCACCTATTCGTATTCACAGGCGCTCAAACTCACTTGCTCTTATTTTCTCACTCACTCACACTCACTCTTAATATTACTCATTATCATTTATTCTCACTGTGATTGATTAATTCTCAATCACAGTTACACTTACTGTCACCAACTCACTTTCACTCGGCCTCTTTAATACAGATTCTCATACTTATTCATCATTGTCACTCAATTGCAATCTTTCTCCCCCTTATTCAGTGTGACTTGCTATTGTTAGACTTTTCAACCGTGGCATGGTCTCCCTTAACTTTTTGCCTCTGTTTCCCAGGTTGTTGATGTGTGCTGGACACTGTTTTTGCTGTTTTTGTTACTCTGGGCACTTTACCACTGCTAACCAGTGCTAAAGTGCAAGTGGTCCTATACAAAATGTGTATGTATTTGGTTCATCCTTGATTGACATATTTGATTTACTGGCAAGTCCCTAGTACAGTGCACTAGAGGTGCCTAGGGCCTGTAAATCAACTTCTACTAGTGGGCCTGCAGCACTGGTTATGCCACCCACATTAGTAGCTCTGTAAACATGTCTCATACCTGCCACTGCAGTGCCTGTGTGTGGTTTTAAACTGAAACTGTAAATTCGACTTGGCAAGTGTACCCACTTGCCAGGCTGAAACCTTCCTTTCTCTTACATGTAATACGACCCTAAGTTACGCCCTAGGTAGCCCCAAGGGCAAGGTGCAGTGTATGGTTAAGGTAGGACATACAGCAATGTGTTTTATATGTCCTAACAGTGAAACACTGCTAAATTTGTTTTTCACTGTTGCAAGGCCTGGCCCTCTCACAGGTTAACATGGGCGCTACCTTTAGGTATGACTAAAGTGTAGAATCCCTGTGGGAGCAGATAGATAAGTGGCTATGTTTCCCAGGCTGTTGATGTGTACTTGACGCTTTTTTTGCTGTTTTTGTTACTCTGGGCACTTTACCACTGCTAACCAGTGCTAAAGTGCAAGTGCTCCTGTACAAAATGTGTATGTAATTCATCCATGATTGGCATATTTGATTTACTGGTAAGTCCCTAGTACAGTGCACAAGTGGTTCCTAGGGCCTGTAAATCAAATGCTACTAGTGGGCCTGCAACACTGGTTGTGCCACCCACATTAGTGGCTCTGTAAACATGGCTCAGAACTGTCACTGCAGTGTCTGTGTATGCAGTTTTAAACTGTGAATTTGACTTGGGAAGTGTACCCAATTGCCAGGCCTAAACCTTCCCTTTTCTTACATGTAAGACACCCCTAAGGAAGGCCCTAGGTAGCCCCAAGGGCAGGGTGCAGTGTATGGTTAAGGTAGGACATGTAGTAATGTGTTTTATATGTCCTAACAGTGAAATACTGCTAAATGCGTTTTTCACTGTTGTCCCTCTCATAGGTTAAAATGGGGGCTACCTTTAGATATGATTAAAGTGTAGATTCACTGTGGGAGCGGATAGATAAGTGCAGTTTGGGTCTCTGAGCTCACAATTTAAAAATACATCTGTTAGTAAAGTTGATTTTAAGATTGAGTGTTTGATAATGCCACTTTTGGAAAGTGAACATTTTCTTGCTTAAACCATTTCTGTGACTCTGCCTCTTTGTGGATTCCCTGTCTGGGTCAGCTTGACAGTTGGGCTGGTTGCACCTCTCACTAGACAGTGACACAAAGGGAGCTGGGGTGTAGTCGGCATTTCCTGATGAGCCATTTGTGCTAGGAGGGAGGGGAGGAGAGGTCACTCACACCTGAAAAGGCTGTACCTGCCCTCACACGATGCAGTCTCCAACCCCCTGGTGTGTGTCTGGGGCCTAATGTGGTCAAGGCAGGATTTACAAAACAAGAGAGACTTTCCCTTGAAGTAAGCCTACTTCAAAGGGCAAAATGGGTATAAGAAGGGCACCCAAAACCACAGACTTTAGAACACTTCTGGAAACCAAGAGGAACCTCTGCCTGGAGAAGAGCTGAAGAGCTGCCCTGCCTATGACTGTGCTTTGTGGAGCCCTCCTGCAGTTGCTGCTTCTGCCTGTGCTAGAGGACAAAGACTGGACTTTGTGTGCCTTCCTTCATGTGAAGAACTCTCCAAGGGCTTGATTTAGAGCTTGCCTACTGTTGTTTGAACTCTCAGGGACAGAAAATACTTCTCTCTACCAGCACCTGGACCCTCTGCTGCGACTCCTACCCTGCCAAGTTGGGCCCATCCAGTTCCTGGGGCCCTGAAAGGAGAAGCTGGTTGGACAAGAGTAAGAAATCCACGCACCGAACGCCATGCGGGGAAAAGATCGACGCAACTCCGATCTGCGGCTGAAAAATCAACACGCCACTGGCTTCGCGGCTGAAAATTTACACTTGCCTGCAATGCGTCCAGAAGATTGACGCGCACGGCTGGACAAACAACGCGCAGCATCGCTGATGGAGGCTGGTGAGATAGCAACCCACACTGCGTGGTTTTCGGATCATCGTGTGGCAGGATTTCCGACGCAAACATCGCTGGGTGTGCAAAAATTACGCAAGGCCTGCCCGGACCCAAAAGTGCGGTTCGAATCGACGCATCGTTCTATTCCAGAGAGAGGAAACAACGCATTCCGACTTGACTGAAGGAGAAACAACGCACGGTCTCGCTTGTGAATAATAGCGACGCATCGCAAGCCCTTTTTGACGTACACTTGCCCATGCAGGGTTATTTTTGACGCACCCAGGTACATTTCCAAGCTAACAACGTTAGCGTTGTGTTTAAAATTACATGAAGACTCTTTTTGTTTTTTAATTGATAACTTGACTTATGTATTGTGGATTTTTGTCATTTCGGTCTTGTTCTGTTTAAATAAATATTTTCTATTTCTATTTCTATTTCTAAACCTGTGTTGGGTCATTTTGTAGTGTTTTCATTAAGTTACTGTGTATGTTGGTACCAATACCTTACACCTAGCACTCTGAAGTTAAGCCTGCCTGCTTGTGCCAAGTTACCAAGGGGGTGCACGGGGGTTAGCTGAGGGTGATCCTCTTTCACCTTGAATAGAGTGAGGGTCCTTGCTTGGACAGGGGGTAACCTGACTGCCAACCAAATACCTCACTTCTAACATTGGTGATCAGCGGTTGGAATTGGACTTGTATTTGTACTTGACATACAGTGATTAAATGTACACTACTGTTTTGAGTGCAGACCACTACGTGACTACATACTACTTGTCTTATGATTCTTGCTTTTTCTCTTTTTCTTGGATTTTTCCCTACATCCATTTTTGTGGTAATCTTTGATTGACTTCTGAACTTCATTGGGAACTTGTTTTCTGCCTTTTGGAACTTTGCACTTTTGTTGACTTTTTATCATGTCCCAATCTGGAGATGCATCAGTTGGAGCTGCTTTTGACCTAGAGAAATTAGAGAGCTATGCAAAGGCTCATCTGAAGCAGTTCTGTAAAAGGTTTGACTGTCCCATTAAGAGCTCATCCAAGAAGGAGGAGCTGCAAAAGGCGCTGAGGGCCTGGGTGACAGCTAAGAGCACTGAAGGACACACAGAGGATGTGGAGGAAGAGCATTCCATACGCAATGGTATTGTGGGTGAGCCTGTTATGTCCAGGGAGAGGGTCTCCAGGGCAGGTAGCAGTGTCTCATCTAAGGGTCTGACCCCTGAAGAATTGCTGGACAGACAGGCAATGAAGGAGCACCAGAGGGAGTTGGAGAAAATGAGTATGGCCATAGAGGAGAAAAAGCAGTTGTTGGCTCATGAGCTTAGCTTATGGGTGCTGGATCAGAGGAGCCAGTCTAGTAGGGATGGTGGCAGGCACATCACAGTGCAGCCTGAGAGGAGAGTGCACATTCCTAAAGATCTTGTGAAGGATTACCAAACGGAGGATGACATATACTTGTGGTTCAAGGGCTGTGAGTCGGCTCTCCACATGAATCTGGTCTCTCAAGCTCATTGGGGGGCGGGTCTATGGAAGTACTTTGAGGTAGAGGGGAGGAAATACTGACAGCCTTAGGGGATGCTCAGAATCTCACCTACACTATCATGAAGGATGCCTTACTCACAAGATATGGTCTCACCCCTGAGCAGTATAAGGATAAGTTTAGGTCCTATAAGAAGAAGGAATCCCAAACATGGTTGGAATGTGATGATTCGTTTTGTAGGTCACTGGATGGTTGGGTGAAGGGGAGTAAGGTAACAGCGTATGAGGGGCTTTACAATCTGATTGCTTGGGAGCACTTGTACAGTTTATGTTTTCCAGAACTGCACCAGCACCTGATTGACAGCAATCTGACTTATCCCAGGAAGCTTGCACAGGAAGCAGACAGCTGGGAGAGCCCGAGGGTCAAAAAATGTATGGGGGAGACCACGCCAAGGGTTGGCATGGTCCCTCTCAGAAGAAAACGGGGGTAAGGGTAAACAGGGGTTGTTCTCTAAAGGGCCCCAAACTGATTCCCTGGGTAAAGATTCCCAAGCCCCAGGGAGAAGAAGCCATGGTTCTCTAAGGGGAAGCCAGTGGCAGGGGACCCCCATGTAAGTGTTATGTATGTCACCAAGTGAGTCATGTGAGGGGGGACCCCAAATGCCCCAAGAGTACACCGGCATCCACTGCTCCGCTGCCCCAGGGTTTGGCTAGTGTACCATTTGGGGAGGAGTTGGTTCCAGGTGGGTGGGAACCAGCTGAGATGACCCTTGTCTCACTAGGGGACAGTGAGATGGTCCAGAGAAGCCTCATGTCTGAGAACACTAAAAAGTACAGGCAGTAGGTGACCATCAATGGACAGAGGGTGGAGGCTCTGAGAGACACAGGAGCCAGTGTGACTACAGTGAGGAGTCAGTTGGTGTCGGAAGAGCAGATTGATCCCCTGGTACTTCAAGTAGTTGCAGTGGACTACTTAGAGCATGTGTGTAGAGTGGCGCAGGTTCCCTTTGAATGGGGCGGTTCTCAGGTTCCTTGAAAGTAGCTGTGAGTCCAACCATGCCTGTAGATTTTTTGCTAGGCAATGACCTGGAGGATTCCCCTTGGAAGGAGGTGGAACACAGGTCTCACTTGGAGATGTTGGGTCTGCCTGGGTGGGTATGCGTATCCACCCAGTCAATGGCAGCCCGTCAGGGTGGTCAAGAGTCCCTGGAGCCTGAAACAGTGGCCTGGGGAACTGCCAAAAATAGGAAGGGCAGGGCGTGGGAAACCGGCCTCAGAAGTTCCCACGGTCTGGGAGGAGATGGAGCCTCATGGTGACGCCCCGGAGCCTACAGGGGAACAGGTGGCTGAACTGGTGGAGGTCCCTGAGCTGCCACAGTGGCAGCAGGAACGGGGACCCACCAGGGAAGCATTCTGTGCAGCACAGAAGACATGCCCTACTCTGGAGGATTTTCGGCAGCAGGCTGCAGACCAGGTGGCTTGCAAGGAGCCAGGATCTCACCTAATCTACTGGGAGGACGACCTCCTGTATAGTGAGCCTAAGGTTCCTGAGCCTGGGTCAGCCCGTGTGGTGGTACGCCAGTGCTTCAGGGCTGTCCTACCGGGGTTGGCTCATTAGGTGCCTTTAGCTGGACATTTGGGGCGGGACAAGACCTTTGAGAGGCTTGTCACCTACTTTCACTGGCCCCTAATGCGCAGGCACTCAGATGCACATTGCAGGTCTTGCCAAACTTGTCAGGCAAGTGGTAAGAGTGGGGGTAAATATGAAGCTCCCGTCCAACCTTTTCCTGTTGTCAGTACCCCCTTTGAGAGGGTTGGCATTGATATTGTGGGGCCTCTGGACCCCAAGACAGCCATGGGCAACAGGTTTATCCTGATCTTCGTGGACTATGTCACGTGGTACCCAGAAGCCATTCCTCTGAGTTCAATCACTTCCCTTGTGGTGGGTTGTGCTTTGATGGGGTTTTTTATTTGCATGGGGTTCCCCAAGGAAGTGGTATCTGATAGGGGTACCAACTTCATATCCACGTAAAAGAAGTCTCTGTGGAAGGAGTGTAGGGTGACCTACAAGTTTACCACCCCTTACCACCCCAAAGTAATGGATAGGTTGAGAGATTCTATTGCACCTTGAAAGCCATGATTATTGGCCTGTCAAAGCCATTAAGGCAGAAGTGGGATGTCCTCTTGGCTTGCCTTCTGCTTGCTTACAGAGAGGTGCCTCACAAGGGACTTGGGTTTAGTCCCTTTGAGCTGATCTATGGCCACCCTGTGAGAGGACCTTTGAGTCTGGTGACGGAGGCTTTGGAAAAAGCTCCTAGTAAACCCCCCAGGATGTATTTAGCTACATGCTGGCTCTGAGAAACCAGACCGCCCCTTCAGGAGTCTCACACAGGAGAACCTGGAAGCAAGCCAGGAGGATATGAAACGGTGGTATAACCGGAATGCAACTCTGGTCGAGTTTCATCCTGGTCAAAAAGTGTGGGTGATGGCACCAGTGGAGCTTAGGGAGCTCCAAGACAAGTGGACTGTGCCATATGAGGTGGAGGATCGCAAGAGTAAAGTCACCTATCTGGTGGACTTGCATACTCCCAGGAAACCTTTGAGGTCCCAGCATGTTGACCGCATCAAACCCCACTTTGAGCGGACTGAACTGTCCATGCTCCTTGCAACAGATGATGGGGTGGAGAAGGAGAGTGAGCTACTTCCTGATTTGCTGTCTGCAGGAGAAAAAGATGGGTCTGTGGAGGGAGTGATGCTCTCCCCATCCCTGAATGAAGAGCAGCAGAGGGACTGTCGCCAGGTGTTGGGACAGTTTGCCTCCCTGTTTTTCCTGATGCCAGGGGTCACACACTTGTACACACATGTTGTGGACACTGGGGACAGAAAGTTTACTAGGTGACTGACAGGGTAAGGGCTAGCATTAAGGATGAGGTATCCAAAATGTTAAACCTGGGGGATATTGAGCATTCCAGCAGTCCTTGGGCCAACTCAGTGGTATTGGTACCAAAGGCGGCTACACCTGGTGCCACTCCAGAACTCAGGTTCTGTGTGGACTACCGGGGACTTAATGCGGTCAGAAAGACTGTCACACACCCCATCCCCTGAGCTGATGAGCTCATAGACCTTTTGGGAGCTGCCAAATACCTCAGCACATTTGACTTAATGTCTGGGTACTGACAGATTGCCTTAACTGACGGAGCCAAGGAGAGGTCAGCATTTTCTACCCCAGATGGACACATTTAAAGTGATGCCATTTGGGATGAAGAATGCCCCTTCCACCTTTCAGAGGTTGGTCAACCAGGTGTTGGCTGGGCTGGATGAGTTCAGTGCTGCCTATCTGGATGACATTGCTGTGTTTAGTTTCACATGTGAGGAACGTCTGCAACACCTGTGGAGAGTGTTAGAGGCCCTGCAGAAGGCAGGCCTCACTATTAAGGCAAGCAAGCGCCAAATAGGGCAGGGTTCTGTGGTGTACTTGGGACACCAGGTAGGGTGTGGCCAGATCGAACACCTTCAGCCAGAAATTGACACCATTCTGGCTTGGGAGCCTCCCAAAACCCAGACTGAGGCGAGAGCCTTTTTAGGTCTCATTAGCTACTACAGGAGGTTTGTCAAGGGGTATGGTACCATCGTTACCCCCTTGACTGTATTGACTTCTAAGAAGCAACCCAAGATGGTGATCTGGACAGAGGCTTGCCAGACCGCTTTTGATGCTCTAAAGGCTGCCATGTGCACAGCACCTGTGCTGAAGGCACCTGACTACTCCAAGGAGTTTGTTGTGCAAACAGACGCCTCAGGGCATGGTATTGGAGCACAACTCTTACAGCTTAATGAAGAGGGCCTAGATCAACCCATAGCCTTCATTAGCAGATTACTTCCCAGGGAACGTAGGTGGAGTGCCATGGAACGTGAAGCGTTTGCTGTGATCTGGGCACTGAAGAAGCTAAGACCCTACTCCTTTGGGACTCACTTCCAGGTTCAGACCGACGACAGGCCCCTCAGATGGTTGATGCAGATAAGGGGTGAGGATCCAAAACTGTTGAGGTGGTCCATTTCCCTACAGGGGATGGACTTTACGGTGGAACACCACCCTGGAACAGAACACACCAATGCTGATGGTCTGTCCAGATTCTTCTGCCTTAGTAATGAAAACTCCCATGAGGTTGGGTAGTTGCTCCCCACTTTCAGCTGGGGGGGATACATGTTAGACTTTCATCCTCGGCGTGGTCTCCCTTACCTTTTTGCCTATGTTTCCCAGGCTGTTGATGTGTACTTGATGCTTTATTTGCTGTTTTTGTTACTCTGGGCACTTTACCACTGCTAACCAGTGCTAAAGTGCAAGTGCTCCTGTACAAAATGTGTATGTAATTCATCCATGATTGGCATATTTGATTTACTGGTAAGTCCCTAGTACAGTGCACAAGTGGTTCCTAGGGCCTGTAAATCAAATGCTACTAGTGGGCCTGCAACACTGGTTGTGCCACCCACATTAGTGGCTCTGTAGACATGGCTCAGAACTGTCACTGCAGTGTCTGTGTATGCAGTTTTAAACTGTGAATTTGACTTGGGAAGTGTACCCAATTGCCAGGCCTAAACCTTCCCTTTTCTTACATGTAAGACACCCCTAAGGAAGGCCCTAGGTAGCCCCAAGGGCAGGGTGCAGTGTATGGTTAAGGTAGGACATGTAGTAATGTGTTTTATATGTCCTAACAGTGAAATACTGCTAAATGCGTTTTTCACTGTTGTCCCTCTCATAGGTTAAAATGGGGGCTACCTATAGATATGATTAAAGTGTAGATTCACTGTGGGAGCGGATAGATAAGTGCAGTTTGGGTCTCTGAGCTCACAATTTACAAATACATCATTTAGTAAAGTTGATTTTAAGATTGTGTGTTTGAAAATGCCACTTTTAGAAAGTGAGCATTTTCTTGCTTAAATTATTTCTGTGCCTCTACCTGTTTGTGGAATCCCTGTTTGGGTCAGTTTGACAGTTGGGCTGGTTGCACCTCTTACTAGACAGTGAAACAAAGGGAGCTGGGGTGTAGTCTGCATTTCCTGATGAGCCATCTGTGCTAGGATGGACCATACCTGAAAGGGCTGTGCCTGCCCTCACACAATGAAGTTTCCACACCCTGATATGTGTCTGGGGCCTGTCCTGGGCAAGGCAGGATTTCACAAGCAAGAGAGACTTTCATTTGAAGTAAGCCTACTTCAAAGGGCAAAATAGGTATAAGAAGGGCACCCAAAACCACAGATTTTAGAACACTTCTGGAAACCAAGAGTAGCCTCTGCCTGGAGAAGAGCTGAAGAGCTGAGGAAGAAGAGCTGCCCTGCCTGTGACTGTGCTTTGTGGAGCAATCCTGCAGTTGCTTCTTCTGCATGTGCCAGAGGACAAAGACTGGACTTTGTGTGCCTTCCTTCTTGTGAAGAACCATCCAAGGGCTTGATTTAGAGCTTGCCTCATGTTGTTTGAAGTCTCAGGGACAGCAAAGACTTCTCTCTACCAGCACCTGGAGCCTATGCTGAGACTCCTACCCAGCCAAGTGGTACCCATCCAGTTCCTGGGGCCCTGAAAGAAGAAGCTGATAGGACAAGAGTAAGAAATCCACACCTGACCGTTGTGCGGGGAAAAGATCAACGTGACTCTGATCTGCGGCTGAAAAATGAATGTGCTGCCGGCTTCGTGGCTGAAAATCCATGCTCACCTGCAATGGGACCAAAAGATCGATGCCCACGGCTGGAGAAACAACATGCAGCATTGCTGACGGAGGCTGGTGAGATCGCAATCCGCGCTGAGTTGTTTTTGGATCATCGTGTGGCAGGATTTCCGATGCTGGGCTTGCAAAAACGATGCAAGGCCTGCCCTGACCGGAGAGTATGGTTTGAATCGACGCATCACTCTCCTACGGAGAGAAGAAACAATGCACGCCATCTCGATTGAAGGAGAAAAGACGCATGGTCTCGCTTGTGAGTGATATCGGCGCCTTCCAAGCCCTTTTTGACACACACTCGCCCGTGCTGGGTTATTTTTGACGCACGCAGGTACATTTCCAAGCTAACATCGTTAGCGTTGTGTTTAAAAT
The DNA here is from genome assembly GCF_031143425.1 of Pleurodeles waltl. Classification (NCBI taxonomy): domain Eukaryota; kingdom Metazoa; phylum Chordata; class Amphibia; order Caudata; family Salamandridae; genus Pleurodeles; species Pleurodeles waltl. The sequence goes on from NC_090449.1 coordinate 846,920,884, forward strand.
TACATGAAGACTCTTTTTGTTTTTTAAATGATAACTTGACTTGTGTATTGTGGATTTTTGTCATTTTGGTCTTGTTTTCTTTAGATAAATATTTCCTATTTTTCTAAACCTGTGTTGGGTCATTTTGTAGTGTTTTCATTAAGTTACTGTGTGTGTCGGTACAAATACTTTACACCTAGCATTCTGAAGTTAAGCGTGCCTGCTCGTGCCAAGCTACCAAGGGGGTGAGCAGGGGTTAGCTGAGGGTGATCTCTTTTACCCTGACTAGAGTGAGGGTTCTTGCTTGGACAGGGGGTAACCTGACTGCCAACCAAAGACCCCATTTCTAACACTCATACTCAGTGGCACACTCAATCCCACTCACTCTCACTCACTACCTGTAACTCACTTTCACTGACACACGCACATGCTTGCACATTCAGAAGCAAACGCTCATGCTTATAGTTGTGCTTTTTCACAGTAGCGCACTCCCTTCTGCACATATGCACTCAAAATAGATTTAAAATAACTGTATTCTACTTACCTTAGCTGCCAGAAAAGTTCCCATTCCAGCTCGTGGTGCTCTATTTTTTATGTCACAAATAATCAATAATTATTTACTATTAGTATAATAAAAGAAACTAGCTTAAAATAAGGAAGAGGGAGTCCCGAAGCCAATAAGGACGAGCCAACCATGCATTCTTGGCACTGATTTTGCTACCCCTGAAGACATGGGGCCACAGCTGCGACCTCTGGCGCCTCTTTATTGACATCCGTGGTGAAATTTACATGTTTAAAGTGCTGTGTAATACTAAACAAGTAGCTTATTGCATTATCCTGCCCACAGTTATTGGATTGCTCCCACATTAGACTATCCAAATGTTGCAGTTATAGACCTGTAAGGAAGGAAAATAAAAATGCAAGTTCCACAACATTATCTTGCCCCTTTTTTTGCATCGGATTTCATTACATTAGCTGTCAATAGACTGGCGTGAGTCTTTTCAAATATATACTGATCAGTACCAAGAGGTCGTGGAAATACCAAGTGAGGAACCTAAATCAAATGCATAGCTAAGGCGCATACATAGAGACAGAGCAAAAGGGGCATATTTACAAGTGGGGGAAAGGCAAACAGACGGTCATGTACTGGAAGACACAGGAACTGGTGTGCTTTCACAGACAGAGAAGGGGAAGCTGCATGCTTGCACGTTGATAGAGAGCAGACAGAGGGAAACTGCACCCTCCCAGGAAGAGGGACAATTTTATTACAAGACAGGAGGCTCATATTATGCTTTTCTTTTCATGCTTTATTTCAACAGCAGCCAAGAACTACAAATCCCAGAATCCCTGGGAAAAAAACTACTAAACTGCATCACAATGGGGTCCTCCAATCACACAAGGAGCCCTATAATAACTATCTTGACTGAGAGCAACAAGCCCTCTTTTCTTGCTGCTCGCAGTCAAGATAAGTACACTGCTCGCCTTTTTTATGTATTCTGTATATGGTTTCATAGTGTATTTGGTGTATTTATCTATATACTGTATTATCCTTATTGGTTATCCGTTCCTGTTGGCATTTGTTTTGTATTGTTTTCCTTTGTGGTTTAACTTTAACGCGCTCGCGCGCTCCTGTGCGCATTTCCGCGCTGACAGGCCGTCTGTCAGAACGTTCGGTAAACGTTCTGACAGCCGCGCCTGAAAGAACGGCATTCTCGTCATTCCTGCCTCGCCGCAACTGAAACTTGAAGAGAGCTTCCTTCACGCTCGGTTGAGTTTTACGAGCGTTTAATTTAATTCCTTTCACCTCACGGAGCGGCTACAGTGTGTTTAGTTTCAACACGCTTGACTGCCTGCTCATTATTGATTTTTCGTTCGGCCCTCACACGCTGTTGCTATTTTAAAACGCGTTTTTTTCTCTGAGGTTAGTGATACATTTCCTCATATTCCCGGTCAATCCCCTTTGTCCAGTTAACCCTTCCCAGGTATTTCTTTAGTTTTAACACAATTTTTACCCCCTTTTTTTCCCCATTTTATTAAATTTAAATTATTTTTCTTCCCAACATGTCAGAGGAGGATCAAACCCAGTCCATTAAGGACAATTTAAAATCCTTTATTAAGGATTCAGTCCAACACGCTGTCTCTGTGTCTATGTTGGACGTTTCCAAAAACTTAGAGGCCTCTATTTCAAAAATGCTTCACGCACCCAGAGGAAATCCTCTTTTGAGAGGAAAGAAACGTGTGTCCTATTCTCAGGACAGTTCTAAAGGCGTTTCTCAAAAATTTGGGCCTCCAACCCGAGAGGCGAAATCTTCGGGTCTCCCCTCTTCCCCACTTAATATCCTTCATTTACGGGACACGGACAGTGATGGGGATGATGATGTCTTACAAGACAATATAGATGACGATTATTTTGATGGGCCTCCGGAGAAAAGGCGAAAAATTTCTCCTCATGAGTACTCCCCTCACTTTGGGCCCGAGGACCTGGTGGACCCGGTTGGCGAACCTCTGTTCGACCCTAATACCATCCATCATCCCAACTCCTCTGAATGGTTCCCTTCTGATCACGTTTCCGATTACGTCTCCTTTTATCTCCGACACCCCCTGGATAAATCATCCAGAAATAAATTAAAGTGCGAATGTCCCAGACCTTCCCTTCCCTGTAAAGTCACTGACACCCCTGCCATTGATCCCAATATGCTCCTTTTTTTCACGAAATTTGGCAAGGACCCCAAAAAGGGAGTTGACCGCGCCTGGTCAAATTGCCAGGATAGGCTCCTAGATTTGGTGGGTCCCCTCACCAGAATATTTGACCTTGCCGAGGACGCCAAGTTGGAGGGCTCTCATGTGGATCCTGATACCCTCTCCAATTGGGCTCAATGGGCAATTTGTATGTTGGGCAATGCCAACTCCTACATTTCCCAGGAACGTCGGAAAAGCCTCCTCCTCAGGATTGATCCAAAACTCAGCACTCTTGCTTCTAAGGAGGAAGGCCTCAATGCTGATGGTCTTCTCTTTGGAGACCCTTTCATTAAGGAATTGGGCAAGTACGTTGCTACTTTTAATTCTCTGGACAAAGCACATTATTCTATGAAGACAATTTTTTCCAATCGGGTTTTTGGAAGGGCCGGCAAAGGAAGGAGCCGTTTTGCCGGCCGCTTCTCTGCAAGAGGTCAATCCCTCAACAGAGGCTCCTACACCCAGTCTAACCAGCTTGAAGTGTATCAAGGATACAAACCCCAATTCTACCCCCGCAGATTCCGCGGTGGCCGCAACAGGGGTTATAGAGCCAAAGGAGAACAACTTGCAGGTAAGAACTTTCAGTTCTGGCCTTCCTCCAGTAGGAGGCAGACTAGCTTTGTGTTTAAACGCTTGGTTGTCAATAACTTCAGATTCTTGGGTAATCCAAGCCGTCCAAGGCTATTGCATAGAACTTTACCACACTCCCTCTCAAACCTGCCTTCCTCATCCTCTTCGTTTTTCTCAAGATCAATCTCGCCTTATTCAAGTAGAGATACAGGAATTACTATCAAAGCAAGAGATCGAAGAAGGGCCCTTCGACGCTTCGGGGTTTCTCAGCAATATCTTTTTAGTTCAAAAGAAAAACAAAAAACACCGCCCGGTCATAAATTTGAAAGAATTCAACAACTTTGTGGTGTATCATCACTTCAAGATGGAAACTATTCTCCATCTAAGAGATATTCTTCTTCACAACGACTGGCTAGTTCGCATAGATCTCCAGGACGCCTACCTCTCGGTACCGGTGCATCCTTCATTCAGGAAATTTCTCCAATTCCGGTGGGAGCATTCTTTCTTCCGTTTCAAAACTCTTCCTTTCGGTCTGTCTTCTGCCCCTTGGTGCTTCACCAAGATACTCAAACCTGTGGTAGCCTCTCTCAGGGCTCAAGGGATACGCCTTATTGTCTACCTCGACGATTTCCTATTGATGGCCCAAGACCAGTCTTCCCTAACATCCCATCTAAAAATTTGTCTGGATCTCCTCTCGCAATTGGGATTCCTTATAAACTTCCAAAAGTCATCCCTTGTTCCTTCTCAAACTCTCGAGTTCTTGGGATTCCTCGTCAACACCGTCGAGTCAATTCTCCAACTTCCCCAGGACAAGGTTTCTTTGATAAAGAAAGAAATTCGTCATGCTCTGTCGCTACCTTGTACTTCCCTAAGGGCTCTGGCTCGTCTTGTAGGCCTCCTTTCCTCTTCCATCCAGGCCATATTTCCAGGCCCTCTTCATTATAGAGCTCTTCAAAGGCTAAAAATTCGACACCTTCAACAGGGTCTGTCATATTCGGATCAGGTGGTTCTCGATGCGGACTCCAGGGAAGAACTCACATGGTGGATGAGTCATTTAGACGCCTGGAACGGGAGAACGATTTTCTCTGCCGCCCCAGATCTTGTCTTAGAGTCAGATGCAAGTCTGACAGGATGGGGCGCAAGATGTGGTCCACACTCGACTGGCGGACCATGGTCTCTTCAGGAGTCGTCAATGCACATAAACTGTTTAGAGATGCTTGCAGGTTCCTTTGCCATCCAATCCTTTACCAAAGACAAAGTAAAATGTTCCATTCTTCTCAGAATGGACAATCTATCGGCAGTAACTTACATAAACCGTCTGGGCGGGACTCGCTCCAAACCGTTAGCTCTCTTGGTCAAGAGTCTGTGGGAGTTTTGTCTACACAAAAATATTTCAGTAAGGGCAGAATATCTCCCAGGCAATCTCAATGTGGTGGCCGATTGGTTCTCAAGGCATTCCCACGATTCAAGCGATTGGCGACTTCACCCTTCTATATTCAAGCGTCTTTCTTCTACATTCGGCACCATGTTCATAGACCTCTTTGCCTCAAGACTCAACTCCCAGCTTCCCAAATTCTTCAGTTGGAGACCAGATCCCTTAGCATTAGCTACCGACGCTTTTCTCCAACCGTGGCCTCCTTCTCTCCTGTACGCCTTTCCACCCTTCCTTTTTATTGCTCGGGTCCTAGCACATGTCCGCCGTCAGGGTTCCTCCCTAGTATTAATTACCCCATTTTGGCAAGCCCAACCATAGTTTCCGACCCTTTTGGAACTCTCATCAGATCTTCCAGTTCTCATCCTCCCTTTCCCAGACCTTCTCCTGGATCCCCAGGGACATCCTCACAACCTCATAATACAGGGTTCCCTATCCCTCATAGCTTGGAGAGTTTCGGGGCTTCCTGGAGAACCCCAGGAATTTCGCAACAGGCTGTCCAATTCTTTCAACAATCCTGAGCTCCGGGCACCTCAAAGGTTTATCGAGCAGCCTGGGCAGTATGGTGCAGCTGGTGTGTGGACAGGGATTCCAATCCCGTTTCAGCTGACGTTACCTTAATTGTAAATTTCCTAGCTTCCTTAGCCTCTCAGGGCAAGGCGTATCGTACCGTCAATACATATAGGTCAGCAATTTCTTCAGAACACGTCAGAGTGGACGGTAGACCGGTGGGAGAGCATCCCTTAGTTTGCCGCCTATTAAAAGGAATACGTTTTTCCAAACCTCCAAACCCCAAATATAACTCTATGTGGGATGTAAATTCCGTCCTTCATCTTCTTCTTTCTTGGCCCGATAATTCAGAACTTTCGTTAAAATACTTATCTGCAAAAATTACTATGCTCCTCTGTTTGGTCTCTATCAAACGAGTTTCGGATGTTAAAGCTTTGGATGTTTCCTCCTTTCATTTTTCTGCCTTCAGTGTGTGTTTCAATGTGGCTAGACGTACCAAGTCTAATTTATCTTCTGTCCTTTATCCCTTTTTTCCCTTCCAACCTAAGTTGTGTGTGGCTAATTGCTTAAAAACGTACGTTTCACGAACTGCAGATCTCAGGACATCCTCTTCTTCTCAACTACTGATTTCTTATCAAAAACCCCATAAACCTGTCTCTTCTCCCACTTTAGCCCGCTGGCTCAGGTGGCTGATGAATTTGGCTGGCGTCCCTATTGACATTTATGGTGCCCATTCTGTTAGAGGAGCTACGGCTTCTAAGGCCTTTTTTGCCGGGGCCAGTTTACAGGATATCCTTAGATCTGCAGACTGGTCTAACGTCAATACATTTAGAACGTTCTATTGTAAACCAGTTGATCATCCTATGCAAAATGTTGTTTCATTGCTTTGAACAAGCATAATATGAGCCTCCTGTCTTGTAATAAAATTGAGATTTTCCTAGCCTTGGTGTCAGAAAGGCTAGATTTTATTAAAGACAAGGAGGCGAGTATTATCCCGCCTCTTCTAACCCTCCCTGTTCTTTTATTCTAGTTGCCTCAACCGCAACCAACAGCAACGCTACTGTCTGACCAGCTTTCTCCAGCTGGCCTTTCTGGATTTCCTCTTCAACCACCAGGATCTACACAAGGTCATCCTTCCCTCAGGACTTTCGCTTTGGACATACTTTCCGCATTTTTGACTCTTTATGGTCTACTGTTCTTATTTTCGCATCGTTATATTGACTGACTTTCGCAAGAAAAGAGGGCTTGTTGCTCTCAGTCAAGATAGTTATTATAGGGCTCCTCGTTTGATTGGAGGACCCCATTGTGATGCAGTTTAGTAGTTTTTTTCCCAGGGATTCTGGGATTTGTAGTTCTTGGCTGCTGTTGAAATAAAGCATGAAAAGAAAAGCATAATACTCGCCTCCTTGTCTTTAATAAAATCTAGCCTTTCTGACACCAAGGCTAGGAAAATCTCAATTGCCTATTCACATGCCAGAGCTCTCATTCGAACAGCTGTTTATGACTGATTTGAAGGCTGATCTTGCTGCCTGGACTTTTGTTTATGATCACTAACTAGTTGGTTGATGAACTAAGATGTTTGTAAACTTAATGAAGAAATTTAATATGATTTCGTCATCAGGTAAGAATCTCTCCACATAACTAAAGTGTGTAGTAGTATTATGAAAAACGTTTTTTTTCCACTTTAAGGTGGATGGCATTTGTTCAATATTGACAACAATGACTGAATTAATTGGCTATAGAGTGTTTGACATCAGAAAATCCTGTATCACCTTGAAGATGTTCTTATGTGCATGGGGTGCTTACAGACCAAAACATAGATGTAATAACTTTTGCTTATTATAAAACAAACATATCTTTTAATCTTGGATGGACCTGTACTATGTTAGGACATGTATTAATTTATTTCGGCAGCTATTCCACATATATTTTTTTCTGCACTGTGCTTGTGGACATTTTTTGTTACGTTTCATTATGGCTTGTATGTGCATGTGATAGCTTCTTTTAACTTCTGTCCCCACTGCCACTGGATATGCACATCTATATCAAAACATACTGGGGTATTTTAAAAAGCTACACTTGTAATAGTTTTAAAAGCACTGCAATAGTACTACTCACGCATTACAAAACTGTATTTGTAAACCTACATGAAGACCTACGCTTCTCTTGTCTTTTCTAGGTTTGCACATGTAGGTGTGCATTTTAATGGAAAATGTAAGTGTAATCTAGAGGAGTGGCCGGAAGACAGAAAGCACTTACTGCTACTTGGGAAGTTTTTATGTAGTAGCAAGGAGCTTTTAGGGAGGGCCTAGGGTGGATTTATGGACTGACAAACACCTATCCACCAAAGAGATAGCTCATTGCCATTGCTATTCACAAACTGTATTTCTAAAGCTAGTACAGCTTAGAAGGTCCCAGAAAAATTGTACATTGGGTACAGTTTAGCTTTGGAGTAAGTCCACTACCTCCAGGTACTGCAACACTCTCCCATGGAAAACATAACCCTCCATGTATACAATGAGACCACATTGCAGGCTTGGTTAAAGGCATCATGCCGAAACACATGGGCCATGATTAGTATTATGTTTGTTGTGCCAAAATAAAAATCTTTTTTAAAAAGCTGAACAGTTTTCTCTGGACAAATCCTTGGTGGTGCCGATGGTTGTAAAGGAAAGTGAGTGGTGGATATATATATATATATATATATATATATATATATATATATATATATGTATTACCTAGTGGCAGTCACCACTAGGTAGTTATAGTAGGACCTAGTTTTTATAGAAAAAAGCTTGTTTTGTTTTGCTAATAACTTTGGCAAAATTTACTCCCCAAAAAATAGTGCTCACTTAAGATGCTGTCTGGAAGGTTTTCGGGTGATCCATCCAGGGAGGTGGGGGTCTAGAAAAGGGGGGGTCCCAAAACGCATTTTCCACATTCATTTTTCCACTGGACGGATTTACACCAAATTTGGCAGAGAGATAGCTCTTGGTCCAGAAAGGGGCCTTTTTTGTTATTGGTGTAAATCCGTTCAGTAGTTGTTGAGAAATTAAAGACAATCCAAATAGCTATATATAGGGATGCAAAGGACTTGTGAACACTCCTTATCTCATGCTGAGACCTGATTGCCGGACAATACTTCAACAAGGAAGTGTTGGCAGCAAGCTTGGTACTTGTCTTTAGCTGAGCCCCAAAAATAGATGTGAAACAAAAGAAAAGGGGCAAAGTCACTTTGACCCCTTAGCTCTGGTGCTGAGGTCGCCCCGAAAGCTAAAAAGCATTTTTTTAAAAATGTTCTCCTGAGCCGCGGTTGATCAACAGATCCAGTGAAAACTTGAAAAAAAACAAGCACAGGCTCTTGCGCTTGCTTTAACTGCAGTCCCCGGATCGGCCAGGTCCTGACGCATTTATATTTTGAATGCAGGGGGGCTCCAGTCCCACCACAGCCTTAGGAACTGCCATCTCTCCACGGCTAATGTTTTTGAAAATGCATGGGGGCTGCATGGGCCACCTGCAGCCTGGGGGACCTCCCCCTACCTGGGGTTCTAATCTAATTAAATGCAGTGGCTGCCCAGCCACCCCGTCCACAGTACTGGGGACTGCCACCTCCCCAGGGCACTTATTACAATTTGAATGTGGGGTGTCTCTTCCCCCCCATCCCTGGGAACCGCCATCTCTCCAGTGCACTCATTATAAATCAAATACCCCTGCAGCCCCGGGGACTGCCACCTTCCAGGGCCACATATTCAAACTAAATGCAGGGGTGCACGTGGCTCCCTGCAGCCCTGCAGACCACCACCTACCTGGGGGAAATATGAAAAAAGAAGGAAAGGGGTCGGTTTTGGACCCCTGCAGTCCGGGGGACCTCTCCCCCCTTTGTCTAAGTCCAGAGTTAGCCACTGATTAACCTGGTGGCCACCACCCCCCAAGGCTGGCTCCTGCTATGTTCTGGGGTTCCCAACACATGGACATAGCTGTTTTCTTTTGCCTGGTGGGAGTTGACAACTCCCACAAGCAAAAGCAAACAAAATCTGCTTTCTGCAAGTGAGAGCTGTCAAACACTTCTCACTTGCAGAAAATAGAGTTTTCCTTTATTTAAAATGCATGCGGGGAAGACATGAAAACAATGCTCCCGCAAGCAGGGAGCTGCTACTAAAATCTGTGGGGGCCTTGAGGCTCCCCCGCAGTCCTGTCACTCTCGCTCGCTCTCTCTTCCATCCCATAATGAGATGGAAGAGAGAGAGAGAAAGAGAGAGAGAGAGAGAGAGAGAAGGAGAGAGAGAGAGAAAGAGAGAGAGAGAGACAGGGAGAAAGAGAGAGAGAGTCATTGCAAGGGTCTCTCCATGCAATTACTTAACAGCACAAGGAGTTACCTGTGGCATAATAAGGTCACAGAACTTCACACTGAAAGTTGAGAGTTCTAGTCCGGGTGTGTCCTACTTTAATTTGCTTTCAATCTTCAAAAGTGTAAGGTTCATAATGAAAGGTGATCTCACTCTTTTTAATTGACAAATACATTTTTTTCAAGTTGTCAAGAAATATCTAATTCTAAGAATATCATTCACCAAAGCCTAAAACCATATCTATCTTTTTCCCTCTCACTCTTTCTCTGTGTCTTTGAATTTCTCTTTTTCAGTCTCCTCAGCCACTCACACACCAACTCAGACACACTCAAACCCTCGTGCACCTGCTCACAAGCCCACTCAGACACTCACACACCCACTCACAGACCCACTGAAACCCTCACGCACCCACTCAAAGACACACGAAGGAAATGATGCATCCACTAAGACACTGACCACATTTTTTATAACCCCTCACTTTTTCTCAGCCCCCGCTTGACGGAACCACCCAAAACTTTCCATGAACAACAAGAATCACCAGCTTGCTTATTTTGGTAAATTTTGAGAAGAGTCATCAAGCAACGCCAAAGATGTAGCCAAGTCAGAAAACCCTTTTCTATGGAAACTAATCCTAACTATGACTACCTACTGGCAACCACCACTAGGCTATATATATATATATATACATATATATATATATATATATATATATGTATATATATGTATATATATATGCGTGTGTGTGTATATATAACTAATAAGTATTATATTATTATAACAGTTTTAAAAAAGTTAGTTGCAATGCAAAAGTATTAACTTACATTTTGATAAAAAATAAATAATTTTAATTCATTATGTACAGAACTTTTCATCATATGAAAATAAAAGAATACTTTTACAGTATGTGGGTTTTTCAAACTATTCTTTCACAAATCTTTTTTATATTATTTAATTAAATATAATAAAATAATTGAAATATGTAATATAATTTCAAGTTAAGGTCATGTAACATATTTTACTAGTACTGAATCAAAAATAGATCTGAAAAAGCATTTACCATTATTATTTTCTATAAAATATTTTAAATATTTATTTTATTACTTTTTTCGTTCCCAAATAGAAACCTCCATCCCAGTGGTGATGATCTCTGCATAATTAGTAATAACTTTGCACTACAAAATCCTGTTGTAGGAGGTTGTAGGAGGTTTCACCCCCTGAATTCAAGGGGTGGAGAGATGTTTAAGTCTACACTTTGGAATAACTTTACAGTTGGAAATGGTGACTTGCAAAAGAAGTGCAAAGTACTATAAAGTGTAGTTGTAGATTTGCATGTAAGTAAATTTACACATGTAAATGTACCTTTATGAATAGGGCCGACTGTGTTTTAAATTGCAATAACAATGTTTATACCAGATAGGTTAAATAAACAGTTAATAAGGTAACTCTCATTCAAGGCTTTGACCTCAAAGGTCATTACAATTTGAATTAACTAGTATGGTTGTTTCACATACTAAAATATTTTTGAAAAAATTTGGCCATTCATAAAGTAGGGAGAGTGTAGACTGATTCTGATATGATATGGGTCTGGGTCTCCACGTGGTTTATGAAATTTTGTGTATTTTCCTTCCATATGTATGTAATATTTCACCAGGAAAAGAGAACATTTCCTATTACTAACCATCCCATGACAGTGCTTGGAGAGTTTATTAGTCTATTGTGGCATTCATGAGATGTCCTATGGAGGCATTCAATAAAAGTGGAAGCAAGGGCAATCCTAACTTATTAAGAGGCAAGATTAGTTTTGGTGGCATCCATGATGGGTACATTATTAAACAAAATGTCTTTGTTAAGTTAGGGCAAACTAAGCACAGCAAAAGCAAACAATTACAAAATATATGAAAGCTTGATGAAATAATACTTTACAGTAGTACAGCTGTATTTACATAATTATTATACCATAGTACCAGACACATCCAATCATTTTTACTTTGCTACGTGATGAAGGACTTAAATTAAGAGCGAGAAATTGGTGTGGTCAACATAGATTTAAACAAGTCATAGGTTCATGGGCAAACCAAACACCAGCAGGTGTGCTCTAAGTGGATGAACCTTACCAGGAGTTGGATATGTGATAGGAAAAAACTGTGGGCTTTAACATGAGCCCCCTCTAGAAAGACAGGGTGGGAAATGTAGGTTAATCATGATTAGGAGTCATTGTAATTCTTTTCAATGGCCTTGAAACATCACAGAAGAGGACTAGGTGATCTTCAGATCTGAGAACAAATGTAAGACTTATAGCCTAAATATGGGTTTGGTGAATGGGAACACCTGTCTGCCAAACTCTGACAGGGTGGCTGCTACTGTAGTGGCGACCTCCCTGCTGGACCTATTATGACTTTACCACTGGCCTGACGGGCGGAAACCTTGGGAAAATGGTGTCAACACCCTTAAAATGCTCACTTTCTGCACAACAGACAGTGAACATTGCGAGGGTGCTGGGCAGGGCGACCCATGCACTGCCCATGCCAAATGTATAGGCAGTGCAGGCCCCTCTGTGGTCCCATGCACCTGTTCTCCGCCATGAAAAGGCTGGCAGAGAACCAGCTCATAATGAGCTTATTGTGACCTGCACCGCCGTCAATCCATCAGAGATCACCGATTTCAGAGGAGACAGCGGTACCCTGTCACGGTTGTAATGTGGCGGTCGGGCCACCACAGTAGTGGCGGTCCTGACAGCCACCGCAAATCTGGCAGTCGAGTGACATCCAGACTCGCAACCAAGCTTTAAATCACAATACATCATAGTGCAATGCCATACTTTTGAGGCATAACGTCACTGAGGAACTGAAAATGAAGGGGACTAGGGTATTGGAGGCCATAAGACAGGACAGTGATCTTTGTTTTATCCTAGCCACTGAACCTATCATTCTCAAACATTTTGAGGCTGTGAACTGACTGTCATGCGAGGTGTGTTTATGAACCAAAAACAATTGACGTTATTTTAGAGTAATACAGACTGTAGGGGAAAGTATTGTGTATGGTTCTTCAAACCATGTTTGAAAAGAGAGAGTATTATCATCATGAATCATGTTTGTACATAGCAAATGGTTAAATGTGTACAGTGCAAGTGAAGGGCGGAAATGGATCAGTGTTTACTGTATGTTTATTTTGCATTTCTTTATGACTGCTGCTTTTTATCTCAATATAGGCTAAGAACACATGAAAGAAGAACGCATTGCTTCGTCAATTACCATTAGAGAATCAACTTGAGCAATATATTGTAAGAATGTCAGTCTTAGGGCTCTATAAACTCTGATACCCCGAGAACGTTACGCAATTAATTAATCATGAGGTTTAATTAGAGCTGAAGCAGGGAAAGCGTTTTTGTCTAAAAGGGTGTAATAAAAACTCTTCTATATAAGTGATACAGTGTGACTAGGATATGTATAGTCATGGCACAGTCTATTTGGGAGTTAACCCTTCATGAGGTAACTGGCTAAGGAGAGAAAGCATTCCAAACTATTCCATAAAATAGTAGGGAACCATGAGTGCGCAAAATAATCTGAGTTTTTTTTAAGACGATATTCTGGGGTTAGGGTCAAGGCTGTAAAATTAAGGCTTTTCAAGACAACTTGAATATGAAGTAGGAAATTATTTATATTTTTGCGATTAAAAGCAGACAAACCAAGAAAACTACTGCGCACAACGTTTTATAACACATGAGGTTGGACTAAATTTTAAAAATCCACAGGAGCAATTGTAAAAGGTATAATACCAAATGCAAAATAAGTTAATTGTAAGCATGATTCTGTAGCTTGAGAAAATGTGTACTTTTTAGATCAATTTTACAACTGTGAATGGGGAGGTTAAACATGCATGAACAGTCTTGTGTGGCTACAATTAAAAATGTGGCCCTGAACTATTCAAGCAGATTATTGCACTCTACCTACTGAGCAATATTTACAACCTAATGGAAGATGTGGCAGGCAAAGGAAGGGATAAAGCAAAAGTCTGAGGAGCAAAATACCTTTTAGTACTACTCCTGGAAATACTTACCTTGTGTATCTTGACTGTTAACGGTTGCAAGGTTCCCACTAAGGTTTATGCATTCTTGTCTTGCAGACTCCCATGGACGTCTTCCATTTTCATCATGGCCAAATATTTTATAACACTGTGGAAATCAATTGACAGGGGAGCTCACTAAGTTTTTTAAATAAATAGGAATATTTCCTTTTTACGTATGGTGAAAAAACATTTTATATTTCAAATTGCAATTCCTACCCAGTTGAGATTTATTTACATTTATGTGAGCAAGCGATATGTTTATTATCCCTGCGTTTGTATATTTGTATATAATCCTTATCTCCATCTACGTAGCATTCATTTTACTAGTCTGACTTGTTTGCTTTGCTCTCTTTAATCGGTTTGGTTACCAATTCGCTTTGTCCGTCTCTCTGTATCCCTTATTTTTCTTATTTAGCATACTTGCTACTCAACAATCTTGCTGCTTCTAAATATTAGAATTGGGGCAAAGGAAGAATCCCTCTCATGTTTATCCAATTTGGGGTTCATCAAAATTTGGACCCTGGTATAAAAGGCCCAAAATCTGAATGTCTCATTATCCTAGGCAACGTCAATAGCGATTGGAGTGAGCTTCAGCTGTACTATTCAGAGAAACCATGGGACTTAAAGAACCTTTAGAGGCACATAGATCTCCACTATGAGAACACTGGAATTAAGTTGTAGGATAAAAGGGGATAGAATTTCTGATTCCAGACAAAATCCACTCACTCAAACCCAGTGATTGCAAATTATTCTGCATGGAATGGGGAATAACAAGCATCCCCTCAATACCTGCTCCACATCAGTGCTTTTTCCACAATCTAGGGACAATACCAGGCCACCTTTCACTATCCATTCACTTGGCTTCTTTGTGATCAATTATTCGAGTCACAGTGGAGGTGATGAGGGGTGAGGTGGGAGGATCATTTAGAGCTGTTGTGCAGAAGCAGGGTGAGTAAAAGACTGAATTCATTGTTTCTGGCTGGAATTACTACATCTAGGGGTTGTAGATCGGAGATTCCATGCTCCAAGATACTGGGAAAGATGGAATAGTCCAGAGTGGCATCCTCCTGGGGAACACCTCTCTGGTCTACTTGTAAGGAGGAAATGGTTTCTATGCTGCCTATAGAACTGGATAAATACATATTAAAGGGGTAGGGGACATACAAAGTGTACAAATCATTGGCTACTACAACAACAGTGGATTTATTGCATAATGCTTTTGCTTGTGCTATAAAGGTTTTAGATTTACTACCTGTTAGGATGGCCAAGGAACCCCTAAATGGTTTATGAGAGCATGCATTCCTGCCTTGAATACACCACAGCAAGGTGAAGTTATTTTACCCTTGCGTCACCACACCCAAAAATCATGTGAGAGCAGTATTTTAGTAACATGGATTGACAGACAAAATGTGGTCTGTGGTCCAGAGGGACACACCATATGCACCCTCTTTATCATGTATGACCTTTGGCGCCACACTGGATTGCAGTGGACTGATGTTAATGCTAGGGACCCTGTTTATTGCGGCACAGCAGGGCTTTCTACCTCTGACAGGAAGAGTCACTGTTGGTGCAGAAGTGTCCCCTGAATGGAAAACAGAAGTATACCCCTGCCCTGAGTGCTCACCTGCATGTGAATCTGGTAGACTGACTTTTTGTTTTGGCCCTGGCATCATGCTAATTTAGAAAACTCAAACTCAGATGCCTCTGCCTGTGCTTGTTATTATGACATCTAGAACCTGGTAGAGCAGGCACTGAACCGCTATACAAGTCGTGGGTTAATCATGTAAAGCAGTGGTGGCAGAGACCGACGTTTTCTGAAGCTTTCGAATGACTAGACCCCTTTCCCTGTGTCAAGAGAGTAAGTTGTCTATTGACCTCTCATGTGTCAAGTTCAACTATACAGTAAAGCCCAGACCTTCCACTGATATTCCATGAAAGTGTTTATAAAGGGTTGATGTGTAGCACAGGTATTGTAGTCAGACTCCATGTGTGGTGAGAGTATTAGTACTGGGGCAAGTGGGACATACTTTGGATTGTTCCTGGTTTAGCATGGCACAAGATAAAGGGTGGATTCAGATCCCCCAAACAGTGGAAATGTGATCACTGCATCCCTTCGAATGGAGTGTGGAGCCCCAGACATCAAAATGATGGAGGCAGTGTGTCCCTTGGAAATTCAATGAGGTATTTACTAGAAGAGAGCTGCTTATTAATTCTTCCTGAGCACTGCCATTAGGCAGATGCCACATGCTTTGTGGTAATACAGTTTCTGTTTTCAACAGGGGAGAAGATCCAGGCAGGGCCTGACCATTAGCCTTTCATTGATTTCACTGATGACAGCCAGGCACAGAGATAGACCACTTGATAGGATACTGGTGTTGGATATTCCTTCTTTGGAAGAAACATCACTGCTATCTGCTATGAGAGATTTCACCTTGCATAAAACTATGTCTTATGATCCGTCAGAAAATATTATTTGAAATGGAACAAACCCTAACCAGTTCTCAAAATGTAGTAGATTAACATTCTAAGTCTGGAAGAGGAGATTAAAAGGGGTGTTTGACCTGCCACCCGTAGGGTGGTCTTCCCCCAATCTTTCTGCCTCACTTCTCCTATGTCTGCCGAATAATTTTTCTTTGTTTTAGGACTCTGCACACTTCACCACTGCTGACCAGTCATAAAGTGCCCGTGCTTTCTCCTTTAAACATAGTAAAATTGGTATTCATACAATTGGCACATTTATTTACTTGTAAAGCCCTAGTAAAGTGGTGCTACATGTAACAAGGGACTGTAAATTAAATGGTACAAGTGGGCCTGCAACACTTCTTGTACTGTTCACTAAAGTAGTCTCTTTAAAACATGTCTCATGTCTGCCATTGAGGCCCATGTCTCCAGTTTTAAACTACCATTTTGATCTGGCATACTAAACCTTTTGATAGGCCTTAAACCTTCCTTTTTAATACGTAGAAGCCACTACTAGTGCAGGCCCTAAACAGCCCATAGGACAGGGTGCATTGTGTTTAAAAAGTTGGACATGTACTTCTAAGTTTTACATGTCCTGGTGAAAATTCCTAAAAAATTTTTTTAAGGGTTGCAAGTCATATACATCCCCCACAGGATAACACTGGGTTATCCTATTACATTTAATAAGTGCTAATATATGAATTGTAAAGTTGGATGTTTTGTCACAATTCTAAAATGCCACTTTTAGAAAGTTGGCATTTTCGTGGCCTAGCTGGAGCCTGCAGCCAATTTCCTGTGCCACATGACTAGATGTAGTTGGCCTTTGTGTGTTCCTCTTATACATCCACACAATAAACAGTCTGGGTATTGGTAGGATGGACCATTTCTGGCAGGATGAGGGGGTGGAGCAGTCACCTATTACACTTGCAATTCAATGGCCCTGCCTCAGCACACTCACAAAGGATTTTACACTATCCTATTATTCCCCCAAACAGACTAGGACCAGGGCAGGAAGGCAGGAAACTCCAGACATCTCAGTAGGGGCAAACATCAGAATATTCTCCCACTTCAAAGTAGTCACCAGGTATAAAAAGAGGATCCTCAGGCTCATTCTTGAGTACTTTCCTGGACCTATAGAAAAAGGATACCCTGCTGCAGAAGACCTTCCCTTCTAGCTTAGAAGGAAGACTGGACCTGCTCCATTCATCCCAGGCTGACTGACTCTAAAGTTCAGCTGAATGACCTCCTGTTCGGAGCTATAAGGACATAAGAATCCCCAGAGTCCTCCATGATTCTGCTCAGCTGACCTGCTACATTAGACCTACCTGGACCTGCCTGAGTGCTGCTGGCCTCTGCTGGACTGAGTTTTACATTCCCAAGGGGTGCCTCTCCAGGTCTTGGACCCTTGGCTTGTATCAGAGAGAGAGCTCCTCTTGGCCTATCTGAAGGTTCCATCAAATCTGGCATGAAGGGACTTGAAGGGACCTGAAGCCCTGAAAATCCTCACCACACCGAACCGATACTGAGCGAAGCAAAGCCTTGCAAAGTCTTGCAGCACCTGCAGCTTATGAGAACCAAAACATGATGAAGGACCTAACATTGCAGCCCTCACAGCTTCTCATCATAACCAACACCATACGTCACGAAGCCTCACAAAGCAAAGCAACACCGAGCAGACTGCTCAGCAAGGACATAAGATACAATCCTCAACATGCCAAACTGGATACTATGCTGGGCCTGGACTACTTCGCCATCAGCCTGAACTTGCAACTTTGACCTGGTCTAGCGTGACCAGAAACCCTGAGTGAGCGCTTTGCTCCTTTTGGGGCTCTTTTGTATTTAGATCAAAGTCTTTGAAATGCATAACTCCACTTCTACTGATTACATTTTTATAATTTTGGTGTGAAATAACAAATTAAGGGGGTCATTACGACCCTGGCGGCCGGCAATTATGACCGTGGTGCAATAGCCACGGCCATACCGGCGGCCCCTCCAACATACCGCCAGGCGGTCATAATCCCCAGGGCAGCGGTGCAAGCACGGAACGGCTGGCGGTAAGGGGACTTGGGGTGCCCCTGGGGGCCCCTGCACTGCCCATGCACTTGGCATGGGCAGTGCAGGGGCCCCCAGGCATAGCCCCGTCACGCATTTCTCTGCCCGAATTTCGGGCAGTGAAATGCGCGACGGGTGCTACTGCACCCACTGCACATCAGCATTGCCGCCGGCTCTATTACGAGCCGGCAGCAATGTTGATGTGACTTTTCCGCTGGGCCAGCGGACGGTTACACTGTTACCGTCCGCTGGCCCAGTGGAAAAGTCATAATAGGGAGCCAGGAATACCGCTGGCAATGGCGGTATTCTGGCTCCCGCAGCCTCGGCGGTCTTTTTTCAAGACCGCCGAGGTTGTAATGACCCCCTAAATGTTCTCTAGTTTCCTAAACTGGTGTGGGATTTTTCTTGTGTTTTGTTTTTATTTTATTACTGTTTGCATGCTGCATAAATATTTTACAATTTTCTTCTAAGTTAGGCCTGACTGCTTTTGTGCAAAGCTACCAGCGGGTTAAGCACAGGTTAATTTACTGCCACTTTGTGGTTCATCCTGACCAGGATTGTGGCTGTTGCTTGAGAAGATCTCACTCAAACCCTCAACCAACAACCATAAGTCTCAAAAGTGGGTTCTATATCAAACCACTTTCTTCTAGCTCCAAGTTCTTTATGACCATGTAATGGAGCGCTCCACAGAGCACTTGAAAGACTTCTGTATGGCTAGGCTGGTGTCTGCATAACTGCCAGTGTCCCAGAGGTTTTGGACTCCTCTCATCTCAAGAAGAGCAGCTAGCAAAGGGTCAGCAGCTTTAAAGAGACCATGGCAAGACCTGCTCATTCACATTTACATATTAGGATACCTAGGAAACAGAAGCCTTTGTTCACGTGGCCAACTTTAGCCAACTTTGTACAAAGCCAGTGGGATTGGAACCTTGTCCAGGAACTAATTGTGTAAATGAGGAGAGGTCTGTTCATTCACTAGACAAACTCCAAGCTAAGACACTTGCCACCTCCAAGGTCAAAAGAGGTCTACTATGTTGCACTTTGCTCAGAATAGTCCACAGTGGAATTACCTGTATTAAGGCAAACAGGGTGTTCAGCTTATGTGTGATGTTCTACCCTTAAAAAACATAGTTCTCATTGGCTAGGGAGTGCCTGTGACCTGTGTGGAGATGTGAGGGACTGCATATGCTTCCACTCATACCCAACACTAAGAAGTGAACTCCACGAGTCAGTTGCCTAACCTCCTGTGTGGCTATAGGGACACAACAAGCTGCAAGAGGCCCTTTCCTCTAGTGAATAGCTGACTAGTAGCAAATGGACCAGGACTGGATCCTCTGTGTGGCCTCCATAGGTGTGAGTCCTGACCTTTAAGTGCTGTTCCTGATGTGCTGCAAGCTTCAGGAGAAATAAGGAGCAACTGGTCCAGAAAGTCTGAGAAGTTAGTGATTAGAAAATGTTTGTACTTTTAAGACCTCTGGAGATTCAGTGTTGATTCCAGATTCCAGAGTTGCCCCACTTGATGATTTTGAGGTTCAAAACGAGACTAATGGCCTGATTTAGAGTTTGGCAGACAGGTTACTCCACCATAAACATGAGAGTTATCCCATCTATTATTGTTACAAGTGCATTAGATCATATGACCCTTGTAATAGGCCAGGTAGGATATCTGTCACATTTTGATGGAGTATACCTTTGTCAAACTCTAAATTTAGGCCCTTAGTCCAAAGGTGAAAATCCTGACCAGGACAGGGCGTGAAAAGTGTCAGACTGGTGAGAGGTTTGTAACTGATCTTAAATTTGAATTTTTCATTTTGGAGCTTTCCCTGCTAAAACCAACAGCTTCAGCGAGACCTCATCCAATGGCTATCCAACTTTAACAGGACTTCAATGGATACAGTCATCAATCTAGCTCCACTATAGGATTTAATCTTCAGAGACTGAGAGAGAAGCTAGAATCTTTGCCCAGGATGATCCCTTTGGTTTATTAGACCCCTGTTCCTATATCATTGGCCTGAAATCATGCTTAGGACCTGGGCATTCATTAACAGCCCTTCTGACACATTCTAAAGCCCTCAGTTTTTTAAAATAATTTTTGGTCAGTGTTCTAATTAGCATTTTCTCTGTTTTGTAAAACTGGTTATAGTATTTTTTTGTGCTGTGTTTTGACTTTTTACTGTTTTGGTATTGCAAAATACTTTGCACAATTTCCTTAAGTTAAGTTAGGGTGCTTTGGAGTTGAGCCCAGGTTTATGTATTGAACGTGTGTGTTGGATCTGACATAATTTTTGACTTATTACTTGAGAAGGACTTTCATCCTTCCCAACTAATGACATTTTTTCTTACAGGAATACACACCTCCTGTGTGCAGGATTATTATAAAGGTGTGTCGGAAACTTCAAGCCAGTGTGGCAAGATTTCTTTACTGGATTCCATGGTCTGCACACCAGTGGTGATGAGAAACTCTTTGTGTTCAGTGTTCCAGTATAGACAGCCAATTCCCTTTTCCACATTTGGGGTCAGGAAAATCAGAGGTTCACTTGAGAATGCTGGGGGGGGGGCTGTCTGGACTCCTGTTCTTGGGAGTGAACCATGTGCCCATGAAGAACTTGAATGAGGGAAATGCTGCTGAGAAGTGGGGCTTTGAAGTAGTTTAGGCAGGAAGAGCAAAGGTGGGGCTGTACACCAGGAAAAGATCAGCAGCATTTTGCAAGGGCAAGTCAGAAAAGGCCTGAGATGTTGCAACTACATTAGGCATATGGGTAGCCCTATGGATGGAGGGAACGAACAAAGTTAAGTCTGTTCAGGTTACATCAAAGCTTCCAAGTGCAGCAAATCTGCAAAGCACTGAAATAAATTATCTAAATGCCACAAAGCTCTGAGGCATCACAAGAAACCAAACATCTCTCAGCAGTCTAGATAAGAGGCAAGTCAATGCGCTAGAGTAGAGCCACAGAGAACGAGAGGGCCGATATAAGGAACTAAGGGCTTGATTTAGAGTTTTATAGACAGAGTATGTGCCGTCACCATAGCAAAGTACTTTACTTCCACAACAGCCAGGGTACTCTACCTGCCTAACTCAGAGAGGTTCACCGACTCCTGCAGATATCTCTTACATTTCCCAGAACCGCTGTCATGGCAATTCTGATAAACGTATTGACTGTTTGATGGGTGGCTCCATCAACATGATGGAGTTGTACATCAGACTTTCAAACTGTTTTTATTTTCATAAATGAAATCCCATAACAGGATTTTGTTTCTGAAAATAAAAAAGCCATGGTCTTTTTCCTGTGGTGCGGGGTAATTTTTTCATTTTTCACTGCCCCTTATAGTGACAGACAGTCAAAATGTTTGATTTACCCATCCATTTTAATTAGGGAGGGCAGACAAATGGCAAAAGCTCCAACAAAGGTTTCACTCAGTCGACCTGTAAGAGGTGTATATTGTGGGAGGAGGCTACTCTGTGTTTCAACATACTGAAAGTCCACTTAACTTTATAATGAAGTGTGAGGACCTCCAGTTTGGCAGGCAGCATAATCTGTCACTTTTGCAAAGGACTACTCTCTTCTCCAAAGTCTAAATAGGGCCCTAAGTACTCACCAGTGATAGACACTTAGCTGTTTTGGGTTGTGGTGTTTTTCTGGTCCAGCAGAACATTCCTAATCTGCAAGATTGACCAAGATTTGAGTACATGATCACCTCTACAACTGGTGCTGTCACTGCTCACATCTCCTGGCCACAAGTAAGTTCTAACTGTGGTTCCGTCAGCGGAATTTTGTGTAATACTATAACTATTTAATCTCTGTGTCACATGAGGTATTAAGGCAGAAGCCACCTTTGATTTTTCTATTTCATATGCAATATGCCATTATTTTGTTCTATTAGTTGATGAGTCCTTGGGGCCTTAAACATTAACCTGCATTCTCCGCAGTCAAGTACTATATCAGGTTGACTGACAACACAGGCTGCAAAGGGATTTTACAATTAAATATTATTAGCCATCACACTATGAGTGTTTTGTGTAAACACATCGGCTCCGAGAGTGCAGACATTATTTCAACTTTGACAGTCTTGGTCAATTGTGATCGGTACATTGTTTCTACAATATTAGTTTTGTAGTTTGCCCTCACATGATTGATTGGATCTTTTTGAGTTTATGTGAGGCGGTTTACTATAGAGGGCTTCACCCTCAATATCGCGCCTACGAGATGCTTAGTTTTGTTAGTGATTAAGCTCAATTAATGGCTGGTTCCATCAACTACATTATTCTGGCCAGAACTGGGACAGAATAGGGTGCAATATTTATTGCACCTGGCATGCTCCGATGCCACAGTAATTAGAAAATATTGAGTGTGAAAAATGGCATAAAATTATGATTATTGCCTTCAAAAATAGTCTCTGACATTTCAGTTATGGAATTTACCACACAAAATGTTCTTACTGCATCAAATTAGCATCTTCCACTGTTTACTGAATCTTTACCTGCAGAAATTTACTGAGGAAAAATCTTAGGAGTATAGTGTTTATCATCAATTAATTGCCACAAAGCTGAAAGGATCAAATGGATAGATCCAGATTTAAACCATGGAAGGGGTACCAGTATGCATGTTCAAAGGTAAGATGGAATACAGATTCTGTTACTATATTGGGGTATGTGACAGTTCACGTTGGAAAAACTTACTTAGGGCCATATGTACAAACACATTTTCCCATAGACATAGAATGGGTAAAACCCTTTGCTACATCTGGCCCTTAGTGACAACTCAATCTAGTAGGATGAAAAAACTGAGGGGTCCCTCAAAGGGGCATGGCTGATGAAATTAAGGATCCAGAGAAGATGGCGGTTTACCTGTAGCTTTCCGGAGGATGCCGGGGCCTTTCTCATCACATTGGCGGCTCCTCTTCTTGCTTCTCATCATAACAACCTTGGACGAGCATGTAAGCCATAAGAGCATTGTATTTTTCTATTTTGACACAGAGCGGAGCTCGCACTACCTTAATACAATATGCTATGCATTTCCTTATTGTAGTGGCCGCAATTTTGCCTCAGAGCTAATGTTGGAACGCTGAGGAAGATGGAGCGTACTTAACAGGAAAAGCCATTTTATATTTTTTCTGATATATCTGCTTGCTACAGTGAGCATATTCCTGCTATCCATTCACTAAATATCACCTCCTCTTCACTTTAAATGTTGCCACAAGCAGTGTTATATACAAATATACTTTTATTACTAATGCTGCTTGAAATTATTTATGCTATATGGGCAGAGTGGAAAATTCATCTAAAACGCATGTCAAGCATTTGGCTGAGTCTTTAAAAATGTATTTGTTTTATTCCCTGTGTACCTAGTTACCCAGAATATTTGGCGATGGAGGTACCCTGTTCTTCGGGGGCTCATAGTTTGTACTCCTCCCCTGATACTGTTCCATGACCTTCCATGACTAGGAAATCCTCCACAAAAAAGATGCAAAAGGACCCCCCATGTCCCACTAACTCATCATCAGGGGCCTCAAAGGACCTTTTATCTGAAGAAATTAGAGCTTTGCACTCTTCTAAGGAGGGAACTAATGCTAAACTCCAATCCCTTGATGACAGATGGTACAGGATGGAGGAACACATTTGCAACTTCAAACCTGAGTATCCTTACTTCAAAAACAGGTTGACGATTAGAAAAATAGAAACAGAAGGAATAATTTAAATATTGATGGGCTGCCGGAAGGTTCTGAAAATATTTCATTTTTCAAAATATTTCTCCCTCAACTACTTCACTAACCAGAATCACCTTTCGAAATTACCGAGAGCCCACAGACTAGGTCACCTACCTACTACTGATTCTGCGCTACTTCCAAGAAACCTAGAGGCTTTAACCTTTACTTTCTTGAATTTACCGACCTGCTTAAGGTTCTCTCAGCAGTAAAAGCATTGAAGATAATTTCTTGGTTGCAACAATATTTATTTCTCACAGGATTAAACTAAAAGTACTTCAGATATTACCAAATAATGTTTGTCCATGAGACTAGTTGTTCTATCCCTCAGCACTTGTTTTGTTTTTTTCCATCCATGTCTTTCCAAAGTGACTTATAAAAACAAGACATATACTTACAAGAATCTATCTCAATTGACAACATTTCTTCAAGACTGTAGGATTAAAACTATGGATACTTCTAGATCTGTTAAGCCTTGAAATGTTTACTTCAATTTAGTGGTCATTGTTTGAATTAGCTCTTCTTTTATTATGTTGTTTGCTTCCACTTCCATGCACCGCTTAACCTGTTTTTCTTAAATTCTTGGATATGAAGGTTATCATATTATATGCTCTTTTATATTAATATTATTTTTCTTTTCACAGATACTAATGTTCCTGTTTGAACTGTGCTGTCTTTCATTTGCACATGTTCAACAAGTTTCCCTGTTGTCCCCTCCATGTAGCTCGATTGTTTTGTCTCTTCCAAATGGTTTCACCACTCTCCTTTGACATTATCTTTATGTGTGTTTTCTTTCCCACATATGTTTTCCATTATGTTTCTCATTCTTTGTAATACCCTTTGCTACTTTCTTTCTTCCTCTCCTTTTTCATCCTCTGTTCTCTTACCATTGTGTCTCTTCTTTCTTCCTTTTCCTTCTTTTCCTACATCATTTCTTCATAATTGGTCCACACTACTTGTTTATTTCATGTCACTGGACATTTTGTCTAGTATTACCTTCTTATGACTATACAAATTGTTCCTGGTAATGTTAAAAGATTGTGGGCCTGATTCTAAGCTTGGCGGGCGGCGGTAGCCGCCCGCCCGGCGGGAACCGCCAGAAGACCGTACCGCGGTCAAAAGACCGTACCGCGGTCAAAAGACCGCAGCGGTCATTCTGGGTTTCCCACTGGGCTGGCGGGCGACCACCGAAAGTCCGCCCGCCAGCCCAGCGGGAAACACCCTTCCCACGAGGACGCCGGCTCAGAATGGAGCCGGCGGAGTGGGAAGGTGCGACGGGTGCAGTTTCACCCGTCGCGAATTTCAGTGTCTGCTTTGCAGACACTGAAATTCTTTGTGGGGCCCTCTTACGGGGGCCCCTGCAGTGCCCATGCCATTGGCATGGGCACTGCAGGGGCCCCCAGGGGCCCCACAGCACCCCATACCGCCATCCTGTTCCTGGCGGGTGAACCGCCAGGAACAGGATGGCGGTATGGGGTGTCAGAATCCCCATGGCGGCGCAGCAAGCTGCGCCGCCATGGCGGATTCCCATGGGCAGCGGAAAGTCGGCGGTACACTGCCGGCTTTCCGCTTCTGGCCGCGGCTGTACCGCCGCGGTCAGAATGCCCGGCGGAGCACCGCCAGCCTGTTGGCGGTGCTACCGCCAACCTCTGCCCTGGTGGTATTTACCGCCAGGGTCAGAATGACCCCCTGTGTTCTTTAATTCAATGTCAATGTGTTTTAACTCACCTCTTACAACTTAATATGGATATTGCTCTTAGACAAGAATCACATCTCACTGAATCAGAATCTTTGAAACTGTAATGTTTTCTTTTTACCAGTTAATGGTAAAAAGAATAGTACTGAGAGAGCATAGTTTAAATATTACATACATTAGATGTGAATTCCTTATACTTAACGAATACTGCATTGATAGTCATAAAAATATTATTCATTTGAAATGTATTCTAACGTACTTATAATAGAAGAGAATTATTGTATGCATACACTAATGTCAATTATAAGAAATGATTGCTTATATTATGATTAATTGAATACATTAACATTTACGAAGATTGCATTTATTAGAACCCATAAGCCTTAAGTTAGTGTGAGTCGAAGAATTTGCTGTGTAGCTCTCATATTAAAGCATATTTTTCTGCTTTTCCAGTGTGCTGACTAGCAAAAGGCCATGACCCAGCATGTGTTCTTTTCTTTGTTTTATGTTGCAAAGTGAGACATTTTCTCACTCGAATGCTAGCTGCTTAAGTATAAGTTTTATACGTTTTTGCAACATTTACTGAAACATCCAAGGACGTTCAACCATGGAAAACAGAACTTTTGACCCTAAGAATGTGCCAGAGAATGAAGTAACCCCAGATGTGCCACCTACGAAAAACGTCAATTGTGAAGACCAATCAAAATGTTATGAATTATCATGAAATGACAAGTGCATTACTTAATGTATAATTTGATAGGTTAAAGATAGTGGGGTGTAATGACTATCCAATAGAATTTTGGGGGAAGGTATCACGAAAAAGGGATAAAAACTCATGACACAGAAGACTCGAGAGATCTAGGTAGGGAATGATATTGATTGCATCCAGAAACTCTGTCACTCTGTCTGGTGACTTGAGACTTAATAAACCATCCTCACCCTTTAGCTTGCCCCATTACACTTTCTTCCTTATGAGGGAAGTGTCCCCTGCCCTTAGACTAGATAGACTGACGACGATCCAACTGATGTCCTGAAGACGAAGTCTGAACCTGTATGCTGACTCATTCCGAGGAGGGTAATTATGACAGTTGCTCTTGTAATTTGTCCATTTGCTTTTCCTTTCTAGGTACCAACTGCTGTATTTTCGATTAGAGACCTTAGTTAGATGTTTTCCAAAATCGATGTTCTAAATTGTTTTGCATGAAGTCCAACATGCTGATGCTAATTAGTGGATAGGCTAGGGTTCACCCCGACTGACGCAACGAACGTGACTGACACTGTGCTATGCTGAACTGAGACGTATATGCTGTTCCACGTACTTGATTTGTGTATATATCATATATTAGTGGTTTAATGTTTGTGATCTTCGCATTGTCAAAATCTTATCATAATTGCCATATCGTGACTATGCTCTTTTGCTTTTTGGTTTTGAGATTAATACATTTGCTATTAGATTGTAATCAATAGGGAATAAAATTCACAAAACTTCAATAAAGGTGTGGTTATTCATGACTGAAAGGTCATGGTTGCGCCGATAGTTTTAACTAATGTCTAAACTGAAATATATTGTGGTGATATATGTTGATGATATTATTGATATATTGTTTGACATATTGATCAATTACCTCGTCTTACGGTGTCTCACCACTGGGTCAAAAGATTCATCGGCCTAAAACGAGTCCTAATGTGTATAACTTGACATAAAAGGACGCGTTGCCAGTTCTGGTAGCAGAGCGACGGTTTGGCCCTTGGGGGCCCTAAAACGGAGATTCATTGTTTAATTTGTTTTTCTGCGATAATGCAATTCGGAGGTATGATGGGTTTCTAAACTCGCCATGGCTTTTCTGGGATCTCGGAACCTGCCTAAATGAGTTGGGAATGTTCCCGGCGCCATAATGTATGTGGTTAGGGTTCTTGGGCTTGCCTAAGCTTATGCATTTTGCAGGTGATTGTGAAAATTTGTGTGTATTTAGGCCAAATTAAGTGTTGTTTAGCAGGAGTAGGTGTACTCCACAGTATGAGAGTAGGGAAGTCGGCGTACTTCATGTGAATGTAGCGCTTGTTGCTCAAAATTATCCACGTGGTTGGTTGTTGTGTACGGACCTGTCTAGGTCTAAGACTCCGGAGTATGAAAATAAATGTGGTCTATGTTGTAATCTGTGTGGTTTAATAGGTCAATTGGGCGTGGTTGACAAGTCGAGTTTGAGTTATAACGCATTTATGAAACCTTCGATGGAGATTTGACAAATTCTAAAGTGCACTAGAAGGAGTCATTGACAAGTCGAGAGTAGAATTTGCGGGCCGAATTCTGCTTGCGTACGCGGGAACTGATAAGGAGAGAGTAGCGGCTGAGGCTTCAAGTGAAATCTCTGTAAAGTTCTGAAGCAAATGTGTTATCCTTCCTGTAGTAAACCGACAGATTTGTGTTGTCTTTTAAGGTACTCGCAATAATTTGCATTAGTTTGTGTGAGTTGTAGGGTTCAGTGAGGAGCGGACAAGCCACAAGACTTTGTTGCAAAAGACTACAGTGACCACAGTTGAACCCGAGAAAGAGAAACAAGACGAATACCTGAACCTTGTACGACTAGGGGCAGAAGCTGTCGAGTTAGTGGAAGGGACAATGGGAGTAAATAGATTCGAATCATACACAGAAGCAGAATTAAGATACCTGTGTCCCAAAATTACCAAGGAGGTAGGTAAAGAACATCAGAGATTGGCAAACTTAGCAGACAAATACAATATCGATATCGGAAACACTAAACAGTTGAAAAGAAGTTACGGATTAGATTTCGATTCAAAAGATTTTGAACGCATGAGATCTGCAGGCATAAAAGCACATTTGAGAGAATTGTTGCAGAGTGCACAAATTTGGGGTGCATTGGAGAATTGGGAAGGCCGATGGGCAAAGAAAAGAGATAAGGGAAAGAGTGATAGTCCAGGGTCTAATCAAGCTAGGACCTCACCTGATTTAGATTCGGTAAAAATATTACCCATAAAAGAGAGACAGCTGGTGGTGTTTTAGTACATGTGCCATGGACTAGAGGAGACATTTTATCTTTTACAAATGATTATCCTAGGCTAAGAGAGAAGCCGATCGAGTGGTATCAACAAACGTATAGGTTTGTGAAACTTGCAAAACGTCTCTGGGAAGACTTGAATACTTTGTTTGAGATCATTGTTCCGCCTGATTTGTGGCTCGAGTGCAAGAGAGGGGTAGATTGGCCGACAAAGGAGCCGGCAAGAGATAAGGTGACCGGAGCACCTTCAGAAGAGGTGATGAAATATTATCATAAAGTGATTGAGTTTTTTAAACAGAAGGTGTCGCCGAAGGTGACTGATTGGCAGAAAATCGACCGGACCTCTCAAGAGGTTAAAGAGTCAATTCATGCTTATTACGAGAGATTGTTGAAAGCATTTAAGCATTACAGTGGTACTGAGACAATTGAACCAAAAGACATGAATCACCTTGTGTTTAGATTCGTCGAAGGATTGAGACCAGAAGTTAGTCAAATGATTAAGAATCATTTGATCTGTTGGCAGGCTAAACCGATTGATGAGGTATTGCAGTATGCACAGTACTGTAGTGATGAGGTCGAATTGAAGCAGAAAAAGTTGAAAGAAAAGGTGATGGTGATGCAGATAAGGGCTGCACAAGCTGGAATACAGGGAAATGGAGTTCAGCAGATGATACAACAACAACATCCGCAAATGAATGGTCTGTTTCAGGCACAACCAAGAGGCAGAGGTCGAGGGTTTGTGAACCGCGGTTCGGACATGAATAATGTTGTTATTCAAAATGACGTTCAAGGAGCGAAAAGGATGTCGCCATGTCACGCGTGCGGGGGCGTGGGGCACTGGAAATGGGAGTGTCCGAATGTGGTGCAGTATGGTGCAGTCCAGCAGAGCACTAATGTTGGTACATTACAAAATTCACGAGGTCCAAAGATGAGACATCAAAACCCGAATTTTCAGAATAATTTGGTACAAATGCAAGGGGTACAGCCTATGCAGCGGATGCAAATGCCGCGTTTTCAGTCAATACAAATGCAACCAGTGCAACAGCAGATTCCCATGGTGCCTAGACAGCAAATGCAATTACCAATGGCTCCGATGGGACTGCAACAGGTGATGCTTCCTCAGCAGGTCACAGGTCAGGTAACAAATCAAAATAACACTGTACAACAGTTTCCATTACGAGGTGAAAATGTCATGAATGAGGATTGGTCAGATGATAGCTCAGACAGTGAAGAGTGCAGGCTTGCAGCATCCCTAGAGGTGGATCAGAGAGGCCCATATGTAGAGGGAAAAGTGATGGGCTATAAGGTTTCATTCTTGGTTGACACAGGAGCTACATGCTCTACAGTTCGAAGTGCAGAAGTCCCAAGATTACCTCTCTCAGGGCGAACCATACGAGTGGTTGGAGTAGCAAATCAGTACCTGACTAACCCGATTACTGATCCGGTGCAAGTTGAAATCGGCAACTTCCAAGGGCTGCATAGATTTGTTGTATGCGATTCAAGTCCAGTATCCTTACTAGGAAGGGACTTAGGGCCAGATGTAGCAAACTGTTTGCGAGTCGCAAACGGCGAAAATCGCTGTTTGCGAGTCGCAAACGTGTGTTTGCTATGCAGAAATGCATTTTGCGAGTCAGAACCGACTCGCAAAATGCATTTCCGACTCGCAAATAGGAAGGGGTGTTCCCTTCCTATTTGCGAGTCGCAGTGGTATGCAATTCTATTTGCGACCGCGTACGCGGTCGCAAATGGAGTCGCAGTTACCATCCACTTGAAGTGGATGGTAACCCACTCGCAAACTGGGAGGGGTCCCCATGGGACCCCTTCCCCTTTGTGAGTGGACCCAAAAATATTTTTTCAGAGCAGGCAGTGGTCCAAGGGACCACTACCTGCCCTGAAAAAATCCGAAACTAAAGGTTTCGTTTTTTTTTCTAAGTGCAGCTCGTTTTCCTTTAAGGAAAATGGGCTACACTTTGAAAAAAAAAACTGCTTTATTTAAAAGCAGTCACGGACATGGAGGTCTGCTGTTCCCAGCAGGCCTCCATCCCCGTGAGTGCCCAGAGTCGCTATGGGGGTGCAAATTGCGACCCACCTCATTAATATTAATGAGGTGGGACTTTGCGACCTGATAGCGACTCGCAGACGGTGTCTGAGACACCATTCTGCATAGCAAATTGCGAGTTGCAATTTGCGAGTCGCTCGGACTCGCAAATTGCAAGTCGCAATTTGCCGTCTTCCTACATCTGGCCCCTACTGTGTAAGACAAAATGTTCGATTACCTGTTCCAACGATGGAATTGAAGTACAAACAAATAGTGACTGTTGGGTTATACTGTGTGTGGAATGTTAGTGATGTATTGATTGCTTAGCAACATGTGGAATGTGGTGGGAGGAAAAGATCTGGCAAGGCAGTTGCCCATCTTGTACTGCCAGGGTTGGTAGCATCCTGCTTAATGGAATAAAGCATTGGAAAGAAAAGACTTGGAACCGTGTCTTTCTCAGTGGCGACGAGGATGGGATTGCGATATTATCAGTGAGCCAACCCTGGCATAGGAGGAGAAGCCTTGAGATGTCTTCTGGACTTTGTGGGCAGTGACTGGACGTTATTTTAGACGTTGGTGGAAATCTTCTACTGCATTTTATATGATTTATGGATTTATTGGAGTGCAGTGTCATAGACATACCCACGGCAGACCTTATGTTTTAAAAGGATTCATGTTAACCGATGACAACGCCGCCTGCGCTGTGAAAAGCGTGTAATGACTTTGTGCTACTGCGAGTGCGGGTAAATTAAGCTTGCTCTGGTCAAACTAAGCCCCGGTGCTAACAAGCATCTGATCTCAAGGTATTTCGGCAACGAGAATCTAAAGCTTAACTTCTCATGTTTGCCGCGCGGTAACTGCTTGTTACCTTTCAAGTTTGTCATGAAAAGCGTAGTTGGCTGTCTGTGTGCAGAGACCGTTTTTCAGAGGCAGAACTGGAACAGCCCAGTCTCCAGGACGACGGAGAGGACACGAGACGGAGAAGACGCGAGAGAGCGCGTCACTATTGTGTGTGCCGCAAGGGCAACCAGCTGTAGAAAGAAGGCCGACGGTCGCAAAACAACGTGGACGGCGTAAATTAAATGTGAGGAAGCGCGTCAGATCTGCGTGTTGTGAGCAACCAACTGGAAAGTGAAGCGGTGCTTGCTGAGAGTGGAGGACGCCCTGAACAGTGAAAAATCTGGAAAGTGGGAATATCGTCGTACTTCAACGTTATTGTTGACTGGGGGGTCAGCGCCACTGTGTTGGAGTTGGACAATATTTTTTTCCATTCAATGTAGAATGTGGATTTTGACTTAAATTGTGCAGAGTGAGTTACAGATTAAGTAATATAATACATTGTATTTAGTCTGTGGTAACAAAGTAATTGGACACTTGTACGGTGAAATCTCAGTGTAAACCATGCAAGCTATAGCACCTCCACCTACGTTTTTACCTCTTCCTGGGGAGCCTGTTATGCCATGGGAAGATTGGCGAGAGGCTTTTGAAACATATTTAGAAGCCTTGGGTGGAGCTATTTTTACAGCAAAAAGGAAATTAGCTTTGTTAAAACATAATTTGGGCGTGGAAGGGAGGAAAGTGTTGAAAGCTCTACTGTGTGGTGAAGGTCTTGAAAATGGGGAGGGGTCTGATGAAGAGGTTGATGGTGAGGATGTGTATGTAAGGGCCATGGGGGCATTAGAAAGTCATTTTAGCAAAAAAGTGAGTATAGTGGTGGAACGCCACAAATTCTTTTCGAGAGCGCAAGCGCAATGTGAGTCTGTGGATCAGTTTGTAAGTGCGTTGAGAACATTAGCAAATACATGCAAGTTTAAGGACCTACACGAGGAAATAATTAGAGACCAATTGATAAATCGTACTAGAAATATAAAAATTCAGGAAAAACTCTTGAGTTTAAAAGATCCTTCTTTGGATGAGGCTATTGTTGTTGCGAGACGTATTGAAGATACATCACGTTATATTAAGGAATTGGGAAAACACAATGTCGATAATGTGACCCCTCAGGAAGTGGACAAGATCAAGAGTACTAAGAATGAAAGCATATTTGAAGGAAAAAAAAAATGTTATAGATGTGGTAGCATGAAACATCTGGCATTTTCTGGAAGTTGTCCAGCGTCGAATGCTAAGTGTTTCAATTGTAATAGAATGGGTCATTTTTCCAAAGTTTGTAACCAAAAGAAAAATGTAATCAAGAAGAAAAGTGTGAATTGTGTGCAGGCTGACGGTAAAAAGTTAGAAAAGACGTATTCTGATGAAGAAGGTGATGGTGTGCAAGTATTGATGCTAAATGCTGTTACTGAAGAGGTCTCAGTTGAGAACAACGTGATGTTACTTGAGAATGGGTGTTACAGACCACCGAAGTGTAGTGTAAATCTGAATGGAGTAGCAATTAGCATGTGGGCGGATTCATGTTCTCCATATACGCTGATTAATAGAGATACTTGGCTTAGGTTAGGAAAGCTGGAATTATCTGAACCCAAAGTTGGATTGGTAGGTTATGGAGGTACCAAGATATCGGTTGTAGGGTATTTTCAAGGGAGTCTAAATTTTAAACAGAGGGAAATAACATGTTGTGTGTATGTGGTGGAAAGAGGCAGATGTTTGTTAGGGTGGAATGAACAAAGAGCATTAAACATTGTATTGAACCCGAACACCGAGGAACAAGTTCTGACTGTGTTACAAGAAAATCCTAATGCAGAAAAGTGGAAGGCGAAATTTCCTTTGTTATTTGGAGACAAGCTGGGTTGTCTGGAAAAATTTCAGCACAAGATTGTTTTAAGAAAAGGTGCGATACCTAAGGTGCATAAAGTGAGAGGAGTACCATTGATGCTTAGGGATGCATTGAAAACTGAATTGGCGAGATTATTACAATTGGGGGTGATAGAAGCAGTGGAGTCTTCAGAATGGTTGAGTCCAGTGGTACTGGCTCGGAAACCTAATGGCAAGATTAGGATGTGTGTTGATCTGAGAGATTTAAATGATAATATATGGATAGACAGACACCCTATACCAAATATAAATGAGTTGTTGGCCAGCATTCAAGGTGGAAAGGTGTTTTCTACACTGGATCTGTCTAATGCGTATCATCAGATTTTATTACACCCAGATTCGAAGCATCTCACTTCATTTATCACACCTGAGGGACCATTTCGATTTTTACGAATGCCATTTGGCCTGGCATCTGCCTCAGCGGTCTTTCAAAGGATAATGCAAAACTTGTTGGGTGAGGTTGAGAATGTAAGATTCTTTCAGGACGATGTGCTGGTATGGGCGGAAAGTGGAACGGAACATGATAAAGTGTTAGGGAAGGAGTGTTCAATTTTGGAAAGGGCAGGTTTGAGTGTTGAAATGAAGAAATGCAAGTTCGAGCGACAAAGTGTGGAGTATCTGGGCCACACAGTTTCTGGTGATGGAATTAAACCAAGGGTATGTCTGATGGAGGCGATAGAAAAAGCTCCGAATCCGAAGGATAAAGATCAGTTGAGGTCATTCTTAGGTCTAGCTGAGTACTATGCTAAATTTGTAAAGAATTTTGCGGACATCGCTCAGCCCCTACGCACACTGATGAAAAAGAACCAGAAGTTTGAGTGGTCGGATGGTTGTCAACAAGCGTTTGTTGAGTTAAAAAAGAGTATTGTCAATGCAGTGGAGTTGAAGCCATTTGTGACGGGCGACCATACGATCATATCCACAGATGCCAGCATGTACGGTTTGGGGGCTGTGTTGATGCAAGTGAGGAAGGGTAAGGAGTACGTGATTGCATTTGCCTCAAGAACGTTGAGAGGTGCAGAAGCCACTTATTCTGCGATTGAGAAGGAGGCTCTCGCTTGTTGGTGGGGCGTCCAGCATTTTAGGAATTATGTGTGGGGAAGAAGATTTGATCTACGAACGGACCATAAACCATTGGTGGACATTTTCACGACAAAGGGTGCCAGCCGTGCGTCACCACGTATAGCAAAATGGTTATATAGGTTACAAGAATATGACTTCGTTACTAAATATGTTCCGGGTGTGGCAGATGTGAATGCTGATTGTTTGTCTAGACTACCAATTGAGGGAACGGAGAACGACGAAGATGAGGATTGGGTTGTGGCAGATATACATGCTGTAGAATTGAAAGCTGTGGGGAAAGACGAGTGGAAGTCAGCAATGATGGAGGATGAAGTGATGCAAATAGTGAGGAGAAATTTGGATAGGCATTGGAGGGAGTTAGGAAGGGAGGTGGTGGATGTGTTAGCTAATTTTAAGAGTGTATTGTCGGAGTTATCTGAACAGGATGGGGTATTGAAGAGAGGTGACAGAGTGGTTGTACCGCATAACTTAAGGGAGAAAGTGTTAGGTGTTTTGCATGAAGGGCATGGTGGTATGTCCGGTATGAAGAGGAAGGCAAGAGTGGATTTTTGGTGGCCAGGTATGGACCGTGATGTTGAAAGGGTTGTTAGAAATTGTTTGAGCTGTGCGTGCAGTGACAAAACGCATGTGGGCAAGAGTACTCCTGTAATTCCCATTCCATTTCCGTGTGAGCCATGGAAGAAAGTGGGTATGGATGTGTGTGGTCCATTTGTTTTTGATGAAAATGGCAAAACCTTTGCTATTGTTATGATGGATTCCCACTCAAAATGGCCAGAGGTCAGTTTAGTGTGTGTTGTGAGATCAGGTGCGGTCGTTGAGTTTTGTGAGGAGGTATGGAAACGGGAGGGTTATCCTGAAGAGTTAGTAACTGACAATGGTCCACAGTTTACGTCGATCGAATTTGAGAATTATCTGGAGAGTTGTGGAGTAAAGCATGTTAAAACCGCCATCGCACATCCTAGAGAGAATGGACTGGTGGAAAGATTTAACAGGGTGTTGGGGGAGTGCATTCAGTTAGCATTGCAGAGTAGATTGAATTGGAAGAATTCCCATTCCATTTCCGTGTGAGCCATGGAAGAAAGTGGGTATGGATATGTGTGGTCCATTTGTTTTGGATGAAAATGGCAAAACCTTTGCTATTGTTATGATGGA
This sequence comes from Pleurodeles waltl, assembly GCF_031143425.1. NCBI lineage: Eukaryota > Metazoa > Chordata > Amphibia > Caudata > Salamandridae > Pleurodeles > Pleurodeles waltl. The sequence continues at coordinate 846,956,489 of NC_090449.1, forward strand.
TTACCACTCAAAATGGCCAGAGGTCAGTTTAGTGCGTGTTGTGAGATCAGGTGCGGTCGTTGAGTTTTGTGAGGAGGTATGGAAAGGGGAGGGTTATCCTGAAGAGTTAGTAACTGACAATGGTCCACAGTTTACGTCGATCGAATTTGAGAATTATCTGGAGAGTTGTGGAGTAAAGCATGTTAAAACCGCCATCGCACATCCTAGAGAGAATGGACTGGTGGAAAGATTTAACAGGGTGTTGGGGGAGTGCATTCAGTTAGCATTGCAGAGTAGATTGAATTGGAAGAAGGAAATCAAAGACATGTTGTGGAACTATCGTACCACTCCACATTCCCTTACTATGGAGACTCCGTTCATGTTATTGAAAGGAAGGAAACCCTGTACCAAAGCTGTGCCAGGGTGGATGGGCAAGGCAGGTAGGGGGAAGGTGAATGAGGAAAGCTTAATGAGTCGTGTGACGGAAATGCAAGAGAAATATGAAGGTAAGGGTACAGCTGGAGTGGCGGAACGGAAATTAGCTGTTGGTGATTGGGTGCGAACGAAAGTTTGGGACAGAACTAGGAAAGGGTCATCCAAATGGTCTGTGCCCAAACGTATAACAAAAGTGAGAGGGTATAGTGTGGTGTTAGATGATGGAAGGAGATGGAATGTGGATAGTGTGGTGAAATGTAATGAGTTGGAATTAAGGAGGTGGAAAGTGAAGGTAAAGGAGGGTGAGTTTGCAGAGAGGGGTGCAGAGTGGAAGAAGAGAGGTGTAAGAGTTGTGAAGAGGCCGGAGTATTTGAAAGATTATATAAGTTAAAATATACCAACATTGTTTATGTATGGCAATATGTTTTAATGGTTAATGATTAGTGGATTTCAACATATTAAGTATCTTTGTGTATTGTTATTTTTTTTATTATTTATTGTGTTTTTTGTGCTTATCATCATTATAGTTTTAATGTATTTTGTCAATTTTTAGGAAGGGAGATATGTTGGGTTATACTGTGTGTGGAATGTTAGTGATGTATTGATTGCTTAGCAACATGTGGAATGTGGTGGGAGGAAAAGATCTGGCAAGGCAGTTGCCCATCTTGTACTGCCAGGGTTGGTAGCATCCTGCTTAATGGAATAAAGCGTTGGAAAGAAAAGACTTGGAACCGTGTCTTTCTCAGTGACGATGAGGGAGATGAGAGTCATTTCATGGAGGAAGAAACAGGGACAAATGAAGATTACCCTTTGATTACCCTATATCCGATGCATACTTTGATTGACCTACCTGTTGAATTACAAGGGACAGAGAAAGTGTGGGATTTGACTGGGAAAGAAGTAGGATTAATAAAAGGAGTAGAACCAGTCAAAGTTCAGATAAAACCAAATGCAGTGTTCCCACAAGTGTCACAGTATCGCATGACCTAGGATGTCCTTATAGAAGTGTCACAAATAATTGCAGATTTTCTCAGACAGGGAGTTCTGAAAGAAGTCTTGAGCAGTCCATGTAACTCACCCATCATGGGTTTAAAGAAGCCCTGTGGAAAAATTTGAATTGTGCAAGACTTGCGAAAAATAAATGAAATTGTGATAAAATGCTGCCCTGTGGTACCCAACCCAGCGGTAATAATGTTCCAAGTTCCCTGTGATGCTGAGTGGTTTACCGTAGTAGATCTATCGCAAGCTTTCTTTACGATACCTCTTCATGAGGACAGCCAATTTTTGTTCAGTTCAAATTCCTGGATAAGGTATACAGTTGGTGCAGAATTCCTCAAGGGTTCTCAGAGTAACCATCCATCTTCAATCAGATACTGAAAAAGGATTTGGAACCTCTTGTGCTGCCTTTTAATTCAACTCTCGTGCAGTACATCGACGATTTGCTAATTGCATCCAAAACTAGAGACAGTTGTAAATACTACACCATTGCATTACTGAATCATCTGGGAAAGAATGGACACAAGGTGTCGCCCAGAAAGTTACAATATTGTCAGAAAGAAGTAAAATATTTGGGACATTTGATTGAGAAAGGGTCCAGAAGAATATCAAAAGAAAGAATAACAGCTGTTTTGCAGATGAATCCTCCAACAACAAAAAGAGATGTCAGGATGTTTTTGGGAATGGTGGGCTACTGTCGTCAGTGGATACCCAACTTCTCAATCATTTCAAAGCCATTAATAAAACTGACAGGAAAGGAAGTCAAGGATGAGCCATATACTATAACTTTGTCAAAAGAGGAGCTTGAATCATTTGTAGAATTAAAAGAATGCATGTGCAGGGCACCAGCATTGGGAATGCCAGACTACGAGAAACCTTTTCTGTTGTTTTGTCATGAACGTGATGCTTGTTCTTTGTCTGTCTTAACACAGGTCCACGGAGATGCAAATCGCCCTGTAGCATATTTTTCAGCTACTTTGGACCCTGTCGCAGCAGCCTTACCGGGTTGTTTGCTGGCAGTTGCAGCAGTTGGTCAGGGCCTTTTGCAATGTGAAGGCATAGTCATGGGATACCCTCTGACAGTAATGGTTCCACATTCAGTTGAAATTCTCTTGACACAAACTAAGACTCAACACATGACAAATGCACGTCTCACTAGGTATGAGACGATCATACTGGGGTCGCCGAATGTCACTCTCAAAAGATGCACTGTGCTGAACCTGGCAACTTTACTTCCCAATGAAAATGTTGAAATCAAAGATGGGTAAGTATTTGAACATGATTGTCTTGAGGTGACTGAGTTGTGCACCAAGCCTCGTCCCGATATTCAGGACACTCAACTAGAAGAAAATTATTGCATCATGTTTGTTGATGGGTCCTGCTTAAGAGATTCTGCAGGAACACTGAGAGCCAGTTACGCAGTATGTACCATAACTGGCATCGTCGAAGCCTCCTGGCTCGAGAGAGTGTTTTCTGCATAAGTGGCTGAATTAATTGCCCTTACTAAAGCATGCCACGCAGCTGTAAATTTGAAAGTCACTATCTATACTGACAGCAGATATGGATTCGGAATTGTGCATGATTTTGGCCAACTTTGGTCACAGAGGGGTTTTATGACCTCCTCTGGTTCTCCTGTAAAAAACGGTGAACAAATAAGAGATTTGTTACATGCGATTCAGTTACCTCAAGAAGTTGCCGTGGTGAAGTGTTGTGCTCACATCAGATCACAAGATTTTGGCGGTCATTCCCATGCGGTCACCGCCATTTGCCCGCTCCGCAGTCAAAAGACCGCGGAGGCCATTCTGGCTTTCCCGCTGGGCCGGCGGGCGCCCGCCAAAGAAGCGCCCGCCGGCCCAGCGGGAAAGGCCCTGCAACACAGAGGCCGGCTCCGAATGGAGCCGGCAGTGTTGCAGGGGTGCGACTGGTGCAGTTGCACCCGTAGCGATTTTCACTGTCTGCAATGCAGACAGTGAAAATCATGCTGGGGCCCTGTTAGGGGGCCCCTGCACTGCCCATGCCAGTGGCATGGACAGTGCAGGGGGCCCCAGGGGCCCCACGACACCCGTTCCCGCCATCCTGTTCCTGGCGGTAAAAACCGCCAGAAACAGGATGCGGGAAGGGGGTCGGAATCCCCATGGCGGAGCTGCTTGCAGCGCCGCCATGGAGGTTCAGCCCTGCCAGGGGTATCCTGGCGGGAAACCGCTGGATCCCCTTTTCTGACCGCGGCTTTACCGCCGCGGTCAGAATGGGCACTGAAGCACCGCCAGCCTGTTGGCGGTGCTTCCGTTGCCCGCGGCCAGAATGAGGCCCTTTGTGTCTATGGGAAATGGCTATGCAGATCAAGTCGCAAGATTTTGTGCATTGAACTGTATATCATTTAAAGAGCAGTGGGAATTGTTACCACAATCAGAGAATGATACGAGTCTAAATCTACCATTGCGAGTGGTTGATACCTTAGACGAACTGAAAACATTACAAGGTCGTGCTAGCAAAGAAGAAAAATGCTCTTGGCAAAGAATGCAATGTGTACAAAGAGCTGATGACTTATGGGTTTCAGAAGAGGGAAAGTTGGTCTTGCCAAATAGCCTTTTGTCACAGTTTGCCCGGCTTTATCATGGGGAGGCACATCTAGGAAGGGATGCCATGATGAGGTCCTTTAAGATTGATTGGTTCAATCCAAAATTCAGACATGCCGCAGAAATCACTTGCCACAGGTGCGTCATCTGTCAACAGATGAATGCTGGAAAAGGAACTGTGGTAACTTTGAGCCACATTGGGAGAGCTGGAGGTCCATTCAACAAAATGCAAATGGATTTTATTGAAATGCCTGTTTGTGGAGGATTGAAGTACGTGTTGGTGATTGTGTGTGTTTTCAGTCATTGGATTGAGGCATATCCCACACGTAGGAATGACAGTCTTACAGTTGCAAAACTACTACTCAGGGAACTGATACCAAGATTCGGGTTTCCGGTTTCTATAGAATCAGATAGGGGAAGACACTTTGACAATGAGGTGATTAAACTTCTGTGTGCTGCACTCTACATTGAACAAAAGCTGCATTGTAGCTATCGCCCTGAAGCATCAGGACTAGTTGAGCACATGAATGGTACTCTGAAATCAAGAATGGCAAAAATGTGTGCAGCAACAAACATGAAATGGCCAGATGCCTTACCTCTAGTACTGATGTCTATGATAAATACCCCAGACAAGAAAACGGGACTGTCCCCCATGAAATCCTCATGGGCAGAGCTATGAGATTACCAGCAGTACCTGCAAATGCACTAGTGAATATTACAGATGATATGGTGTTGGATTACTGCAAAGGTTTGGTTGACGTAATTCGCTCTTTTTCTCACCAGGTGGAAGCTAACACGTTGCCACCAATTGGCGATCCAGGCCACTCTCTGCAAGCTGGAGATTGGGTGGTTGTCAAGAAGCACGTGAGAAAATCGTGTTTAGAGCCACGTTGGAAAGGACCGTATCAAGTAATATTGACGACCACCACTGCTGTGAAGTGTGCCGGGGTTCCCAACTGGATACATGCCAGTCACACGAAAAAGGTAACGTGTCCTGTTGAAGAGGAACTTGAAGTATCCGGTACAGCTACTTCAGGAAGAGAAGTCTCAGAGTCAGAGAACAGTCAAGAAGGAACTGAGACTACTGGAGAGCCCACTGAGAACAGCCTTGTCCCTCAAGCTATCAATGAGTTCGAGAGAGGTGACAGAGTGCCTATCTCAGTAGAGGCAGCAGGAGAACTAAGCCGAAAACGGGTTAGAGTCTGAACCCAACATAGAACCAGAAGAAGAAGGAGAAACTATAGATACAAATCAAAAAGTGTCAGAGTCTCCCGAACCGGTTGCAGGTCCTTCAAGAGAAAACACCATATCACAAGAGGAGGGTGCTGTCCAACGTCCTGAAGGGAAACGTCGAGAAAAGACACATAGAGGCGATAATTGGCCAGACAAGTCGCATCCTAAAATAAGAGAGGTATCGAATGACACCATAATAGAAGAGAGTGATACCTCACAAGCAGATGATCTGAGTGAAGGAGAACAACAAGGTGAACGAAGATTAAAGAGAAAAAGAATTGCGAACAGAAGATACACAGGTCCTGAATGGGCGTATGCTACAACATCTGAATGGCAACAAGAATTCCTAGCATTCTGTTTTGATCGAGAAGTACCAGGCCAGTATTACGGTACCTGAACAAAACTCAAGGAAGACTTGGCTAAGTTTGAAAAATCTTGAAAACTGGAAAAAGAGACTCTATAAATTACTGGAAGTGACACAAAATCCGGAATTGACTTTTAAAGAAACCTGATTATGAAAAGCTGCTAACCTGAATTGACAAAAAGGGTCCTGGAGTGAGTGAAGACGCTGTAAAAAAAAATCCGCAGAGGTTTATTCTTAAGCTGATTGTCAATCTGCTATTCTGATTCTATATAAACATGGCTTATAATAGAAATAGTAGCAAAGGAAGTAAGGTGTGTGGTTGGTTAGGCCTTATAATAGGTGTTGTGTGTGCAGTGATAATTGTAGGAGTGAACGTGGAATGCCGTGGAGAGAGAAAGTAACTATTAACGCAACTTCAAAACCTGAGACTACTACTAAACTTACACCATGGGAGAGATTTGAGCAAGATGCAAGACATATGCATGAGGGAACTAATGCAAAAGGGGAACTTTCTACTAATTTGTTCTATCGCTTAGCTAAAGAGCATGATATAAAAATAGTTAGAGGATTCTTTGAGCCAACACTTACATTTGGAACTGCTTATGCACATCGCAATAATTTGACTTGCTTATTGTCACATGTAGAAAAAAGCTTTTTAGATCACACAGATGATAGACGCAAAGCACTGAAAGAAAGATTAGAAAAAGGATTCGAGAAACGTACATATGCAAATGACTATGCTTATACTGCAATCAAAACACAAGGCAAACTAGCTATAGATGCATTACACGTAGGTAGGCTCTGTGTATATAGACCAAAATCTGATCAAGATAATTTGTTTGTGGGTACGAGTGAGTGTAGGCATGTGTTTATGTTTCAGAGTAAATGGACCTTTATGCTGAATGGACAAGATCCAGCGATCCCTGGAATCTATTACATCTGTGGGCTAAATGCTTATTACCGTCTCCCTAAGGGATGGTATGGAACATGTTATTTGGGGATAGTATTCCCAAAGATATACCAGATTGATGACTTGAAACAAATACCTAGGACGTCTGAATTGCAACATTCTAGACAAAAACGAGAATCAATGGCGGCTGTCATTGGTGATATATTTGGAGCTATAATCCCATCAGTAGGGGTTATCTTGAATTCTATGAAAATTCAAAAGTTGTCTACTATTGTGGATAACATGCTGACAAATTTTACAGGGGCTATACTCCTGATGGATATTGAACTTGCTGCAGAAAGAGCTATGACTCTTCAAAATCGGCTTGCTTTAGACATTCTTTTAGCAAAGAGTGGAGGTGTCTGCAAAATGCTTAATGAGCGTCATTGTTGCTCATTTATTCCAGATAACAGTAAGAAAATTAGGAGCATGCTTACTAACCTTACTAGAGATAGTACAGACTTGAAGGATCTAAAAGAACCTGGAGTTTGGGAGAAATTTGGAAAGGGAATTGCCCGAGTGGGAAGCTGGTTTACCAACATTTGGAATGGGGTACTTGCAAAAAAATGTATGGGTCTATTAATTGTTTTGGTTTATCTATTAGGATTATGGGGGGCATGTAAAATCAATGACAAAGTAAAAAGAAATTGGACCAAAAGAGCCAGAAGAAATGAAGAAAGTGAAAGAGAGAAAATGTTCAATGAGATATGGGAAAGTTCTCATAAAGGGCAAGATGTTGAAATGCGTATTATGCGCAAAGTGAAAAATTAGATCAAACAATGATTTGTGTGATGACGAGCATCATCAGAGGAGGGACTGAGAGAGCGTAGTTTAAATATTACATACGTTAGATGTGAATTGCTTATACTTAACGAATACTGCATTGATAGTCATAAAAATATTATTCATTTGAAATGTATTCTAACGTACTTATAATAGAAGAGAATTATTGTATGCATATACTAATGTCAATTATAAGAAATGATTGCTTATATTATGATTAATTGAATACATTAACATTTACGAAGATTGCATTTATTAGAACCCATAAGCCTTAAGTTAGTGTGAGTCGAAGAATTAGCTGTGTAGCTCTCATATTAAAGCATATTTTTCTGCTTCTCCAGTGTGCTGACTAGCAAAAGGCCATGACCCAGCATGTGTTCTTTTCTTTGTTTTATGTTGCAAAGTGAGAAATTTTCTCACTCGCATGCTAGCTGCTTTAGTATAAGTTTTATACGTTTTTGCAACATTTACTGAAACATCCAAGGACGTTCAACCATGGAAAAGAGAACTTTTGACCCGAAGAATGTGCCAGAGAATGAAGTAACCCCGGATGTGCCACCTATGAAAAACGTCAATTGTGAAGACCAATCAAAATGTTATGAATTATCATGAAATGACAAGTGCATTACTTAATGTATAATTTGATAGGTTAAAGATAGTGGGGTGTAATGACTATCCAATAGAATTTTGGGGGAAGGTATCACGAAAAAGGGATAAAAACTGATGACACAGAAGACTCGAGAGATCTAGGTAGGGAATGATATTGATTGCATCCAGGAACTCTGTCACTCTGTCTGGTGACTTGAGACTTAATAAACCATCCTCACCCTTTAGCTTGCCCCATTACACTTTCTTCCTTATGAGGGAAGTGTCCCCTGCCCTTAGACTAGATAGACTGACGACGATCCAACTGATGTCCTGAAGACGAAGTCTGAACCTGTATGCTGACTCATTCCGAGGAGGGTAATTATGACAGTTGCTCTTGTAATTTGTCCATTTGCTTTTCCTTTCTAGGTACCAACTGCTGTATTTTTGATTAGAGACCTTAGTTAGATGTTTTCCAAAATCGATGTTCTAAATTGTTTTGCATGAAGTCCAACATGCTGATGCTAATTAGTGGATAGGCTAGGGTTCACTCCGACTGACGCAACGAACGTGACTGACATTGTGCTATGCTGAACTGAGACATATATGCTGTTCCACGTACTTGATTTGTGTATATATCATATATTAGTGGTTTAATGTTTGTGATCTTCGCATTGTCAAAATCTTATCATAATTGCCATATCGTGACTATGCTCTTTTGCTTTTTGGCTTTGAGATTAATACATTTGCTATTAGATTGTAATCAATAGGGAATAAAATTCACAAAACTTCAATAAAGGTGTGGTTATTCATGACTGAAAGGTCATGGTTGCGCCGATAGTTTTAACTAATGTCTAAACTGAAATATATTGTGGTGATATATGTTGATGATATTATTAATATATTGTTTGACATATTGATCAATTACCTCGTCTTACGGTGTCTCACCCCTGGGTCAAAAGATTCATCGGCCTAAAACGAGTCCTAATGTGTAAAAATTGACATAAAAGGACGCGTTGCCAGTACTGTAACTGTATGTCATGAGCCTCTCAAAGTTAAGTAGACTTCTCAAAATACAGATATGGTAGGTCATTGGTTGCTTACTAATTTGTTGATAGATAATGTGTCAACTTCTATTTTGAACTTATATGATCCAACTAACATTGATTGTCAGTTTTGGTCAGAGGTTTCCCAAAAAATCACTACAATGTTCAGAGGATCATTGTATTCTTGCAGGGGACCACAATGGAGTATTTGACCCCTTTATTGATAGAAACTCTACCTCACTGTATATACCTAACAAATCTAAAAAATTACTTGTTAATACCATTAAATAATGCACACTGATTGATGCATGGAGAATTTCTAATACCACTTTACGCAAATATATTTTTCCCCAGTTCACCATACTCAATCACAAATTTATCATGGTCCCGATTACGAGGCTGGCAGTCTGGTGGGGGTCAGGATCGCCGCTGTTGTGGCCGTCCAACCACCACATAAAGATTCTGGTGGTCAGACTGCCAGGGTTCCACCAGCACTGCCAGGATCCATGATCCTGATGGCCTGGCAGTGATGAACTTCATAATCCACCAGGGCAGCTCTGCATGCAGCACTGCCCTGCGGATTACAACCTTGTCCACCGCCACCCATTTCATGGAGGTAACACTGCCAGGAAAAGGCTGGCAGAGAACAGGTGCTGAGGGCCCTATGGGGCCCAATACATTGCCCTTGCACTTGGCATGGGCAGTCCATGGGCCCCCCTGCCCAGTACCGTCGTAATGTTCACTGTCTGCTTCTTTAACACATAATAACAAAACCCTCTATTGGAAAGCAGGAGAAATTACGGACTAACATGGATTAACCAACTCTTTGTCAGTAACTTCTTTCTGACTTTTTCACAAGCTCAAAATCTTTTTCATCTTCCACTCTCATTTCCTGATAAATTTCAATTACTAAAGAGTATTAGCGTTCCTGCTTACACCTGTTTCCAATCCTGTATAAAACAGTCCTCATCACCCTCCTCCATGTTGGCTACTCTTCTTCTAACTAACCCAAAAGCCTCCACTATTTGTCAGCTTTTACAAAAATCCTCCTTTAACAGACACAAAGCTGACATTGAATTAGCCTGGGAATGTGAAATAGAAGTAATTTGGCCTGTTTGAACTTGGCGATTGTAGGAAAGTACCATCTTGCCTGGCATGTTACCCCCATTTTTCACTGTATATATGTTGTTTTAGTTGTATGTGTCACTGGGACCCTGGTAACCCAGGGCCCCAGTGCTCATAAGTGTGCCTGAATGTTTTACCTGTGTAGTGACTAACTGTCTCACTGAGGCTCTGCTAATCAGAACCTCAGTGGTTATGCTCTCTCATTTCTTTCCAAATTGTCACTAACAGGCTAGTGACCAATTTTACCAATTTACATTGGCTTACTGGAACACCCTTATAATTCCCTAGTATATGGTACTGAGGTACCCAGGGTATTGGGGTTCCAGGAGATCCCTATGGGCTGCAGCATTTCTTTTGCCACCCATAGGGAGCTCTGACAATTCTTACACAGGCCTGCCACTGCAGCCTGAGTGAAATAACGTCCACGTTATTTCACAGCCATTTTACACTGCACTTAAGTAACTTATAAGTCACCTATATGTCTAACCTTTACCTGGTAAAGGTTAGGTGCAAAGTTACTTAGTGTGAGGGCACCCTGGCACTAGCCAAGGTGCCCCCACATTGTTCAGGGCCAATTCCCCGGACTTTGTGAGTGCGGGGACACCATTACACGCGTGCACTACATATAGGTCACTACCTATATGTAGCTTCACAATGGTAACTCCGAATATGGCCATGTAACATGTCTATGATCATGGAATTGCCCCCTCTATACCATCCTGGCATAGTTGGCACAATCCCATGATCCCAGTGGTCTGTAGCACAGACCCTGGTACTGCCAAACTGCCTTTCCTGGGGTTTCACTGCAGCTGCTGCTGCTGCCAACCCCTCAGACAGGCATCTGCCCTCCTGGGGTCCAGCCAGGCCTGGCCCAGGATGGCAGAACAAAGAACTTCCTCTGAGAGAGGGTGTTACACCCTCTCCCTTTGTAAAATGGTGTGAAGGCAGGGGAGGAGTAGCCTCCCCCAGCCTCTGGAAATGCTTTCTTGGGCACAGATGTGCCCAATTCTGCATAAGCCAGTCTACACCGGTTCAGGGGACCCCTTAGCCCTGCTCTGGCGCGAAACTGGACAAAGGAAAGGGGAGTGACCACTCCCTTGACCTGCACCTCTCCTGGGAGGTGTCCAGAGCTCCTCCAGTGTGCTCCAGACCTCTGCCATCTTGGAAACAGAGGTGCTGCTGGCACACTGGACTGCTCTGAGTGGCCAGTGCCACCAGGTGACGTCAGAGACTCCTTCTGATAGGCTCCTTCAGGTGTTAGTAGCCTATCCTCTCTCCTAGGTAGCCAAACCCTCTTTTCTGGCTATTTAGGGTCTCTGTCTCTGGGGAAACTTTAGATAACGAATGCAAGAGCTCATCCGAGTTCCTCTGCATCTCTCTCTTCACCTTCTGCCAAGGAATCGACTGCTGACCGCGCTGGAAGCCTGCAAAACTGCAACATAGTAGCAAAGACGACTAGTGTAACTCTGTAACGCTGATCCTGCCGCCTTCTCGACTGTTTTCCTGGTGGTGCATGCTGTGGGGGTAGTCTGCCTCCTCTCTGCACTAGAAGCTCCGAAGAAATCTCCCGTGGGTCAACGGAATCTTCCCCCTGCAACCGCAGGCACCAAAAAGCTGCATTACCGGTCCCTTGGGTCTCCTCTCAGCACGACGAGCGAGGTCCCTCGAATCCAGCAACTCTGTCCAAGTGGCCCCCACAGTCCAGTGACTCTTCAGTCCAAGTTTGGTGGAGGTAAGTCCTTGCCTCACCTCGCTAGACTGCATTGCTGGGAACCGCGACTTTTGCAGCTACTCCGGCCTCCATGCACTTCTGGTGGAAATCCTTTGTGCACAGTCCAGCCTGGGTCCACGGCACTCTAACCTGCATTGCGTGACCTCCTAAGTTGTTCTCCGGCGACGTGGGACTTCTTTGTGCGACTTCGGGTGAGCACTGTTTCACGCATCCTCATAGTGCCTGTTTCTGGCACTTCTCTGGGTGCTATCTGCTGCTAAGAGGATTCCTTGTCTTGCTCGACGTCCCCTCTACCTCCTGGTCCAATTTGCAACCTCCTGGTCCCTCCTGGGCCACAGCAGCGTCCAAAAACGCTTACCGCACGATTTGCAGCTAGCAAGGCTTGTTGGCGTTCTTTCGGCGGGAAAATACTTCTGCACGACTCTCCAAGGCGAGAGGGATCCGTCCACCAAAGGGGAAGTCTCTATCCCTTTTCGTTCCTGCAGAAACCTCAGCTTCTTCTGTCCAGTAGAAGCTTCTTTGCACCCACAGCTGGCATTTCCTGGGCATCTGCCCATCTCCGACTTGCTTGTGACTTTTGGACTTGGTCCCCTTGTTCCACAGGTACCCAAGATTGGAAATCCATCGTTGTTGCATTGTTGGTTTGTGTTTTTCCTGCATTATTCCTCTAACACGACTTCTTTATCCTTAGGGGAACTTTAGTGCACTTTGCACTCACTTTTCAGGGTCTTGGGGAGGGTTATTTTTCTAACTCTCACTATTTTCTAATAGTCCCAGCGACCCTCTACAAGGTCACATAGGTTTGGGGTCCATTCGTGGTTCGCATTCCACTTTTGGAGTATATGGTTTGTGTTGCCCCTATCCCTATGTGTCCCCATTGCATCCTATTGTAACTATACATTGTTTGCACTGTTTTCTAAGACTATACTGCATATTTTTGCTATTGTGTATATATATCTTGTGTAAATTTCCTATCCTCTCACTGAGGGTACACTCTGAGATACTTTGGCATATTGTCATAAAAATAAAGTACCTTTATTTTTAGTATAACTGTGTATTGTGTTTTCTTATGATATTGTGCATATGACACTAAGTGGTACTGTAGGAGCTTCACTCGTCTCCTAGTTCAGCCTAAGCTGCTCTGCTAAGCTACCATTATCTATCAGCCTAAGCTGCTAGACACCCTATACACTAATAAGGGATAACTGGGCCTGGTGCAAGGTGCAAGTACCCCTTGGTACTCACTACAAGCCAGTCCAGCCTCCTACAGTGATGCATTTGGATAAAAATATGGAAAACGTCTCCTGCTGCTAACAATACACAAACTTTATTTCACAATTGTAATAGACTTTTCAATTATCCAGCCAAACTTCACTGCATATATCCAGATATACCTGACAATTGTTGGTCATGTCATTCACACCCTGCAGTCCTCAAACATTTATAGTTCACATGCCTTTTAGCACACACTTTTTAGAAAGTCTGGAAATGAATCAATTTCATTTTTAAAACTACATTATCTTACTCCATAAATCATATTTTCTTAAGAAGTTTAATGGAATGTTGAATTGGAGCTTCCATGCACACAAACTTTTAGATTTCTTATTAGCAGTGGTATTCTGACAAATAACAAAGAATTGGAAGGACTTCTCCCAATTATCCTTTCAAGCTTAGTGGTATGAAGTTTGCCACAGTCATAAACTCAGCACTTCATACTATCGTCCCCTAATATCGTTCTCAAATCTCCTTGATGTACCTTTCTTCCTTAACTTTGAATGGTGATTTAATTATAGTACATTTAAATGTATAATAATAATGTATCTCTTACTCAAATTGTTACTAAATTGACCATGTATGATTATCTTGATATATTATCTTTCTCTGACCCCTTTTTCCTTCAAAACCAACTCTCTCATTGGTTTGAATGGCTTTTATGATGTACTTTGGTTACTTCTAATAAACCAATTTTTTTAACTAAAAAAAAGGTGTGGCTTAAGGCACATAAGCTAAACATCTGTGCTTAGCACAGTGTGCTGCTTGACTGGTATTTTGCTGCTAGATTCTGTCACTGCATCCAGATATATAATATAACAAGTTACATTATACCTACAACATTGGCTTTGTCAATGGTTGTTAGTTGCATAAGATAAATAAGCAACAACAATGGCTTAATTGCATATATTAGGGGAAATGTTTACATTCTGATATGATGAGAATGTGAAAGATCTATAATGAGCTCCTCTGAAGTCACAACAAAGGCAGTGAAGGGTGGTACTGCTGCAGTGTTGTGTTTTTTCACCCTGATGGTGAGGACAAAAATGGAGAGCCCTATCGGGACCCGTCTCAGCACCTACTTTTTAAAACTGCCAGTGCTGAGCACCAGCAGGGCCCGGACCACTTAAAGCCTCGCAATCATCTACGAACTACTTTCTTAAAAATGTGTACTAGTTTGTGAAATATTAGTTCTTTGGCAAACTTTAGAAATGTTGTGTAACGAAAAAGCTTTTTAAAAACACATCTATTCAATGTGGCTTGACTAGAAGCCACCTACAGTGGCATGTAATTAAGTTTCTCTCCATTTCCAGAGCATGAGGTGAGGCAAACATTTAAAGTATTGATGCTCTGTCAGGGACAAAAACGCCCACAGATTCACTGGCCCCACTATTTGCAGGCTATCAGAAAGATAACATGAATTTGGAGCCAGATGCACAAACATTACTGTTGTAAATTTCACAAGTACTTTTTGCAAGTGCAATCTGATTTTGCAAACCGACCTATGTATGAATAGGTTGGTTCACAAAATCCCGAATCACTGGCACTCGTAGAATGACCTACCTAATTAACATTAATTAGGCAGGACACAATGTTCAACCCTATGAAATAAGAAAGAATCACAAGGATGGTGGCCTGCAGGGGACATGGGACCACTATCTCAAAACGGAAAACTTTTCTTTAAAGCAGCCCGGGTTTGGAACCGAGGCAACTTAAAAAGAAAAGAGGTTTTCTGTTTTGGAAAACTCCATTGTGAACAGGCAGTGGTCCCCTGGATGAATATTACTCCCTCTGAGACTGCCACACCAATCCCCAAAGGGGACCCCTGCTTCTTTGCGAATAAGTAGTTACCCAACTAGGGAGCAAGTAATAGATCAATAATTTAAGACCGGAAATAAGGTTGCAAATCATTGATAGAAAACCTTACGGACTCGCAATTTGGAAGAAATGTCCTTTGCATGCCCCTTCCAAATTGTGACCCAGAATGGGTTTCTAAACCCTTTTGCAGTTTAGAAAAGTTTTAAAGATTTCACAAATCACTGTGTACATCAGGACTTTGGTAACAAAAGATGAGCCCATCCCTGTACTAAGCAGGCACTTGTGAAGGGAACGTAGATGCAGTTGAAAATTTTGCAACACAAAGTCAGTCCTATCACTTTGTCCTAGCAAATACACACCAAAAGAACATTATGGTAAATCACTTGAAAAAATATTTTTCACAGAGGGCTTGTGACACCCCACTCTGACGGGCGGTGGATATATCACATAAGTGAACTGCAAGCAGGTACATATTGTTAATCCAAGCTGACCTTCGTTACCATGGGCAGGCGCAAGAGGACAAATGGGAGGGATATCAAGAATGAAAACTGTGCTCACTGTTGGCTGTTTGAGCCATCAACAGCACATGTGCCCCCTCTGTCTTTGTCTTTTACAAGACCTGCGTAAGGAAGAGGTTCGTAATGAACCTTAGATTGGCATGTTTTGTTTAAAAGGATAGCTAGCAGGATACGGGGAAATTCATGCTAGCAGACGTTTTAAATTTTATGGCCAAATGAAGAGCCCATGCTGTCTCTGGACATGCTGAGAGGCACAACTTCGACCAACGATGTAGGAAACTCCATGGTTCGAAGTGGAGTTTGGATAATGGCACTTCCATTTTGGTAGCTGCTAGAAACCCTGGAAATAAAGCCCATCAATTGCTGGCAATTTGGTTTATATTTACTAAACGTTTTGCAACACAGCACAGCAATCAAAAGACAGCCACTCTTTCCTCAGCGCTGGCACACAATCCGTACCACTCACACACCGTTGCATTTTGGGGCAAAGGTTTGTTTGTGATGTCTATAGTAAGTTTCGTACTGAAAGGGTATCCTCCAGGACAAAAAACTATGCTTTGACTAACTTTTAAACTTTTCCCACATTGTCTGTGTGCTGCACAGTGCAGCACACATGCAAAGACAGAAGAAATCGAGAAATTTCTTCTCGATAATGCCAACGTCAAAACAGCATTATTTTGTATGCAAAACCTAGTTTATATTTTTAAGTAGATAGGATTGCATTTAAAAAAACAGGGTTTGTTGTGTGGGAACGATCATGTATCAACCATATAACGTCTTCTTGATGCTAAGTAATGTAAAGCACCACTAGGCACTGCTTGGCGTTACTTTAAGGAGACTCTCCAGTCCAAAACAAGCTTTGGACTGGAAAGCAAATTTCACATAAACATTTTGTGCCAATTTGCATCACTTCTGTCAAGCGAACCAGGGGCAAAATGTTAGTAAATATACTCCAATGTCTCATTCTACTAAAACACACAAACATCTCAGAAATGTCCTTGTAGGGTCTCTGCTCAACAGGCTGGCATAAATACTCTCCCAGAGCCTGGCCAGGAATGAACTTTTATAAAACATCCCTCACATGGGCCTTGAGATGGTACTTCTGGTTGATCTCAAACCCAAAGTCACTGACCACATTGCAACTTCTCAGTGAGCCTTCATATTCTTTGAAGAAATAATGAAAACCACTCAAGTAGTCGCCATGTATGGAACACTCTGACTACTCTATCAACATTTGAAACAAACACCCCAGGCTTAGTCAGAGGGCTAATGGTCTACAATGATGTGTGGCACGTTTCTTTTTAGATATTATATTGATGATGCTATACTCCACAAAGGCCTTGCTGTATGGTAATTGTATCCAGATTTGTGCATTGGATATGTTTTAGTAAATGGAAAGAGTATGAGACAGGCCTTTTCACTGCTAATGTGAGCTTGCTAGAATAATGCAGACTTTCAAATTAAATGTGCTCAGTTTTTTTGCAAACTCTACTGTTGCTTACAATAACAAGGCAGATAAAGGATTTTTCTATCTTTCCAGCATTTATTGTATGTGGTGGCTAGGGATCTGCTTCATGAGCGTAGACAACCTTGTGTAGTTCTTCTCATATGGAATCAGAGCATATACAGCAGGCAGCAGGTTTTGTGTGCTTCATGAAACCAGAATATAAGCATTGTTTAACTGTCCTGTGTACCAAGTAGGAGAAGCTGAGGTGGGCTGATCCATTGCCATACGCTGTATGCTGTAATGGTCAGACTTCTAAATATGAGTAACTCAATTACAGGCTAATGGATGAAGAGGGCTAGCTAAAAAGGTCTTGACAATTCCAGACCTAAAAAGGTTTAAAAACATATTGGTCATTATGAATGGGCAAGGGAGATGGCCTGGTTCCTACGAGGATGCCTAGAGACAATTCTCCAACTTCAGGTCTAATGGCATAAGAGTATCAACTGCGAGGTCCATTCATGAATTGGCATGTACATATAGAAATAGAACAGCTGTGATCAGCTACTAATAACTTAGCTATGCTTTAGTCTATTTACCAATAGAATGTAATTGGGAAGTATTTAGCTTTCTCCCTTTTATCCGCCGATCTGTTAAACATAATTTATTTATTTATGTGTCACCCTCTATATCACAAAACAGGCCTGCGGACAATACACAAGAATCAGATTACATTACACATCTTGTCAGGCACAGGGAGAGTGATTTGCCCAGAATTACAGGATTTTGAGATGAGGTCAGCATTCAAATATGGTTCCCCAGTTCCCAACCAGTAGTGCTAGCTGTTAGGCACCTCTCCTGCTAGCTTTTGCTCAATATGTAGAGGGAGAGTACATAACAAATAATATTACATTGTAAAATAAGAATTGTTGTGTGTTTACTGATTTTAGGGTTACCTCCAGATTAGAGCTCTCTCGACAGGTTTGTCTGAATCCTAAAACCCTTATCCATACCAGTGTAACTCAGTGGAAGCAGTGAGTGTTCCTTTTATTCATTATCATAGCTGCCAGTATATAAATTCTTACAAATAACTTGTGTGCTCCTTGATTTCTGCTATTGGAATGTGTTTCTTGTATGCTCTAATAGTTGCTTCCCAACCTATCCTGTATGTGCTAATTGTCTCTACATAGCACACACTCATCCATTAGATTGCCATTCTTCTTAGACTTGACCTCAATTCTGAGGTTTCCAAAAGGTATGAAAAATTTCAACCCATACAGGAGATATTGGGCACCAACATACTCCTCTTCTCTCCTTCCCATGTAGTGACACGTGCTCAGATTTGGCCCAGTTTGTGAATTCTGCTTTCCAGCTAGCATGCAAGGGACCATCTATTGATTTGCACTGCATTGTTATCTCTATCTCCTTTAAGTAATACAAATGGCAAATCAAGAAACTTTGGCTCATATTCATCAGTGTTTAGCATTGCTTTTGCCTCACGTTAGGCGATGCAAGGGCAACACAAAACCTAAATTAGATTTATCAAACCACGCATGGCTTGATACATGTAGAGTAATGTTAGGTAGTGCAAATAGTTTCCTTGCGTTACTCTGCAGCAGGGAGGTGTTCCGTGGGAAGAGCATGGGTGCTCCCACACATCCACGCATGGAATCTGGCACATTCCCAGATTTAGACCTGGGAAGGCATTAGAATTGCATGCCTCTCCACCAGAGGTTCAACAAGAAGAAATCATTATTTCTCCTCAATGTTTCCTCTTTGTAAGTGCGCTGCATACTGCAGCACACATCAAGAGAGGAAAGTGCCTCTGAGGACTATTTTTGTGTACTTAACCTTGAAGATATATTGGTAGTTGAAATTCAGGGGTCAATATTTTTATAGGCCGATACTAAAAACTCAATATTCAGGTAATATACCTTGCTTTCAAGGTATATACACACACATATATATATATATATATATATATATATATATATATATATATACATATATATATATATAGTTGTCTTCTTGAAAGTTGACTTTTCAAGCCAATACTTTAATTGCTCTCAGTTTGTCACTGTAAAATTACTGATTGCTGTGCACTATGAAATAATAATAGTTCTTGTGCGATCATTTCCATTTCTGTAGTGATGTGGACACAACTCAGTGACAAATGCAGTAGACTGAAGTTCTGATGCTGAAATTTAGAGGTTTATTAGGGTACAGCAGATACCCATTGCAAACTACTCAAAGTCCAGGACTCAACTGACACAGAACTTAAGTGCATTTTTATTATCTCAATTTCATTGTGATGCTGGAGTGTTCCGTGAAGGATTGACATCATTAGTGGTGTGAGATCTGACAGCCTTAGGGTGGTCATCCCTAAATATTTTGCCTGCCTTCCTCGATTTGTCTGATCTAATTTTTGCTGGCTTTAGGACTCTGTACACTTTACCACTGCTGACCAATGCTAAAGTGTTTGTGCTCTTAAACATGGTAACATTGGCTCCTACCCAATTGGCATATTTAATTTAATTTAATTTACCTATAGGTCCCCAGTAAAGTGCACTAGGGCCTGTAAATTAAATGCTACTAGTGGGTCTGCAGCACTTACTGTGCCACACACATATGTAGCCCCTTAACCATGCCTCAGACCTGCCATTGCAAGGTATGTGTGTGCAGTTTCATTGCGACTTCAACTTGGCATTTAAAACCACTTGCCAAGCCTTAAACTCCCCTTTTATTACATATAAGCCAACTCTAAGGTAGGCCCTAGGTATCCCATAAGGCAGGGTGATGGTGGGACGTGTAACTTTATGTTTTACATGTCCAGGTAGTGACAACCAGCCTATTTTGTTTTTAATTGCTTTGAGGGCTGCTCCTCTTATAGGTTGCCATTGGAAATTCCCTAATATACTTTTTAACTGATTATTTCTGATATGAAAGGAGTGGCATTGTCATTTTTGTTATGATCGGAATGGTAGTGAGAAATCCTGCTTACTGGTAAAGTTGGATTTAACATTACTATTTAAGATATGACACTTTTAGAAAGTAGACATTTCTCTGCTCTTACTGTTCTCTGAGCCTTACAGCTTGTCTCCAATCCACGTCTGGTCTGTGCTGGGTGACAGCCCCCCTTGTGTAGCCCAATTAGACAGCCATAAAACCAGGACACTCAGCTGCATCTGCATTCACCTGCATACTGATGGGTCTTCCTGGACAGGAAGGGTGGAGGGGCTCTCACTTACACTTCAAAGGCTAGTGGCCTGACCCCACACCAAGAACTGATAACCCCCACAGATCTTCCGGCAGACAGGACTAGGCTGGAAGGAGAACTGGTGCACTTCAAAACCACTCTTCAAAGTTTCCCCACTTCAAATGCACATTTTGGTATATACACTGTGTCTGTGACCCCCTAAAATTAGACACGTCTAGACCTACAACTGGACTCTGTCAGACGGACTGCAGTGCTGCTCAAAAAAAGACTAAACTGGGCTGCTTTTCTGGAAGAACTGCTTTTCTGCATAGCCCTGCTGTCTTCTGCTTCCTAATGCTGCTGGAAGGACTCTGCCTTCCTGCCACAAGTGATTACCAAGGGCTTGTTAGCTTGCCTCATGTTCCCAAGTCTCAGGGACATCAAAGACTTGAACCATCTGCACCTGGATTCTGCAAGTTGTGAGTCTGCCCTGCATTGGAAGTGGACCTAAGATGCTCTATCTTCTGTGGTGTTCATCAGAACTGCCGTAAAGCAACGTGAAGCCTCACAAACCCTCGCTGCACAGCTGCCAACCTCACTGGGCTCCACGCCAGGCAGCATGAAGCCCTGCAAAGTCTCGATGTCAGCCCATTAGAACTGATGCACAGTGATGATAAGCCCCGCAAAGCCTCACCGCACAGCTTCCCAGGATCGACGCCACATGACACCAAGCCCCGAAAAGCCTCTCCGCACAACACCCCTGGGAGCAATGCAAAGTGACGCCAAGCCCTGCAGACCCTCACCTCACAGCTTCTTGGACCTTACGGAGGACAACACGAAGCCTTCCAAAGCAATGTCGTGCAGACCGCGCATCAGGATTTAATGTACTGCGTTCCGTGAGCTCAAGAGTGTCCCTGTAGCCGTCCTGTGTTTCACCGCGGTTGGCCAGAACTTGTGACTTTGTCCTGGTCTAGTGCGACTAGATAACCACAACTGGTGCTTTGCTCTTCTGTGCGCTAATTTCACCTAAATCTTTAAAATTACATATCTCAAGATCTACATATTGGATGTTTGTCATCTTAGTCTTGTTTTATTTATAGAATCATGATCTATTTTTCTAACTTGGTGTGGAGTCTTTTTTATATGTTTTCAATGTTACTGTATGTGTTGTTGCTCAATTACTTTACACAATGCCTTTTAAATTAGGCCTGCCTGCTCCGTGCCAAGCCACCAGAGGGTGAGCACATGAATATTTAGGTTGTGTTGTGATGTACCCTGACTAGTATTGTGGTCCCTAATTGGACTGGGTACATATCTTTGCCAACTAGAGACTCCATTTCTAACAAATGGGAACTCCAGTCACCACACAACGTGGATTGCTTAGGCCTGACTCAAATAATTAAGAAGCCAACCCATTAATAAATTCCCAAACTTCACTCCATTTTCACTAATCCCTGAATGTCAAATGACAGATTTCCAATCCCTGTGTTGCTCCAATCACTTTATTGCCAGCTTCAAAACAAAGGACAAGCATTGTGTTATGCTTGGGCAAGATTTCTTCCCTGCTGTTGGGAAGCTGGAAAAAAATAACCCAAAAGCCCTGACACAACCTTCCAATGCCATAATGGATCCACCATTGCAAGTCAAATATTTTCAGGTACAGGGGTGTCCCCTTTCTACTTGGCATGGCAGATTATCCACCAACCTTACATGTTAAGGGAATTTGCAAAATCAACCACATTGACTTATTCAGGATACCAAGAGGAAAACAACTTGTTGAAGTAGTTTAAACAAACTGTATACTTTTTTACATATATTAAAACAGAGAAAATGAAGCACTACATTTAAATCTTCAGTTAAAGCAGCTGTTGAACTTCATTAAATCTCACGTCATTTGGATTTATAAAATACAGCTGTATGCTTCACGCTTAATTTTTTATATATATTAAAACAGAGGAAATTAAGCAGTACATTTAAATCTTCAGTTAAAGCAGCCATTGAACTTCATTAAATCTCACATCATTTGGATTTATAAAATACAACTGTATGCTTCACGCTT
Organism: Pleurodeles waltl; assembly: GCF_031143425.1. Classification (NCBI taxonomy): domain Eukaryota; kingdom Metazoa; phylum Chordata; class Amphibia; order Caudata; family Salamandridae; genus Pleurodeles; species Pleurodeles waltl. The sequence goes on from NC_090449.1 coordinate 846,978,599, forward strand.
ACCTTTTTTTTGTGCGAAAGCCAGCTGGAAGGACACCCGCCCAAAGGCTGAGGACTTGTTGGAGCAAATGTTGAATTAACAGAGCTGTTGTGCCTTTCACAAATAGATGGATATTGATAGCCACAATTTATATCATTCCATAGTCCTGCAAGCAATATAAACATTGACATTGTGGCATGTATCATGATGTCGTTTTCTGAATTTCTATGCATGGCCAAATCATTTTCAGTTAGCATGACATATATTTTCTTAATTCAGCTTTGCTCGAGTGAAAGTGATCCAAATACCTTCTTGTTCTTCATGGGCGTGCTCTACAATATCGTGCAATAATAGTTACAAATACATTTTTGTCTTAGTTCCTCAATACACTGATTACTTACTAAATCTATTTTATTTAAAAAAAAAAAAAAAAAAAAAAAAACACTTTCCACATTTTTTACCGCCGTAGATTTCTGAAAAATAGAGTACAAGATGCTGTGTGGATGAAATAATATTTCTAGGTAAGGTATTAGGGGGACATTCATAGATCGATGAATCAGAAGGTCTGTCTTAAATTGGCCTGGCATCTACTGCATCATTTATTAGAAGGGGAATTGCTGATTGACGACTGCTGGCTCATTCCACCACTCTTGATGAGTTGGAAGCTAAGACGTTTTATGGCATGGGTAAATTGGGCTTTGGCCCAGGGCCCCAGCCATTCAGGGTTCATCCTGATAGAGCCAGCTTTGTTTTGCAAAATCTTGCCCTAATTACTTTAAATAATTATTAAACGGATTGTTTTAAATACCGTTTTCCTTTAATTCATTTTTAATGTGGGTGATGTGTGAGAGTCTATTACAGATATTTTGCAGACAAATGTTGTGTTTATATTTCTTGCTACATCCACAAAAATGTTTCTTTTAGATCAAAACAGGACCTCACATGATATGATTTTGCAATAATATTAGTGAGTCGCTGCCCTGTTACAATATTAAAAACACACGTCACCAACCCTGAATATTAGATGTAAACACATTTAGAACTTGGAGGGGTGAGATGTGCATTGTCAGTGACCTAGCCAAACTGGGCATGAAAGAGCTGAATCTCAATCATAAAGACCCCCACCAAAAAAAATGTTTGGCCCAGGGTCGTGTAATGATGAGGAGACGGAAAGTGAGGTAAACATCTCCTTCTTTATTGATTCCCTCACAGGAATGCCCCCAACCGTCGTTCTCCCCCTCTCCCTCCCCCAACATTCCAAAACCCCTGCGCGCAGCGTCAGCCGCGCACACAGACACATGAGGGAAGGCCGAGGGAAGAAATTAAAGACACAGCGAAAAATGACCACCACTGTACTTCTATGGTACATTACATCTTTTTCCTTTTATCAACGCTTAATTCAGTACATAATCTTTGAATCTGACAGGTGGTACAATAGCTCTTTTGGTCGTTGCAGTGCCCTTTAGACTGGTTACAACTGTAGTTGAAGACATGCTGGAAGGGTTACTTTTTGCAGCATTTTCATGGCTTGTTCTACACTGTTCACTGTGGTTTGCAGGTTGGCTGTATTCAGGCAAACTATTATGAACAACTTCATGGTCCTTGCCTGGTTCTGGTAACTTAACGCTGACCACATTCGATCCATTCCACCATTGACCATTATCTAACAAGACAGCTGTGCCCTTAGTTTTAACCACCCGCCTTGCCTCACTGTATGTGCTCATATTAACTCCTTTCTTCCGATATCTCACTCTCACCAAATCACCAGCACTCACATTCATTTCCTTGACTGCATTTCTAGCATTATAGTTGCTACGCATGCGTTTTTGACGTTGGTCAACTAGCTTCCTCATCTCAATCTCCTTTTCCTTTAAGATCTTTGTCTCCCAATTCTTCCATGCCACTGACCAGTACAGCTGCAATTGTGTGATGGCCACTCTACCCCTGAGCAACTCAAAGGGTGTTCTGCCTGTGGTGTTGTGTGGAGCGGTGCGATACGACCATAGTCTAATCCTCAGAGCTGCTTCAATAGGAATGTGAGACCTTAATGCCATTTGAATAGTTCCTTAGACTAAACGATTGGCCCGCTCAACCTGCCCATTACTTTGGGGGTGGTATAAGGATGACCGTATATGTTCTATATTATTTACTTTCAGGAACTTGGTCATTTCTTGTGACAGGAATTGCACTCCATTGTCTGAAACCAGCTGACGTGGAAAGCCCTCCTTACAAAACACCTCCTTCAGGAATGTCGTCACCTCAGACGTGGTGGGTTGTGACACAAACTTTACTTCAATCCATTTACTAAAGTAGTCAATATTAACAATGGCATAACGCATTTTTAGGGGAAGAACATTCATTGACCCGATAAAATCGATTCCGATTTTTATCCACAGGCCTTCGGGTAACTCAACAGATAACATTGGACAATGGTGAGCAGACATGGTTTTGTCCGCTTTAGCACATACGGAACATTGGCTGACAAATATGTCAACGTCACGATCCATGGCTGGCCACCAATATCTTTCCCTAAATTTTTGTTTAGTTCCTGTCATTCCTACATGACCTTCATGTGCTAGGGCCACCTACCTCCCTCTCAATGACACATTGGTGCAATAAGGGTTTCACCTCTGAGGAAGACCTCATCAACGATGGTAACGTCATCTTTCATTTTCGAATATGGTTGCAATGTTTCATTCAATTGCTTTTCACTCGGCCAGCCTTCCATTATGTACCTTTTCATTTCTGTAAATACATTGTCATTTCTAGTGGCCTCCTCCCATTCTTATTTTGTAATAGCACTATGGGGCTCTTCACTATTAAACAAACATCCTCATACTCGTTTTCTTCACAATCAGTTTCACTAATACATGGTGCACGTGACAAGTAGTCAGCAGTAACATTCGCTTTGCCACTAATATGCTCTGTTCTGAATTGGTACTCTTGAAATTTACACACAAGCTTTGCTATTCTTGGAGTAGGTTTACTCAAACCTTTTTCCATCTAGGATGCTAACTAATGGTTTGTGATCAGTACGCAAAAATGAACTCTTTTCCCCAAAGAAAACTTTTAAACTTTGTAACAGCCCAGACACAGGCTAAAAGCTCACGTTCAATTACTGAATATTTTGACTCCGCTACCCTCAGTTTTCGTGAAGCAAAAGCAATACTTTTTTCCTCTTTAGCCACTCTCTGGCATAGAACCGCCCCCAGTCCAACCTGACTAGCATCAGTGGTTACTATGCTCTGTAGTTTTTCACTGAAAGACTGCAAGGAAGGTGCTAGCTGAAGTTCTTTTTTTATGTTTTTCATGCTTTCTTCACATGTCTCACCCCGTAGGAACTCTGCATCCTTCTTTGTTAGCTTACGAAGTGGTTCCACTTTTGTAGCATAATTCTGTATGAATTTAGAGTGAAATTCACACATTCCTAAAAATGATGCAAGTTCTTCCTTGTTACTTGGGGTTGGTGAGTTTGAAATTGCAGATATTAGGGATGGCTTTGGTCGAACACCTTGTTCATCAATTAGGTGCCCAAGGTACTCTACTGTTCCTTTGAAAAATTTACATTTGTCTTTTTGAAGCGTTAGACCACTGTCTTGAATTCTCTGTAAAACTTTTTTTTAAATAGACAGGTGTTCTTCCTCTTTTTTACTGTAGACTAGTATGTCATCCTGAAATGACCTTCCATCTTTGAAAAAAGTTGATTCATTACTCGTTGGAAGACCACAGATGCCGAACACAGCCCAAAAGGTAATCTACAGAATTGGTAAGCTCCTTCAGGAGTGATGAACGCTGTGTAACTCTTTGAACCTTCCTCCAACTGAACTTGATGATAAGCTGCACTGAAGTCCAGAGTAGTGAAGAACTTTCCTTGATCCAAAGTCATCACCATCTCATTTATCAGAGGCAATGGTTGAAAATCAGCTACCACGTAATTGTTGAGTTGGCAAAGGTCAATGCATAAACAGATTGAGCCATTCCTTTTCTTAGCCAGGACCACGGGCGACAACCACTCGGACGCATTGATGGGTTCTATTATTCCCTCATCACACCAATTCTTTAGAATAGCCTTGACCTCAGAGCGGGCAGACAAAGCTATGTTTCTTACACGTTGTTCCACAGGTTGCACGTCTTCCTTCAAAATTATTTTATGTTTGAAATTCTTTAGGCATCCCAGTTTTCCACTAAGTACTTCCTTGTATTCCTCAAGAATGTTTTCCAAACTGTCTTTTTGAATACTGAACACGTAGGGTGGTTGACATGGGTTGATCAACATCCTCAGGCTCTGTTGCTCCAACCAACCAAGAATGTTGACATTGTAGTCAACCACTAACACCTTTGAGGATGTACTTTTGTCCTAGAACTTCAGATCAGCATTAAATACTCCTTCTAGCTTTATTTTGTGACCTCCATAGGCTCCTGGAACAATCTTGCTAACCTGTAGCGGTGCTTTACATCCTAAGGTCTCATAAGTGTTCTTTGACAAGATAGTAATTCTGGATCCAGTATCAACTAGCATTTCCACACTCTCCCCATTTACATGGATGTTGCATTTGGGTTGATTATATAAGTCTTCCTTACTGATGATGGCCACAAGCAACACTAAATTCTCCATCATTTCATTGTCGTCTGAGTCTTCGTCTGTTTTATATTCTTCCACCTTGAAGACTTTCTTCACATGAGAAGACTTGCAAACTTTAAGGAAGTGTCCAACCTTTCCACATCCTTTGCAAGTTTTGCCGATGGCAGGACATCCTCTGCTGGATGCTAAATGGGTACTGGATCCGCAACAATAACATGTCATCTTGTTGCTGCTTGAATTTGAACTGCTTTTCTTATTGCTTTTCCTTACTTGACTTGTAGATGATTCACTTTCCTTGCGGATCAGATTGATATCTGCTGAATGGTTATCAGGTTTGCACAACAATTTTATTCCCTTTGCAGATATTTCCATACTTTTAATGGTTGATACCACCTTCTCCAGCCTGGGGTTGCGATGGCACAACAGTCTTTCTTGTGCTTTAATACAAGTGGTGCGCATAACTACCTGATTGCGGATCATCTCATCCATGTCTCTGAATGAGCATGTTGTAGCTAACATCCTCAAGGTTGCGACATATGACTCAATTGAGTCTCCTGAAGCTTGGTAACGGTAATAGAAATTATGGGCCTGATTACAACATTGGAGGAAGGTGTTAATCCGTCCCAAAAGTGGCGGATATGCCACCAGCCATATTACGAGTCCATTATATCCTATGGAACTCGTAATATGGCTGGTGGTATATCCGTCACATTTGGGACGGATTAACACCACCTCCAATGTTGTAATCAGGCCCTATATCTTTCCGTATAAACGCTCATAGTTGTATCAAAGTAGTTTTTCATTCTTGCCTTGGCTTCAGTGAACACATCCCATTCTTGATCTTCCTCCTCCTCTTTCTTAACAGGAGCTATGTGATCAAACAACCTTCTTCCTTCTACCCCCAGACAGTTATACATCATGGATTGTTTTCTGGCTGGATCATACTTGGATCCATCAATAGCCTCCAAATGTTTTTCAAAACATTTGATCCATTGTGTCCAGCTTTCTGCCGGGGGTCCTGGAACATCTAAAAAGGTACTTGGCATTGCCACTACATTCATTATGTCAGCCATTATAATGTTAATTTTCTGGGGTTTTATTTATAATTTATAGGTAATGATCTATCAAATTGTTTAACTCCTCAAGTTTAGATTGTACAATGCCTTTGTTTAAATATAAATATCACTATTTAGGATCTGGCTCCCTCCTGTGGCAGTTTCAGGTATAGCACATTAGTTAATTCAGGGCATGTAAAGGGTTAATCACTCACAGTTTAGCTCACAAAGTCCTCTCAGAAGCCAGAATGTCAGGGTCAAGAGGTCATAACTTGCTGGCAAGAATTCAGATGCCTGAGTGGATAAGAGCTGACACACCTCGGGCTCTTCACATGACTTAAACTCGAAGAATGCACTGGATAAGCCTGTCTAGAACGGTGAACACAGCCTACACCTTGTTGAATTAATTTTTGCTACTTGATCCCGTTCCTCGTCGCCAAAATTTCCTTGTGCAATGATGAGGAGACGAAAAGTGAGGTAAACATCTCCTTCTTTATTGATTTCCTCACATGAATGCCCCCAACCATCGTTCTCCCCCCCTCCCTTCCCCCAACATTCCAAAACCCCCGCACGAAGCGTCAGACACATGAGGGAAGGCCGAGGGAAGAAATAAAAGACACGACACACGGGGAAAAATGACAACACCACTGTACTTCTAAGGAATATTACAGACCCCAAAGTCCTTCAGATGTTCCTGATTGGAATACCGTCCATCTCTGGGGTGCGTGTTATGACACAGAGTTTTCCGATCTGTGTATATTATTCGAGGCATCGTGTATCAAGAGATTGAAAACCAGTAATAGCTTCATGTGCACGGAGCTTAGTACCTTTATTATTTTATTTCTCAGAAGTAACCTCATGATCTGAGGGTTTGTTTATGAAAAACATAAAAAATGAAGAGTGGACTACCACAATATGGAGGCCCACATGTCATTTATTTCTGACTCAAGTGCTTCCCCTCTGTTGGCAGAAGCAATTTTGCCAGAAATGGGCAGACAATGCAGTAGAAGGGGCAATTTGCCTTGCCACAGGCTGGGCAGAAGCAGGAACTCTGAGAGAATCTCTGGCCTTGGCAGTCTGCTGACTAGTGTCTAAAGACTCCCTTAGATTTTGATGAAAATAGAACCACAGAAATCAATAGATTTCTCAACCTCATATCTAATTGTATACCTGGCCTGCCTAGTGTATAGAATGTAGCTGATGTGCTGAATCAGGATTGCGACTGCAAATGCTGGGCTAAAGACAAGCAATCAAAACTACAAAAAGCTGGGTGTGCTCTTAGATTCTACTTTAATTTCTTTCCATGCTGCTCCCTTCTTGACATCCAAGACCAATCAACTTAGTGATTCATGCTTCTTTTCTTTATAGGACTTTTCAAAGAGACATTTGCAAACAGATTGTTACTAGCCTTTACTGCCACTCAGTTAGAGATGCTGGGTTAGACCTTGTGAATACAGTGACAATCAGTGGCATGCATGTGTTGCACTTCTTTTACTCGATTCTCAATACCGGGCGTTATCTCTCTGGAACAGTTGGCAAACTGAGACCATGCCAGTGTTCCATGACTGCAGATACAAATTGCGAGTCGGTCATTGTGGTGGAGAAGTTGATAAAACTAAAAAATGCACTAACTTGGGAATGATTCTGTAGCACAATAGCAAGGTTGCATCTTAACCGAATCAATGTAAGAAGTGTACTAGGCCTTGCAATGGAATCAGAAGTTGTCAGAGTTATTTAATTTGTATACTATACTGGCTCACAGATCTGTACTTCTTAGTTTGAGGCATTTAATTAATGCAAATAAATCAGATTTTTATGTGTAAGTTCTTGCTTCTCCTATACACCAAGTAAATCAAGGCAGGCAGAAGACACACTTAGGACACTAAGCTTACGATGTGTCCACCGTAGATTCTGTTTTTTTTTTACAAACTCTTCATAGGTCTTGGTGCTTCTAAGTCTCAAAGACCTTTGAACACTTTTTTCTCCCACAAGACCAAAATATTAGACAACACAAGGCATAGTCCCGTACTTTTTCCAGAGGTAAACAGGTCAGACTGCTGACCCATCTGTGATAGTTGGGTTCGGACAACAGGGAGTCTGGCATGCAGGACCAGCGGTTTCTTATATTTGTCTCAGCAATCAGGAACGTTCTACACACAACCGAACAGCAGGGATAGAGCTGGGCTTCTATTGGAACATTTACTGAGCCGAGGGAGGACAACTGCACACTGCCTGTTATAACTGAACGACCTTGACAAAAATCTATGATAGTTGCTTCTAGCTCACTAAGGGCCAGATGTAGCAAAAATTTGCGAGTCGCAAATGGCCCAAATCGCAATTTGCGACCCCGCAAAATCGGAAATGGGATGCAAAAACCCCATTTCCGAATCGCAAATTGCGACGTGTGCAATTACCAACTTGCAAATTCAGCGACCCCATTGTGCGACTCGCAAATAGGGAGACGCAATTTGCGAGTCGCAAACCCTATTAAAAAGGCACTCGCAAATTGCGACTAGTCGCAAAAAGACCATTTTGCACACCCAAATTACCACTAACTCAGAGCAGGTGGTAACCATAACCAAAGTATGGAAGGAGACCCAGAAGGCATCTGGGTTACTCAAGATGGCTGAAATATATGTGATAGCAAGGAGGAGGAGAGTCCACTCCGCCCAGCAGAGGAGGAGGAGGAGCCAGAGACAGGAGAGGATATACAGAACCAGGCAGACACTTTTCCAACAAACTGAGGAGGAGATATATGATAAATACAGACTCAGCAGTGCAGCAATATAAGAATTAATAGATCTACTCAATCCACAGCTTCAACGACAGACTGTGCGTGGCAGTGCCATCCCCACACATGTGCAAGTGCTATGCTCACTGCACCTCTTGGTCTCGGGTAGCTATCAGGGGGTCATTGCAGTGACAGGTGGGGTATCTCAAAGTGCACTCTCACGGTTCTTCATATGTTTCTTAGATGCCATACTCACAAACATGTCCAGATACATATACCTACCCAGGAATGAGGCAGAAATCAACAGCACCAAGTTGGAATTCTACAGAATTGCCAACTTCCCCCATGTAATAGGGTGTGTAGACGGGACACATATACAAATATGCCTTCCTGCAAATCTGGAATATCTGTTCCGCAATCGGAAGTGTACCCACTCACTGAACATCCAGGTGGTATGTGACGCACATTATGTCATCACTGACATGGTAGCCAAATTTCCAGGGAGTACACATGACTCCTACATTTTCAGGCACAGTGGGATACACCAATGCCTAGAACGTGGGGAATTTGGAGATGGATATCTATTAGGTATTGCTGCAGACACCCTGAAGACATACACACAGGTCACTGTAGAAACCATCCATGCCCTGCTAACATTGTTCATTTTGCCAAACAGGTGACAGTGCATATGCGCTAAGACCATGGATACTTACCCCGTACCTAACAACCAGCAATGAAAATGAGAGGCGATATAACAGTGCACATAGGAGGACCAGAAATGTCATAGAGAGGACCTTTGGACTGTTAAAGGCGAGATTCAGATGCCTCCACAGAAGTGGAGGTGCGCTCCAGTATGCCCCAATATCAGCATTCAAGATAGTTGGCGCATGCGCTATACTGCACAACATTGCCACCAGACGTGGGCTACATCTCACCCCTGAAGACCCAGATCCGGAGGATGACAAGCAAGAGCTACCACATCGCCATCCTGGGGATAGAAGCATTGCAAATCAAGGCAGACGGAGACGGGACCACATTGCAAACCAATACTTTGGAAGGAACGTGGTAACTGTCACCACACACACTTATGTCACACACAAAGAGCCCAGTTGTGAAGTGGATCAAACAATACTTTTTAATACGTGAACCTAATAAGTGAAGAAGTGAACGTTTGTTAAGGGGCTGTAAATGTCCACCTGCAATGAGGGCACATTCACTTCATGTGCCTCATGTGTCCGGCAGAGCATGGGCCTAACAGCTCCGCCTGGGACGCCCAACATGGCTAGTGCTAGGTGTGTCAGCAGACCCCTGACGTGCACTGCCACTCTTCAAGACACGTGTGTCTGTGGCAGATGTGCTGCTGATGGTGGACCCCTCCTCCCTATCCTGAGGTGTCTCTGTCGTGCCCCTAGCCACCTGTCGAGCCTCCAGCATGTCCACAGCATGGCTAATGCGACCCAGTACCCGAGCCACATCCCCTGCAAAGTGGCCCAAGTCCACCTGCAAGCTCACAGTGCGGCGTGACAGCCCTGTGGTGTTGACTGCGAGACGGACGATGGATGCAGCCATGCGGTCCAATCTGTGTACCAGTTGCCGCTCGCGGCGCATTGCACTCTGTCTCTCTGACACTAGTTCTGTCACCAGTTGCCATATGGAGAGGGCAAGGTCACTGACATTATCGTTCAAACGTGTGAACTGTGTGTTCACTTGTGCCAGCCCATTGGTGAAATTATGCACCATCCGTTGCATTGCCCCAGAAATGATTCTCATCTGCCTTGTTTGCAGGCGCTGACCAGATATGAGGGCTGCCTCAGCTGCAGATATGGACGAGTCACCTACATCCTCCTGGGACACTGCTTGGACATGGAGTCTGCGTCTGTGACACAGTGGTGTTTCAGGGTCCTGCTGTCTGACACTGTGGCTGGGACCAGGTGCTGTGTCTATTTCCACCATGTCCATTTGTTCAGCTGGAGGGAACTGTGGTGGTGTGGTGCTGGGCCCTGTAGTGCCTGCTTCAGACTCCTGCGCTGCCTGTTGGCTGCTTTCTGCACCCTGGACGGTGTGGCTGGTGGGGGTGTCTTGTGGGAGACCTGTGGGACATAGGGAACACACTGTCAGTATCTAACATCTGTTGTATGCCTCCTAATAAACATTTCCCTATAAGCTGACTACTGTACTACATTGCCCATAATGCACTATTCTGGTGGTTGCAAGTCTTGAATGGAGCTAGTTTGGTTGTGCATGCTGCTGTGTACTGGGTGGGTGGGGGTATAGCATTTATGGGTGTAGATGCATGTTTCATGGTACTCACTTTTAGATGTTCCTGGCGCTGACGTGTCCAGTACTCCCATTCCTGCAACTGCCTCAGGCTCAAGGGTCTGTTCCACCAGTTCCTCCATGGCTGTGGGTGGTGGGACGGTGGATGGGCCTCCTCCTGTGCCCCTCATCTCCCTGAGGCGCTCTGCCACCCTCTCCTTTGTCCTGGAGCGCAGGTCATACCACCGTTTTTTAATTTCATCTATACTTTGGTGGCTCACCCCTATGGCGTTGACCCTCTCCTGGATGTCTTGCCAGATTCTCCTCTTCTCCGTGTCTGGAACACTGAGGGCAGCCCTTCCAAACAGCTGGTCATGGTGCTGGCAGCATTCCTCTGTCAGCACCTCAAGTTCCTTTTCAGAGAACTTAAATTTTCTCTTCCTGCCTGCACTGCCTGAGTCTTCCATTGTTGCTGCTGTTCCTCCAGGTGGTTGCTCAGCAGTTGGAAAAGGGTGTGGTCCTCCCTCCTCCCAGGTGTATTTAATGACTTCCTGGCTCTGATGTCATCAGCAAGAGCCAGGAAGTGTTTTTCAAACTGTTTTGCTGCACCTGCAAGCAATTTGCGGCACAGTCTCAATTTGCGACACCCACTCGCACTTTGCGAGTCCGTTTTTAGCGAGGTCGCAAAAAGCGACCTCGCTAACAGCGGACTCGCAATCTGCGGTGCGACTTCATTTGCGAGTCTCAAAATGAAGTCGCTTTTTCTTGTTGGATACCATTTTGCGGGTCAGAAATTGCGAGTCGCAATAACTCGCAATTTTTTGGCTTCCTACATCTGGCCCTAAATTCTTACATGTGATTTTCTATTACTTTAAAATGACAAATGACTTGTGTTTTCCTGTCAGAGCTCCTCGCTCCCTTCATTCCCCTTGCTTTTGTAATTCAAAGAGAAACCATGAATGAGGCTGAGCAAATGGAGGAGCTCCAGGCCTAGGCTTGGTGCTAACAGAACTGCTTCCTCACAAAAAAGACAAAGGTTTTTTCTTCATATTATCAAAGTAAAGTAGAAGTGACAGAAGAGGACCAATTCTGTGGAGTATCTTGGGACGTTCCCAATTAGGGTTCATTGCTTGATAATTGAAATTGTTTATTAGAACAGGAGGAAGAAATATTGTACTAAGCATCGGGGGTTGGGATGAGAATGCAGCTTTCATTCATGGGTCTCAATTCCCAAAAATGCCAGGGATAGGAGAAGTAGAATCACATAACATTCCCTTGATCCAATGACATCACTGAAAGTGACATAATATGATATGACAATGAGTCCTCCCAGGAAGTGATATCAGTTACCTTAATCCCAATGACATCACAATAACTAACACTACTGAATTTAAGAGACTCAAGTGCACAATTATATAATACCACAAGTTACGAACAGATAAATGTCAGTTTTACATACTATCTACAATTTAAATAGGGTACTGGCATGATAGAGACATTACACATTTATATTTTTTTTGTGGCACAAAGATTATGGGGGTTATTCTAACTTTGGAGGAGGTGTTAATCCGTCCCAAAAGTGACGGAAAAGTGACGGATTTACCACCAGCCGTATTACGAGTCCATTATATCCTATGGAACTCGTAATACGGCTGGTGGTATATCCGTCACTTTACCGTCACTTTTGGGACGGATTAACACTCCTCCAAAGTTAGAATAACCCCCTATGTGTTTGATGGAAGAGGAAGAAATATTGCCACTAAAACACAAAATGGCATGGAAAGCCAAATTAGTCATACTTCAAACTCATGATTTATTACCTTGCCCTAATATATACCTTACACATAAAATGTATTGGAAAATTACAAACAAAAGTCAAAAAAATGTAAAAAGCATAATTGTATTTCGTTATGTAGACCAATGTTATTGACATAGATTATTACCCCGAGGTCACTCTAGTCCTTGTCCCATTCATCCTTATGTCAAAATAACTATCTCCATAACAGAAAAAAGGAACATGAGGAATGTTGGGCTATCCCCTCCTCACCCCCTCCCTTCTGGTCATACATAAGCTGTACTTACCCAGCATTCCGCCTGTTCTTTTTTCTGTCTTCTGACAGGACGAGGAAGTGAGGATATCATCCCTGCTGGGCTTGGACGACTGCTGTTCCGGTGCGCTACACCCCAGTCTGCTGGGCTTACTGGGGTAGCGCCGGTGTATGCGTCCCATTGGCTGCAGGGCGAGCCCTTGTTTACTGGTGTGACATCCCCTGTGGCTCACTGGTCAAGGTGACAGATCTGCAGACTGAGTGGTAAGGCTTCTTTTCCTAGGTGTGTACAGATCCTCACACTGGGAGGTGAAGATTCTTTACCCGGGAGTGTACAGATTCTCACACAGGGAGGTGAGGTTTCTTTACCTTGTGTGCCTGATGACATTTCCTTCCTTTCCGTGGGGAGTCACCTGAAGCCTAATGGTCACTGCCACTGACTCTCACTCTGGACGATGAGAGTGATACTCCATGTATATCAATAGGCTTGTTTCACCTTTCACAATCAGTCTGGTTTACACGTCTCCTGGCTAGCTGGGCAGCTGGGAACGGTGCAGAGGAAGCAGGAAGCTAGGAGCTTGCCTGACTTCCACCTTGGGACACAGTTGTTGCCGAGCATGTGCCGGAAGTACGCTTTTCGACTCAGCAACTGGCATTCACCAGAGTTTTGCCTTTCCGTTGTTCCTGGGGTAAGTACCGCTTGGCAGAATGTATATTTTCTTGCTATGTGGGCCATGCTGACATTCTGGTGGCTGTCGCGGTTTGATGTCATGGTGCCCGGTGACCGGCATTGATCAAGTCCGTATCTCAGCCTTTTGCCACGTGGGTCCTTGTGGCTGATTTGTCCGTGGAAGGGCAGTTACGGTCACAGACCCTCAGGCTGAAAGGTGCAGGTTCTATTTTTGGTGTGTCTGTAGTGGTGCTCCATCTTTACATTCTATTCCAGACTTTATTGCCTCACATCTGAGAAGTATGGCTTCTATTCAAGGCATGTCTGTAGACATCTGTAGACATTACCCTCTTTTTGGCGTAGTTATCATGGTCACAGATCCTCACACTGAGGGGTGAGGGTTCTGTTCCAGGTGTCTCTGTAGAACTACCCCACCTTTTGTTAGGACAATATGGCCCTCATTCTGACCTTGGCGGTCTTTTCGCAAGACCGCCGAGTTACCGCCGCGGTAAAGACCGCCGACCGCGGCGGTATGCCGCTGCGCGTATTCCGACCGCTGGGAGCGTTCCGCCGGAATACCGCCAGCAGCCACACTGGCGGTCGGCGGGAAAGTGGAGACTGGTCAACCTCCACCGCCACGCCAGCAGAACACCACCCCCAGAATTATGACCCACATTTCTGTGTGGCGGTCTTCTGTTGGCGGTCACGTCCCTATGGCTCCCGTCGCCTCCCGGAGGACCAACGCACAAGGTAAGTTGATCGTCCGTGAGGGGAGGGGGTGGGGGGGTGTTGTGTGATGTGTGCGTGCATGGGGGTGTGCGTGTGAGTGTGTAGAGGGGGTGTGTGAGTGCGTGCATGCGGGCGGGGATTGCTGCTGTGCCTATGGGCAATGTGTGTAGTTCGGCGGGTGCGCATGTCGGCATGTATGTGTGCGGGTATGTGTCCCCGTTGTGTATGTGTGTGTGTAGGGGGTGTGTATATGTGCATGTTGGGGGTGTGTGCATGTCGGGGTGCATGTATGTGCATGTCGGGGTGGGGGTGGGGAGGGGGTTCGTACCACCTCTGGGGGTGGCAGGGGGGTGGAGGGTGTGGGGGGAGGACTCGGGGGGGCAGTGGGGGGTGGGGGAGACCCCTATCAGTGCCAGGGAAGGAATTCCCTGGCCCCGATAGTGCCTACCGCCATGGTTCGCATGGCGGTTCCCGAACGCAAGAAACCGCGGCGGTAAGCAGGGTCATGATAGCGTTGGCGGTCTTGGGTCGACCGCCGGACAGGAGTGCGCAGACTCCAGCCCGTCGGTCATGACCGCCGTGGCTGTCGGAGTGGGGAAGTGGCGGTCGGTCGCGGCGGTGACCGCCGCGGTCAGAATGCCATTTTTAATACCGCCGGTCTGTTCGCGGTCCGACCGCCGCCTCTCCGCCGACCGCCAAGGTCAGAATGAGGGCCTATGTCTGTTGGTGTCACATTTTCTTTTGCTGTGGTTCCTAATTTCTCTTTCATGATAACCTTTTGTCGGCTTGGTGTTCTGACAGGACAGGGTTTCGCTATCATTCGCTTTTTGGCAGTGTCCTAAGGGTGGTCACGTTCTCAGGTCCTCACACAGAGGGGTGTGGGTTCTGTTCCTAGTACATCTATTGATGTTCCCATCTTCTCCCTCGCAGGCTGCTATCTTTCACTCGCAGACAAGTGTAGTGCTGCCATTTTCTCCAGTCACCAGTTTTGTTTCAATTATGTTTGTTGCGGTGTTTACTGCACTGATTTTCCAGCCATCGACTGTTGCGGTTCTTGGAGCCTCATGGTGCAGGGTGGGGGTTCTGTTCTTATGTCTGCTCTTTTTCCCTCCTTTTCTTCCCTGGGGTTTCAGAGGTTGTCTATGGTATGATAGCCATGACCTCTGTTACTCGCACAGTGAGGTGCATGTTATTTTCCAGGTAGGTCCACAGCCATTTCTCTCCTTTTGTGTATTGGTCTTCTCCATGGCATAGTGGCCGCAGTCCCGGATTGCCCCTCTGAAATGGGACCTTCTCTTCGTCCCCCCTTGTGGTGCTTATGGCTGGGGCCTGGGGCTCTTCCAGGCCATTGGGTCCGTTGGAGCCATCAGCTGTGCCTCTTGGGCGCCACCTGATGTTGTCTGCTTTCAGCAGCTTAGGATGGTAAGACCTGGTTAGCGCGGGCATGGGACACTGCCTTTGAATGCCATGGGCTGTTGGTTCCCCCTAGATTTTTGGGGGTCACCTGTAGCCTGATGGTCAATGTCCCAGCCTCATCTGCTGTGAGTTCGGGATTCTTCCTAGGTGTGTCTTTGGACAAGGGTTTATTTTTGGGGCATTGCTCCATCCCCTTCGTATGCCTGTCTTTTCACCTGGTGGGATGTGCTCTGTGGGAATGGTGTGCTACCAATTGGATTTTCTTTCTGGTCTGCTCTGTTGTGGCCAGTCTGGTGGGGCGTATGTCTGGGTCTTCCATATGGGGGTGATGGACCATTGTTTTTGGTTATCCCTCCTCCCTGTCTGCTTTCCAGACAGTGCTTGCTGTATGCTCTGGGTCTGGGTGGTTGGCATTTTGATTCCCAGAAATAATCTTCACACTGAATTCCTACTTATAAAAGGTATACCCCTTGAAATAGGGAATAACTGTGTGGCCATGGATTTACCACGAACAATTCCATACATAGGGGGTCATTCCGACCCCGGCGGTCGCCAACAGGGTGGCGGTGCCCCGCAGGGCATTCTGACCGCGGCGGTTTGGCCGCGGTCAGACCAGGAAAACCGGCGGTCTCCCGCCGGTTTTCCGCTGCCCTGGGAATCCCCCATGGCGGCGCAGCTTGCTGCGCCGCCATGGGGGATTCCGACCCCCTCACCGCCATCCTGTTCCTGGCGGTTCCGACCGCCAGGAACAGGATGGCGGTGAGGGGTGTCATGGGGCCCCTGGGGGCCCCTGCAGTGCCCATGCCAATGGCATGGGCACTGCAGGGGCCCCCATAAGAGGGCCCCACTTTGAATTCCAGTGTCTGCTCAGCAGACACTGGAATTCGCGACGGGTGCAACTGCACCCGTCGCACCTTCCCACTCCGCCGACTCCATTCGGAGCCGGCTTCCTCGTGGGAAGGGGTTTTCGCTTGCCCAGCGGGAAAGCCAGAATGGCCTCCGCGGTCTTTCGACCGCGGAGCGGCCATATGGCGGTTCCCTCCAGGCGGGCGGCTCCCGCCGCCCGCCGGGGTCTGAATGACCCCCATAATTCCCGATTCTAAGGGGCTTCGTACGAACATTTACCACCTTCTCTGAGGCTTCAATTTTGAAAAATAACCCTCTTTTATTTAATAGTCAAGCAGTCTAATTAGGAAATCTTTGAAACCATGTCTATGAGATTAACAGTAAAACTAAGTGAGGTGAGGCCTGCTTTACCGTAGTGGAGAAATGTGGCACAATGGTTAGAGTGGCAGACCCTGAAGCAGAGATCTGGCTCAAGACCAGGGTTCAAGTCCTGCTTCGGCAGGTCTTGGGCTCAATTCCCTTGGACCAGATAATTCTCGCCTCGGTGCCTAATCTAATTAATGGGTCCCACTCTGCAACTCTGGGCAATAGTTTACTTAATCTCCACAACGGCCCCAACAGTGCTTGGATGCCTGGCTTCACACCGGGGGTTCCCAGGAGTAGGCACCTCATATGGAAAAGCCAGGAGGGGTTCCATAGCGGTATGAGTACAGCGCCTTGAGACCCTAACGGGTGAGTAGTGCGCTATACAAGTGCAAAGTTTACCGTTTAAGTTTACAGTGTGATGTTACTGCTCCACGACAATACACAGAAATTAATTCACCTACAGTGAAGTCACACCAGAGAGAAACAACTATTTCCTCACTGTTGCCATCGCTGTGGTTGACAGCTACTTCGGCATTCACTAAATCTGTGAGATCAGAAACACCTGCTCACAGACAAGACTACTAAAAAGGTTAATGTGTTTAGGAACTGGATACTTGAACATCTCTGTTAATTAGCCACTCAATGAGACTGATTCTGCTACTCTGGGTTTCCTTGTTTCATTAGTCAGACTAGCAGTTTGAGGGGGGCTTGGCTGGAGGTCATGCAAGATGGCCGCTGCTCTTTAGAGCTCCGTGAGGCTTCAGCACTTCCTAGAAAGAAGGAGATGTTTTCACATCAAAATGATTAATTTCTTCCGCATTTTTGCGCACTGGAGCACTGCTCTGCATAAATATGCCTTTATCTTACAGAGGCATGAGGTTTGAAGTCATTTCAGAGACTTCATGTGTGGGTGTTTCTATTTGACTTTTAACTGCTTGCCTGGATGTAATTCTACAAATCTAGTTTCCTCTGCAATGGAATATTTATGACCTTCTGACAGCCAGCTGAGCTTTTGACCTCTCTCTTCAAACACATTTAGCTGAGGTTTTCAACTTTCAGTATTCACTGGCAGCTCTTGTCAAGGAGCTCTTTCAAATTGCTCTTCATAACATGGTAAATGCTTTCCTTTGACGGAGGGGATTTTTTCCTTTTCAGAAGGTTCCCTTAAAACTAGTCACCAATTGTTTGACTATGTGCAGTAAAGTGCTTTGCTCTTGTGGTATTCTGACATGCCTGTTATGAGAGAATAATTTAGGATTTTCTATTTATATATTTTTTATTATATTTTGCTCTGTTGTTGGAAACTTCTGGCAGCAGCTTCTCATCGTAATATAATTTCATCAACATCTCACATTGCTGGCTTCCTATTACCAAATTGCTGCTGGCTTTTATGGGGAGACCACATAATTCTCAGAGTTGCCAGTCATCATCTTTCTCCAAGTCTAATAATCCTCTTCGAGTGGTGCGCACACATATAACTAAATCTTTCCTACCATCAGCTTTAACAATGGATAGTGCTGCAGTCTTTTTAAAGGATAGCGCCTCTTCATCTCATGCTGCTGGCGCAATTGTGAAACAAACATCTAACACCTCCTCCGTCAAGCGCCCAAAAAAGACCTTGATTCTCCCTCAAAATCACCTACACATCTTACTCTAGATGATGTCATGGAGGAATTGCGTGCACTAAAGCCCTTTATGATGGACACTAATGCCTCTTTGCAACGTATTGAGGAGCAATGGTCCCAACACGAACAACGAATTGGTACTCTGGAACAGAGAGTCAGTAACCTTGAAGAGTGTAACGCTGTCAATCCTCAGATATCTAAAGACATAGCTCAACTCAAAAGGCTTACTGAAAACTTAGAAAACAGAAATAGGAGAAAGAATCTTCACCTTTTTGGGATTTCAGAAGGTTCGGAAGGCTCTAACATGATTGCATTCCTTCAAAAAAGCAATACCTTCAATTCTTCGCTTGCCTCCTACCTCTCCCCTCTCTATCCAATGGGCACATCGTTTAGGTCCACAGACTTCAACTGGCCCTCATGCACATCCTAGAGGAATTATTATTCTCTTTCTCCAATTTACTGACTTGATGCAAGTACTCTCGGAAGCCAAAAAGATGGGCTCTTTGCTCTGGTCAGGTCATAAAGTGTTTTTCACACATGACTTCTCTCCTGCTACAGCTGTACATCGCAAACAGTTTTTGGACTTACGTCCACAACTCAAATCCTTGAATATTCGATTTGGTCTTCTTCACCCATGCCTTTTCAAAATTACATTCAAGGACAAATTTTACTCGTTTGAGGAACCTTCAGCACTACAAACGTTTATTAACCAACACAAAACGGAAGCAATGGAACTAGGAGCATCTGCAATTACTTGAAGATATAATTTAATTTGTCTTTAATGTCCTTTCTTTTTTTTTTCTCTGGACAGTTTAATAGTAATGGTTATGTTTAATATTTATATCCATGGTTTTCCTTCTTTGCATCTTCTTATTTTCTTATATATATATATTCTTTGTGCAATCCTCATGTTCCTTTCCCACCCGTATCCCTTTCTCACCATCCAAACTGTTCTCCTACAAGTTCCACTGGTAAGCTTTGATTTTTATTGTTTTTCATGTCACAGTCCTTTACTGTAGTTATTACGTTATTTGGTCTCCTGAATGGATCATTTTTCATTTGTATGTTTTTTTTTTCTTCCATGAAACTCGCCTTTATATGTTTTAATATCTAATATCACTTTTCTTGTGCTGAAGCCACTCTTGCCTGTCTTTTGAGGTTCTACACTGTCCCTCTACCTTTCGGGGTATTCACTTTCTATCTTGTTTTCTTTAGCTTTCGTGGACTTTAGTCCCTGTATTGCTACATCCATGTATATACAACTTCTGGAGGTCATCTTCCTCCTTTACTTTTTCTTTACTATCTTGTTTCTTTTCCATTTCTTTGCTTTTGCAAAATTGATATGCCTAGTTTTTTCCTTGTTACAGCAGTTGTTTATTAATACTTCTTGTTATGCAACTTAGAACTGTTACTTGGAATGTTAAGGGGCTTAAACACCCCATTAAACGTCAGCGTGTCTTATCTCACCTAGCTTGTTTGAAATGCCACATTGCTTTGTTGCAAGAGACTCACCTCAACGACTGTGAGGCAATTAAGCTTAAAAGACAATGGGTGGGGGACATTTTCTACTCCCCTTCCATCACAAACAAAAATGGGGTACTTATACTCTGTCATAAATCTCTCAAACCTACCATAATTTCACAGCATCAAGATACAGAAGGTCGCTGGGTACTTGTTACATTTACAATTGACAATATTTCTCTTACTATCCTAAATATATACGGCCCCACACATCCAGATCCAAATTTTTGGAAGAATCTTTCACATATTGTCTCTGAACATTCCTCAAACTATTTACTAATAGGTGGTGACTGCAACCAAATTCTCGATCCATTTTTGGACAGACGTTCCAAGTCACGTTTCATTCCACATGCCTCCCACAAAGCTTTTAAAAACTTTATTTTACAGCATTCTCTCTCTGATTCCTGGAGAGTATGCAATCCCGACCTCTTGGAATACTCTTTTTATTCTCCTACCCACCAGTCCCATTCTAGGCTTGATTATATCTTTCTGAGTAAAGGTTTATTGCAATATATGGTCAACTCTGAAATCGGTGCTATGTTGATCTCAGATCACGCACCTGTGATTACTGACCTTGATCTTTTTCTTAATGGTTCTAAAACATCTTCATGGAGATTTAATAACACTACTTTCAGATGCTACTTTTATCGCTTCCTACAGTAAGTTTATAGAAGAATCCTTTCACATCAACGATAGTGATCAACTATCATTTCACTTTGTGTGGGATGCATTCAAAGCAGCCTCTAGGGGTTTCCTCATAAGTTACGCTCACTCAATAAAAGTCTGCTCAACAAAAATCGACTTCCATCCTTAAAAATATAAAGTCCCTAGAACATGAATACTATACTCACAAAACTAGTAAATCACATCTTGAAGCACTAGTCTCAGCTAAAATGGAGTTTAACCAATATACCACTGAACAAGCATGCGGCACCCTCCTGAAAATAAATGCCAGATATTATGGTGGTAACAATAAAGCTGGTTCACTTCTAGCTCGATATTTGAAACAAAGAAAAGAAAAAACAACTATTAAATCTATCACAGATAACAATGGTGTTAAACACTTTAGAGATAAAGATCATCATGTTACACTTCTTACTATAAGGACCTGTACACTCCAGAACACATACTAACAGTTGAATCTCTCAACTGATATTTCTCTAGTCTCAAACCAAGAGACCCATTGAAGATTGACCTCTCATCTTTAGACCAACCCCTACAACTTACCGAACTATATACAGCTTTACAATCTCTCCCCAAGGGTAAGGCTCCAGGTCCAGATGGCTTCACAGTAGAATTCTTTATTCAGTTTGCTAAGTCTCTTTTCCCCAAACTCTTTAAATTACTTAATAATTGTATAATGTCAGGTTCTGCATCTGGCTCATTTATGGAGGCCATGATTTGCCTTATTCCCAAAAAAGATCTGGATGCGACTGTCTGTAAAAATTATAGTCCCATATCTTTAATTAATACTGATTGTAAACTCTATGCCAAAGTTTTAGCTCTCCGTTTACTCCCATATATACCTGACCTTCTTGATTCTCATCAATCTGGTTTTATCCCTAATAGAAATGTAGCAGATAATTCCCGTACTTTTTAAAATATTATTAACAAGGCATCTAAACTTAAGATTCCTCTGGCAGCTTTATCTTTGGATGCGGAAAAGGCCTTTGATGGGGTCTACTGGGGTTTCTTGTCGAAAGCATTGGAATGGCATGGACTATGTACTAAATTCGACATTTTATATCCATTCTTTATTCCTCACCATGTTCCTCGGTTATAACAAATGGTATCCAATCTCCTTTTTTCCCTCTTAAAAGGGGTACTCGTCAGGGATGCCCATTATCTCCTTTACTATTTATTTTGACTCTCAAACCTTTTCTATACCAATTAAAAACGTCTGAACAATTTACGGGGTTTCAAATTAATAATGCACACATCAAATTTATGGCATATGCTGGTGATATTCTTTTGTTCATGTCTCACCCTGACACTTCTCTTCCTGCATTCCTGCATGAGCTCAACTTATATTCTGATGTATCTGGCTATAAATTTAATATAGACAAAAAAGTGGTCTTACCACTTAATGCTCATTGCACTGGCTCTGTATTCCTTGATGCAGGATTATCTTGGAATTCTTCTAAGATTAAATGCCTGGGGGTATGGTACTGCACTACTCTCAAGGATACGTTAAGGACTAATTTAGAAATCTTATCTGCAAAGCTTGTAGATCTCACACAGAAATGGTCTCCGTTATATCTCACGTGGTGGTGCCGCTTGGACATCATTAAGATGATGCTTCTCCCTATCATTAACTTCTTCCTTATGATGCTTCCTATTAAGATACCTAAACTTTTTTCCAGTTCAATTGATAAAATTCTATCCAAGTTCCTGTGGAACGGTAAACAACCTTGAATCTCTCTCTCGAAATTAAAACTTCCTAAAGTACAAGGTGGAGTTAATATCCCTGACTTTATAACTTATCACAAATCTTTTGGCATTAAGCAAATACATCCCTATTTATCTACACTCAATGATGCCCCTAAAAAGCTATGGTTCTCTTTGGAAGAAACATTTATTTCTCCCTTTTCCCATAAACACATTGGGGGTCATTACAAGCTTGGCGGGCGGCGGCCACCAATGCGGCCGCACTCCCGCAGACCCCATTACAACATCCCCGCTGGGCCGGCGGGCGCAAACCTAGTTTATGCACGCCAGCCCAGCGGGGATGAGGCCGCAACATAGGAGCCGGCTCCTAATGGAGCCGGCGGTGTTGCGGCCGTGCGACGGGTGCAGTAGCACCCGTTGCGCTTTTCACTGTCTGCTATGCAGACAGTGAAAAGCGGCAGGGGCCCTCTTAGGGGGCCCCTGCACTGCCCATGCCAGTGGCATGGGCAGTGCAGGGGCCCCCAGGGGCCCCAGGACTCCCCTTACCGCCAGCCTCTTCCTGGCGGTGCAAACCGCCAGAAACAGGCTGGCGGTAGGGGAGTCATAATCCCCAGGGCAGCGCTGCTTGCAGCTCTGCCCTGGCGGATTATCACCGCCGGGGCTAAAACGGCGGGAAACCGCCGGCCCCGGCGGTGCGACCACGGCGCTACCACCGCGGTCGTAATACGGGTCTCCGTACCGCCAGCCTGTTGGCGGTACGGACACCACATTACCCCTGGCAGTCTCTGACCGTCAGGGTCGTAATGACCCCCATTATATTTATGTCTAACCCTCCAAAATTCTGGTTGCCCAGCACTATCTCCCATTCAGTCAACTTACTGAAACCTTTTTTTATTTCGCATCTTACCCCCATTAATCAATTCTTTAACAGTCCTATTTGGCACAATAGTTCGCTTAGGAAACAAGTTAAAACCTTGTGTTGGGAGGCTTGGATGAGTAAAGGTATTCTTCTCATTTCCCAATTAAATCAAAAAGACTCTATCACCCCTTTTACTACTCTCTCAGCAATTTATAATCTCCCTATTCACATGAAATCCCAATATATCATTCTTTCTACTCTAGTCCAAGAGGCCCTCAATAAACTTATACATCATAATCATTCTTCTCTTGCATCATCTCCACACCCGATTGTAACTTCTTGTTATCCTAGGGCAGCTGGAATTTATAAACTTTTAAGAACGTCTGTTTCACCTAGACTCAAATCACCTATTGAGACTTTGTGGGAATCAGATCTTGGTGTTGTTTGGCAAACTTCTTTATTGGATAGAATATGGTATAAGATACATTCCACTGCACGCACTGCAAGCCTCACACAGACCCTATATTTTTTTTATAATAGACTTTTCTACACTTCTGTACGCCTTTACAAACTCAAACTAGCACAAAATGACAATTGTTGGCGCTGCCACACTCAGCAGGGTACTGACGTTCACATGTTTTTTTCCTGTTCACCCCTATCTACTTTTTGGTCCTCAATATGGTCTTGCATTTCAGCAATAGCTCAGACCTCCTTACCAATGTCATATGAATTACTGTTTTTGGGTGGCATACACGATATCTGGAGTTCATTCAGCCCTCTTGGAAAACTGGTGGACCTTTTGCTTTCTATTGTAATCTCTATTATTACTTCTAACTGGAAATCTTCGGAGAACATTACTCTCAGACAGTGGTGGAATTCTGTTTGTTATCATCATAGACTTGACAGCTACAAGCTTGATTCAACAGGAACTTTCCTCAAACTTCATCAGCTATGGTTGCCATTAAGTAACTATCTCTCACGCACTGCAAAGAAAATGGATTTTTCTCCTCCTTTTTAAAAAAATGGCAATATATTTCCTGTTTTTCTTCTCATATATACCTATTTCATCTTACATTCGCTGTAACTAATGTCTATTACCTCTCTCTTCACATGGCTATCACTTGATTCCCTTTTCCATCCCTATAGCTCTTCTCCCTCTCCCTCCCTCTTTCTTCTTTCTCTATTCAAACTTGGAGTCTTTGATACTAAATTGCTGTATATGCTTAATTCATGTACATGTTTAAAATGCATTTATAAGTACAATACTCCTTATGCATATATATTCACAACTGCATATCTCTGTTCTGGCAGTGTTAAGTTAATGTTCTTGTATTTGACTCAATAAAAAACATATTTAAAAAAAAAAAGACTAGCAGTTTGAAATATGTCAAAAATGATCAGACGGGTGGAGTTGATTACAACTACAACCTTTGCACTGCAGTGTACACTGTACAAGAATGTATACGGATAAGCGATTCATAATTCCCATGTTCACCACTTGTCTTCATATACGAACCAAACTAAGCAGGATTTTCAATGTATATACTTTTGTGTGACATCTGAGGGTATTGACACAGTCAGCAAAGATGTAGAAAGAGGGATGAGATGTGTTTTAATTATTGAAAAAGAGATTTAAAAGAAGAAAGTCACAAACTAAGAAACACCTAAAATTTTGGATTGAAGGCTCTGAGCATCAAAAAGGCAAACGGAATCCCGAATTCCATTCATTTTTAACCAGCATCATGTGAACACTTCTCCAACTCTTTACATTTTAAACTATTTAACGTGATTAGTAGACTTCTTCCTAACTCGTTATCATCTTACTTTATTTATTGTTCTGTGGCACATTCATTTGGGTTAAGACTGTTTCACTAGCTCATAATAATATTACAAGCACACATTATTAGACACTGTGAACTTGGCAGGGCATTGGGAAGGGCTCTTTTAACTTGTTTTAGGACTGGGTAAATTCCCTCACAGCTATGTTTCCCTTTGGGGCAGTATGACAACTGTGGCAAATGAACATGTCCCTTCGATGGCCATTCTGATCAAACAATTCTTCACTTGGTCCATTTTGTAAGTCTTATACTGATTTTTCAAACCGATTTTTTTAGCCTCTGCTGAAACGATGCAATTTTACTCAAAGTAGACCGGCTTTGTATTTTTTTACAGAAGCTTGTGAGAGGAAATGTTAATTTTAGAGTGGGCTCTTTTCTAAAAACAGTCATGAAAAGACTCAAATCTATAATTTTTATATTAACCTACTCGTTTTTGTACACTGCTGTACTTTTATGTCTATTATATATATTCAATGAAGTTTTTTGATTGGTTAGTTATTAAATAGCAAAGCCTTTCTGTGTAGATGGATAGAGGATTTTGTTTTCAAATGCTTGCTCAGTGAATTATGTTTGGCTGCATTTTGCTGAGTTGGATCGCAACTCATAACATGGGATTTTTATTGAATTAATATTATCCCCTCTCAACCATTCCAAAACAACTTTTTCGCCCGGATGTCCTTATTTTTTTCATCAAGTTTTTTCTTTACCACTACTTATCCTTTCTCTTCTCAAAGCCACCCTTAAATACTGAGGTGAAAATAAGAAATTTCCTGGGACAAATTGTTTAACATAGGGATGATCTATATGGTAATCAAACTGCATGAATATTTTGTAAAAGGAATCTAGGATATTCTGTTCGTAATGGTAAAACATATTGTAATTATTTCCAAAGGTTTAACAATAAAAATATTTTGTAAGATAAAAAAGCAAGGCATCTACATATATCATAACCTAAGTTACACAATCAGGATGTGTCAAATTTTACAATTGCAAGTTGGATTTATGGTGCTGAAATATCGGTCAGTGTGGTGAACTTTCCAACACTGCACATGCAGTGGTGGAAAATAAACACTTCCACCTGATTTTCATGCTAATTTTACAATAGTAAATATTGGCCAGCAGGAGTACGCTCCAAATTTGTGCATAAGATTGGTATACCTACTCATACCAAACAAATCATGACATCCAAAGATGTCTTACTTACCGAATTCTCTGTATATAACCACGCAGTTTTCATCATTATTTGCAAAGTTGGGCTCATGCTCAGCCCATGCTTGGTAGGTCATTGGACTGCCATCCATCCACCTTAAAAATAAATATTTCTGTTCAGTGGGGTCATGCTATCTATTTTGAAAGATTCATTGTATTACAACAATAGATTTAAAGGCCAGCATCACACACTGCTGCTGCAAATCCACAGTAACATTGTGAAATGTTGTACTCAAGTTCAACACCGGTGCATGCAAAAATTTTAAATCGTTGAACTGACTGACTTGAAGGCCCAGGCATTTGACTATGTCAAACAGTGTGCATACATCCCTGCTCTTGAAATGTGATAGAAAGCACACAAGGCCATTCCCCTGACAGACCAGATGCAGGCTATGCAGTGTCAGAACAAGCTTTGAGCTATGTCCTGCCAATTTGCCTCGCCCGTACTTTGGACCAGCACCAGTAGTGATTAAGAAGGTACTTGCAGTCTTATCAATTATTGCAAATTTGTAATATTCAAGACCAAACAGATGAAAATATAGGTAGAGTTTATTGTAAACAGCGCAGCTCATCCAGCCTCCAAGCTTCCCAACCAACGAATACCTCTCCCACATTCTACAGCCCTGACATCCTGCATTCCAGATTCCATCCCCTAGGCAACCCCACAATTCTAATAATAAAATACAACACGTTTTCCCCCTTCAACAAAACAAAATAATATGTACAACATATACAGTTATCGTTCATGTAACAACATAACATTCACAGTAAAACAAACTTTTCAAAAACTGCACAAAACCTCTTAACTTTGAGGGCAAATGTCTTGTCCGGGCCTCAGATTTGACCCGTGAAGCTATGGAGTCTTCCCTCCAACTCACTGCACCTTCATCCCCAACCTCATTTCCAATATTATCATCAATTGAACATCTCATTTCATCTTCATCACTAACCATCACATCCTCTTCTCTAGGCATCTCCTTTCTTTCACTCACCACAAACCCAGAATCAAAACAGTCCTCAGCTAAATCTTCAGTGCAAGTACAAACATGTCCAGGCTTGCATTTAGCCAATCTTTTACACCCCACACTGTGCCACCTTGAATTACAACAGACTTGTTATACACTTTCACCACCCTCATGGCCTTACAAAATGTGAACATACCTTTCTTCACTAGCCCAGGTTTCTTCATTCTGACCTAATCTCCCACAACAAAAAACGACTCCTTCACTTTCCATTTCTCATCATAGACCTCTTTATACTTCTTCTGCTTCTTTTTCACCCTGTCATTAACCTCATCTATATTCACATTCTCCAGTTCTTTACGTTGCTTCTTCCTAAACCAACACTGACAGAGTTTGGATACATGATTTCCTCCTCTCATCAATCTGAAAGGACTCACTTCCGTGGGAATCTGCAGAGTAATACGATAAAACCACAATTTTTCTCTTATTTTTTCCTTCCAAAGACCACCAAAACCCCGTGCCCAACCAATACTATCCTTCAAAACATGGTTGAACCTCTCGACCAGGTCATTTCCTTGCGGTTCATATAATGAGGTTATAGCATATTTGATATTGCTATATCCAAAGAAGCTTTGTATTTCCTTAGATAATAGTTGCACCCATTGTCAGACACCACAGTCTCTGGAAAACCTTCCCTTGCAAACACCTTTTTGAAAAATTCTATGATGACGTAAGATGTGACTTGGGACACCAATTTCACCTCTGGCCACAAAGCATACCAAGCCTCAACAGGTGAAAAATAGAAAGGACCTGAAATATCAAACCCTAATTTCTGCCACGGAGAATCAGGCCAAGGCACTGGACACAAAGGAGCTGGCACAGTCTTCAACATCTTCTCTGCATTGATGCAAATACAGCACTCTCTGACGGTCCTTTCTGACATCTTATGCATGCCAGGTCACTAAAAACAAGTTCTTATCAATCTCTTCATAGAGGACATACCCATATTACCTTCATGCGCTATTTTTAAAATAATAGACTGCATCCCTTTAGGTGGAATACACTCACCCCTTTTGAATACAAGAACATTTCAACCTCCAATTCTTCTTTTACATTAAAGAAAGGTGCAATTTCCCCTAAAATCTTTACCCTACATGACCACCCGTACCTGACATACTATTTGACCTCTCGCAACAACCAAATCAAAATGATCACACTCTAGCAACTGTTTCTCCTACACTGTCTTGAATTCTTCAGACATAAAATCAGACACAAAAGAAACCACATCCATTTCTAATGTGTCATAATCACTTACATCACAAGATTTACTTTGAGGAAGACGCGAAAGACAATCAGCCACTGATTTCTTCCTTCCTGGCACATATTCGACCTGGAAAGAATATTCTTGTAATTTCGAGACCAACCTCGCAATACGAGCAGTGGCTTTCCAACCACCACCAGGTGACAGAATCCTAACTAAAGGCTTGTGATCCGTTTGAAGCATATAATGTGACCCCCAAATGTAGTACCTGAAATGTTCAATAGTCCACACACATGCTAACATCTGCTTTTCAATAACAGCATACCTTCTTTCAGCATCAGACAGGGTGCGAGAAGCAAAGGTAACATGCCATATATCCTTGCCACATTTCTGCAATAGTACACCCCCAACTCCATACATGCTACCGTCAACTGTCACAATGCACTGCCCCTTAACATTAAAAGGTTTGAGAGTAGGCGCGTCAGCAATTTCTCGCTTGATTGATTCAAATGCATTCATCTGTCTTTTTAGACCATTTGTCCTCCACTCCCTTCCTAGTCAATTCCCTCAGAGGTTCCATTTTAGTGGCAAAGTTCTCTATAAACTTGCTGTAATACTCACACAAACCTGCAAACGATAACAATTTATCAGGACTGTCCGGTGCTGGAGCATTAACGATAGTGTCAACCAGTGAATGCTTTGGTATCACTCCTTCACCCGAAACTGTGTGTCCTAAATAGTCTACTGATTTGGCAAAAAAGTGACATTTCTTAACTTTCAACGTTAACCCGTTCTTACTGAGAACCTCACACACTTTTAGCATATCATTTTTGCGTTCTTACACATTTTTTTACTAAACCAGTACATCATCCTGGAAACACTTTACAAAAGTATCCATCTCTTTGAAAAGTATAAACATAGCTCTTTGAAAGAGATGCTGCAGATGCCAAACCAAATGGCATACGCTTGAACTGAAATAACCCCTGCGGTGTAATGAAAGCTGGAGATGCCTGGAATGTTCAGTAAGTTCAATTGGATGGTACGCAGACCTCAAATCCAATGTGGAGAAGATTTTCGCACCATCCAACATACTGACGACCTCATTAATGTTAGGAACAGGGTGACAATTGACTATGATGTTCGCATACAGTGCCCTGAGGTCAACACACAATCTCAAAGACTTGTCCGATTTACTTGCTAGGACAATGGGAGATACCAACTCAAAATACTCTATTTCTTCAATAACATCATCCTTGACCATTTCTGCTAAAATTCCCTTCAATTCTTCTCACACACCAATGGGAGCATTTCTAAACTTTTGTACAACAGGCCTCGCATCTGCCTTCAGCTTGATTTTGTGACAATAATTGCCCAACACACCTGTGAAAACCTGCGGGAACTTTGTCACAATCCAGTCCATCTAATTACCCTCTTCAATTACCAACACAGGCTCACAGGACCAGGGATTAAGAATAATCCCTAACTTGGCTTGGTCTCTCCAACCTAGAACATTAACCCCCTTTTCAGCTACATACAATTTAATATTTGCTGATCTACTCTTAAAACGAACTTCAGTATCCACATAACCCTTGATATCTATAGCTGTGCCATGAAAACCCTCTGCAACGATGTCAGGAAAAACCAAATCAGACATTTGCCACACATTTTTAAATTTCTGCTTAAAATAATCACTTGTAACACTTGTCCAGGTTGACCCTAAGTCTGCCATAACCTTAAGTTCCTGACCCTCAATAAGTACCAAACATTTCAGGTTGTTTCACAGAACCATTGATGTCTCCATTGTTTTTAAGGGACAGTAGTACTCCCTTCTCTCCATCATCATTCACATAGGAAACCTTCCTTTACTGTTGCTACCATTCCATCTAACTTCCTTACACACATTCTAGCAAAATGTCCCACTTTGCCACACTTCTTACACTCTCTCCCTAACGCTGGACACTGCTGAGAGTTTTCAAGATGACTCGAACTTCCACAATGATAACATGACAATCGTTCATTTTTCACATTTTTGTCCTCTCTCTTATTCCATGCAACATTCTTTTGGAGGAGCATTACTGCTCAAAGCATTTCCCCCCACAGCTCCCACCACATCATAGTGAGTTTTTTTTGTGCTTTGAAGTCTCCTGGACAGATTTTATCCACCTCTCTGATTGCTCCAAAGCTTTTGCAGTGCTAATCACATCTTGTAATTTCGGATCACCCATCACCCACAACTGTTCCTGAATCCTCCTACTTCTGACGTGAAAAATAATTTGATCTCTTATCATCTCGTCTGTAATAGGTCCAAAGTTGCAATGCATAGATAAGCCCCTCAACACCGTGAGAAACTCATCAAAGGTTTCCTCCAGTTGTTGGGTCCTAGTACAGAATTTGAACCTATTCAAAGCAATGCTTGTAGTGGGTTTAAATCTGTTCTCTAGCTTAATCAATGCATCTTTAAATACATCAAAATCTTCATCCTGAATAGATCCTTGCGGTAAGGTCCTAAAAACCATTTGGCCTTCAGACACAAGGCAATGTAGCAATATATTCTTTTTCCTCTCCTGTGAAATTCCATCTTCATCAATGGCTTTTAAGTATGCCAAAAACTTGTCCTTCCATCTAGCCCAGTGTTCTGCAAAGTCGGTCCTGGGGAGCCAGGTCCATGCCAGATTTTTAACATATCCACATTTAGAAAAATTTAGATTTCTGATACATCTTTTTTCTAAATGTGGATATGCAAAAAATCTGTCACGGACCCGGCTCTCCAGGACCGACTTTGCAGAACCCTGATCTAGCCCACGGCATAGGGGGATCTCCTTTATTTTGTAAAAACTTGGCAGGAAGTTCAAATTGCATTTTCCTCTTCCAGTTCTCAGAATTAATAAACCAATAAAATTGAAGCCACACTCACAAAAAAATATAAGTTTCCAATATGTAATCATAAAGGGAAAAGAAAAAACATTTTTTTATTAAAAACTACAAGTATACTAGATGAAATACTATTGGGCCAATAGTCGTCCTCGTCGTGGAACAGTAAGTTAATTCCCAGGAAGTGATTAATTTTTCCACAGCTGGTGCTCAAATATGCAGCAAAAAAGTCAGGGTGCAGCAAAACACATATCCAATATTTGAGAATCCTTGAAACAACACGGAGATTACGTTGAAATGGACGCGCAGCACAAAAATGACAGCTTCTTTGAAATGCGACCTTGGTAACCTTGTTGCTGGGTTGTAAGGAGTGCGATAGCTGTGTTGAACCTCACGTGCAGCACAGTAATAGCAGCTCCCTTGAAACGCGTCCTTGGTAACCCTCTTGCTAGGTTACATAGAACACGATAGCTGCATTGAATCTCATATGCAGCTAACGTTTCCAAGCAACCACACTGCGCACACGAGAAATGCGATGTATAAACGTGTAATCCGTTTACTAACAACACGTTGAAGTCTCAACGCTGCCAAAATCGCACCCCCGCAAAACTGCAGTCAATGAAGAAAAATACTACCAGCACATCCAGAAGGAAACGTGGTGGATGATGGAATTCACGCCGAGTCGCATCCGTGGGTGCTGAGGTAGCAGCACCACCCCTGCGCTGTTGGTATATTCCTGCCGTAAGTATGCCTTCTCAAAATCTTGTCGCCCAATTTGTAATATTCAAGTCCAAGCAGATGAAAATATAGGTAGAGTTTATTGTAAACAACACAGCGCATCCAGCCTCCAAGCTTCCCAACCAACGAATACCTCTCCCACATTTTACAGCCCTGACATCCTACATTCCAGATTCCATCCCCTAGGCAACCCCACAATTCTAATAATAAAATACAACAAAAGTTTTTTTCTGTTACTTAAAAATCTATAAAAAATTCCTTAACAGCAACCGAACAATTATCACATTTATAGCTTATCACTATTTACAAAGTTCACAACGGTAAACCTTACATTTTTATAACATTAAATGCATTAAACTATGGCCTTTACTACCTTTGATATACATATTAAGGTTTTATTTTACAAAGAATTGTTTTCAGGTGTGTTCATTGAATTGGAGCAACTGTAGTGACCCAGGACTACAACTCCTTGAATTCATTACCCTGCAGAACGGAAACCAACAACTGGGCAGAAAATCCATTGTGGCATTGAATCATGTGGTAACTTTCAAGTGGGGAAGTGGAATGAGCAGCTGCGGCAGCATGGAAATGATATCAAAAGATAAAGACCTACTGGCACATCCTGGGTGAGTTGAGGGCCTCACTTTAGAGAGAGGAGAGTTGCAGCAGGACACTTAAAGTCCATGCTTTTCGGATGTAGTAGCATTTTGGTTCCTCATGATCAGAGCTGTGTTTTATTTCTAATGCATAGCTAAAAAAGACTGTTTTACCCGCCATCTTCATTTAGGAGCTGCCACTCTGTTTAGGAGATTTTTTTAAAGTTGAGGGAATCATTGTATAAACATATATTTATATGTATATGTTACGTGGACATGGTTTTTTTTTACATTAAACTTTTCATTTTTTAGCATGAATTGAGCCTGAATCGTTTGCATTTCCTAAATGAATAAAGTATCAGTCATCCATAGGCATTTCTTTTTGGTTAACCCGTTGGCTGCTGTGCCTTTCCCCCTCCCTTCCCACGTCTCAGTGCTGACCCCTTTTTTGGCTATTTGGGGTAGTTCGCGCTTAGGCTTTCATAACTTTTTGTCCACATAAGCTATCAATGCCAAATGTGTGTCTTTTTTACCAAAATCCTAGGGATTCTAAAGGTACCCAGAGTTTGTGGGTTCTCCTGGAGGAGACCAAGAAATTAGCCAAAATACAGCAAACATTTTGTTTTTCTCAGAAAAATGGGAAAAAAGGGCTGCAGAAGAAAGCATGTGTTTTTTTCCCTGAAAATGTCATCAACAAAGGGTTTGCGGTGCTAAAATCACCATTTTCCCAGCTTTCAGGAACAGGCAGACTTGAATCAGAAAAACACATTTTTCAACACAATTGTGGCATTTTACTGGGACACACCCAATTTTCTCAATTTTTTGTGCTTTTAGCCTCCTTCCTGTTAGTGACAGAAATGGGTGTCAAACCAATGCTGGATCCCAGATAGCTAAACATTTCTGAAAAGTGGACAAAATTCTAAATTCAGCAACGGGTCACTTGTGTAGATCCTACAAGGTTTTTCTACAGAAAATAACAGCTGAAATTAAAAAATATTGAAATTGAGGTGAAAAACCCCCCACCTTTTTTCTCTAAGTTTTACTCTGTAACTTTTTTCTGCGATGTCATATTTTCAAAAGTAATATACTGTTACGTCTGCTGGACTCTTCTGGTTGCGGGTATATATAGGGCTTGTAGGTTCATCAAGATCCCTAGGTACCCACAGCCAATAAAGGACCTTTACCTTGCAATGGGTTTTCATTGTATAACGGCTGTACAGCAATTAATTTGGTGAAATATAAAGAGTAAAAAATAGGTATCAAGGAAACCTTTGTATTTCAAAAATGGGCACAAGTTAAGGTGTTGAGAAGCAGTGGTTATTTGCACATCTCTGAATTCTGGGGTGCCCATACTGGCATGTGAATTACAGGGAATTTCTCAAATAGATGTCTTTTTTACACACTGTTTTACATTTGGAAGGAAAAAATGTAGAGAACGACAAGGGGTTCCGTTATTCTGTGTTCCCCCAAGTCTTCCAATAAAAATGGTACCACACTTGCGTGGGTAAGCCTAAAGCCTGTGACAGAAAACACAGCATGGACACATCACATTTTTACATTGAAATCTGAAAGTGACTAGCAGTAGATTTTGGGCTCTACATCAGCCAGCACCTAGGGAAACCTTCCAATCCTGTGAATGTTTGGAAACTAGACACCAAGGGGAATCCAGGATGGAGTGACTTGTGAGGCTCTTACCAGGTTCTGTTACCCAGAATCCTTTGCAAACCTCAAAAGTTGGCAAAACAAAAACACTTTTTCCTCTGATTTTGATGCTGCAAAGTTCTGGAAGCTGTGAGAAGCCACACACTTCTTTCCACCCAGCATTTCCCCAAGCATCCTGATAAAAATGGTACCTCACTTGTGTGGGTAATCCTAGTGCCCACAACAGGAAATGCCCCAAAACACAACATGGACACATCAGATTTTTACATTGAAAACTGACGTGTTTTTTGGAAAGTGCCTAGCTGTAGATTTTGGTCTCTAGCTCAGCCGGCACCTAGAAAAACCTACCAAACCTGTGCATTTCTGAAAACTAGGCACATAGGGGAACCCAGGATGGGGTAACTTGTGGCACTCTCACCAGGTTCTGTTACCCAGAATCCTTTGCAAACATCAATATTTGGCAAAAAAAACACTTTTTCCTCACATTTTGGTGATAGAAAATTCTGGAATCTAAGAGGAGCCACACATTTCCTTCTACCGAGCATTCCCCCAAGTCTCCCAAAAAAAGGGTACCTCACGTGTGTGGGTAGGCTTAGGGCCAGGGACAGGAATAGATCACAGAACGGTCGATGTTGGTCCTTACATGAGGGCAACTGTTGACCCTGGGGTGATCCATTCCTGACGCAGGCACTAGGTACAGGCACTCAAGTGGGGTAGCGTTTTTATCAGGAAAGGTGGGGAAACACAGGGTGGTAGGGATTTTGTGGGTCCCAGCATATTCCTGTAGTTTGTGTGACAGAAATGCCCTGGGAACCCTATTCCCCAGACTGAAATTATTTTAAAAGGGGAGGCCCGCACAGCCCCTCCTCCCTGAGCCTTGTAAGCCTCTCAGGACCCCCATCCTTTAGTATCGGCTCCAAACATGCGTCCAAGGGAGCCCACTAAATTGACATGGTTTACCTGTCCCAAAGAGCATGGGCAGGGAAAAAAATGTGCACTCCCACCCAGCAGAACCTACAACAATGCTCCTGCTGGGTGGGAACTGATTATATTTTCCAAGCCTGCGCTCTTGTGGGCAAGGAAAAAAAGATTGCTCCCATCTGGCGGTAGCATAGAAAAAATACCTGCTCCTGCTGGGCAGAAGCGATGCCTGCTCCCACTTCACCTAAGATGGCTGCATGCGGGGGCACCAAGGGGGCCTTAGGCTGTCTCTGCAGCCCCCAATGTTGTTTGTTTTCAGTGTCCCAGGTGAGCACCAGGGCACCCACTTTAGGTCATCAGGCAGGAGGCACCAGGGCACCCATGAAATTAAAAAAATGATAATAGATGAGCGCCAGGAGCTGCTCAATTTATAATTCACCGCTCCTTGAAAGTAGCTCCCCCTATTTTCCCTGCAAGGGCTTTTAAACATATTTTATTCATCGTAGTGGTGCTCCTAGAATGAGTAGAGGGACCACCCAAACAATGCTTTTAATGTTGTGGCATTGCTTCAGGGAGTGCAACAGCCCCAATGCAACATTAAATAAAACAGTAAGTCTCCAGGGTCATTAAAACCATGACCCCAATTTTTTTTTTTAATACTCCTGGCTGGACTACTATGCTCTTAGGCTGGATTACAGAGCCCTATTGTGGTTAGTTCAATGGCTGTACTATTTAGGCTAACAAATTTTTTAAAAAGCTCAATATGTGTTGATAATTTTGATTTAATAAAGATTTATCACATTTTTTTATGACAAATTTTATTAAATATGGAACTATGTGAATTAATGATATACATTTCTTAATGAACATCTTCTGACAAAGACAGTTCATGTGTTTTATATAAATTGATATTCTGGCCCCTTCATAAAGCCAGTAGTCCCACTTTATATATTTTGGTGTTCAGACTCTTTGACAAAGTCAGTATCTCTTTCTTACTTAAAAGACACTATTTATATTCAGAAATGTGCGCCCATGGGAGTTTAGGAGGCAGACCCTGAGCTAGCAGCATGTCTTGTGCACAGTGGGGAGAACTGACCACCAGCAGGGAACGGCCGCAGGGCCTGCTCAGAGGTCAAATACCATGTGTGGCATTGGGTTGCCTGCCCGCTAGGGTTTGGACACAAGGCCTGGCCACAGGAACGTTTCTGCAATGAATCCCATGCTGAGTGCGTGCATGCACAACATGTGTTTGGCATTAAGTATTGTGATAAAATAATTCTTTACATTAAAAATATTACTTACTTTAAGGTTGTGCGTGGCATGGGACGCCTGTATCCAAGTGTAGGTCACAGGTTAAAGGAATGTTATAGTTTGGTGAAAATGTCACAACATATGAAACCATTGTAATTCACCAGTTATAGTTATCTCAAGTAACAGTAACTCATGCCCTCATGCGCAGATTGGATGAGGCTCAGCCGCCTAAAGCTGAACTCTGAAAAAACGGAAGTCCTCATCCTCGGCAACACCCCGTCCGCCTGGGACGACTCCTGGTGGCCCACGGCCCTCGGCACCGCACCGACCCCCGCAGACCACGCCCGCAACCTCGGCTTCATCTTGGACCCTCTTCTCACCATGACCAAGCAAGTCAACGCCGTGTCCTCCGCCTGCTTCCTCACTCTCCGCATGCTCCGCAAGATCTTCCGCTGGATCCCCGCCGACACCAGAAAAACCGTGACCCACGCCCTTGTCACGAGTCGCCTGGACTACGGCAATACCCTCTACGCCGGGACCACCGCCAAACTCCAAAACCGCCTGCAACGCATCCAAAACGCCTTGGCCCGCCTCATCCTCGACGTACCCCGCAACAGCCACATCTCCGCACACCTGAGACACCTGCATTGGCTCCCAGTCAGCAAAAGGATCACCTTCCGTCTTCTCACCCACGCACACAAAGCCCTCCACAACAAGGGACCGGAATACCTCAACAGACGCCTCAGCTTCTACGTCCCCACCCGCCCCCTCCGCTCCGCTGGCCTCGCACTTGCTGCCGTCCCTCGCACCCGCCGCTCCACGGCGGGTGGGAGATCTTTCTCCTTCCTGGCGGCCAAGACCTGGAACTCCCTCCCCACCAGCCTCAGGACCACCCAGGACCACTCCGCTTTCCGGAGACTCCTAAAGACTTGGCTGTTCGAGCAGCGATAACCCCCCCTTTCCCCCCTAGCGCCTTGAGACCCGCACGGGTGAGTAGCGCGCTTTATAAATGTTAATGATTTGATTTGATTTAAGTACTGATACCTTGCACATTTGCCATGCACTGCTAATTATCCTGCATATTACATCACTCATGACATGTTCTATGACATCATTATAACATCATTGCAACATTTGAAACAACATCATTGATGACAAAACTGTGCATTGTGGGGTGCAAGTTATTGTTACCTGAGAAGACTATAACTGGTGAATTTCAGTGGTTTTGTTAATTTAAAATGCTATGTTTTGACTGACATTTTAACCTAACTATAACAACTATACCATTGCTTTAACCTTTTTTCTTACAATGACTATAAATATATGTACTTATGAGCAGCATTGAAAGTAAAATCAAGGTATTTAAGTAAGGGGATGTCGGAAGCTAGCACACTGCATACTGCAAATGGTTATTTTAGTTTCAATAGTGTAAATATGTTCATGTTATATAAATGGCTCTAGGTGAAATCTTGAATCTGTGCAAATATTTCTTCTCACATGCCTTTCTATTGGACATTCTGATCCGTATGAACAAAAATCAGAGTTGTGTCAGGTGGTGTGTCACTTTTTTGGCACAGCCAGATGCAAAATCAATTTTGGGATTTACAAAGCCACGCTGACCTTGATTTGTGTGGCTTTGTAACAAAAAAGTACTTAGCACTGTCTTGCATTACCTTGCATCAGGTATGCCTTACACAGTGGAGTATGGGTGTTCCTGTATATCCACCCATGTATTTAGAGTCAGACCCAAATACAGAAAGACATGTAAGCATGGGTTTGCACCAAAATAATGTACCTACCGAGGCTGGAGTAACAGGGAGAAGTATTTTTATTTGTCCTTATTGTTAGGTCTGGAGTTAGCCAAGACTTTTTGAATTTATTGAAATATATGTATAATATACTTACATATAGGGGCTTTAAGCCACCTCTCTTAATCCATTGGTATGTTGTTGTCAGTGCTTAATTTGTAAATAAAAACGTGCCAGTGCTCAAAGCCTTCCTCTCAAACACGGGGCTGCTGCAATTAAATATGGGAACAAGGAATACTTAGGCAGCGTAAACCTGCAGCTAAATTGGGCCTCTTCAGTCCATTTAAATCCACTCCCTGCCCGTTCAGCTCACTTTTGCAGCTTTCTGCTTTCACCCATTGTAATGCTTTTTCGTTTTTCTCTCCCTCTGGCTTTCGCATATGTGTCTTTTGCTCGCAGCAAATGCTTGAGGCAGAAGAATAAGCGTCGGCCACTCAAAAATAAGTGGCGGGGCTCCGCACCGGAAACAACAAGCACAAATTAAGCACTGGTTGTTGTGTCATTAGCATTTTACTTCCGCCCACTACAGCAAAGAGCAAGGTGCAGCGAAGTCACCCTACTTAAGCCACTGGTTAACTTCCATTTGAGTGACTGCATTTTGCTCTCAAAAAAGGAACATATCAACACACAAGCCAGTTATGTTTAGTGCCAGTGTTTTTATTTTTACTTTATAAATACTTTAGAATTGCTCTTATATGATAGCAGGACACTTCTAATGTACATTACATCTTTATCAGAACCTAACTCCTGCTAACGAGTGGTTTGCTCCTGTTCCTGCTAATGGAGTGTTTTGCTTTCGGACTGCTGCTATTTCACAGCATACCAGATCAAATGTGTTTTATTTGTAACTGTTTTTTAATTTCCATTCTCTTTTTAAATTTTTCTTTCTCCTCTTTTTTTCTTTTCTGATTTTTCTTTGTTTCTTTCTTTATTTCTTCTTCGATAATTATTGCATTCTTTCATTCTTTTCCCTTTCTCTGTCATTCTTTCACTTTTCCTCTCTGTCTTTTTCTTTGTTTCTTTGTTTTGTTTCTTTCTTTCTTGCCCTTCATTGTTTTTTCTTTTTCTCTCATTTTTATTTTCATTCTTATTTTGTTGTGTCCATTTCCAATCTAACTTTCCACTTTATTTCTTACCTTCTCTATCTCTTTCTCGTTCTCTTATTACTCTTTTTTATTTCTTTGTTTCTATTTCACCTTTGTTTAATTCTCCTGCTGTCTTTCATTCCTGCCTTCTTTCATTCCTTTTCTTCTCACATTTATTTTCTTTCTTTCTTTCTTACCCACTGTTCTATCTTTCTTTCTCTTTCTTTCTTTCCCACACTTATTTTCTTTCTTTCTTTCTTTCTTTCTTTCTTTCTTTCTTTCTTTCTTTCTTTCTTTCTTTCTTTCTTTCTTTCCTTCTTTCTTTCGTTTTTCTTTCTTTCCTTCTTTCTCACTTTCTCTTTCTTTGTTTCTTGTTCTCTCTCTTGTTTTCTTTCTTTTTTCGTTCTTTCTTTCTTTCTTATTACTCACTCTTTCTTCCTTTCATTCTTTTTTCTGTCTATTGAGGAAGCAACTAAAAATTAAATGCAACTGTGTGCTTTCAGATACTGTAAACAACCTATGAATTCCTCTACTCTTTCCATGAACAACAATTGTTTTACATTGAGTTGGGTGGCCATGCCACCTGGCAAAAATGAAAGAGCTGGGGCCTCGTCTGTTTTATTACCAGGACCCGACAAAAAATTCAGACAAGCATGGAGCCATGTCAAAACAGAAGACTCATCTAACTAACTTTTTTTAAATTTTGTTGTAGCTTTTGGTGTTTCTGCTTCAGGCTGTCTGACATGCCCAACTAGATATTGTTGTCACAATTAATGTGACACACTATGAAGACCTGCCAGAAACTGTGGGAATGGAAAAAAGTGAAAAAGCAACCTCTTCTTTAGTCTTAACATACACAAAATATCTTCAATGTTAGGATTACTTAAGGGGCCTGAAGACACTGTTGTTAGAAAGCATAGATGTACATATACAGACAGACCCCAGCCCAGGTTTTTGTGGAATCAAAATGGAATTATTGTGGGGCATTGCATTTTTTCCACCTATTATGTGCTGTTTTATTTTGCCAGTATTTCCTAGTTTCTCATAGCTTAAAGCCCCAAAACCTCACTGTTTCTTGTCATTATACTGCCCTGCCATCACCCTTCTCAGATGTTCTCACCCTCTGCCACCATCCTTGATATCACGTTGTTAGATTCAACAAAAACAGCAGCTTTGTCTACCACTCGCTGCTCTCACTCTTGTCACGTTGTTGTCACTTTGTTGCTTGCCCTCTACCACGCTGTCCCACATTGCTTGTTTTGAAATTTAATCAACCTAAACCTGCGGCGTCACTGTAACACTGCACCGTTTGTTGTATATTATTGTTACGACTCTGTTGTATTTGAGGGTTTCTTTTTTCTTTGTGTGTGTGCTTTTCCTTGACATACCTTGATATCATTGTATTTCAATTGCTTTAGGGTTCTACTGTTGCCCACGAGCCATTCAGGCTTTGAAGGATTCGCTGATTGGCAGTTTACTTTGGAGCTCTGTGTATTGGCTCTTTTGTGGGCTTATTCTCGTTGTATGATGGAATGCCAAATAAACTTGTTCTCATTCACCTCTTTGTGCTTTTGTCATTGGATTAGCTCAGTCCTGCTTTTATTTAGCGCTGCAATTAACAGGTTTCACAGCTGAACCAACACTTTCCACTCATATTGCCAGCAATGCAAGGAAAAATTGGGAGTTACACAATTCAATTCACATAGCGAAGACAGTCGATTCACGCTTAATCGACATTCAGGGAAGGAGCTGAGGTCTACTATTGAGTTCATGCTTTTTAAAACTGCAAAAAGAAAAGAAAAAAAAAAAAAGCACTGACAATGCGAATACGTCTGGGATTAAAGGACTGTTGTATGGTAATGTGGAATGGATATGTATTTCTGAGGAAACGACGAACTGCGCAATAATATTGGTGCAGGCTGTAAGATCAGGTGACAGTTGCATTGTCCAGCAAGACCTAAACATCCATGTGGGTTAATGACTGCCCTCCTCTATCTGTGCTACTGCCAGAGAAAATACTGTAAATTATGTAGGACACTTTAATAGAATTACAATGTCATGTGCATGCCCCTGAAAGTTCGAGCTGAGGCAGCTGGATAAATAAACAAAATTACCCCAGATGTGGAGAGGGCAAACACATTTTTGTAGAAACATACTTCTGTCCAGACATAATATGTACTCCTGGCTACCAACATGTAGACAAAGCCAAAGCCCCTTTCTAGTGATGCTCAAATAATTGTCTGGCGACACCTGTGCTTTCAAGCCAGACCATAACCGGAACTCTTAATGGTGTCTTTTCAACTTTTGTGGTCACAGTGTGCTAAAATTCTAGTAACGATATATAATTTGTGGAAACCTTTTAATTGAAAAATGTAAAGATTCATTTGAGGTACCTCTCTTTTATATGAGCAATTGTTGGGAAAACATACCCGCATGTGCCTTCACTCGCACTTTATGTACAGTTAAATTTAGTTCCTGGGCAGAAGTCTGCTTGACACAAATTCTTCAAGGCATCTCATAATAAGATTGCTTGTGTTTTCAGTTACAGTGGGGAAGACACCAACAAAACATGGCAGCTAAAGGTACTGGGGTTTTGGTATTTAGATCTATGCAAATCACAACAAGCGTGAGCTAAACTAACAGGTCTTGCCTATTTGCGATTTATTTGCTTTGTCATTGTTTTGTTTTGCTGTGTTGTACAGCAGGGCAGCTGCTGTGCAGCATAGTGGAACGTAAAAAAAGAAAAGCAATATGACATGGCTGGCATTGACTGTGTTATACCATTAAAAAAAAAAATCTTTCAACAAGCTTCTGTACGTCAGAGCTTTAAAAAACATTGACAAAGCAATAGAGCTATTTGCTTTATCAATTCTTTTAGCCATATTGTACAGTAGCACAGTTTATGGTAGCATGGTTGAAAGTTAAAAAAAAACGTAGTGATATGATGTGTTCAACTCTGAACGCAGACTAGTGCTGTTTCTATTAACTTTTAGCTGTGCTGCTGTACAGCATGGCTAAAAAAACATTGACAAAGCCAATAGATCTTGAATAGGCAAGACCTGTTCACTTTGCCAATGCTTGTTGCATTCTCTCACTACTGATCCCACATCTATAAACTGCTCAAAGATGTAAAAAATAAGGGGGTCATTTCAACCCTGGCGGTACCGGACCGCCAGGGCTGAAATGACGGAAGCACCGCCAAC
Organism: Pleurodeles waltl; assembly: GCF_031143425.1. NCBI lineage: Eukaryota > Metazoa > Chordata > Amphibia > Caudata > Salamandridae > Pleurodeles > Pleurodeles waltl. The sequence goes on from NC_090449.1 coordinate 847,021,075, forward strand.
AGGCTAGCGGTGCTTCCAGGGTCATTATGACCGCGGTGGAAGCGCGGCGGTCGCACTGCTGGGGCCGGCAGTTTCCCGCCACAATGGCCCCGGAGGTAGTAATCGGCCAGGGCAGCGCTGCTAGCAGCGCTGCCCAGGGGATTACGAGTCCCCATACTGCCAGCCAAAAGGCTGGCGGTACGGGGAGTCGTGGGGCCCCTGGGGGCCCCTGCACTGCCCATGCCACTGGCATGGGCTGTGCAGGGGCCCCCTGACAGGGCCCGATGCGGCTTTTCACTGTCTGCTCTGCAGACAGTGAAAAGCGCAACGGGTGCAACTGCACCCGTCGCACAGCCGCAACACCGTCGGCTTCATTTGGAGCCGGCTCCCATGTTGCGGTCCACATCCCCGCTGGGCCGGCGGGCGGAAACACGGCCCAGCGGAGATGTCACAATGGGCACCGCGGGAGTGTGGCCGCATTGGCGGCCGCACGACGGCCCGCCAATGTTGTAATGAGGCCCTAAGACTCTTTTTTATCTGAGCAGCATAACCGGGATCGTCACCATGGTATCACTTTGCCAATGCATGTTATGTACTCTGACTACTGATCCCACATCTATGAACTGCTCATAGATGAAAAAATAGACCTTTTTTTTTATCTGAGCAGCATAACCGAGAGCGTCACCAAGGTATCCTGCACAGATGAGAATAGATGGTCCTGAGACCTCATGACAAAATTTAGCAGGGAAAAGGAGCAGAGCAAGTTCACATTTCCCCCGTTTATCCTGCACACAAACCTGCAGGAAGAACTGAGCCGTCCTAAGCAGGTAGCCAAATATGAAAAAGGGAAACCTCCACAGAAGCGCCCAAAGCTCACGACACCCTACTCCTGCAAACAGGAAAAAAACTAAAAACTAAAAACTGCTCTTCAGCCTGCTCCTCTGAGGCGTTCATGGGGACATTATGGCATGCACTGTACAGACAACCAATAGCCATTCATCAATAAAAAGGCACGATAGCAAAAAACATGCATTGGCGAAGTCATTACGCCCGGTGCTGGCCTTTTGGCAATTTTTGTTTTGTCATGGTTTTTATGAAGCTTTATTCTTCAGGAAGCTGCTGGACCCCCATGAAAGCTTAAAAAAATGAATAAAAGCAAAATTGTTTTTTTCTTGGTCTCCAAAAAGTATACATTACCATTGTAACCCCTGACACTGGGAAATACTTTGTATGTGTATGTGCTTCATTTTGAAAGGGTGGCATTTCGTAACTCAGTGAAGTGGGCTAATGCATTGCTCCTTGATTCATGGTGGATTGGGTGTAAGACAAATGTGAATGACACAATAACACACTAATGGATAAAGTCTGGGAAATAGCCCTTATAAGTACCTATGTTACATATATACTGTAAGAAAAATGAAAAGGTCTTGGTTGACACAGACATAAAAAGCCTGGCAGTCTGGTATTGGCTGCAAGCCTCTTGCATTTGAGAAAGAAGGGAAGGAAGTAAAAAGGCAAGAAAAAGAAAAAGAAAGAAAGGAAAGATGGAAGGCAGGCAAATAGATCAGGTAGAAAGCAAAAAAAAGAAGGCAGTACAAAGGGAAGGAAGGTAGGAAAGCAAAAAAAGAAGGAAGGCAAAAAGGAAGGAAGGACAAGGAAGAAGGGAAGACAACAGGGAAAATGAAGGCAAAATGAAAGGAAGACAAAAGGTAGGAAGAAAGGCAGAAAAAGGAGAGAAGGAAAGCAAGGAAGAAAGAAAGAGAGAAGGAAAGAAGACAGAAAAGAAAAAAGAAAGAAGGAAAAAAAGGAAGAATGAAGACAAAAAAAAGAGAACGAATGAAGAAAGCCAAAAAGAAAGAAAGAAGGAAAGAAGGAAGAAAAGAAAGCCAAAAAGAAAGAAACAAAGAAAGAAAGGAGAACAGAACAAAGGAAGAAAGCAAAACAAAGAAAGAAGAAAAGAAAAATGAAAGAAGGCAAAAAAAGAAAAACGGAAAGGAGGCAAGAAAGAAGCCAAAAACAAACAAAGGAGAGAAATAAAAAAAACAAGCAAGAAAGAAGGAAAAGAAAATAAGAAAGAAAGGAGAGAAAAAAGGAAAGAAGGCAAGGAAGAAGAAGGAAGGAATTAAACACAAAAGGGAACAGGTTAAAATGAAAGAAGGGAAGAAGGAAAAAGGAATGCAAAAAAGAATGAAAAGTAACACAAGAATGAAAGAAGGTAACAAAAAAGGAAAGAAGGAACAAAGGAAGGCAACAAAGAAAGAACAAAAGAAGGGAAACAGAAACTAGGAAAGAAGGCAAGACAGAAGGAAAAAAGTCAAAAAAGAAAGAAGGAAAGAAGGCAAGCATGAACGAATGAAGGGACGAAGGAAAGGAAGAAGGAAAGAAAGACAATTAAAAGAAGACGAAAGGAAAGAGGGTTCAGAATAAAAACAAATATTGTATAATAAAATCCAAATTGTACCCCACTTCCAACACTATGTTTTGTTTTCTTCATGAGCAAAGTTTATTCAAGAACCATCAGTACTCAATATGTTATGCTGTGAAATAGCAGCACTCAGATAAACAAAGGCCACATTCAAAGGAATTTATAACAGCACTGGCACGAAAAAGGATCCGATAAACTGGAATATGCTCATATAATGAGCTGGTAGAAATCATCCTGTTAACTTAGAGGCAACTTTGAAGTAATAATAAAACAAAACCTCTGGCAGGGAAAGAAACTGCCTTGTGTGTGGAAATCCTCTTAGTAAATCAGCAACATTCAGGCCCTCATTATGAAAATGGCGGTCAAATAATGACCCAAACGAAACACACGCATCCCGCGCACCACCCACCGCCAGGAAAGGAGTCCCGCTGACGATGGCAGAGTCTGCCCAGAGGCCATCGGAAAGGCCCAACCCGCTCATCAAATTATGAACCACCATTCCGCCGCCAGTTACGGGGCGGGAACCACCGCCACACAAAGCCAGGCGGAAATTAAACAAATAGAAGGAAAGACTCACCGGAGTTCCACAAAACGTGAGCGGCAGCCATGGATAGAGAGCTGCTCAACATGCCAGCCTTGCTCCTTGCCATATACCTACACGACGAGACCGCCGACGAAGACGACGACGGTAAGTACCGCAACCTACAACACAAGGGAGGAAAGGGCACAGTTACATACCCACCCAATCCACCCACTCTGCAATGCCCCCAACCCTTCCCAGCAGCACAAGTTATACACCCCACACCAACAGGTACGTACCCGACCGAAGACTACTGCAACTTGGCCATAGTACATACAATAGCCCCACACCCATAAAAAATTCAAACAAACACCAGGGTGGAACTGCATGCAGCCCAAACACAGGCCACACAGAAACTTTAATTAGTAGCTCACTGAGCAAAACAGTACCAACAGGGCCAATAGCAAGTTCATAAAATGCACATTGTCCTTGGCCACAACTGGCCACACCTGACTCCCACAAGTGCTGGGTACTCCACTGATTGGGCACCATATGGGGATCCAGGCACCTCACGGAAGGGGTGCATGGGAGTGGGGTTTATTATCGACGGGGGTGGGACTTTGATTTGCGCGAGGAGGTTGGATGGGGGGTGGGCTTGTCCTTTGAAGGGGGTGGGGGATGTTTGGCTCAGGTGGAGCTGGATGGCCTAGGCTCTGAGCAGCCCTTCTTCTTCATTGGGGAAGGGGCACGGGAATGGGAAGGCTGGACTGGGGTGGGCTGTGATGTGGAAGCATCGGAAAGGGCAAGGAGGTGGGCACATTTGGGGACAAGACGGGGTGGGCCAGTGGGTTGGAACAGGTCCGCACAGGAGAGGAAAAGTTTATTGGGAGCAATTGGGGTGGGTGTGGATGAGGGCATGGGAGTGGAGGCAGAGGGAGTGAATGTATGGGGTGTAGGTGTGCGTGTAGTGGGTGCAGGTGACTGCTCAGTATGCTGTGGTGTGGTGGATGTCTGATGGGTGGGTGTCTTGGTGCGTTTGTGTGTTTTGGGAGGTGGGAGGTGGACACAGTGGTAGAAGACAGACAGCTAGTGTGGATGTATGTTGGGTGGGTGCCTGCAAGTCTGGTGAGTGCGCTGCATGTGTCAACTACAGTAGAGGTGGTAAGTGCAGGTGTGGTGTATGGGGAGCATGTATGGCTGTCTGCTATCATGGTGAGTGCAGGAAGAGGAGCAGAAACAGTGAGTGAAGGTGCAGTGCATGAGGGTGTGGATGTAGAGGGGACAGACAGGGAGTCGGACGTGGTGGGCACACTGGGGGAAGTGGACGCTGTTGTGTGTGCAGATGTCTGTTGGCTGTGTGAATGCTTGTGGTGGGAGGTGTGGTGTTTGTGTTTTGATGTGTGCTTTTTGTGTGTTGATGTGCCTGTAAGCGGGTCTGATTGTGTGCTTTGGACGGGTGAAGGGAGTGGGGTGCTGGCAGGGGTAGAGGAGGTTGGAGGGGGGGTGGAATGGCCAGGGAAACTGGCTGCCGTCCAAGAGGAGGGCAGAGCCTGAAAAGTTCTCTGTAGGGCAGACACAGCACCTTGAATGCCATCCAGATAGGTGATGGTTGTCTGCTCTACAGAGATTGTTCTCAGGAGGTCAATAGCCTCCTCTGTGAGGGCAGCAGGGCTGTCTGGGGCATGGGAGGAGGTGCCTGGGGCGAAGGAGACGCCCACCTTTCTGGGTGGGCAGGCACGGGCAACTCAGTGGGGAGCAGAAGGGAGGGCGGTGATGGTATGGGTGGTGGCGTAAGATCTCACGGTAGTGGTGTGTCCACTAGGGTCCGCCACCGCCGGAGGACCCCCATTGGAGGAGGTCTCAGAGTCACTACCTCCTGTGGTAGTAGCCTCCCCCGTGGAAGTCTCCTTGCCCTCCCACCCACTGGTCCCCTGGGCATCTGTTGTCTCTGCCTCGGAGGATCCGTGGGCCACTGCCTCCCCACTTGCCGGTGCCTCAGCTCCCTCGTCTGATGTTGATGCTATACCAAACCAACACAGGAGAACAGGGATGGGGAGCCAAAACAGGAGAGACACTTGTAAATAGAAGAATGCTGATACACAATGGCCAGACATACACCCACCAAGCAGACACACCCAACAGGCAGCACCGTGCACTATGCCCGTGGCCATGCCCCTGACTACTGAGCAGAATACTGACCTACACCCATCCCCTGAAATAGTATTGGAGCTGAGGTAGGTGAAACCTGACAGGGACACCCCTACACCCTTTGGGGAACATGCAGTAGATGGACGCCAGTCAAATTCCCTGCTCTAAGCAGCATGAGCCCTATCGCACACACGCTCATCCTTCCAGACTGAAGTATGGTCTGTGAGTACTCACCTCCTTGTGACTGCTGTGCAGCCTTCAAGCGCCCATCCAGATCTGGGTATGCCACCGCCAGGATCCGACGCATGAGGGGGGGTCAGTGCCCGACGGGCACCCCTTCCACGTTGGGAGGACTTCCCCAGCTGGGCCGCAGTGATCTTTCGCGCCCAGTGCCGCAGGTCCTCCCACCTCTTTCGACAATGGGTGCTCTGCCGGTTGTAGACCCCCAGGGTCCATACCTCCTTGGAGATGGCATGCCAATGTGCCCTCTTCTGGTGGGCACTGACCTAGTAGGGTGACACAGAAATGGTACACAGAGGTCAGGCACTTGCACAATGGGAACAGCTGGCAGATTGTCAAACATAGGACTGACAGTACTCTCAGACAAGCAGGGCAGTGGCACGCAGCATTCCATGCACCATGGCCCATCCTGGCTCACAGGAGCACACCTATGTGCAAACCACTCCATCCATTACTCACACAGTGCCCCCCAAACCCGGACTCACCTGTACCTCTGGCCGGCTGTAGAGTCTGTAGTACAGGGGCATGACCCCTTCCACTAGCTTCTCCAGTTCTTCCTGGGTGAAGGCCGGGGCCCTTTCTCCTGCACCACGTGGAACATCCATAGCCAGCGGCAGGCGACAGCAGTACACAGAGTGGAGTACCTGCCTGCACGAGATCAGTGAGTCAAGTGATCAAACGATGACAAATACACGTACGTTCTCGGCGGTATGCACCGCCACAGCCGGCGGCGATCATGATACACCAGGATTCCCCATTGGCATTTATGTTAGGCAATGAGGGTGCGAACAGTGGTCAACACCGCCGTACGCTGTGACATCAACCGCTAGCGGTATTAGGTCACTTCCACAATGAAGGGGCAGAACTACAGTGGGCAGACATTTTTCCATCACCTACGCATCTTGAAATTCATAATACTCACAATGCAGGGCCTACTAGCCACATGAAGCACCTAGGCCTCTATCCATTGCGTATATTAGCACACATGATTTACTCTGTTCCCTCCTAGTGATGTACATGTAAATCTGTCAGGTTGCAGTTACTGTACAGACACTACTATGAACAATGCACTGCATGTATTTAGCAAATATGCCAATGTATGTGTGCACATCACTCCTTTTTGTAACCCCTCATAGGTACCGACCCTTGTGGTGAGGAAGGGCACCATCGGTGTACAGACCACTTGTGGATATGGGGACCATGGTGGAGCGTCAGATCATTATCACTTACAGACTCACACGTGCAACTATTCAGGACCTATGTACATTACTGGATCCTGCACTGACTCCTGGGAATCTTAATCAGCATGCCATTCCAACTGAGGTGCAGGTGCTCTCTGCACTCCATTTCCAGGCCACAGGCTCATTTCAAGTGACAGTGGGTATGGGTGCTGGTTTCTCACAGCCAATGTTCAGCCAGGTACTGACAAGATTTCTGAATGCATTTGTACAACATCTGCAATCCTATGTGCAATTCCCCCAAAGTGCTGACCTCCCTGCCATCAAGTCTGACTTCTATGCCTTTGCAAACATTCCCCATGTCATAGGTGCCATCAATGGCACCCACATAGCTATGATCCCCCCAAGAGTGAGTGAACAGGTGTACAGAAACAGGAAGAATTTAACTCCATGAACATACAATTGGTATGTACTGCAGACCAGTACATTTCCCATGTGAATGCCATGTTTCCGAGTTCAGTTCAGTCAGTTTGTTTTGAGGAACAGTAGTGTGCCACAGAAGATGGAACAACTACAAGAGGACAGAGGGTGGATCATAGGTAAGTTTGCCTGTCACTAACTGACACATTGCAGAAAACCTGCCTGTCTGACTAAGGGACATTACAATGACGACTCTGCATTGACCCTTTTTCTAGGCTATCCAAACTTGCATTGGCTCCTGACACCAGTGAGGAATCCCAGGACGGATGCAGAGAAGAAATACAATGAGGCCCATGGACGTTCTAGGAGGGTGATAGAGCGCACTATAGGTCTCCTGAAGGCTAGATTCCGGTGTCTACATAGCTCTGGGGGTTCCCTGGCTTATGGGCCTGATAAGGTGTGTAGAATAGTGGTGGCCTGCTGCATGCTGCACAACGTGGCTGTGAGACATTCTATCCCCCTTTTGGAGGTGGAGGGTGCTATAGCTCCTGATCTGTTACCTCAGAGAGGTGAGGAGAGTGATGGTGAGGATGAGGAAGGGGAAGATGTCAATTCCAGGAACCAACTGATACAACTCTACTTCCAATAACTGTCTGGGACTTAAGCCTGTAATTGTGGTTAGTGACTGATACTGTCACTGTGCCATGTCATATAGGGGGGATTGGTTATGATACGCGAGACATGTAACTCTTCTGCATGGTACTGACAGACAATATATGCATTCCCTCCTTGCCTAATTTGAAACACACATTACCACCACCAAGCACAACTTGACAATAAAGTTGTTCTCTGCCAGTTGCATCCATACTCCACTTTCTTCAACATTGAAGACAGGGGACAGTGTTACAGGTGAAAAATGTGTTTTATTGGTCGAATACAGTGAATTGTGCTATATACAGTGATGGAAGTCGTAAGGGTTGGGTGTCCTCAAAACCGACTTGGGGGCAGCCCTGTTGGATGTCATAGGTGGGTCCTATTTGTAGTATAGTACTTCAATTTGCCCTCAGCTAAGTGTTGTTGGTGAATGGGTGGGATGGTTGCTTTGCAGTAGTAGTAGTGTCACTTGTTGAAGTGGGGCTTGTTCTTAGCTGGGTTTCCAGTGCCATATCTTGGCCTGTGACTACATTTGGGCGCCTGCTGTGGAGCTTCTTGGGGTGGCATGGTTGGCCCTTGTGATTCCAGGGAGGGTATTTCCTGTGCTGTTTCTGTTGCTTGGGTCATCTGTTGCTGGTTGTCCAGGGCTGTTGTGGGGGCCTCTTGTCCGGTGTGGGTGTCTGACTGTTTGTTGACCAACTGCAGCAGTGCTCCAACAATGGTGGCCATTGTGGCATTGTGTTCTTTCCACTGCTCCATGGCCTGTTGGTGTTGTTGCTGCTGCATCCTCTTACTTTCCTCCAGGGTGGACACAATCTGTGCCAACCTGTCTTGGTTATGTTGGTAGGCCCCCAATACCTCTGCAATGACGTCGTAGGCTGCTGCATCCATCCGGTGCCCTACCCCCTGACTCACTGGGGCACTTGAACTTGCCCTAGCCCCCTGTGCCTCTGTCCCCTGCGCAGGTCATGACGTGCCACTTGTACTGGGGCCCTCGCCTTCCTGCATGTTGGGAGTGGGAGACTGTGGCCTCTGTAGCTGTGTTCTACCTGTCTGTGCCCTGGGTACACTGGTGTGGGTACGCCTCCCCTGGCCTGCTGGTCTTGACTTGGTGTTAGGGGTGACAGTGGTTACCTGGGTGGGACTGCTGCATGGTGAGCATCCAGGGCTGTGTGAGGGGCCTGCCTGCTCATCAGTGTCCAGGGGTCCTTCGCCAAGGTCATGTGATGTGCTTCTGTCTCCCTGGAGTGCTGTGGCTTTCCTTGTCCCCTCCATTAGGGTTGCATGGGTGGTGGTGCCTGTTGGGGGACATAGACATGTCTGTTACATATGCCTGAGGGTTTGAGGTGTACAGAACTGTGCAATTACGTGCTGGTGTGACTTTCAGTGGCCTTCCAGGGTGCCTTTGAGAGGTGGACATTGCATTTAGTGTCAGTGGTGGGGTTTCATTGTGGTGGGGGTATTATTCCCTTGTGGGTACATGCAGGGGTGGGTGGCTGTGCACAGCGGGAGTGATGTGGGCCTGGTAGTGAGTTGTGGGTAATGCAGGGTGGTGGATGTGGTGGGTAATGGCTGGGTGGGGTGTGGGTCGAGGTGGGTTGTGGGTGGGGTGGGATGGTGCATGCATTGCAGATGGGTTGTATATGGGGTAATTGTAGATGACTTACCCGAGTCCATTCCTCCAGTGAGTCCAGTGAGTCCCTCTGGGTGCAAGATGGTGAGTACCTTCTCCTCCCAGTCTGTGTAGTCGGGTGGTGTTGGTGGCGGTTCTCCCCCAGTCTTCTGTACTGCGATGTGGTACCTTGATGCCATGCCACGGACCTTCACCCGCAGGTCATTCCATCTCTTGCGGATGTCGTCCCTGTTGCATTGATGGTGTCCCACTACATTCACCCTGTTGATAATGGTCTGCCACAGCTCCAATTTCCGCGCGATGGGTGTGTGCTGCACCTCGGACCCGAATATTTGTGGCTCCACCTTCAGGATTTTGTCCACCATGGTCCTTAGCTCCCTTTTGGTGAAGCATGGATTTTTGGGGGGGGGACATGGTGAGGGTGGTGGATGGCGTCGGGACTGGGGACGGAGTATGGGTGCTCCTGTGTGGGTCGATATGCGTGTCCTGTATGCTGGCGTTCTCTGTCTGGCTCTGGTGCTCTCCGTCTTCTGGTCCTGGTTTCGTTGCAAGGGATTGTGGGGTGTGTCTGGGGGTGTTTTATGGTGTTCTGGATGTGTGACAGGTGTGTGGGTGATAGGCCTAGCCAATGTGTGCACTTGCTGCTGTTGAGCACACTTGCCACCTGTGGCAGTTGCAGCCGCCAATGGTCGTCCGGCCTCCACTGTCCACCGAGGTGATTTGTGCATCATTATTTGGAGGGCTGGATGTTGGTGTGCTTGGCGGGGGTGGGGTGGGGTGGGCCGGGATTCCCACCGACAGGGTCCTGGCAGGGAGTGGTGGTCTGGGATGTTTGGGCGGGATTTGCTTTTTCAATCATTTCCCGCCATGTTCATAATGACCGCCTCAGTCTCTCAAAGTGAAGTTAACTAAGGGCTTAAGTGTGCTGACCCATTGCCCCTTGCTGTATACTGTACTGGGAGGAGGCAAACTGTGAATGAAACAACAGACCAACAGATTAAGAGAGCTGGCTGAAATCCCCTTAAAGTAAGTAGATTATATATATTATTTTATTAAAATCAAATGGTCTTAGCTAATGCCAGATCTAAAAAGGGAAAATTGTTTCATAGAATGTCTTTTTAGACGGAGAGTGTTGGCCAACAAACGAAGAGGCACTTTCTTGGAGCTAGACGAGAGGAAGGACCCTACGTCGTCACCCCAGCAGAGCCCAGTCCTAGCCCTCACTCCCGTCTGGAGCAAACAAAACATTCAGTTTCCGAGCACTTTTTGTGCACCACGAGTGGGGCGAACCTCCCCGGCTGCAGAAGCAAGCCCCGACCTCTGTCGGAGCAGAGATTTGCAAACTGTGGTCAGTTCATGTTTGCCCTAGAAAGAGCATGCTCTGTGGTGCTGGCAGTTTTTCCATGAAGTGCCTGGGGGTGTCTTGTTGGGTCTGGCGTAAAGAGACCTGACACGGACTTCGCTTTTTCTCCTTTTGGAAGAGTTTTTGGACTTTTGTATTTTTGCACTTACCGACCGGAGGAGCCACCGCCATGGTTTTAACCCGCTGTTGCCTGCCATGATGAACAGGAGCACCATGGTGTCCAGTGCTCAGACCAGGATACGGACAGACCCCTTCTCCAACGACTGCACCCTAGTGGCCCGGGAGCTGGGCAGAGGGAAGTTTGCCGTGGTGAAGAAATGTATAGACAAATCTACTGGCAAAGAGTATGCAGCCAAGTTTCTGCGGAAGCGGCGCAAGGGCGAGGACTGTCGACTCGACATTATCAATGAGATAGCCATCCTGGAAATCGCCAAGTTCAGCCCTCACGTTGTGGACCTACACGAAGTGTACGAGACGGCTAGCGAGATCATCCTGGTGTTGGAATATGCCGCAGGAGGAGAGATCTTTCACCAGTGCGTGGCCCACCATGACGAGGCTTTCACGGAGAAGGACGTCATCCGCCTCCTCAGGCAGATCCTGAATGGTGTGTCCTACCTCCATGAGAACAATGTAGTCCACCTGGATCTTAAGCCGCAGAACATTCTCCTGACGAGCAGCAATCCACTGGGCGACATCCGAATCGTGGACTTTGGGCTCTCCCGGCAGGTCGATAGTGTGAAAGAAGTCCGTGAGATCCTGGGAACGCCAGAGTATGTTGCACCCGAAATTTTGAATTACGAACCCATCAGTACAGCAACAGCTATATGGAGTATCGGTGTCCTGACCTACGTCATGCTGACCGGCGACTCTACCTTCCTCGGCGGTGACAAGCAGGAGACCTTCTTGAACATTTCCCAGTTGAACGTCCACTATGGTCCGGACGTCTTCGAGGGCATCACTGACCTTGCAGTGGACTTCATCAAATCTCTGCTCATCAAGAACCCCAGGAAAAGGGCGAAAGTGGAACAGTGCCTCCGGCATCCTTGGCTCTGCCCTTCCACGGATTTGGCCAAGCCACTGAAGGAAGCTGACCTGGAGGAGTCAGAGAGTGAACCGACTGACGCAGTGGCTTCTGACGAACTAGTCCTCATGGCGTCTTACACCGTGCACTGCCCTTGCAGACAGCTAGAGAGCCTGGACAACCGAGAGACTGACCTGAAAGTGGTGAGAAGTCTCCAGTTCCCAGCCTTGCAGGAGATCCAGCAAGAGCTTGTCTGCTGAGCACCTCGTCCTTTATGGTTTCTGTACCTCAGACTGAACCAAAGGTTGACCACACATCTGGCTGTGCTAGCACAGAGCATTGCGGCTGGAAGCCATGAGGGACAGACCACAAGTGCCTTCGCTGGCCTAGATGCTCCATTGCTCGTGAGGATGCGGCCTAGTCTGCTTTTGTGGCATCTTGGAATACCCTAGTTTCAGGGTGGTCTGAATAGGTGGGTGGGAGGGTGCTCCAGGGCGGCCATTTTGCCACTGGATGAGGGATCACTACAGCACGTTCATCTGACCTTGAGAAGGCTACAAAGGGAACTGCAGCGATTCAGTGTCGAACTGCATATGCCTGGACCACAAGGCCAGTGTTGTACCTGAATGATCAAAAGTGGTTTGTGGCTTGTTGCAAAGGCAGCTACGTCTTCAGGACTTAACATGGTTTTATTGACGTTTGTTTGTGAAATTCAGTTAAGAATAAGTGCAAATGTTGGTCCCATGAGGGGGTGAGGCCGACCAGCAGTTTCCCAAGGCATTCTCTGAGCAGTAATACTCTGTAAATTGCCAGTGATGGCTGGTTTGGCTACATTAGCCCATTGTACCTCTTCAGAAGGCATGGCACCCGAAGGCGCTTAGCTACAAGTACCGCAGTCTGTATTGTGCCAAAAGGGACAGGTCATCGTTCCATGGTCCCTAATGGCAACTGGATTTCTGTTACCAACTGTTTTTCATATTAACTCATTTACAAATTTCAAAACTGTAGGCCCCAAACACACGCTCTTTCGCCTTGTCCTGGGCACCATCGATGTTATCACTCAGTGTCCAGTTGTTTGCACAGATCATTCACCAATATTGCAACTAAAGCACTGTTGCACGCTTGCTGCGGTTGTATGCTTTTCACTGTGTGCCCACAACAGCTGTATGCCCACCATTGTGATATGTGCCCAATTAGCCTATGCTTACCAATGGTGTACATCCATCATTGTGGTTGCGCAACATCTCTGTACACTCCTTGTAGTTGATGCCCACCATCGCTGTTGAAGGAACACAGATAACTACTTTCTCAAAACAATTACCTTCCTTATCAAGGAGGCTCTTCTAGTGTGAACACACTGAGAATATTTTCTTGCTATGAAATGTCCCAGCAGCAAAAACGTAAAGAACTGAGTTAAGCCTGGGGGTAGGAGACCTTCCTTTGAATGCACATCCAGGCAGACAATCAATGTTTTTAATCTCTCCAATATTGTTACAGCAGGGCTTCTTCCACAACCAGGTCAGAGTCGCAGTTTAGAATCACCACAGTACAGCAATGAGGGCTAAAAACAGGTCGCTTTCTAAGCTGACATAAGTGGCTGCGAACAACATGCCCACACCCGTTGGTTTCCAGTGTTAAATCTTAGGAGACCAAAGAAGTAAGGTACCTTGGTGGGGTAGAGACGTCATATCCAATTCAAAGCCATGTAGTTTACATTGGCTAGGGCGATTTTGGCTCTTCTCTAACTGGAAGAATGAGCGTTTTCTATTTGTCACCCTGTGTTTAGTGCTCTTTTTCATATATGCTAGATGGACACATGTTGCATCCCTGCACATGGCGGGGCTCCGCGGCATGGTGAGATTCAGTTCCAGCAACCTGGCATGAGATGTAGAGTGTAGTAGCCCTAAGGCAACCGCCCTAGTAGACTTAAGAGAACTAGGCACAGGAGCCTCATAGAGGCATCAGGTGGCAACAACCTGTGTTAGCTGCTCTTTCTGTGTATCGTGGGTCATCTGCCCTCTTGAGGACTATTTCATCCAACTCCAGAAAATATTTTTTTTATTTAAGGAAATAACATTTGTAGAGTTCTTGGCTTTGCCTCTCGGCTCCTACACAGGTGCCCACTTTAATAGTTAACATGCTGCAGTCACATGCATTGTGCATTAGCTGTCCCTCGTGTTTTTATCACTATTAATGGTTTGTATGCTAAAGTAGTTTCTCAAACTTTGATGTGCTCTGGAGTCTTAACATTTATAGTCCTTTTCTTTGGAGAATTAAAACCAGAGTCCTGGATTAAAGTCTTGACCCTCTTTAAAAAAATTGGGACCTTTCCTATGTTCGCGCTAAATTACAGGCCATTCAGTATTTTAAGATTTGGAAAATTGAGATCTTGGAAGCTGGGCTGATTAGGCCATACCTTACTCTGCAGTAATTAAGAAAATACAAACACAAGCAAAAGTCACCAGGTTGTTTCAATTTTTGTATCTTTTGAAGATACTCATACTTGTATGCTCTGAACCTCACTACTCCCTTACAGGTCTGGACATCTGAAAGGGATCCAATCTTGAGCATTCCTGATAAGTATGACCTACTGAAGCCACTTACCTGTGAGGTCAGTGCTTTTATCTGCACTGCTGTGTCCTCAAGTCGCGGATACTAGTCATTGTGTGCATCAAGCAAGCGGTTGTGTGTGGCACCTAACAGAACACCTTAAAATTGACGTAAATCGATTGTTCTAGAATATGTGTGTGTATCTAAAATCATACCTTTTCTGTGTAACTATGTGAACCACTAGCTATTATGTTGATGTATAAAACAATGGCCAGCTTGAAATGTCTGTAGAGATAAAATAATTTTGCAAAAGGCAAGCGGCTATGGGTGCTGGACCAAATGTCACATTTTGGGCATGAATCCAAATTGTGGTGTAGGGACATTTAATACAAACAAGTAGACAATTTGCGAAAAAAGGAAAGATCGCTGTAATTGGATTCGCTTCCATCTCAGTGATGGTATTTCAATAAGGATTAAGGGCCAGATGTAGCAAAGGTTTTTACCCATTCTGTGTCTATGGGAAAAAGTGTTCGTACATATGGGCCTAAGTTATTTATTTTCACACGTATAAAAAAAAAGTTGCTTTTGTTAATATTTTTTTATGTATTTTTCTCCTCCCCATGATGCTTGTTGGTCACCCAAGGAAGAATGAGAAACAGCTATATCAGCCCGTTTTCTCTGCCCACCGCTACTTTGTAATGCCTAATGACTCTTTTCCTGTCTCTGGGCTCTTTCCTCAAAGCGAGCCTGTTTCCACAAAATAATCTTGTCACACTTCCCAGCTTCGATTTTGAATGGGTTCTTGTTTGTTTCCATTCTGCGAGCTGCTTGTGATGTCATCAAACACACCCATTTTGGTATTTTCTTTCTGCTGCTGGCCACCGATGACATCAACCCCACAGGTAGTCGATAACATAACTGGCTGGTAGCAGAACATAAGTATAATATCAGTCTTGAGCAGTTTTATCTAAACCTTGAGATTTATCCAACAGTTCAGCACTTTTAGATTGGCCTGCAGGCTGTTATCGGGATGTGCTGTGAAAGAAAGTCTCAGCACTATCTTGTGCTGCCTAAATGTGTGATTTTCAAAAGTGACCACATTCGGTGTCCTAGTGCAAACCTGTGTTTATGTCCTAGTTATTAGTATGGAGGTTTGCCAGTTACTGTACCACGTTCTTTTCAAAAACTTATACCAGTATCACTGGGAATAGACATGGGGATATTATGTTTCACTGCTCCATGATATTGCATCAAATTACAGTTCTTAATAAATTATTTAAAAAGTCAGAGTGCATAGTCATATTTACGAGAGTACGAGCTTTGGGACGGCATATCTCTTCATCAGGGCAAAACATCAGGTTCCTGATAGCTTATCTTCTGGGCAGATCAGTCGACATTTAGGGCCTCATTCTGACCCTGGCGGATGGCGGAGGCCGTCCGCCAGGGTACCGCCGCTGAATGACCGCACCGCGGTCAAAAGACCGCGGCGGCCATTCAGACATTTCCTCTGGGCCGGCGGGCGCTCTCCAAAAGAGCGCCCGCCGGCCCAGAGGAAATGCCCCTGCAACGAGG
The DNA here is from genome assembly GCF_031143425.1 of Pleurodeles waltl. Taxonomy (NCBI): domain Eukaryota; kingdom Metazoa; phylum Chordata; class Amphibia; order Caudata; family Salamandridae; genus Pleurodeles; species Pleurodeles waltl. The sequence continues at coordinate 847,036,778 of NC_090449.1, forward strand.
ACGCCGGCTCAGAATTGAGCCGGCGTAGTTGCAGGGGTGCGACGGGTGCAGTTGCACCCGTCGCGTATTTCAGTGTCTGCTTAGCAGACACTGAAATACTTTTCGGGGCCCTCTTACGGGGGCCCCTCGGCACCCCCTACCGCCATCCTGTTCCTGGCGGGCGAACCGCCAGGAACAAGATGGCGGTAGGGGTGTCAGAATCCCCCATGGCGGCGCAGCAAGCTGCGCCGCCATGGGGGATTCTAAGGGCAGCGGTAAACCGGCGGGAGACCGCCGGTTTGCCTCTTCTGACCGCGGCCGAACCGCCGCGGTCAGAATGCCCTGCGGGGCACCGCCGGCCTGTCGGCAGTGCTCCCGCCGACCCTGGCCCCGGCGGTCTTAGACCGCCGGGGTCAGAATGACCCCCTTAGTGTTAGTTCTTCCCTGTAAATAGTGCAATGATACACACATAGGGGGTCATTCCGAGTTTGGCGGGCGGCGGTTGCTGATTACTGATTTTGCAGGAAAATTGCTAATAACTATATGGTCTGCACACTTAAACGTTGCTATGTTTTACTGCCCAGAATAATAGTGGAAAGGAGATTGTGAGGGAATAGTTGAGTGAGCAACATTCCACAGCTAAGAAATGTGTTTTTCTTTAGTTCAATTTGAGCATCTTGATAAATAGCTATCTGTCAATCACTTTCAGGCCGTATTCAATGTGGTGTGATGGTGGTTAGCTTGAAGCATTATTTTAAAGAAAGGAATATAATTTTCATGGTGAAACAGATGGAACTAAATTTGCAGATGACATTGCTAAGAGAATTATTTAATCAATAAAAAATCTTAGCAAGCTCTGAGCTGTATGGGACCCTAGAATAGAAACTTTAAAACTGAATATGAAAAGGATGCGGTGCAGTACCGGATTAGCCAATAAAGCAACCAGGCAGAACCCAATGGGCTGGCCTGAAAGGTCAGTGTGTGAGTTGTTTTTTATGGTGTGTGGGGCCAGTCGTTGCTGTTGATTTCTCTAAAATGAAATCAAACATTGCCTGTGGCAAACTCAGAACCCTGCAGTCTTCCATACCTTGCAAAACACGTATACAGTGTGTCTTTCCAAGTTCAAAGCTGCTCCAGTTCCTGATTCACTGAAGGGGGCACTTTTATTTTGGAGCCCAATCCTATTTTCTGTCCCAGTCCAACCCTGATGCAGAGTACTCTCTAGGCTCAATTCAGAAATATCTTTCTGTGAGTATAGGTGGCTTACAGCAGATGTTGTTGTGAGGACCTTCCCCCTGTTTTCAGCTTCATTTTCTGTTTTATATATTATATATTATGCGCTGTAGCTGCAAGGCTTTTACTTATTGCATTTTACATTAATTTCTTGTATGATATTCTTCTAGGAATTTGTGGTGTGCATTGCTTATTTAGTTGTCCATGTAATCAGTACTTTCTGTTCAAGGCTAGAAACACTGTACATAATATTCTGGTTCTTGTGTTGCTCATTCAGGAGGCAGCTTCTAACATCTAGCCACAGAACTGCATCACAGCTGTGCTTCCAACACAGTATGGCATTATTATATAAAGGATGCAGTGGCCAGGAAGGGGCAGAGGGCACTCCAACCACAACTGTCCTGGGTTGAATGCTGTGTTCGGCATACAGCTCTGCTGGTGCTAATCTCCTGAGAGCATTGCCATCTACACATCAAGCTGACTCCTGATTCTTCAGGTATCGGGCTGAGGCTAATCCCTTAGATCGGGCCAGGCAGAAGGGTGCACCTGCTTGTGCTTTCAGCGTAGCCTTAGGGTTAATTAGGAACCTCTAGAAAGTCAAGAATATATTTACCATGATTCCATTGTTCATTGCCATCATCATGTTTATCATGCTAGCTGCTTTGCTTCATCTGCCTAATTATCGCAGCTCATTCACTTTATGCAATATTATGTTTGTTTCAATAAATATACAGAAAACTCAGTTTGTATATTTTTTGTGTTTTCATCTGGACATGCAGGAGTAATACAACGAAAGGGTGAGATCTGTTTCCCCTACTTCCCTGGGGAGTCAGACTGTCAAGTTTAGTTTGCTATAGTCACTTTCCACCTCAGTAGGTTCGGGGGTTCAATTGAGGCACTAACAGCTATCCAGGAATTAGACCGTCATTTTCCGATGGTGTGGACAGAATTATTCTCCCACATTCTGACGTTCTGCCTTCCTAAATACACAGTCCTGTTATCTTAGTAGGTACTGTATAACATGGCACCGCCAATAATGTATAAAGGTCAGGTACTTATTTAACTGGTTGCCTGAGTAGTTTCTCTTGTGTATCGAAGGTGCCCTATATACCAGCACCTATATTTGTATGTAGGTTTTTCAAACTTGAACCTCTAAAAGGATACCCCACTTAAGTATTTCCTTTTCTGTACTGCACTCACCAAAATATTGAATTCAGTTAACATTCTTATGAATTGTAGACATGCTGCCACACAATATTTACTCCAAAATGGGCTAGCTAATGGGGGTGGAGATGATACATTCGTAGTGGAGGCACACAATGCCTACAGAACTGAAGTGGTTTACTTGTGGGCCACTTTACTTACAGTCAAAGCCAACATAAATACATTTCATACATACACTGCCAACAAACAAGGCCAAAAAAGAGTATACCCCCACCTAGACATACCCTTAACATTTCAGGAACATCAAAATTGGTTCCAAGGTGCCTTACTGTTGAACATGTTAGATTGGGTCCCTTCAATAACGACAGGGCCACATGTCCAGTCTGAGTTGCCTACACAGCATATCCAAACATACTAAATTTAGCAGCAGGCAATCTGCGCCCACAATATAAAATCTAGTCAGATTGTACAGATGACTAACACAACTTAAACACTGCCCCAGTTGGGGTTGCTCCAGATATCCAACCATAATTAACTGCACCTGAGATCAACTCAGTAACTATTAATGCTATTAAGGATAAGGTATCCACCAGATGGGAGGAAATTCCATTCTGGATTCTGCAAAAAACAAACCAGCTTGAAGCAGTGTTTCCCCATATGGGACCCCAAGAAACACATAAAATTCTCACAATGTGCTTGCCACTTGGGATGGTACCCGCTATTGATGACTGTGCAACATGAGGTACACTCTTTGCTGCTGTATATACCATAACCATGGAACACTATCTCTTGCTGTTTTACCAGATGTGTTGAAACAGATACAAAATGAATACAGGGCTACCCCTTCCCTGGACATGGGGATGACATTAATTAGCAATTTTGCCACACTATCCTCAATTATTTTAGAAGACATAAAAGGGGAAGCAGGAACCCTGGCAGTTTGCCAATGTCTCATGTAAGTTATTTTAATAGACCAAGAACGCAATTCGCAAGAAAATATAGCAGAAACCTATTCACTGGTAGGTTGCCATAACCTAGGGGCCAGACCAGATAAGCCACAGCTTAAAGTAAATTCCAAAAAGGATAATACCAATCAAGCACAAGAGTCTTCTAAGAAATGCTGTGACAAACAAAAATCAAATACAGGTAGAATCTCCCCCGCAGAGGAGCTTTGAAAAACATTATAATTTATGTAACCGTGATAACTTAAAACAGCCTGACATGTATCAGTATACTGATACACACCCTCAAGACTCATCTGACAAAGGGTCTAAAAGAAGAGCACAGACAAGAGGAGTACTTGAAACCCAAAAAAGGCTCACAACACTCGTCTGACATCATCATAAAAAAGGAAGAGAAACTTCCTCATTCAAAAAGAAGAATGTTGCGGGAACTTTGGCGAAATATGACACACATACTGAGGACACACATACTGATAAGATTACTGCAGAACAGGATGTGGACAGTGACACCAGAATCTTCAAGAGTTTCTTGATGCAAAAGCAATTAACACCTACATAAAAGTCAAAACCCCAGATAGGTGAGTCGTTGTTTCAGACAGAGTATACAAATAAACATAAAGATTGAGGGGTACATGCATTGTTCAATTAAAGCAATTTTGTGGGATACATTAACACTTAGTTATGACATAGTTATTATATTCTCTTGGCTGGCAAAGACTGGCCACCGGGGTTTGTTCGAACTCTTTCACAATTTGAGGATGTCATTTTACCATCTTTCTCGGTCCTCATTCCCAAGCAAGTAAAACAAGCATATGCTGCAGACTGGGCTCTTGCACAAGCCACGGCACTATACCGCAGCCATATGGGCTGGGATAAGGACTCATCCTATCATGAAATACCTATAAGTTCCAGCATGCAAGTGCAACCACAATACCCAATGAAACATGAAGCAAAAGTTCCAGTAAAGGAAATTCTCTCACAATTAGACTACAAGGAAATAATAGAACCCTGTGTGTCCCCCATGAACAACCCCTTGTTCCCATAAGTTAAGCCGCCCGGATCCCTACTATAGAATAGTCTGAGATTGTAGACATTTAAATAGCCAAACACACACACATTTGCAATACAAAACTCACATAGTACAGCAATAATGAACTATATATTTTTTTGATAAACACATTTTTGAGTTCTGTTATAGAGAGCAAACAAGGCAATAGAACAAAAAAGAAACAATAATAAAGCTCTAAGCACATCACCCCGGTCCCACCCGAACCTCCCCACCTATCCCCGGCCAGAAATCAAACTATGTGACTCAACACAGAGTCTACTGCTGAAGACAACTAATAATATTCCCACCACTTACACCAGATCTTGAAACATTTTGGTAGACATCCATGGATGATGTAAATTGGTTCCTCTTGTTTTGTGCACCAGTCCATCCCAACACGCTATTGTTTTAATTTCGAAGAGAGGATTGATTCCGTGAATAGGCTATGGCCCTCATTAGGACATTAGCTGTAAGTGTCGCTTACTGCCATGCTGACTGCCGCCAACATATCACGACTGCGGCGGTATACCACTACGGGTATTATCACCCACACATAGAAATCCACCACTATACAGACACACACACAAGTCTGCAGCCCAAAGGTCAGACTGGCGGTACCAAAACTCACACTGTTACGGCGACAGAAATACGCCCACAGCATCATGACCCACGAACCACCGCGGAGGTCATTCAACTGCGGTAAACCATTGGCGGTACAGACTGCCACGCTCAAAATACACACACAGTAAAAAAAGCACCACATTGGACAATTTAAAATACACACACCTGACACACATACACACACCACACCCATACACCACTATAAAAGACACACACTACCCACAACCCTTTATGACCCAAAGATTTTGGCAAGAGAGAGAGAGAGACAATCCAGGAGCACCCACTGAATCTGAGCCACAAAGCACCATCACCCATTCACCATCCACGCACCTCACAGCACACACCCCAACACATGACCCCACACACCCTCACACACACACCACTCACACTACACCCATGGCACCACAAAGACACCCCAGATTCGGAGGAGGAGCTAAGGGTCATGGTGGAGGAAATCATCCAGGTAGAGCCACAGCTATTTGGATCACAGGTGCAGCAGACGTCCATTGCTAGGAAGATGGAGCTATGGCGGAGAGTCGTGGACAGGGTCAACGCCTTGGGACAGCACCCCAGAACAAGAGATGACATCAGGAAGAGGTGAATGACCTACGGGGAAAGGTGCATTCTGTGGTTGCAAGACACCTGATAGCTGTACAGAGGACGGGCGGTGGACTCCCACCTCCTCCCCCACAACTAATAACACATGAGGAGCAAGTCTTGGCGATCATGCACCCTGAGGGCCTGGCAGGAGTAGAATGCAGACTGGACTCTGGTAAGTCAACTCTTTACTACTTTATCCCCCTCCCTACCTGCATGCCATCACAAACACCTACCCTCACCCCATCTACCCCCCACCTCACATATACCCCACCATCACAAGCCACTCATCCCAATACCAAGCCCTGCATGCAACACCAATGCATGGACACCCATCACAGACCTGCATGGACACCCATCAGCACAGCATGCACACTAGTGACAATCACATAGCCAACCAAATCACAACTCACACAAGGCAAAGCTGCCTTGGTAATAACAACAATATAGGGAAACATACCCATGCACAAGATGGCAAACGCAGAAACAATAACACTGCATTTACATCCCCACAGGACCCCCACTCAACTTCAACGGAGAGGAGGCGCTGGCCACAAACAGTCCCCCCCCAGAAGAGGCCCACAGTGATGACAGCAGCTCTGCATGCCTGGATCACGATGACCAATCTGGCCCATCAGGGACCTCTGGACAGTCGGTTGCCCAGGCATATTCCCAACCCACCACAGAGCCTCCACCCTCAGGAAACAACAGCACAGCACCCACCCAGCGGGCCCATACCTCTGTCCCCAGGACACGTCAACCAGCAGTGTGTCCACCACTACAGGGAACCCAGGCAACCCCATAAACACAGGACGATCAGGGACCTGGGGTCAGTGGCAGTGGACACACAGTTCAGGGGACAGAGGCACTGGACGACAGGGAAGCTGGGAGGACTGCTTTGTGACAGGGGGAGGATAGTCCCAGGGAACCGACTTTCCATGAGGCACTCACCAACATCCTGGGAGCATACCACCATTCCCAGGAGACCATGGGCCAGATCCTGGCCAAGCTGCAGGAGACCCAGTGGCTGCAGGAGGGACAGTACCTGGGGATCAGGGAGGATCTGAGGGACATCCACACCACCCTGGTCACCATTGCAGGGGTGCTGGCAGACATGGACAACACCATGAGGGAGGCAGAGGCACACCAACGGGCCCCTGATACTAGCCACACCGAAGAACAGCCCTCCACTTCCACCGACGCTAGTGAACAGGAGGCCCGCCACAGGAACAACAGGCCACCAGCACACCACCCACTGCAGAAGGAGAACAACCCCGCAAATGGCCCCTGCGATTCAAGCAGAAGCCAGAGAACATTGCCAAGACCCCCACCAGGAAATAAGACTCTCCTGATCTTCACCCTTGTGTCCCACTCTGTCACCCTGTCCACCTTGAACTGACATTGCTCCACTTCCTATGCCCCCTTGGACAATGCACCTGTGATGTAAATAGACTGAACTCTATCCTGGACTTTCCTCCATCATCAACCCAGCCCAATGCATATCCCCATTTACTTTTCAGCACTGAAATAAACACCCTTGGAATTATTAGTGTGGAGTCTGTCAATTGTTTGAAATACGTATTAGTTTAACAAGCTGTGAACATTTCAATTCAAATGTACTGTAATATTTACATAGGTATGACCTGTAGTGGGCAGCAGTAAACACACCAGGAGCCAGAGTGGGGCACAGATATCTGAAAATAGAGATGTCAAAGGGTACAGTAAGTGGCCATAGAAATAGGGAAACCAGGCTGCCATGTTCAATGTCCAACACAAAACTGCAATGGAAGGTGAAGTTACAGTGTCTTACCTGTGTGTCACTGGAAGTAGTGTTGAATTAGTGTAGTTCTGTTGTCCACATTCTCTTCCTCTGCCTCCTCTTTGTCACTGTCCACTGGCTCCAACGCTGCCACACGACAATCCCAAGGCTCGAGGAAAGGGCCCCTGCCTTCACTTCGGAGGAGTTGGAGAGACTGGTGGATGGGGTCCTAACCCAGTACCCTTTACTCTATGGTCCTCCAGACAAACAGGTGAGTACATTGTAAGCATGATGCATGGGGCATGAATGTAATGAAGTGCTGTGTGTGTAAGCCTCGTGTGGGGGGGTCTGAGGAGTCCTGGCTAGAGTGCTGCATGTATGGTGGTCAATATATGTGCGTAAGGGGATGGGGGATATGGTGGGCCATGAGTATAACAGTCAAGACGGTATGACTAATAGCTTTTCTGCTGTATTTTTTCTGCAGGTCAGCCCCATCAGAGAAAGTGTATTTGGCGTGCCATCACCAAGGAGGTGCAGATCCTTGGGGTCTTTGACACGCAGAGCACCCACTGCTCAAACAGTGGGAGGATCTGTGCCCTGGGAAAGGAAGACGGCGGAGGCCCATCTGGTGCTGGCCTCCCAACAAGGAAGGGGTGCCCGTTGTACCCTGACCCCCCTGATGTTCCGCATCCTGGCGGTGGCCTATCTGGAGTTGGATGGGTGCTTGAAGCAGCCACAAGGGGGTGAGTACAGATTCAGAATTATGACTTTGTGCACATTAAGGTATTCCCTGGGTGGGTGATGTGGGCTGTGGGTGCCCCTAGGCCAGGACAAACATGGCAGGGTAGGTTCAATGATGAGCAAGCTCAGATGCACTCTATTACTGGGCAGGGTACTGTGGGTTTCAGGTGTGCAGTTAGTGGCGTTAGGCATTGTACCCCATGGCCTGGTGACTAGCTTTGTAACTGGTAGTGCATGGCCTGGTACATAGGGCTGTTCCCTGTGAGTTGCGCACGCTAGCGGTAGTGTTGTTGCTGGCATTGACCAAGTGTATCCTATGTCCCTCCCCCCTTTTTGTTTTGTCACCCTGTCCTTGTGTGCATTAGCATCATCTGGCAGAGGAGCAGAGGCACCGGCGATGGAGCGAGCTGCATCCCACATGGGATTGGAGGCCGAATCCACCGATGGTGAGGGCACCAGTGGGACAGAGGGCGAGGGGAACACCACTACAGAGACAGGAGGGGACAGTACCGACAGCGACACCTCCTCTGATGGAAGCTCCCTGGCGGTGGCAGACACCTCTGTGCCCACCCCAACTACAGGTACAGCCGTCACCCCGTACCAGCACCGCCCTCCCAGCAGCCCCTCAGCGAGGTTACTGTGCCCCCTCACCCAGGAGGGTGGGCATCTCCTTCACCCCAGGCACCTCAAGCCCTGCCCCAGTCATCCCTGCTGCCCTCAGTGAGGAGGCTATTGACCTCCTGCGATCCCTCTCTGTTGGGCAGTCAACCATACTGAATGCCATCCAGGGTCTAGCAGGGCATTTGCAACGAACAAATACATACCTGGAGGGTATTCACTCTGGCGTGGTGGCCCAACAGAGAGCATTCTAGGCTCTGGACAACTCCCTGATGGCAGCCATTGTCCCTGTCTCCATCCTCCCACTTCCAACTTCCTCCACCCAGTCCCAATACACTAAACGCCAGCCTATCCCAAGCACACCTTAAGACTAGCATTCACCCAAATAAACACACAGACGTGGCTCAGGCAAACACAAGGACCACACTTCATCTCACAGGCACTCACACAAGCACCATCCAGATGCAGACACACCAACATCCACTGCCTCCACTCTGTCCCCCTCCTCCTCGTCGTCCACCTCCCTCCCAGTAGAATCTCCACTCACACCTGCATGCACTACATCCTCATCCACTACCTCCATCACCAGCATGCCTATCACTACATACCCCTCACTGGCAGTCACCAACCCCACATCCATGCACATGTCCCCTGTGTCCTCTCCCAATGTGTCTGTGACCCCTCCTCCCAAAGTACACAAATGTAAGCACACTTACACCCAACAGCTATCCATCTCACAACAGCATCCAGCCCATGCACCTGCACCCAAACACAGCAGACTGACACCTCCTACAACCACTCCCTCTTCCTCCACTCCCAAACCTTCACCCTCTTTTTGCCACCCTTGACCTATTCCCTACCCCTTCTCCCCATCCTTCACTTCGGGCTAGGGTGGCCAGAACCCAGCCCAGCACCTCAGCCACCCAGTCCACTCTCACTGTGGTTTCTGCAGCTACTGCAGGTGTGAGAGGCTCCAAGGAGGCACCTGTCAGCCCAGCCAGTGTGCCAGAACCACCTGCCAAGGCCAAGAAGGGTCTGCTACCTAGCAAGGGCAAGAAGGGGACACCAGCCAGCAAGGGGAAGGAGGCACCACCATCTGCCAAGGGCAGGAAGGGGCACACAACACCAGCTATGGTACTTCAGCCATCCGAGGCTGCAGGTGAAGGCCTGGAGCCTACCACTACCGCAGCCAGCACCGCTACCTGTACAGCGCAGCACCGCTACGTGTACCATGGCCAGCACCGCCACCTACCCCACCGCCAGCTGCTCCACTGCCAACGGCAGCAGCCCCAGTGGGCAGCCGTCCGAGGCTGCAGGTGAAGGGCTGGAGCCTACCACCACCACTGACAGCATCGCCACCTGCAGCGCAACTGCCATCTACTGAGCAGCCGTCACCGCCGGCGAGCAGTGTGTAGTAGTGACTACATGGGCTGCAGTGTGTCCTGGCCACTGCAACACCTGTCGGTGTGACACCCAGGTGAGAGACTGTGACCTTGCCCCATCCAGGATGAAGCACACTGGGCACAAAGCCCCCTCCAGAACCAGGGGAAGAAGGCATCCACTCACCCCCTCCTTGGCAGGATGAAGCACACTGGGCACAAAGCCCCCTCCAGAACCAGTGGAAGAAGACATCCACTCACCCCCTCCTTGGCAGGATGAAGCACACTGGGCACAAAGCCCCCTCCAGAACCTTTGGAAGAAGGCATCCACTAGAGACACTGTGGGTTTGCACTCCCCAGGACCAAGCAGTGGGCAAACCACCCACTTGAAAGACTGTGGCTTTGCACCCCCAGGACCAAGCAGTGGGCATGGAGCTCCCTCCAGGCCAGTGGCGTTGTACCATCTTCCGGCTGAGGTGCCCCCCCATTCCCCATCCCCCTGAGGTACCTGTGTTTTTTTTTTACCTGATGCCCCTGCAGTGTTCTCTCTGTATTGAGGCAGGGGTCAAGTGTGGCCTTGGCCTATGTGTTATGGCCCCATGGGCCACGAACATTTTGGAGTGGGCATTGTCCCTCCTTTTGTATATATTGTACATACTGTTTATTGTTTGAAGACATATATATCTAAAACTGTACTACTACACTCTGTTTAATCCCTTCCTTTTGTCATTGTGTTATTCCTGAGAGTTATGGGGTATATATGTAAGGTTGTTGCATCTATTTGTGTGTATGGTTTTGGGGGTGGGCGTGGGGTTGGGTGTGTTGCGTGTGTGTGTCACTCTTTTTTCTCCCTACCTCCTTTGTGTGCTAGGTGCATTGCTCACCGTGGTTGTCTTCGCTGGCGTTCATGTTCCTGGTGTATGAGACGGTACACCAGCATTGGAAAAACGTACAGATCGGGCTCCATAGAGTCATGGTTCTTCCTTGAGTGTTGAGAGGTGAGTTGTTTCCCTTCAGTGTACTGTTTCCACCATGCTTTTGATGGCGTTGGTACCACCCTGGAAAAGCTGGCATATAGGTCTGGCTGTTGGCGGTTACAGCTGCGGTGTTTGTTGCTACCGTCGTGGCGGTCAGCGTGTTAAAGTGGCTGTATGTGTTGGCGGTTTCCGCCGTGGTCATGATTCCATTTTCTTACCACTGGCCTTTTGGCGGTGTTACGGCCGCTTTATCACCAACCGCCAGGGTTGTAATGAGGGCCTATGTGTCTTTTAGCCACTAAGGATCCCAGTCTAATCAAACTCTGAGTCCTGTTGATCCACCCAGTTCAACCAGCACACCCAGCAGTCCCACCTTTGGAGTTAGCTGTAGAGGAGTTTCCAGGACCGTCAAGAGGATGGCCCTAACCCGGGACCAGTACGGGGCAATCAAGAGACATAGCCAAACCATGTAGAAAAAGTTGGCTGTCGGGTACTGGAAGTGGACACATATAGGATCACTCAGGATCTTTTTCTGGCCTTATCTTTGGGGACTCATGTAAGTCTTGGGTAGATAGTGCAGCTGAATCAAGTCTCCTTCCAGTCAGCCTCCTCTAGCTCTCCTAGCCAGTCCTCTGACCTTCTACGCAGGGCCTCCAGGGACCCAAGGGCATTATTCACCAGAGCTCAGTATATTTGGGAAACACCACCCTTGCATTAATGAACAATATGGTCAGTAAAAATACAAAACAGTCCTGCATATTTCCAGTTGATTTTGCTGCCAAAACATAGCTCCTGAAAGCAGGGATTAAACCGTTTTTGTGCACTTGCCTTGCAGCACCATTTTTGCCAGCTCCTTCAGAGGAATAGGAAGTGTAGAGCTGTTCTCTGCCCTCATCAATATTACATGATATTCATCCAGAACTACTGCCCCATGTCAATGACATATATCTGACGGTTGATGTCTTAAACAATCATTTAGCCAGAGTAGATCATATTGTTTTGGGATTTGCCGAACATGGCTATAAATTCAATTTTAAGTAAACAAAAATTGCTTTTCTCTGAGTCCTCTTCCTAGGATGCAAGTCATCAAATGATGGGAAGAACCTTGCACCACACTTCCTTGAGAAGTGTGCTCAATTACAACCACCAGATACATTTAAAAAAACTACAACCCTCATTAGGATTCATTAGTTTTGGCAGGACTTACATACCAGATTATGAACAATGCATAAAACCTTTGTGCGATTTAATTTGCCCAGATTTTTCCAGCGAACGTTAGACAACAGACCACACACAAATACTCAGACCACTACAAACTAACATGCTTGAAGCAAAACACTTGCAAACAAAACAAACTTGGTCATCCGGATAATACCTGCTGCCATTGGCTTTAACTATGTCACATTAAATGAAGGTGACACAGTGCTAATTGCATTTAAATCACATTTATATCCCAAAGTCAAAATGAATTTTGCGTCCATCGAAAACATTTTTACTGCAGATAAGATGACTGTCATTAGGAAAGATCACTGGCTCAGGGAAAATGCATCATTGTAGTTACTCCTGTTCCAGCCTTGGAGGATGTCACAAAGATTAGCATCTCAAAAGCAAAAGTCTTACACCCCAGATTGATACAGTGAGCCTCTTCCTTGACTGTCACTGATGTAGATTATGTGTTTAACCCTAAATTACAAACTCAAGAATTTCTCCACTATAAACTGGAATACCCAATGCACACTAACATTTTGCCTATTAATTAGTATGAATACATTATATATACTGGTGGTTCAGCTCAGCCTGCCATAGACAACAACTGTCAATACTTGGCACCTTGCACAGCTGTTTACGGGGTAATGAGGGATGGAGAGTTCCAGCCTCAGCAAACTTTCATGCAGCCCCTTAGGGATTGCGCTGCACAACCGACTGAACTAAAAGCTTTGATTCTGGCATTGGAGCATATGGATCCTGAATCGCCCACTCTTATAGTGTTCGCATTACTGTAACCAGTCTTTTAATGTAAACTTGCATAACTGGCGTCTAAATGGGTTCAGAGACTTTAAAGGAAATACTATCACGGTTGAAGTTTTTTTGGGAAAGATAGCAGAACGTAAAGACTGGCTGCCACAGGCTCATGTAATACATTCATTGAGTCACCAACGTGTTAGAATACACATTGTAGGGAATTCACTGCCTGATGAAGCAGCCAAACGTGCAATCAGTACTGCTACTGTAGCTGCAATTACTCATACCCATATGAGGGTGGATGAAGAAATACTGTCTGTTGTGAACACTTTGGCTGACAATGACCCCTTTACCATAAGAATGTCAGGTAGAATATTCCTACCACTCAAGGGCCCCAAGCATTCCTTATGTGTTCATTCCAGGGGTGGGGGATTGGGTGATCCACAACCAGGACCGTATTGTAGAATTCATTAAAGCAGCGCTTGAGGGGGTATCATCTACCCACACTGGTGTGGCTGCTACAGTTTCTTTGCTACAAAAATGCTATTGGTGGCATGGTCTGTATAAACAGAAAAAGCAACATGTCCTTAGCTGTGACATTTGTCTACAAATCAAAGGTTCCATAATCAAATGCCCCTGCACACATTCCTCTTAGTTTCGAAGTGAGTATATCTAGGCCACTGTAGCCCCCTGTATTTGTATGGTGCATTTAAATACATCCTACTTGCTGTAGATTCTAGCTCAAGATTTCATAGGCTGATTCTTGCACTGTTATTAAAGGTTTGCAAGTCTTAATCGAGACATATGCATTAGGTGCATTCCACTCAGACTAGGGGCCTGCTTTTGCCTCTTAAGTATACAGAAATACCATGGGAACCCTGGGTGTGCTTGTGCATTATTCTTCTCAATCCGAGGGAAATTCAATAGAGATGAGGAATAACCAAAACTTAAAGTAATCCTTAACAGCTAGAGTATCATGCTCAAGTTGCATTTGGATTAATTACTGTTTGAAATTGGTGTCTAGTTGGCATAGGTATGCATCCTGTCCAGGTAGGGACCACAGTCCTAGTCAGGGTAACTCACAATACAACCTAAATTACAATGTGCTAACCCTCCGGTAGAGTGGTACAGAGCAGGCAGGCTTTACTTAGAAGGCAAAGTGTAAAGTATATGTACACTAACTTATACAGTAACACAGTGAAAACACAACAAAGAGTACTCCACACCATTTTAGGAAAATAGATAATATTTATCTGAATAAAATAAGATCAAAACAACAAAACTCCAATATGCACAAGTAAAGATATCACTCTTGAAAGGTTTAGATGAGTCTCAATCCTTAAGAATCAGAGGTTGTATCGTTTAAACACAAAGGACTAGGAGTAAAAAATAATGACGCAGAGGGCTGCAGAGGAGGAGATGCATCAAAAAGTAAAGCGATGCATTGATTTTTCCAGCATGGCAAAGGCGATGCGTCTTTTCTTTCCACACAACAAGGCAATGCATCGGTTTACAGGAGCCCAGCCTTGGTTTCTCACTGCAATGCGGAGATATTTTGATGCACAGGGACGATGCATGGAAAATCCATAACGTGTTGAGAAACGGCAACAGGTGCTGCATCGATCTGGCTGGTGATGTGGTCATTTTTCAGGAATGAGGCAGGCTGTGCGTCAATCCGTCAAGCGTTGCATTGAATTTTGCAGGCGTTGTAATGATTTTCCAAAGCGCTGGACGTTCTCTTCTTTGGTGAAGTCTTTGATAGCCCTGAGACCTCAGAACAGGAGGCAAGCTCAAACCAAGCCATTGGAGAGCACTTGAGGAGGAAGGCAGAGTCCTTCCAGCAGTCAGGGGGCAGCAGGCAGCAAGGCAACAAGCAGGCCAGCAGTTCTTCCAGCAAAGCAGTCCAGATGAGTCCTTTGGGCAGCCAGGCAATCCCTCTGACAGAGTCCAGTTGTAGGTCCAGAAGTGTCTGATTTGGTGGGGTCACAGACCCGTACATAAGGGTTACCTAGGGGCCTATCTTAAGGGTGACTTAAATATAATAAAAGGGGAATTTAAGGCTTGGCAAGTAGTTTGTTTAAATGCCAAGTTGAAGTGGCACTGAAACTGCACACACAGGCCTGGAAATGGTAGACCTGAGGCATGGTTAAGGGGCTACTTATGTGGGTGGCACAATCAGTGCTGCAGGCTCACTAGTAGTATTTAATTTACAGGCCCTGGGCACATCTAGTGCACTTTATTAGGGACTTATAGGCACATTAAATATGCTAATTGGGTATGAGCCAATGTTAACATGTTTAGGGGAGGAAGTACTTTAGCACCAGTCAGCAGTCGTAAAGTCTGCAGAGTCCTAACGCCAGCAAAAATGGTATTAGAAAAATGAAGGGAGGCAGGCAAAAAGTTGGAGGAAGATCATCCTAAGGCTGACAGGTATAACAATTACTTTTATGTAATCCTGGGAGCATTAAATAATCCGCCTCGAAGACCTTTGGGTGGCCTTACTTCATATGGAGTCCAGTTTGCCATGTATACCCCAGATTTTGATGGTCCTGGCACAGTGGCAGCAGAAACACCTTTTGACATAAATTAATGCCTCACTCTCTTACAGGAGGTCCAAGACTTCCAAGATGAGCGTTCCAATTTGTATGCTTTTGGTTGATATGGTACTGAAGCCTCATTTGCCTTCCCAGAAACTGTGAAGAGACTTCATCCTTGTGAACATTTCAGACATTCCAACTCCAGATGGGATTGCTTGAGATAAAGTTCCATATGATATTTTTGGTCCTACAGAGACTATTCAAATTCCATATGTTTTTGAGGTTGTGATGGACAATGTGATCACACCAGGTGCTGTGTCTGATGATTGGGATGTAAAACAGTTTCTTCAATGCTTTCTGAGTTTAAATATTATACTGTATTTTAAAATGAAGATATGTACATGAATTCAGCCATTTATGGTGAAATGTTTTGTTACCAACATCTCACACACCATTACCTACATAAAGCTAGTACTCCAAGTACAATTTTCAACTAAACACAATGGGAACACTACCCAAATCCACCAGTGGGGAGTTCTAAAACATACTTAGACAAATTCACATATTTTTCTGGGCATGATACTTCAGACCTGGTATCTTAATATTTCAAACTACTGTCAACAAACACAAGGAAAAATATGCTGTCTACTCATAACTTTATTTACTAAAATTCATATGTTTCCCAACTAGCCATTAAAAGCTATGAATATTGGAAAGAAGCAATTGATCTAAAATCAGTTTAGGGAACAACCGATTGGCAAGTGCAGCACACAGATGCCTTATTCATAGCATGTCTGATATCATTAGAGATGAATTTTCTGAAGGACAGACCAGCAGATACCTTCCCTAGGTCTAGCAAAAATTAAAGAAATGAATGTGCTCAATATCCCTTCGATTACATGATTTGACAATTGGCAAGGCCTGGTAAATTACACAGAAGATCAGCTCAATGGTATGGTTCAGAATGATTCATTTAATTTGACTCTGTTAGGTCCTAATAGGTGGTTATTGTGGCTAGGGTACACAAATAGTTGTCATGCACATTTTAGAAACTCCACGCAGGGTTTTAAAGCAAGCAGATTGGACCCTCATTTTATTGAGGCACAACACACAGGAGTTGTCACTACTTACAACACAGGGAAGTTAGGTCAGCAATAATTACAACATTCCACTTGGTGTGCTGTAAAAGAGCACCTCTCTCTCCTCTCTGATGACAAATATTTGTAAGACTTCTTGTTAGGCCCTAGATTGCCACACTCCAAAAAACTCTTGTATCCATTTACAATGACATTTGGAAGCTTTCTCAAATGGAAGCTGCTGCTCGTACGTGACAAACAGATAAGGGTAATTTTGAAAAAGCAATGACTCTTGTTGATAATGGAATGAACACACATTCCATTCACATTACCACTCTGAAGATTAGTGTGTTTTCTGCATTCCACATCATACAAAATGTCATGTCTTCTTTACAGCCTGGACAGAGTCAACTTAGATCTATAAAGCAGCTGAGTTGGACATTGCAAGTTCTTAAAATCGAACAGCATGCCTGTGATGCACGTGAACTTTTACTCTCAAACGCAAACACAAGATAATGGCAAAGAAGAATGTAATATATACAATGCTTAACACAGAAAAGTTAGAAAGGTTGACTTTCACACTGGCTGAAACACTGTCAGCAGTAAGGGTAATACACTGTTATCTCTCTGCCAATTTCCACATTTTAGTTTACATCATGTTTGGAACATTTTCCGGTGGGCAGATTTGAGGCTTTAGGGGAGAGTTATATACACGAGGTGTAGGAATGACCTTTTTCAATTACAAAACAATGAGCAGGGAAAGATACGTGTTTCTCGTTAGGGGGACAGCCTTTACTACAAACTAAATTGTTTGTCATGAAATGCATTTACAATGCATTTTTATATAGTAATTATTTTTAGCACTGAAGACTTAACAATCCACATATGGTTGTACTGGTGAGTATGCCGTAAGTAGTTTCTACACATATTTAAAGGTAATTAAAATGGGGGGTTTAGTGGGCCTCCCCTCAAAATATAAAAGTTTAAAATAGCAGAGAACCTGAAATTGATATAAATGTAATTTCTTTTAAATATATACATTTTGTTAACAGTGACGTATGAAGAATGAATGTATACGTTTTGAACAGTAGGTGGCAGCATTAAACTGTGACAGAATATTTCTATAACAGTGTGCATGGTAAAAGTATGCATGGTCATGGATTGTGGGGTGAAGTTATTTCACATGTTAGTGAGTGTAAATGTGTGGTAATGGTATGTGTTGTAAAATCAGCATTGTAAAAGAATGTGTGGTGAAGGAAGGCGTGGTAAGGTCATACAACATCGCAGTGGAAGTGACTGTTAGCCACTCCCACTCAATGATTGTAAACAGGTGACACTGCACGGAGTATTTAACATATCCATGGCCAATCTGGCATGTTACTTGAAGGACGTTCCTATCTCCTTGATTCACCTAGTTTTTCAGTTACTTTCGAACTGAAGTTACTTGATGCTGAACGATTAAGGCTATTGTGGGAGAGAGCAGGTGTCCATTATGTGGTTTCTGTTTCTTAAATAGTGACTTGTTGTGATAATGTACTTTTCTCCCCCATGCATGAGATTAGGGTAGCAAATTTATGGCCTTCCATTCCTACCTTCAAAGTTAAATTTGACAAGCTGAGCAGACTGAAAGCACTATTGTTTCAGAAACACATTGCGAGTACATATGCCTGTAAAACCTTCAAATTGCAAGTTGCATGGTCGTCCTCTGAACTACAGTTGCTTTTAAACATACACTTTCCAAGAAACTTTGGTGAACTTGTGAGTCACATATTTAATGCTTCCAACTCCACAGGTGTTATACACTTTCTTAAGGTGATTTGGTCTGGTTTTGTCAGCACCTTCTATACCGTTCTCAGAGTGATTCCATCCTTTCTACACCTTTTCGTTTTGAGCATACATCGAGGCATACCGCTTGTATTGTTGTTAATTGGTATTTTGCTACTTCTCTTTTGCTCCACAATGGATGTCTCATTCCAAAGCCAAATGGTGATGGAACTAGTGCATGTCCGGCTGGGTCATGCATGTATGATGCAGTACTTTGGTGAGCCTTTTTTGGAGAAACTAAATGGCACCTGCTCTTCCCGGTGAGTATGGATCCATGCGTGCAGCCTGTGTTCCGTTGTATCTGGTGCCCTTTTTACTGTGCACTAGATGTGGGATCATTTCTGGATTCCATTACCACTGACATCATGAACGCCTCCACTGACTGTTAAATTTGGCCCTTGTTTTTAAAGCTAATTGACATATTTTAATTGGCTCATGTTGATGGTTTGTTTGCTCTGTTTCTTGGTGTGAACATTTTAATATTTTTGTGTTTTAAGTAGAAGGGGTTTTAGAATATAATTTTTACAAACTGTCTTTTCACTGGCAAGGGGAGAGTGTTGTGAGGACCTTTTGGATCCAAGTTGGTTCTTCCTGTTTTTTATGTCATGCATTTTAGCTGCACTACTTTTTTTCAATGACATTTGTCACACATTTCTTGTGTGATATTCTTCAAGGAATATGTAATACAAATTCTTGTTGTAGTCGGCCTTTGAATCAGTACTTTCTGCTCAACGCTAGGAACACTGTACACAATATTCTAGTTCTTGTGTTGTTCATTCAGGAGACACCTTCTAACATCTAGGCATAGCATTGCATCAGGGCTGTGCTTCCAACACAGCATGGCTTTGTAAACTGTCACTGGCCATGAAGGGGCAGAGGGTTCTCCAGCCATGACCGTCCTTAGACAAATGCTGTGTTCGACATGAGGCTCAGCTAGGGCTAATCTACCAGCTCCCAAGAGGAGTGCCATCTACACCACAGGCCGACTCCTCCCACTCTTCAGGTATGAGGCTGGGGCTAATCCCTCAGATCAGGCCAGTCAGAAGGGTACATCAGCTTTGTTCTCAGCTTACTCATAGGTTTATGTGCAAACTTCTAGAAAATATTTACCATGGTTGGATAATTCATTGTCTTCACCATGCTTATTGTGCGGGGTGTTTTGCTATGGTTAATTTGTCTAATTATAGTAGCTCAGTCTCTTTATGCAAGATTACATTTGTTTCAATCAATATATGGGAAACTCAGTTCATATATCTTTTGTGTTTTCGCGTGGCATGCATGAGCAATACAACTAATGGGTGAGATCTATTTCCACAACTTCCCTGGAGATTCAGAGTGTCATGTTTAGTTTGTCATAATCACCTTCCATCCCTGTAGGTTCAGGGGTTCAGATAAGGCACTGTGAGCTAGTGTAGATGGACTTAGGGGGTCATTATGAACACAGCAGGATTCCCCACTGTGTTCATGCTGGCGGTCTAAACACAGACCACCAGCCCGTTGAAGACCCCACCGGCCCAATAATAAACATTCCACAGGGCCGGCGGGTGGAGGCAAGGACATTGCCGATGGCTCCACATGGAGCTGTCATCAATTCTGCAGTGCGCCGGGGGCAGCAGCTCCCGTCGCGCATATCACTGCCCATAAATCGGGCAGTGACATGCGCGATGGGGCTGTGCACGGGGCCCCTTGCACTGCCCATGCCAAGGGTAGCCCTGGAGCCTACCTGGAGGAGGAAACCGACAGAGAAAGGCTGGAGGAACACAGGTTCTTTATCTGGAGGGCATCGCTGCTTGCAGTGCTGCCATGTCGGATAGGGAACTCCGCCATCGTCAGGCTGCCTGACAGTGATATCCTGGAGATAGCGGAGGGCCGCCTGTGGTGGTCTCCCTGTGTTCGTAATATGGCAGTGCAGTCTGTCATGCTGGTGGCAGTAATTTCCGCCACCGCCGGCATGGGGGTCTAGACTGTCATGTTCATAATGACCCCCTTAGTCTCAGACATTCTGAAGTTCTGCCATACTAAATACACAGTCCTATTATTTTAGTAGGAACATACAACAATGTACTTCTGAAGTTTCAAGAGTAAGTCATGTCTACTAATGTGAAGCAGCTTTGTGAATCAGGATGCAGCATGTGACATAATAGCAAATCATTCCACTGTATTGCATGCCACAATATTGACTACAGAAAGGTTAAGCTACACAAATATTGAAGCAAAAAGAACAGCAATAAAAATATCATGGAGGAATAAATGATAAGTGTAGATTTACTGTTTACTTCACATCTGTGTAGCCCCTCAGCTCTATGCTACTCCACTGTACTCTAGTTCACTGTACGCAAACCTACTCTACGACTCTACAGTCTACGCTATTGTACTCTATGCCACCCCACTGTATGCTACTTCTGTGTACGCCACTGTATTATATGTGATGTCATTGCACGCCACTCCACTGTACGCTACTCCACTATAAGGACCTTCACTGTAAAACAATCCACTCTATGCTATTACACTGTATACTGCTCCATTTTATTCCACTCCACTCTAAGACACAACAATCTACACCACTACATTCTATGTTACTACACGCAATGCTATTCCACTGTAAGACACTGCACTCTACACCACTCTACTATATGTCACTCCACTTTACATCCCTGCACTGTACGCCAGGAAAATGTATTATTCCAAACTACCCCACTCCACTGTATGCTACTTCACTATATGCCTCTCCTTTCTATGCCACCCCTTGATACGCTACTACACTGAATTATATTCCACTGCTTCCCATTCCACAACACTCCACTTTCCATCTCTCCAGAGTACGCTATTACCCTGTATGTCACTATAGTCTAACCCTCTACATTTTATCCCACTTCACTCTACAACACTCCACCCTATGGTATTACACTCAACAACACTCCATTATACACCACTCTTTGCCACTCCTTTGTATGCTACTCCACTCTACACTACTGCAGTGTATGCCACTCCACTTTACACTATTCCACTCTATGCCACTCCACTCTACCCCACTCCAGTGTACGCTACTCTGCTGTACTCCTCTCCACTGTACACTATTTAACTCTATGCCACAGAGCTCTATTGCTATTCCACTGTGTGAACAACGCTGTACCACACTCCACTATACCCCAGCCCACGCTACATTACTACACTCTACTCCAAGCCTCTCTATACCAGGCCACGCCACTGTACGCTACTCAATACTATGCTAATTCATTGTAGGCCATTCTAGTCTACTGCGCTCCACTCTATGCCCCTGCACCATACACCATTCCACTGCACACTATTCCACTGTATGCCGCTCCATTGTACAACACACCAGTCTATGCAACTACACTGTATGCCACTACACTGTATGCCAATCCTGTGTATACTATTCTACTGAACACCATTCCACTCTACGCCATTCCACTATAAGCCACTCCAGTGTACAGTACTCTACTGTAAGCAATTCCACGGTTTGATCCTCCACTCTATGCTATCTCACACTATGCCTCTACACTCTACACCACTTCACTGTACACCATTCTATTATACATTATTCCTTTGTACACCATCCACTGTATGCCACTCCACTCTACTTGACCTCACTCTACTCTATGCCACTCCATTGTATGCTAATTTACTCTATGGTATTCCAATGTAGGCATCTCCACTCTTGCCACTCCACCATACACTATTCCACTCTATACCACTCCACTGTAGGACATTCCACACTATCCGTTTGTATTGCCTGTCACTACAATGTACCTCATTCCACGGTATGCTGCTCCACACAATGTAACTGCGCTCTAGGCTGCTCCATTGTATGCTATTACACTATACTACATTCCACTCTATGCCACTTCTCTCTTCACCGCTCAACTGTACACTATTCTACTGTATGCCACTCCACTGTATGCCACTCCACTCTGAGCCACTCCACTGTATGCTATTCCACTGTACGATACTCCACTGTAACCCACTCCACTGAACGACACTCCCCCGTACACCACTACCTTCTATGCCAATCCTCTGTATACTCTTCAGATCTATGTAATTCTGATAAGCCACTATAGTTTATGCTACTTCCCTGTATGCCACTCCACTCTACACAACTTCACTATATACTTTTTCACTGTATGCTGCTCTTCTGTATGCCACTCCACTCTGAGCCACTGCGCTGTACAAAACGCAACTCTATGCCTCTGCAGTATACACTATTCCACTGTATGCAACTACACTCTATGCCACTCAACTCTATGCTATTCGACTCCATGCCCCTCCACTCTACCCCACTGCACTGTATGCCACTCAGCTGTATGCTATTCCACTATACGATACTCCACTGTAACCCACTCCACTGAACGACACTCCCCTGTATGCCACTACCCTCTATGCCAATCCTCTGTATACTCTTCAGATCTATGTAATTCTGATAAGCCACTATAGTTTACGCTACTTCACTGTTTGCCACTCTACTCTACACAACTTCACTATATACTTTTTCACTGTAAGCTACTCTACTGTGCGCTATTCCACTGTATACCACTCCAGTCTACGCCACTCCACGCAATGCTATTCCTTTATATACCACTACACTGTACCTCAAACTACTGTATGCCACTCCACTCTACGCCACTGCACTCTATGCTACTCTGCTGTACACTATTACACTTTACCACACTTGGTTATACACACTCACTCTTCTCTACTCCACTGTACGCTATTCCACTGTACCCCACTCCACTCTATACTATTCCACTATGCGCCACACACGCAGAGAGAAAAAGCTTTAAAGGATAGTTTTTGTGCAGAAAGGTATCCTCAAGGGCTGGCACTAGTCACCCCAATGTGTGCCAGTGCAGGGAGACAGCAGACCTGCACCATTTCTTTTGAAAATATGGCACAATTCTGCCCTCTTCCTTTCACGCATCGCAGTGCAACTTCATCTGCTACCCTGTTCTGCATTTAAGCCACAATGTTTAAGAAAAGTTTAGATTTTAAACAAATGGTGTAATGAAGTAGCTTGCAAAATACTTTGATGTTCTTAAATGTGTTAACTTCCTTACCTGAATTTTTTATCAAGTCCCAAAAGCAAACCGATGTAAAAGGAATTAATCCTGAATTTCTTAGCTATCTGAAAGAAAATGTGTTTTTAATTAAGTTAATGGGTAATACAATATTGTTCAAATTGTTATTAAATTTATATTTTCCCTACAACAGCAGTGCATTTATTTACTATAGTGTTTTGCTTTTATTTGTACCCAAAGAGC
The DNA here is from genome assembly GCF_031143425.1 of Pleurodeles waltl. Lineage (NCBI taxonomy): Eukaryota > Metazoa > Chordata > Amphibia > Caudata > Salamandridae > Pleurodeles > Pleurodeles waltl. The sequence goes on from NC_090449.1 coordinate 847,060,531, forward strand.
AAACATGCTTCCATGTGCCTACTTACCATGGAAAACTGCATAACAATCAATACTGTAAGCAATTGCAATGGAATATATATTAAGAAAACATTACTTACAGTTAATGTTAATTACTCCCTCCTTCCTTCCTGTCTTTTGTTAAAAATGTCATCCCACATTGGGAGACATTTCGTAAATCAGCTTCCTTTCCCAAAGAAAAAACCCTGTTTAGGAGGAATGCGATGTATCATGATCCATTCTACTGTAATTCTCCGGAGATCTATTTAAGCAGTGCCTTCTGAAGGTCAAAGTCCTGGTGATATAATTTAATACTTCAACCTCACCCCTCTCAGAAACTAGGCTCTGTGTCTCAAGGGTGCTGTGGATAGGTGACACATCACGTACCTCAGTCAGAAGTGGCCAAACAACAGTCCTACATAGGCCTATACTATCCTACCCACATTAAATAGGTGTAAAAGGTGCATTTTCTCTAACTAAACAAAGGACTAAGGGGGTCATTCCAACCCTGGCGGTCGGTGATAAAGCGGCGGCCAACCCGCCAACAGGCAGGCGGTCAACATTTTTTAATTCTGACCCTGGCGGGAACTGCCAACACAGCCCGCCACTTTAACACTCCGACCGCCACGGCGGGACAGACAAACAGCGCGGCGGTCACCGCCAACAGGCAGGCGGCAGACAATGTACCGCCCACCCTATCACAACTCACCAATCCGCCACCTTTTCCGGGGCGGGAGCCCCGCCGATAAAAACACGGCGGAAACAGACTACAAACGGGAAAACGCTCACCTATACACACTCCACGAGGACGGAGGACAGCATGGAACCCGAATTAAACATCCTACCAGCTATTGTCTACCTGCTCATCTACCAGGAGTACGAACGCCGGCGCAGACGACAACGGTGAGTACTGCACCTACGACACAGGGGAGGGGGGAGGAGGAAAGCTTACGGGCACACACATACGCCATACACCCACCCCCCCACCACAAATACCTACACACCAATGCAGAGCAACAAGTCAGAGTGACATCCCCCAAGCCCACCGGGATAATGCAAAGACACAAATAAAATGATCTTTAAAATATATGTATAATATAGCTCCATTGAAGTCATGGGAAATATGCAATATGAAAGATACAAAATAAGGAAAGAACATAGTAAAAAATATATACATAGGCAATAAGTCCTGCCCATTCTGTCAAAGTTCCATAGTCCGTGGGCCAATGTGCACAAACACAGGGGCAAAGCCCACACAGGAGACCAGATACCATTGGAGAGAACACTGCTGGGGCATCAGATGATAAAACTACAGGCACCTCAGGGGGAAGGGAAGGGGGGGCACCTCAGCCACATGAGTCCACGACGCCAGATCCACGAGGGGCCTCCATGCCCACTGTGTCATCCTGGGGAGTGCAAAGCCACAGTCTCACAAGTCTCTACAGTGGGTGGCTTGCCCACTGTGCCACCCTGGGGAGTGCAAAGCCACAGTCTCACAAGTCTCTACAGTGGGTGGCTTGCCCACTGTGCCATCCTGGGGAGTGCAAAGCCACAGTCTCACAAGTCTCTACAGTGGGTGGCTTGCCCACTGTACCATCCTGGGAAGTGCAAAGCCACAGTCCATCAGATGGATTACCGACTCCACTGTTAATGGAGGACGCATGGTGCCCAGAGTGCTTCGTGAAGCCCTGCTCGACACAGAACCGGCACTGTCAATGGGCCAGCGGTGCTTGAGACGGCGGTGGCCAGCGGAGCGGTGCTTGACAGGAAGGGCCCAGCGGAGCGGTGCTTGACAGGAAGGGCCCAGCGGAGCGGTGCTTGAGACGGCGGTGGCCAGCGGAGCGGTGCTTGACAGGAAGGGCCCAGCGGAGCGGTGCTTGACAGGAAGGGCCCAGCGGAGCGGTGCTTGAGACGGCGGTGCCCAGCGGAGCGGTGCTTGAGACGGCGGTGGCCGGCGGTGGCCGGCGGTGGCCAGCGGAGCGGTGCTTGACAGGAAGGGCCCAGCGGAGCGGTGCTTGAGACGGCGGTGGCCAGCGGAGCGGTGCTTGTCACGGCGGGCCCCTGTTCAGCGGTTCTTCTCACGGCGGGCTCCTGTTCAGCGGTGCTTCTCACGGCGGGGCCCTGTTCAGCGGTTCTTGTCACGGCGGGCCCCTGTTCAGCGGTTCTTGTCACGGCGGGGCCCTGTTCAGTGGTTCTTCTCACGGTGGGCCCCTGTTCAGCGGTTCTTCTCACGGCGGGCCCCTGTTCAGCGGTTCTTGTCACGGCGGGACCCTGTTCAGCGGTGCTTCTCACGGCGGGCCCCTGTTCAGCGGTTCTACTCACAGCGAGGCCCTGTTCAGCGGTTCTTCTCACGGCGGGCCCCTGTTCAGCGGTTCTTGTCACGGGCGGGCCCCTGTTCAGCGGTGCTTGTCACGGCGGGCCCTGTTCAGCAGTTCTTCTCACGGCGGGCCCCTGTTCAGCGGTTCTTCTCACGGCGGGCCCCTGTTCAGCGGTTCTTGTCACAGCGGGCCCCTGTTCAGCGGTTCTTCTCACGGCGGGCCCTGTTCAGCGGTGCTTGTCCTGTGTTTCTAGGGAGCCAGACCTGGCCAAGACTTCCCGCTCACTCGCCATCCGACGTTGCGGTCGCGGGGCCCTCCTGTGATGGAGTCCTGGGCCCGTGGGTGTCGTCCGTCACAACCGGAATGGGGCTGGTGGGGCCCTCCTGGGCAGCTCGCCTGCTGCCTGACTTCTCCGCCCTGCTGCCCTTGCCCTCCTTCGATGAAGCTCTGTGGCCCTTGCCTCCCTTTGATGATGTGGCAGGTGACGGGGCAAGGTTACTGTCCTTGGTGGCAGCCGTCTCAGGCTTGTCGCGCCGGCCCTTAGTTTTTCTTGTCCTCTTCCCAGGGGGTGGGCTGGCTGTCCCCTTGCTGCTGGTCGATGTTCCTGCCCTAGGAGCTGGTGGACTCCAATAGCCCTGCACTATGGTCAGAGTAGATGCAGGGCTGGTGGTGGCTGAGGTGCTTTTTTTACTCTTACCAGATGGAGGGGGTGGGTCAGTGGTTGGAACGAGGTCAAAGTTGGAAAGGAAAAGCACTTTGGAAGGACAGGGACGGGTAGGTGTAGTGGGTATGGGAGTGGAGGAAGAGGATGTGGTTGTAGGAGAGTCAAGTGTGCTGTCTTTGGGTGCAGGTGCTTGTGACGGAGGCTGTGGTGAGGTGGATGGCTGTTGGGTGAGTGGCTGCCTGCGTTTGTGTGGTTTGGAAGAGGGGGTGACAGACACACTGGGAGAGGACACAGGGGACGTGTAAATGGCAGTGGGGGTGGTGACTGCACGTGTGCGGACTGTAATGGAGGGTGTGCTGTTGATGGAAGTACTGGCTGATGGTGGTGTGCATTCAGGTGTGAGTGGAGACGTCACAGGGAGGGAGGAGGGAGATGAGGAGGTGGGGGACACAGAGGTGGTAGTGACTGTTGGCATGTCTGCATCTGGATGTTGCTTGGGTGAATGCTTGTGGGATCTGTGGTGCTTATGTCTGGATGAGCTGCCCTTGGGTGTAGAGGTGTGTGCAGGCTGGTCTGATGGTGTGGATGGGATAGGCAGAGGAACAGGAGACTGGGACTGGGTGGAGGGAGTCAGAAGAGGGAGGCTGGAGACAGGGAGAATGGCTGCCGTCAGTGCTGAGGCCAGAGCGTTGAACGATCGCTGATGGGCAGCCTGACCCGAATGAATGCCCTCCAGGTATGCATTGCTCCGATGCACCTCCCTTTCTACACCCTGGATGGCATTCAAAAGGGTAGACTGCCCAACAATGAGCGTCCTGAGGAGGTCAATGACCTCCTCACTGAGGGCAGCAGGGGTAACTGGCGCAGGGCCTGAGGTGCCTGGGGCGAAGGAGATGCCCGCCTTCCTGGGCGAGCGCGCACGGAGCGAAGGATGAGGGGCTGCTGGGAGGGCGGCGCTGGTGCGCTGGGTGGCGGCTGTACCTGTTGTGGCGGTGGGCACGGATGTTGCTGCCACCGCAAGGGAGCTCCCTTCCGAGGACGTGTCGGTGTCGCTGACGTCTCCACGGGTCCCCGTTGTGGAGCTCCACTCGCCCTCCGTCTCACTGGTGTACTCGGAGTCTGTTGCATGGCCCTCCGGGGCCATGTGAGATGCAGCTCCCTTGTGCGCCGATGCCACTTCTCCTCCGCCTGATGATGCTAATGCACACATGAATAGGAAGACAAAGAAAATGGGGGGGGGAGAAATGAAGACAGGTTGAGTGCATGCATTGGCAACACCATTGGCGGAGAGGACAGACACAGAAGCCCCCTGCACTAGGCCGCGGAATCGGGGTACACTACTCAGTTATTGTGACTAGGCCTACAGGTCTATGGACGACAAATGCACACATGGGTGAGGCCGGACCATGGATAGCTGTACTTGGCACCCTACAGAGGTGGGGGGCGGGGGCACAGGGCCATGCCTAACGGAAGGGCCTAGCCTACAGAATGCGCCCTGGCCTAGAGATAGCCACAGCCCTCCTCCCCCACCCAGACACCTTCACTGTGCGCAAAGATAGCAGAATGTGCTGATACTCACCCCCTTGTGTCTGCTGTGATGTCCTCACGCGCCCATCCAAATTGGGGTAGGCCACCGCCAGGATCCGGGACATCAGGGGGGTCAATTGGCGGCTGGCACCCCTCCTACGTTGGGAGGCCATCCCCAGCAGAGACTCGGCAGTCTTTCTGGTCCCGCGGCGGATGTCCTCCCACCTCTTTCGGCAGTGGGTGCCCCGTCTGTTGTGGACCCCCAGGGTCCGGACGTCCTTGGCGATGGCACGCCAAATGTCAATCTTCTGATGGGCGCTGACCTATGTGACATGTACAGGGTGGTAAAGGAAATCTCATTACTTTTCTGCCTGGTCAATGTGAGTGCCCCCCCCTCCCCAACCTTGCCATGTGGCACATGCTCTCATCTTTCGTGCGTTGCACTCCTCATTCGCTCCCCACCATCTTACATACACCCCACTCAACACAGGCATAGCCCATTCAACGTGCACCCTGTGTACTAACCTGTTGGTCTGGAGGACCGTAGAGTAGCGCATACTGGGGGAGGACCCCATCAACAAGTTTCTCCAATTCTTCAGAAGTGAAGGCAGGGGCCCTTTCCCCAGTCGCAGCAGCCATTGTATCTTCCAGACCGAGGTCACAGCAGCATTTGCAGTATAGGTCCTCTCCTGTGGATGATCAGGTCTCGAGTGATTAATCAGATAGAAAATGGCGGTCACGGCCGCGGCGGTTTGTACCGCCGCGGTGCGTACCGCGACCGCCGGCGCACATCGTCATTGGCTACTGAAACCCATAGGGTTCAATGTTAACCAATGCGGCTTAGCACCGCGGTCTTCGACCGCCTACCGCCACGGTGTGCCACGCCAGCGCATTGACCTCACATCCCACTGTCACACTTCACAGGTCAGGCAGCCACCATTTCAAGGGCCCACATGGCATCATTTTTACTGCGTCACACAGGCCTAGACCTTGCATTGCCACTCATACAAGCCTTTCCATGCATAGCGATTCGTGTACTGTGCAAGCTGTGTGAACGAACCTGTGGGTTGCTTGACTCTGTGCTCCATGTTGTCCTTCCTAGGCACCGTCCGCTGGGACTTGCGAGGAGAAGGATGAATCCTCCCGTGTACCGACCGCTGGTGGACCTGTCGACAATGGAAGTACGACATATCATACTTACATACCGGCTTGACAGAGCAACTATACATGAACTATGTGCCCAGCTGGAGCCAGACCTGATGTCCCCCATCCGCCAACCCACAGGGATTCCCCCTCTGGTGCAGGTTCTGTCAGTACTCCATTTTTTGGCAAGTGGGTCTTTTCAGACAACAGTGGCCATGTCATCTGGGATGTCTCAGCCTATGTTTTCTAAGGTTTTGTCCAGAGTGTTGTCTGCCCTGATGAAATACATGCGGAGCTACATTATTTTCCCTGAGGTGGGCGATTTGGCTACAGTGAAGGGTGATTTCTATGCCCTTGGACATATCCCCAACACCATTGGTGCCATTGATGGGACCCATGTGGCCTTGGTTCCCCCCAAAGAAAGTGAGCAGGTGTACAGAAACAGAAAAAGTAATCATTCGATGAATGTCCAGGTGGTCTGTTTGGCTGACCAGTACATCTCCCATGTAAATGCAAAGTTCCCTGGGTCAGTGCATGACGCGTATGTCATCCGAAATAGCAGCATCCCTTATGTGATGGAACAGCTACAGAGACACCGTGTGTGGCTAATCGGTGACTCTGGTTACCCCAACCTGTCGTGGCTACTGACCCCAGTGAGGAATCCCCGGACCAGGGCAGAGGAACGGTACAATGAGGCCCATGGGCGAACTAGGAGGATCATAGAAAGGACCTTCGGGGTCCTGAAGGCCAGGTTTAGGTGCCTGCATATGACAGGGGGATCCCTAATGTACTCACCAAAGAAGGTGTGCCATATCATCGTGGCCTGCTGTATGCTTCACAATCTTGCTTTGCGACGCCAGGTGCCTTTTCCGCAGGAGGATGGTCCAGATGGTGGTGTTGTAGCAGCTGTGGAGCCTGTGGAGAGTGAAGAGGAGGAAGACGACGGGGACGACACGGACAACAGGGATACAGTCATACAACAATATTTTCAGTGGCACACAGGTAAGAATCACCCACGCCATATTACATTTACTTAAGGCCTCATACGTCTCTACTGTCAGTGTTTCCCCCCAGTTCCTGTTCACTGATTTGTGACTTTCCCTTCCCTTTTCAGAGCTGTATGACCCACTGCGTGACTTCTGCTTTGTTTGCCCATGGACTAAAGCTTATTGAAATTGGTATGTTGTCATCACAAAGTAACTGGACATTATTGCACCGTTATGTGTAATACATTTGTTAAGAATACAAGCAGACTCCTGTTATTTTAAGTGCAATAAGTGATTTATTTTAAGTGCTACATATTGGTACATGATTGTAAAACGGTGATGGGTGGGGGTGGAGTAATGTCCATGGCAGAGTCAAGTTCTCAGACGCACAGGTGCATTGTCCATATGCCTGTGGAAGGATGGAGCAGGGGCAGTTAAAGGTTGGACAGGGTGACAATGTGGACAGTGGGATGACATCAGGGGGTATCTTATGCTGGCGGGGGTCTTGCAATCCTACTCTGTCTTCTTGTGAGATCTCAGGTTACGCTTGCGGGGTGGTTCTTCTTCTGCAGGAGGTGGGGTTCTGGTGGCCTGTTGTTGTGTGGGGGCCTCCTGTCCACTAGCGCCGGCGGAGGTGGTAGGCTGTTCCTGGCCTGGGCCAGTGACAGGGGCCCTTTGGGGTGCCACATGGTCCCGCAATGTGGTGACTATCTGGTTAAGGGCCACGACGATGGTCCCCATTGCGGAACCGATGTTCCTCAGTTCCTCTCTGAACCCCATGTACCGTTCCTCCTGCAGTGCCTGGATCTCCTGGAACCTGGCCAGTACCGTCGCCATCGTCTCCTGGGAGTGGTGGTAAGCTCCCATGATGGAGGAGAGGGCCTCTTGGAGAGTGGGTTCCCTGGGCCTGTCCCCCCCCTGTCGCACAGCAGCCCTCCCAGTTCCTCTGTGTTCCTGGGCCTCTGTCCCCTGGACGGTGTGCCCACTACCACTGCCCCCAGGTCCCTGTTGTTGTTGGGGTGGTGGGTCAACCTGGGTGCCCTGTAGTGGTGGACAAACCGCTGATTGACGTGTCCTGGAGACAGAGGCATGGGCCCGCTGGGTGGGAGCTGTGCTGGTGTTCCCAGAGGGGGTTGGGTCTGGTGTAGCCTGTGGCTGTCTGTGGGGAACCGACTGTCCAGAGGTCCCCAATGGGCCGGGCTGGTCATCTGGGTCCAGGGAGACAGAGCTGCTGTCATCGCTGGGGGCCTCTTCTGGGGGTGGGATGGACATCTCTGTACCCTCCGTGGCGGTGTGGTGGCGTTCGGGTCCTGCAGGGGTATGAAGGTATGGTTATTGCTTCTGTGTGTGGCATTTCGTGTGATGGGTGGGTGTCCGTGTACCCAAGTGCAGGCATTCCCTTGTTGGGGCTTTTGTGAGGGTGGCTTGTGGGGGTGATGTGTGTGTGCAGTGGGCATGCTTTGGTGATGGGTGTCCATGCTTTGTGGTCGCATGCAGGGCTTGGTGTTGGGATGGGTAGGTTGTGATGGTGAGCCATTTGCAAGGAGTTGGTGTGATGGGGGTGGGGGTGAGGGTGGGGGTATGATTTGGCATGCAGGTGGGGTGGGGGGAATGAAGTAGTGAAGATTTGACTTACCAGAGTCCATTCCTCCGCCTACTCCTGCGAGGCCCTCAGGATGCAGGATGTGCAAGACTTCCTCCTCCCATGCTGTGAATTCTGGGGGAGTAGGTGGGGGTCCGCCGCCAGTCTTCTTCACTGCAATGTTGTGCCTTGATACCATGGAACGCACCTTCCCCCGTAGGTCGTTCCAGCGCTTCCTTATGTCATCCCGATTGCGTGGATGCTGTCCCACCGCGTTGACCCTGTCCACTATCCTTTGCCATGGCTCCATCTTCCTGGCAATTGTGGTATGCTGCACCCGTGCCCCGAAGAGCTGGGGCTCTACACGGACTATTTCCTCCACCATTACCCTGAGTTCTGCGTCAGTGAACCTGGGGTGTCTTTGGGGTGCCATGGGGTGGTGTGGATGAGGTGTGGGGTGGCGTTTGTGGTGATGAGTGTGGTGCGTGTAGTGGTGTGTGGTGTTTGGTGCGTGGATTCTGTGTGGGTGATGGTGTTGTGTGCCTCTGTGTTGTGGGTTTGTCTATTCTGTGCTCTCTCTCTAGCCTTCGTCAATAATTTCGGGTCGTAGGGGTTTGTGGGTGATGTGGGTGTGTGTTTTATAATGTGTTGGGTGTGTGGGAGTGGTGTTAGTATGTGTATCAGGTGTGTGTGTTTCAAAATGACCAATGTGGCTGAGTTTTCTATGTGTGTGTGTATTTTGAGCGCGGCGGTGTGTACCGCCAATGGAATACCTCGCTTGAAAGACCGCCGCGTGGATTCGTGTGTCGTGATTGTGTGGGCGTATTTCTGTTGGCGTGACGGTGGAGGTTTGGTCATCGCCATCTTTTCGCTGACCTTTGGTATGGCGGACTTTTGTGGATGTCGGGTTTTTGGAGGTTTGCAAGTTGCGGGTCAGAATGACCGTGGCGGTTTACCGCGGCCGCGGCGGTGTTATGGCGGTCTTCTGACCGGCGGTAAGTGCCTTTTACCGCCGAGGTCAGAATGACCCCCTAAGACCAGGGTAGGGGATGGAGGAAGCACCGCCAACAGGCTGGCGGTGCTTCTGGGGCTATTCTGACCGCGGCGGTAAAGCCGGGGTCAGAAAAGGGAATCCGGCGGTTTCCCGCCGGCTTCCCGCTGCCCCAGGGAATCCTCCACGGCGGCGCTGCAAGCAGCGCCGCCATGGGGATTCCGACCCCCTTCTGGTGGGAACGGGTGTCGTGGGGCCCCTGGGGGCCCCTGCAGTGCCCATGCCACTGGCATGGGCACTGCAGGGGCCCCCAAACAGGGCCCCACATTGATTTTCAGTGTCTGCGTGGCAGACACTGAAAATCGAGACGGGTGCAACTGCACCCGTCGCACACCAGCAACTCCACCGGCTCCATTCGGAGACGGCTTCCTCGTTGCTGGTGCTTTCCCGCTGGGAAAGTCAGAATCACCGCGGCAGTCATTTGACCGCGCTGCGGTGTTCTGGCGGGGGGAACTTTGGCGGGCGGCCTCCTCCGCCCGCCGAAGTTAGAATGACCCCCTAGGAGCCAGAACAGTCACAGTCAGACCTCAGTGAACAATAGCCCTCACTTTGGTTGCAAAATCTAGGGCAAGAAGGAGCATCAATACTTCCTAGGAGGAAATTAATATATATATTTTCCATCCTAAGAGGACCCTACCTCCTGCTTAGTGTTCTTGCTCACGTGATTGCCACCACGAAAAAGTGCTATGAACGAAAGAAACTTTTTAGAGCAGGGGCAAGTTCTAGCTAGACAGGCAGGGAAAAAGAGGAAACAATTGCTCTCACAGAGAGGGAGCTGCATCTTTAGCAGCTCCCTCTCTGACAGCCATGCTGGCTCCCACAGGAAGTGGGGTGCCAGCTGGGAACTCAGGGTCTTCAGGCTTTGCCCCCCGTGGTCCCAAACCATTTTGACTGGGTGCCCTGGGGGGGCACCCTGATAACATGGATGGGCCTCGAGGATGAGGTCTCTGGGGACGAGATTGGCCTGGGCATGGGGGCCACATGAATGGAACATTTAGGCTGGGCCCCACGGGATTAGATCCCTCGTGCCACGAGGCCCACCCTCCCCCCAAAATTTTACATATTTGGGACTGGAGCCCCCAGGGCTGCGATTGACCAGGGGAGGGGGGCTGCATGGCCCTCCTCCCTCTAAAAACTAAACAAATTAGAAGGCCAGGCCCCAGGGGATGGGGTCCCCGGGACAAAGATCAACCCAGGAAGAGAGGGGGACACTCAACCCTCCTCACCCAAAGAAATAAATATATTAATGTAGGGTCACAGGGATGGCCAGGGGAGGGTGGCGCCTGGTTGGGCGGTTAAAGGGGGATGGTTGCAAGGCCTGGCCATGCGTGGTGGTAGTTGGATTAACATACAGTACTGGAAGTTACTTTATGTAAAAAGAAACATAGAAATTCACTGGAAAAAAACAAACGTTACAGGGACGTTATAGTTAGAAAATAGAATTTTTTTTAAACTCAGAAATTCACTAAAAAACAAAGGTTACAGGGACGCTATAGTTAGGCACACATTGTAAACGTACACAACCATAGAAATTCACCTGCTATAGTTACATCAAGCAACTATAATTTGTGCCCTAAAGTAACTATAACTCACACCCTTGCCATGCATTTCTAATTACCCCACAAATTACGGCACTAATGACATCTTTGATAACATCACTGATAATATCAATTTAATATTTGTGGTAACATTTTCGATGAAAAAACTGCATTGCAGGGGCGCTAATTATAGTTACCTTCATTCCATCATATATCCATCATTTACTGGAGGCATCCAACCCTCTAGTTGTCTTAGACCTATAGAGATTATCCAAATTCTCCATCTTGCTCTCTATGTAGACAGTGAGTGCACAGAGCACAGTAGAAGTAGAGAAGGATTTAGATCACTCATTTTATAGTTGGCAAACCCCATGTTCCATTTTTCTTAATCCTGCCCTCTGTAAAGGACAGTGTACTGTCTTGAGCACCTGCTGTGATCTTAAATGCTCCAGTATGGTCTTACAAGACTTATCTCCTGCTGCATAATGTCAAGTTTGTCATGCACCATAACTACGTAGGACACTAGGAGTGATCAACCCTTGTTCATTACTTGATGGATTTTCCTAATTTTCCACAGGCTGTTCCATTGTAGGAATGGAGCTAAGCTGAAAAACCTGCTCTAGTGAGACAGCACCTTTACCCTGATTTCATGCTGGGCTCCCAAGCTTTGATTGTGCATCTCTTTTTGCCTTCCCAATAGCTCCTATACCATGACTGACACCAGGGAATCCATTCTCCCTGGTCTCCAGACAAGACAAAGCTCTGTCAGCTCCAGATGGACGTTCTTGTCTTAGGAACTGCACATAGGTATTGCCTGTCAAGTTCTGAGCCTGTTTCTCCTGCACTTTCAGAAATAATGCTGCTTGGGCTACACTCACTACTCTCAACTCACAACAATTTATATGTTGTTGAAAATCATGTGCTGAACTGAACATCTCTCATTTGTTGACTGTCTTTGTGGCTGGCAACCAAACCTAGGAGAGAAACGCCAGCTTTTGGAGTCACTTGATGGGACATGGGTCTTAATGGCTCTTTGAGATTTGAGGACAGGGCAACACTTCAGCTTGGAGAGAAGGAACGAACCAGCAGAGACAGCCTCTGTTTGCCCTTATAAGAAGAAGCCTCATATTAAGGTGTCCATGTCTGGTGCTGAAAATGCAAGACATCATTAGGCCAATAGGATGTTGCACAGATGTTGCTGTCCAAGTTTTTTTTCCAAAAGAGGGTAAACGTTTTTTTTTATGTTCTCCACGAACTTCATAGAAAAACAGCTCCCATTTTCCATGTTTTTATGATTACCTCACTATATATTATAGTCTGCATTAGCAATTGCATGCCTCTCAATTTATATGTACCAACACCAATACCAACACCTTTCTAAAAGTATCTTAAAGGCTTTTGAAGTCAGTACTAAAAACTGATAATACTCACCATTCAACACAAACATATTACACTTACATGTGATAATGTGAAAATACACAACCATCTTCAATTTCTCTTTCTTTTGGACCTTATATTAGAATCAGAGATTTAAAATGAGGCCCTTCTCAGTTGGGCAATGCCATATCAGAGCAAAGGCATTAGCAGACTTGGATATGAGAAATACAAAAAATTATAAGCAAGTGTCAGGTCTTCTCAGTCTGTGCACTTGGGATCTAGATCAACATCCCTCTCAGCATCAGTTCTGTTCCCATCCTCCCTCAATTCAGAATGGACCATAAGATATGCCTGTTCATAGAGAGAGAGAACATGACCTCCCTACGTGACAGGAACCATCTTCTCCTTCTATGCTTTACAGCATTACAAATGATCATTTAGTGTGTCTCGGCTTTGTTCCCTGCAAGCTTTACACTATGGGCCTCATTCTGACCCTGGCCGGCCTGGCGGGGCCCGCCAGAATACTGCTGTGCGGTCAAAAGACCGCCGCGGGTATTCTGGGTTTCCCGCTGGGCTGGCGGGCGACCGCCAGAAGGCCGCCCGCCAGCCCAGCGGGAAACACCCTTCCATGAGGATGCCGGCTCCGAATGGAGCCGGCGGAGTGGAAGGGGTGCGACGGGTGCAGTTGCACCCGTCGCGATTTTCAGTGTCTGCATGGCAGACACTGAAAATCTTTGTGGGGCCCTGTTACGGGGGCCCCTGCAGTGCCCATGCCATTCGCATGGGCACTGCAGGGGCCCCCAGGGGCCCCACGACACCCCATACCACCATTCTCTTCCCGGCGGCCAAAACCGCCAGGAACAGGATGGCGGTATGGAAGTCGGAATACCCATGGCGGCGCAGCAAGCTGCGCCGCCATGGAGGATTCCCCAGGGCAGCGGGAAACCGGCGGTACACCGCCGGTTTTCCGTTTCTGACCGCGGCTGTACCGCCGCGGTCAGAATGCCCATGGGAGCACCGCCAGCCTGTTGGCGGTGCTCCCGCGGTCGTTGGCCCTGGCGGTTTTTACTGCCAGGGTCAGAATGACCCCCTATGTGCCTTATTATGTATTTCGTCGATTTTAGTGTCGAAGGGGTGAAATTCATGAATCTGCCAGAATTCCCTCACCAAAAATCCACTGATTACAGGTTTTCTCCCAACGATGGGGATAAATTGGATGGAACCCTAGATACAGGTTCCTTTACTGAGTGGTTTTCTCCCGATTCTGGGGATAAAGCAATGTAATTTGTCAGCTGCCCTGAGAAGTGGGAAGTGTCAGTAAGAGAGCCAGTGGAGACTAAAGGGTGAGAGCGGTAGAACCAGGACAAACATGAGCTTTTTACAGAGAGCACTGTCTCCCCCCTGCTAGGGATTGGGTGATTGTTGGTCTGTGCTGATGCCCATAGTCCAGGCAGCATCAAAGAGAGGATCAATGTCTCTTGGCTAAGAATTGCTGAATCTGGAATTTACGGATCTGATCATTCCCAGCCTGGAGACAATTGTAATTGTTGGTGGCAGAATTTCATCCCGAGATATCACTCTAAATGATTTTTTTTTTTCACTCGTAATGAGGGCAATAAATGCGAACAGTTAAATAAATACCACTCTCTGGATGTATTTCTTCTTTTGTCTGGGAATATTTTTTTTTCTTTTGTCAGTATGATGCGAAAAAGAGCAGAAGAGGGCACTTCTGCTGTTTTTATTCTTGTGGAATCTTAAAGCAAGAGGCTTTCCCTTAGATGGAGTTCTTGATCTAGATTCAGATCCTGCCTCTTGAGCAGAAAATACATGTGCATCACCTCACTCTGTCTTCTGAATATTTTCCAAGTATCAAATACACTCATAATCAAGGACAGCCATGGACGTCTGGTGTCATTTTGCACATAGCTATAATCCTCATAAATAGGCCATAAATAAGCTTAAAAAAATTAAAAAATGCAATATCTTGGAGGCTCTGGGTCTGGCATCTCCATGACACATAAATATGGTACTGTTGTCACCAGCATACGTTATTAATCAAATAGTGGATGTGTAATATCATAATATCGCAACTAGTGTAGCAGATCCACAACTGTAGTCAGCACTATCTTGCACCTGTGATCAGTGCATCTACTCTCATGACTTTATTCATCAACATTGTACAAGCAGTTCCTGATTTGAACCAGTGGTTTCAGTGCGCGGCAATGAATATGAGGGCCTGATTTAGATCTTGAATGTAACAGACCCACAGTCGACTTTTCAACTGGAAACCTGCTGCATTGGTCCGCCCACCATATTTAAATGTTGATGGTGTCATAGATGAAAGCCTTTATTCGAACTGCCACCTCCATCAAGGAATACCGCCCTCGTCGCTGGCGAGAGAAGAAAAGGGAGATTCCGTCAGGAACCCAGACACTCTTCCAGCTGTGTAGATTTAGATGTAGATGTGCTGTACCCCCAAGAAATAAAGTGGCTGTCCAAACTTCATGTTGGAGTGGTGGATTGGAGGCGGGGGGAGTGGGAAAACTCACCTTTTTTCCCCATTTCACCCCGTTCTGGACTGGACAACACCTGTCATCACTGCTGCCATTGACCCATGGAGAAGAAACGACCCCTCCCCCCCAAAGGTCGTACTCAAAGGTAGAGACACCCCAAAGGTCGGACTCAAAGGTAGAGACACCACTTTGCCAGGGCACATTGGGTCCACTGCATGGGCAGACAGGACCACTCCAGGCTTATATATGTCACAGAATTATTTTTAATTCAATGTGACATGTATATGTCGGGGACACAAATGAGTCAGGTATGGATGGGAAAATACTTGTACTCACACATACGCAACTGTCATTATGGTGCCATTGGCAAATGAACGCTGGCACCATAATGACAGTACATTCATACCTGTCAACTGTGTCCATGTGTGCACATTGTTGGGGGACCTGTACTTGTCATGTTGTGCTGTGAGTTATGTGTGAGTCAGTACGTGTATGTGTGTGTGTGATTGGATTGGCTGGGTAAGGGGGAGGGAGCTGGAGTGGGTGATGTAGTTGTGTCTGTGTGTGTGTCACTTGCACGTGAGACCAATGTTTTGTACGTTGTGTTGCCATGTGACACATTCAGGTGAGTGTGTTCATTGTGTGGCAGACATTGTTGTGATGTGCGTAGTTGTGAATTTGTGTGAGCGTGCTTGTGTAGCTGAGTGTGCAGTTATGTTGGTTGTTGTGGTTGTGTCACATGTGGGTGCAGTGTCAATGGTGTGCGTATGTTGTGTCATGGATGTGTATTAATGTGTGTTTTCAGCAAGTGTGGTTTGCATTGTGTCAGAATGGCAATGGTTGTGTGAATGTGGTGTCTTGTGTAGTGTGTGATGCAGGTGTACATCTATCACTAAGGGACAGTGTGTGTGTGTCACTTTCATCAGTTTCATAGCCCCAGCCATTGTAAAAAGTCCATTGGGTCCTGCCGCCATCCCCCTCTGTCAGCAATCTGTTGCCAGTCAACCCACTTGCAGAGCTGTAACACCTAAATATGATGGGAAGAAGACTGTCAACCAGTCAACTTGACAGTCTTCTCAGGTCCGTGAATGACATGGCTTGGTGGTGCAACTGCCAAGATTTAAATCAGGCCCTAGTTCTCAACATCAACATGTATAACAGTCTGCCACTTGGTGGAGCTGTTTGTCTAGCTTAGAGTTGAGCACCAAAACAGTTGTTTGTTAATTCAATAAACATAAAAAATAATTAATACTTACCACC
Source organism: Pleurodeles waltl (assembly GCF_031143425.1). Taxonomy (NCBI): domain Eukaryota; kingdom Metazoa; phylum Chordata; class Amphibia; order Caudata; family Salamandridae; genus Pleurodeles; species Pleurodeles waltl. The sequence continues at coordinate 847,076,487 of NC_090449.1, forward strand.
CACACTTTTCTTATAGCTTTGGCGGCCTGGAATAGTCTGAATTGTCACATTTGTAGGAGTATGATGGCTAGTAGTTGTGTTTGTGCTGTCATTGGCAGTGCTGGCAGGGGCACTGGCTGCTGCAAGTTGCAGTACCCTCCTGATAAGAGCATTGGCACTTATTGTTTTACAAATTAAGCACTGTGTACAGTCTGATCTGTCTTATAACTGATTCATTTATCAATATAGAGCCCTCGTTTTTCTTTTAAAGTCTCTTTATTTTCATTTCTCAATTTTGGCAACCCCCTGCATCCCCATTTGGTTCCTACCCTTCAGTTTTATTGTTCATCAGATCAGTGTTGCATGTTCAGAGCTTAAATGCTATTTACCTTGATCAAATGTGTGAAAAGAAAGCTGAGGTGTCACAGCCTGTGGTACTTTTGTGTTGGAGAACTAACAGAAACACACCATTAACACACATGGTTTTCCAACCAGCACCCGTCTGCCTTTTTATCATGCTGCCATCTTAAAATGTTTTATCAATCTTTCTTTCATGGGAGAACATGCTTGGGCCTCTGAAGTAAAAGTATATTAGAGTACATCTCAGGACAGCATAGCTTGTATCCTGGACCCAGACCTGGGCCTTAGATTCCAGTCTCATTATTGTACTGGATGTGGGAGCTCAGCTTGGGGTCATTGACATCAGATAGAGTCACCAGCTATGGTCAGGCGTCGCCATGCGCTCCATCTTTCATCTATCAATCGCATGCTGTCACATCCACAGTTCATCCATTCAGGTCCTAATTGCTTACCCACGCCCTAAGTACTGCCCTTTTCCCACCTCACAATTTCTACTCTACTTTTCCAAACCAATGACAGAACATGTAGCTTTCCATAATCTCATGTTAACTAGGCACAATATGCCACATGTACAAATGTCAGGTTTTGCGACTCGCAAATTGTGAGTCACAAAACATGATGTACAACAGTGTCACAGACACTGTTAGCGATTCCCAAATCTGTCGCAAGGGACCTGTCTCATTAATATTCATGAGGCAGGTAGCAAATTATGACTCGTTTGGGAACAGCCGCACTCATAGCGATGGTAGCCTGCTGGGGTCAGCAGACCACCATGTCTGTGAATGCTTTTAAAATAAGATTTCTTTTTTAAATGCAGCCCATTTTCCTTAAAGAAAAACGGGATGCATTTAAAAAAAAAAAATGAAATATTTCTGTTTTATTTTTCCAAGGTAGGCAGTGGTCCGTGGGGCCCCTTCCTGCTCTCACAAACTAATTGTGTCCCTATTTACAAATAGCATTTTATTTGCGAATAGGTAAACAGCGATTGTTTTGCGACTACATTCATGTTCACAAAACAATCAAACATACCACTGTGACTCACAATTAGGAAGGGATGCCCTTGGCACGCCCCTTGCTAATTGTGAATCGCAGACCTATTTTGAATTTCAGTAAATAGATTACCGAATCACAAGCTAGCATTTGAACATACCAAAGTGCTTTTTTCTGTGCACAAGCAGCCTGATTCTTTGACTTGGGCTGTTTCCGCACATAAAAAAGCTTTGTACATCTGGTCCAATATCTTCTTGACCGAAACAAATAAGGTGGTGTGAAATTCTGTATAGTAGGTTAACTTTGAGTGCCTTGTACATTCTGTATTGAATATATAGTCATGTAAAATAATTACCATAGGTTGGGTTGTTACCAGATCCAGTCGGGTATTGACCTCTCTTTGGTACAATAATTGACTTTTCTAAATTGAAGGCATCACATGTTTCTATTCAATTATAAATCATATTAATTAATGAATTCTTACATATCGCCATAAGAACCTTCTCTCAGAGTCACCATCAATAACAACAAGGTCTCCAAAATTGTTCCTGCAAAACTCTCTAGCTTTTTCCATTGGGAGTTCTTGGGTATTAAAATAATAGTGAAAATCGTTATTCACTATCCATCCATCATCGAGAATCACAAATTCTGAAAGATAAAAAACAAATTAATTTAGAGAAAGCATTCTCCGAAAAACAGAATATGCCAATTTACATGTGCGACATTTAGTCAAAGTACCATGTCGGATACGTTACACATGAATGGTCATGAATGATGAAGACTGAGACATCTCTACTGGATACATGTCTTTATTTTTAAAGATACTGCTGATAGTAATAAAATATTCAGATTGCATAGTATACACTAAGTTATAAGCTCTACAAAAAATTTACATCCATCTTCCTCACCCAATATTTATTCAAACCTGTGGAAAAAACTGTTAGAGACTAACATCTAAATTACGTAATGTAATAGATTACTGGATATCAACAAAGCCTGGTTCAGGTCACGGGTGATGATCACATCTGTTGTAGATGATCCTTGAATGTACCTGTTTCATACACATTAGTGCTCTCTCCATTCAGGTTCCAGGCTGGTCCGGCATCAACAGACAGTTATATTTAACAGTGCATGGTGGGAAGAATAATTAAAAAATGTACATTCCTTCATCATATTCTGCCTTTGCTTCACCAATAATTTGCTAAAATAATATCTGATCTACAAATATTTGAAAAAAGGCTATTTCAGGTAATTTAAGTATTGATTTCTATTTTATCTAAGCTTTTTAATTTTCCTTCTTTAAATTGGTCTGAGATTGTAGTGCTATGTTACTCATTTCATATATCATAAAAGGAGTCTCTCATACAGTATAGCAATTACGATTTTCAAAACCCCCTGTATTTATGGCCAACGTGTCAAAAGGTGACGAGAGACCTAAAGCACACAAATAAGCGAAAGTTCGAAAATTGAAAAAAGAATAGCGTCTGTCTGGAGAAAGGAACATATCAAAAAAATGATTTTGTAGATCTGTAATTCCGACATAGTTTACACAAAATCATCGCTTCTCTTGAGCCCCATAGCTGGAATGGCATTAACGCAAATATTCACAGAGTGTGCCATATAGATAACTTGTAACCATCTGACAAATATTGGATTGATGGTAATCCTCTGCATTCCCACTCACATAAATCCTCAAGAAACCCACTAGAAGACTTTCCCACTTCAAGCAGAATTATTTCCATCGGTTCCTTTACTATGTGTGCCCACTCAATCAGAACCATGGCTTACTCAAATGAGATGTAGGGCCTCTACCTGGTACAAATCCATGTAGACAAGAGGAATCAAGAGTGGTGATTTTGGAAGACAGACAATCTGGTATTTTTTTATATATTTTGAGGTCTGAATTTAACAGTGAAATTGGACACATGAACAGTAGTCTAATAAAACTTTGGAGCAATAACTGAGGATAGTACTTTCTGTTGTTCTGCTGGTATAGCATCTAGCCCAGCTGCTTTGTCCGGGGCACGGTTCTCTGTAGCCTTCGCCATTTCCTTATAGTCTTGGTTAGAGATGAGGCTATCCGATTGAATCATAGGAAAGACTCCATTGTCTAAATACTGATTGATACTGTCCGCAGATAAAATTCTTCTTAGTTTAGGTTTGTATAGGTCTATGTGAACAAGGTGGCAATATTTTTCATACTGTTTATGATTTGTCCTAAATCATCTCTGATAGCTGTAATTAAGTTGTGACTAGCTTGCTCCTTCAACATGTGCGCTAGTAATCAATGGGATCTATCTGCTTTCTCAAATGATTTGGGGCCAGATGTATCAAGCGATTTTGCATTCGCAAGTGCAAAAATAAGGAATTGCTAAAATAATAATTTTTAGTGAAAGCAACATGATTTTGCGCGTCACAAACAGCGTATCGTAAATAGCTTTATGAATTACCTAATAGCTATTTGTGAAATGCGAATTGCGACATCAATTTGCGAATCGCAGATAGCGAGCCGCAAAATCAGGTCGCTACTTGCAATACGCTGATTGCAACACTCAAAAACCGAATTGCATCAAGGATTCACAAATTGCGAATATTCGCAGAGTGGCCTTTTGCACATGCAGTTTACCACAAATTGAAATCAGGTGGTAACCAGGTGCAACCTATATAAAGAGGCCCAGAATGACTCAGCCTCTTTTATACAAAGGCTGCACCATAGTGATGGCGAGGAGAATGAGGATCTTGGCAGGTTTGAGGAGAGGGAGGAGGAGACAGGAGCGCATTTTCAGAGTGTGCATAATCCTTTTTGAATAGGCTGAGGTGAAAATTTATGAGAATTACAGGTTAAGCTCAGCCATGATACTTGACCTGATAGCTGAGCAACAACCGATGCTGCAGCGCACAACACACAGGACCAATAGTATCCCCCCCATGTGCAGGTATTATGCTCCCTGCACCTACTAGCCTCAAGGAACTATCAAGGGGTCATAGCAGCTGCTGGAGGGGTATCGCAGAGTGCCCTCTCTAGATTGTTCAACGCATCTTTCAATGGCAAGCTGAGCAGAATACAACAGTACTTAAGATTCCCCAACACCCCACAGAAATTACAACAAACTAAAATCAAATTCTACCAGATAGCACAGTTCCCACATGTCCTAGGTGACATCGATGGGACACATGTAGCAATCTGTCCACCATCGGCCACCGAGTACGTGTATCACAACCGTAAAAAACATCATTCTATGAACAAACAAGTGATATGCAATGCCTCCTATATCATTACCGATCTCGTGGCCAGATAACCAGGGAGCACACATGACTCTTATATCTTTCGCCATAGCGAAATTCACACAAGACTCCTAGCTGGGGAGTTTGGTAAAGGATATTTACTAGGTAATTTGATAGTTTACAATCAATCAATCAATTTATAAAGCATGCTACTCACTCGTCAGGGTCTCAAGGTGCTGGGGGGAGCTATTGGTCGAATATCCATGTCTTGAGGTGTTTTCTGAAGGCCAGGAGGTCTTGGGTCTGGCGTAGTTGGAGCAGTAGGGAGTTCCAGGTCTTGGCGGCGAGGTAAGAGAAGGATCTTCCGCCGGTGGTGGTGCGGTGAATGCGGTGGGACGGAGGCGAGGGCGAGGCTGGCGGAGCAGAGGTGGCGGGCGGGGGTGTGGAAGGTGAGTCTGTCGTTGAGGTAGGCAGGGCCTGTGTTGTGGAGGGCTTTGTGTGCGTGGGTGAGTAGTTTGAAGGTAATCCTCTTCGATACGGGTAGTCAGTGTAGCTCTTTGAGGTGGGCAGAGATGTGGTTGCAGCGTGGGACGTCAAGGATGAGTCGGGCGGAGGCGTTTTCGATACGTTGCATTTTCTTTTATAGTTTGCCCGTGGTTCCTGCATAGAGCGCGTTGCCGAAGTCCAGTCGGCTGCTGACTAGGCATGGGTGACTGTTTTTCTGGTTTCGACAGGAATCCACTTGAATATCTTGCGGCGCATGCGGAGGGTGTTATAGCAGGAAGAGGAGACTGCGTTGACCTGCTGAGTCATGCTGAGTGCTGAGTCAAGGATGATGCCCAGGTTCCGTATTGGGTGGTGGTGGTGGGGGTGGCTCCGAGGGAGGTAGGCCACCAGGAGTCGTTACAGGCAGAGAGGTTGCTGCAGAGGATGAGGACCTCTGTTCTGTCTGTATCTAGCTTAAGGTGGCTTGAGTCCATCCAGTCGGTGATAGCGTGAAGTCCCTTGTGGAGGTTGTTTCTTGCTGTTGTGGGGTCTTTCGTGAGGGAGATGATCAGCTGGGTGTCGTCTGCGTAGGATACTATGTTGATGTGGTGGGATTGTGTGATGTTGGCAAGGGGAGCCATGTGAACATTGAAAAGTGTTGGGCTGAGGGAGGATCCTTGAGGGATGCCACAGACGGTTTTAGAGTATTCAGACAGGTAGGGCGGAAGACAGACTCTCTGGGTTCTGCCGGAGAGGAAAGAGGAGATCAAGTCGAGAGCCTTGCCGTGGATTCTCGTGTTGTGGAGGTGTGTTCAAAGGGTGTGGTAACAGACGGTGTCAAAAGTTGAGGAAAAGGTCCAAGAGGATGAGCGCTGTGGTTTCGCCTTTGTCGAGCATGGTCCTGATGTAATCTGTGGCAGCAATGAGTGCGGTCTCTGTGCTGTGGTTCTTGAGAAATCCGGATTGGGAGGTATCAAGCGCTTTGCTGTCTTCTAGGTAGCGGGAAAGTTGTCTGTTCACGATTTTTTCAATGACCTTCGCTGGGAAGGGGAGGAGGGAGTTAGGTTGGTAGTTAATGAGGTTATCTGGATCTGCTTTGGGTTTCTTCAACAGGGCGTTGACGTCGGCGTGTTTCCATCTCTCCGGGAAGGTGGCTGTCTCAAAGGAGCTGTTGATGATTGCGCAGAGGTGGGGTGTGATGATATTGCTGGCTTTGTTGATGATCTGGTGCTGGCGCATCCTTCTAGCCATTTGTGCAGGTAGGTGGTGGCTGTGCTGGGGTCCCAGGTCCTGGGAGGGGGTGCCTGGGTGAGGGTGGAGATCCACTGTCCTGTTGAGATTCTGTTCCAGTAGCGGCGGGTGGGTTTAGTGGTGGGTGAAATGCTTCTAAAAGGAGAAATGGATGCACCGATTGTCGGTCCATAGGAGTTCGGTGGTGTGGCTGAAGGAGACGTGGTTGCTGGCTGAGAAGATGGGGACGAGTGTGTGTCCTGTGGTGTGGGTGGGTAACGTGACGGGTTGCTTGAGGTCGAGGTTGGCTAGGTTGTCGATTAGGTTGGTGGTGTTGATATCGTTGTTGTTTTCTAGGTGGAAGTTCAGGTCACCGAGGAGGAAAAGAGAAAAAAGAAAAAAACTATTTACTAGGTTCTTTCTGATTCCCGTGCTGTCTTCGCATTCCCTTCTCCCCCCTCCCAATTTAGTATATCCACACAGCTGAGGTGGCCACGCTTTCCCTCAAGCGTGGCTGGAGTTTGCGCTGGGCGCCTCCCGTGCCACAGACTCCTTGGACAGGCCTCCGGATTGGCAGTCAGTCGCCACGAAGCCTCCTCTTCCTTGATCATCGTTGGTAGTTCTTCTGGTCTCCTTCTCCTTGCCGGAAACTCCGCTGCTGCCGTCATCCATCCTAGTGTCCTCCTTTTCACGCCCGAGAAAAGCGCGCATCGGCTTCCCCTGCCCTTCTGTACCCGGAAGTGCAAGGGGATTGGGTGTCGCTTCATGCTCTTCTGGGTCCGAAGAGGCAGTGGCAGTTTTCTCCTCTCTGCAAGACGGGACCGCTTGCTGTAGCAGCGGTCCATCAAAATGATGCATAATAAAAAAGCATGATTGTAAAGATGAGAGTCGTGAATACAAAGACCCCCACCATCTTATAATAACATGAGATGTAAAATCCCTAGCATGGTGAACCTAATTCCTAACCCAACAAGAGCTAGGTGTGATAAACCTAATCTGCCAGTACCATGTCCATGAAAAGCACCCTCAACCCTTGTTACCTTGGAAAGAGGTCCAGGTCAGACTCCACAATGACGCGAAGGCTAGCATCAAGGCAACATGAGCATAGATGGCGTTGATAGCATCTGGTAGGAATCCTTCTGATAACCTTGTCTGTGTGAGATGCATTTATACAGATCTTGTGGGACTCCTGGCGCAGGTACGTTCCCAAACAATACATAAGGGGCAGGCTTGTGGAGGCAATTATCTAAACAATTCCCATCAAAAGTACATTATGATCCTGGCGGTCAGGGGGCGTGGCCAAGCGTCCAACAGGGCTGACGCCTAATTCAGGGGCTCCAGCCCTGGGTCACAACATCTACCCGAGATCCATCCCCCACATCGTGAAGAAGCCACACAACACACTGGGGAGGATAGGAGAGGTGCCGGGTATGCGGTGGGTCCCTGATAACAGAGCAGCAGCACCTGTGTGGTGATGGCAGCAGATAGCGGAGGCTTGTGACGAGGCCTCCCTCCCACCTGTTACTTCCTTCTCCTAGCGGCCAGTGCCAGGGGGAGGACGGTGGGAGTGGACAGAGGGTGGACCAGGAGTGGCCTGCCCTGATGGAAGCTGGGCGTGGTGCTTGATAGCAACGAAGTGCTGAAGGAGGGTGACAGTTGTGTGCATCACTGAGCCTGCGCACACAGACTTGGTGAGCGGGAGACCCGCTGATGGACGCGGGTCTCCAGGCGTGTTGTGCTGTAGCCTCCTGTTGCTCCCTGGGGGTGTCAGTGGCTGCCTGCCCCAAACCCACTGACAGAGTGGTGGGTCTGGCGCCGCTACAAAATTGGTGAGTACTAGTGCTTGCGGTCTGGTCCCGGGCCAGCTGCCTGTTGCAGCCCACTGTGGACGAGGGGGGAACCACAGAGAAGCCTGAATACAGCACTGAATCTGAGACTGCCACCATACAAGTAGAAGGGGAGCGAACTGTGTGAGGCAGCGCTATTGAGATAAGGTGTGTGGGGCCCCACTACATAATGGAGGACTGAAACAGTGATAAAGTGCTGATTTGTGAGGTGGCCCGGTGGCGGAGACCAGAGGAAGCGACTGGGAGCAAGAGGATCTGAATGGCCTGAGGACTGGCTCCAGGTTAGCCCCAGAAATGAGATGCAAGGATGGTGGTGGCAAGTGTAGAGTAGTGGGAGGCCGGTCAATGCTAGGTCTGCCTGCTCCAGAGAGCCCAGCCAGGCTCTGTCTGACTCAGTCTATCCACACCCTTAGGGTACTAATAATGCACTAAGAACCATCCTACGCCGCCTGAAACCGGGCTGGGGTGATAGGTCCCACGCGCACCTCTAAGCAGTAAACATCTGGAGCATTATGTGTGGCCCACTGACCTTACTGGGAGAATTCTTTGTCAAGATAGGGCGCAACAAAACTAAGCCCCCTAGGCTGGAGAAATATGAACAGCACCTCTCCCCACCCTCAGAAGACTTAAATTCCTCCACGCCACCTGAATGTGTTCCCTCTCAAGAGACGTCAGGGGATAAGCTAGATCTTACCTTACAGGAAATACATGACTCCTGAAAGATACCGGAGCAAATTGGTGGGCAGAGTCAAATCGTCGGAACAAACATTGGCTGCTTTAGCACTGGCGCAGGCAGAGCATGACTCCATGTTGAAGCAACTGCACAAAATAGTGGAACAACTTCAATACCGAGCCAAGGATGCCGAAGGCAGAATCAGCAGGAATAACATCCAGATAGTGGGCATTCCTGAATGTCCCACACAATGCATCGAGACCTGGCTAAAATTGAAGGTGGCACCTGAGGGCCTGTCAGCCCAGTAGAACAGGTGCATTGTGTGCCTGCCAGGAGACCCATCCCGGGGTCCGCGCTGTGGCCAACAGCGGCAAAAATACTGAACTACAGAGACAGAGACATGCTACTTCAGGCAGGGCGGGACCGTGCACCAATCAGTGTGGATGGCTCCAGAGTATCTCTCTATCCAGATTACAGGATGTTGGTCCAACGTCGCCGGTCTTCCTTCCTAGAGGTTAAGAAGCACCTCAGAGCACAGGGCCTTGTACAAGCATTGATCTTTCCTGCAAAGTTGAAAGTTATACACAAACATCGTTCTCATTTCTTTGATTCTCCAAAGACGGACAGAGAATGGCTAGATCAGAATTTCCAAGGAATGCAGAGTGACCAGCAACAGGAGTTTGCAACACAAAACCTTGGCCATTGGACTCAGCGCACCTGCCGTAAACAGAGTGCTGTGAACAATGGAGGGGGAGGTCCGTCCCCATGGCAGGTGTGGAAAAGTCAATTGGAGGCCATCCAACTTACTACTTCTCTGCGGGACCCCAACCGCAGGTCCAGCGCGGAGTCGTCCATGGCAGGGGACCCAGATACTAAAACTGAGGGCAGTGTAGCATTGTTCCCAATTGTTACGCCACAGACTGCTAACGACCTATGCAAATGAAGGGCTGACTTTATTGTTGCTTTCCTCCACTTAAGGGATCCTGTGGGCGCTGCTGGAAAGAACCTCCAGCTCTTTGCACTGTGGCCTGAATCACTACTCTGATACCTCTCTGATGACACTGTGATTATCAACCGCCATTACATTGGCACTTCATCAACTATGTGTAATATCCTTGTTTTATAAGCTTGATGTCAGGGATACCTATGTAAGTAGCTCATTCCTGATGAGACCTGGGTCTGGACCTTGAAGAGGTGTTATGGTTGCACTCCAAATGTATAGTTTGGTGTATGAGCCAGGGCCCCCCACTATCATAAGCCTTGGTATCTTTATGTTTATATAGTTTGTTATAATAATTACTTTGATCAAGCACAGCTGTCCACGCTGGTCCACGTATTGGGTAGGGTTGTTGTTTGTTATTGGTACGTTTCCATCATCACTGAAACACAGGGGGAACGCAGTAGGGCCATGGGGTTGAAATGGCTTCACAATCCCTACATTAATGGCAATGGCCATGACTATTAAATCATACAATATAATTTCTTGGAATATTAGAGGACTTGGAATGCCCAATAAATGACACAGGGTACTAGCATAACTACACAGACACCACGCTTATCTTGCCTTCCTGCAAGAAACCCACCTTACTACACCAGAAGCCCTAAAGCTACAGCGCGAGTGGTGGGGACAAATATTTCACACCTCCTTCTTGGCGAATGCTCGGGGAGCAGCCATATGGATTAGGGCGGGAATTCCATTTTTTCAGTCCAAAACACTAAAATGGATTCACAAGATAGATATGTATTACTCAAGGGACTCTTGGGTGGAGAGCAGTTAGTACTGGGTTGTTTTTATGCACCACAACAAGAACAAGACGCTTGTTATCAGACTGGGCTCACCTTCCTTGGGTACTAGGGAGGGGGACTCAAATGCAGTGCTGGATGTTCTCCTCGACCGTCCACACCCGAACCTTCTGAGTGCTGCACCAGTTTGCCAAGCCAGAATATTGCGCAACTGATTTGAGGGGTGGGACCTGGTAGATGTATGGTAGAATCGTAATGTGGACGCGAATGAATATTCCTTTTTTTTCCTACCCACATATGCTCTATTCCCGCTTAGACCGATTCTTGTGTACCTCCAGCTTGCAATCCCACATAACCCATGCCACATATTTAGGTAAGACGCTGTCTGACCATAACCCGTTCGAGATCCAACTGAACTGGGGAAGGATACCCACCCCGACACCAACATGGCACCTACAGCCCACACTCTTGGAAGACACGGTCTATAGGGCTACACTAGTTACTACTATAGACACATATTGTTCAGAAAACACAGACACTGCTACTTCCCCACTGAATGAATGGGAAGCCTTTAAAGTTATAATATGGGGGTCCTCCATTTCTATGTGGGTGCGAGCGCAGGCCGAAATTCTGAAAGACCTCATACACCTAGAAAATAATTTGGGTGCTGTAGAGCAAGAGGCGACCCTAGGCGACAACAGGCCTGCACAATTACAAATAGCATGGATCCGTCATGAGAACAAACTGGGTGCCCTTCTTGCCAAACTAATCAGGTCACAACAATCTCCCATGCCTATATCAATGAGACAATCTCCACAGTTGGGTATAGTAAATAATCAAACTAGCATTAATGACGCCCTTCGTCTCTACAAAACTGATTTATATGCTGCATCGCCACCTGCAGCCCATCACTCCATACATAGGTTTCTGCACCAACACCCGCTTCCACAGGTGACACCATTAGAAAGAGAGGCGCTGTGAGCTTCAATCACGACCACCGAGATCTGTGAGGCACTAAACGAGAGATGGCACGTAATAAACCCCTGGTGCTGATGGATTGCTGGTGGAATGTTATGCCACAAACGCAAATCGCCTGCTTCTCCGCCCAGAAAAGTTGTATAAGAGATCCCTTGAAGAAGGAATGCTTCCAGCTACTACCCGAGAAGCAGTGGTGACTTCGCTTCTTAAACCGGATAGACCTCCCACCCAGATGCCCTCTTATAGACCCCTGTCTATTCTAAATACAGAATATAAACTCCTTAGTAAAGTATTAGCGCGCAGACTACTCCCACTACTGCCACGCCTGCTGATCATGGACCAAGGTGGATTTGTTCCACGCCGTGGTACATTGATGAACATCCGCCGACTATTTCAGTTGATGGATGAGTCAAAACACCAGGATTGTTCTCTGTCACCCCTCAGCGCAAAAGATTGGGGAATTGTGCTCAACCCCACTACCCATGCTTGCTCCTTATATGCAGATGATATGATACTTTATTATAGGGATTCGCTGCAAGGCACAGAGAGGACGGCGCAGATTCTTTCTCAATTTGCACTCCTTTCAGGGCTCAAAATTAATCCTGATAAATCATATGATTACTCCTTTCGGGGCACCTATTCGGAACCTACGGTCCAATTTGGACCCATGTCCACCGCAATAGCACCTGTCTCTTTCCGAATTTACAGGGACCAAGTGGATCTGCTAGATGGACGATTACATTGCTCCGATCCCAAGTCAACTTCTGGATCACTCTACCCCTTTCATTAAAGGGGAGGGTGGCACTCGCGAAAATGGTACTGTTACCGCATATCTTATACCATTTTGTGAACTTGCAGATTATGGTATCGCCCTGCATATTTCGGACATTGAACTCCTTACTGATTAATTTCATATGGGGGAGAGGTCATCGCCACGTCGGTCTGACGAAACTACAGCTACCCCAGACATGGGTGGCTTGGATGCGCCAGACTTCAAGGCCTACTGTATTGCTGGCCAACTTCAACGGCTGTCCTACTGGCTAGCTGGCCATAACCTGGAAGAAATCAATTGTACAGCTGCGATGTGGAAGAAGGGCTTCATTCACCATCTACTATGCCCAGGGTCCCCAAAATTACCCATCGTGGTTACCTTGCAATTGCTTACAGCGTTGGCTTATTGGAAACTAACAACATGCTACACAGTGCAGCAACTTCTACAAGAGAAGAATAGAGGAGGGGAAAAGGAGGCAGTTGTAGGGGTGGCGAGGACAGAGGAGAGGGGGAGACATAAGAGGTGTGGGTAGGAGGGAAGAGTGGGAGAAGTAGAGAGGAGAGGGCCAGGAGGGGAAGGCTTTATTAAAGGTAGTTTCAGTGCAGTCAACATCATATCTTTTAGTAATGTCATAGATACATCCCACATCTTCAACAACCCACCTGTGCAATAAAATTGGACGCCGAAAAGGCCTTTAACAAAGTTTCCTGGTATTTTCTTCATGTAGCCCTTACAGCAATTAATCTCAGACCAATCCTCTCCAGAATGATACTTGCACTATATAAGGAGCCCAAAGCCAGAATTGTTATCAATGCCACCTTATCAAACAGCTTCAATTCACAGCTAGCGACTAGACATGGGTGCCCTCTGCCTGCTCCTTATTAATAATTGAGAGAACACCTTTATCACCAATACCCCATTTTAAGCAGCCCGCAAAACACTGCATTGTATACATATCACATCCCACTCTTCACAGCACATGCTGTCTCCACAATACCTAATATTATATCAACCATTAAAGATATGCCACGGTTTCTGGCTATAGCCTTAATAGAACAAAACATACATTCTCTCCCTAAATGTTCGCACCCATAGCCCAGTCATTGTGAATGATTATTTAAATGAGAGGCATCAACAGGAAAGTACAGTGAAGTCAAAATGTCCATGCCAGAGACAACTATTAACCTGGGAGCTGGGTGCCTAATGTACCTGTGATACTCCCTGCTGTGATGGGTTGCAAGATCTATCTCTGGATCTCCCCATTTTGGGAAAATGTGAGCTCGTGCCACGGATTCATTTCCAGCTTGTGACAGACTGAGAGATGAGGCAATCAGCCTTTGTTTACAATGCGCCCACTTGAATGGCTGCCGACAGCCCAATTCCTATGAATCCGTCTCGAGACCAGAGAAGAATGGCTTCTTCTCAGAATCGTTATCGTCATCATCTTTATTGTTTTCAGGAGTATGCCATAAAAGATGCGAGATTAAAATAACACAAATATAAATGTCAAAAGTATATTACATAAAAAAAGGACGATAAGGGGGGGAAAAGTGGAAAAAAACAGGAAATCAATTTCTGCATTACAGGACAGCATTTTCTTTTGGGAACATAATTGTAAAGGTCAGATGAAAGCAACAGTGTCAGCGGCTTTGATGCTATAAACAAATAATAAACTGAACTGCACATGACGTTTATGGTAGCATTTTCAAGAAAGGCCATACATCCTGCCCTGGCTTGTGACAAACATACAACTCGTCTCATCGTGTAGTTATCAAGTTGGACGCAAAGTACAAGAACTTCCCTGCAAGTTAAAGAAGGCAAAGGCTTGGGAAGGGGAAAAGACTGCAGTTTTTGTTGATTGTGCAGAATCGCAAAAATATGTAATCTTAGTAGCACTCCCGCCATACCCTGTACTCATAGCCCCGGATCAGAGTCCAAAAACGGTCTTCCCGTCCTAATCTATGCAACCAAACTATATTTGGATACAGTCATATACATTAAGGGGATATCTGTAGCAACGTGTTAGCGCATTGGTACAAACCACTTCAAAAGTGAATCTTTGGGCTTTTTGCAAAATAATTAAAGCGATGTTGGGTCACGGCCATCGAAGTCGCAGGGGTCACTGGATGCATGATTGCAATTAAACTTTGACAAATAAACCCTGGTAGGAAAACCACCAAATCTAAAATTAAGGTAAAGAGTTCGCATGCCTCAGGTAAAATGTAATTGAGATAACTTTCTGCCCCCAGCAAGTACTTTACACAGAGGTAATTGGCAGTCAGCTGCAAGGGTTCTGTGACTCTAAAGAGGTGCTTTAGTTTAGAGTGCCAGTAAAAACCCTTAACTAATAGCATCAGGGGTAATTGTTGCAGAGTGTGGCCACTGATATTTGTACTCGAGAACGTCTAGCATTACTAGAAACCTTATTGTGTTCAGACACTTCAACTATGGATCTTGAAGAGTCTCCCCTATATCGACTTCTTTTCAGTCTAAGCCAGTACATCATGGAGAAGAATGCGACAGTGCCGATATGGATCTGGGACCAAACTCCAAGAACAGGGAGACAAGTTTTATTGCAGAGGCCAGTTTTAGCAGCACCCTTTAAACGCCATTCACTATTATGTGCAGCTGTTTGATACTGTGGTAGACCCAGAGTTTCGCTCCATGGATTGTGGATGCAGTTGGTTTCTGCCTGTATGTTTACAGCATTACATTCTGAGATCCACTGCAAATTTTATTTTTGCGACACTGTGTGGCATTAAGTTTAAGGGTAGCTGATGACTTGTCAATGTGGTTGCTCCAACTCATTTTGTATTTGAAGCATATACTCAAGTAATCATACAATGATACCGTTTCAAGAGTTTGCCCACCAACCCTTTGGCAGCCTCTGGAATGGGATGAAGGTGACAGTGTCATAATCCTTGTATTCAAAGAGGTCTTCTTTATTACTACAATATCTCTTGAAATTGGCCAGTGACCTATGAACTTCATTTTGTGTCTGAGATAAAATGACTACACCATCAGCAAAAAGTAAAATATTTATTTTTGTACAGTACACATGTTTTTTCCAGGAAAATGCCATCATTGATATGCATGCACCCCCTTGAACACAACAGGGGATAGGAAAAAAAGTCACTACATTCCCTTGATGCTTCATATTGAACACGTGTTAATCTCCACATGCAAATTTTCAGTTGCTTGTAGCAGTGCTTTTTCATTTCCCAAATATTTATAGATTGACTAGCTGAAAGGCCGATTTGAGATCTATAAAGGACTGATAATGGTACATTCAGTAGCTTTGTATATTTTACACAATTTATATGCAATCTGATTGCCTGGTCGATGGTACTAATACCTTTGTGGAACACAGCATGGATATCCCAAATAATTTACTTTTTGTCAGCCTATGCCTGCAGTCTGTTTAGCTGGGCATGCCCAAAAATGTGTACCATACTATCTAGAAGAGATATAGGCCTGTATTTGCAAGGTAATAGCATGCTGACTTTCCTGTGCAGGGTTAATATTACTTCAGATAGCTAAGAAGGAGGGTTGGATTTGGAGACAAGTACTGCATTGAAAACTTTAGTCAGGACCTCCGTTCATAGCTTTATATCAATGCAAAACTTGGCTTTAGGCAAAAAGTCGGGTCTGAGGTTTTTGTGAGCTCCTGAATAGTTATTCTATTTCAGGTCAAAGGAAAATGCACACACCGCGTGTAGATGGTTCTATAAGTGTTTTCTTCCCAGGTGCCTGTCCATGAGTCACTTTGTCTTTTTGGGTTCCAACAGCGTATAGATTTTTAAAATGTTCCACCAATACATTAGTACTAATGTGGTGCTTTTGTATATTGACTTCTCCTCCTTAGACCCTTGAGATTAGAACCCACAATCTTTTGCCATTTTTATTGTAGCTATCTTTCACATATCTTTTCAAAGGGCTTGCTGGTGTGCATTTCCCTCACAAGAGCTTTGTACTCCCTCCTTAGAGCTCTGAAGTGCTTTTCTTAGATGGGGCCCCACGATTCGTGGGTTGAACCCTTGATAGCAATAATTTTGTCTCTCCATGCCGACCTCATCAAACCAGTTATAGCCCCTTTTTATTCCATAGACCTTACTCATATGTGGCACTGACTAAAACAAAGAAAGGTCTTTCATTATGATATATCTAAAATAATTTTAGGCTCCTAAGATTCGGATGTAAGAGTAGCAGGAAAATGGTCACTAAGGTTGTCCATCAACAGACTGCCTTTCTTTGATAATCATTCCAGGTCCTATTTCAGAGCGCTTCTATTTTTGAAAAGTGCAATTGTTGGAATATATGAAACTGTAAAGGAAGCCTTAAGATTAATGTCACACATGAGCTGATTGTGAGAAACTGGGTTGGTGGTTGACTGGAGTGTGAGCCCTGGTTAAGCAACAGCAAGAATCCCTGGCAGGGTGATCCACAAAAAGTCACTAAGGTAACCTGTGCTTAAATCTGAGTAGCTTGGTGTAGAAAGCAGTTAGGCTTAACTTAGAGGCAATGTGTAAAGTATCTAAGCAGCACATAAATAGTAATGAAGTGAAAACATGAGGGTCGTGGCCTGGCTCGACATGATGTAGGATGCAACTCTGTTGGACTCTGGACATCTGTGACCGATCCACCACAATCAAATGCTTTTGTCGCGTGGGCTCTCATTGTACCAATAGGGCTGCTGCATTTGGGCAACAGCATCACCTGAATTGTGGAGAACTGAGTCCAATCCCACACCGTGTGACAACTGTCAGCCTAATCTGTTTCTGGCCAGTTAGCAACGCCTCATCTCCACAAGGACAGGGATGATCTATGACTTCTCAGGGAAATCGTGGTGTATCAGATCTCATCCTTTTCTCACAGTTACATTAGTCTCACACATGCAAAGAGAAACAGAGGCAGGAAATGGATCAATAAGATTTATTGATTCAGCTTTGTCTTAGGTAAAATAACATGAAATGCAATAATTAAAATGATGAAACATACTAGAAGCAAAATGGTGACAAGAAAAGTGAAGCACAGGAAAAGTTCTACCATACTGTCACTCTGCACAATATGTGTAATTCCTACCTAAGTTATGTTAGAGCACAGCAGGATAAGCCCTAATCCGTCCTTCAGGACTCCCCCCGGGAAGACATTATCCCCCATACCTGAGTAGGACAGTATTGAAGAAGCCTGTTATCTATAGAAACACCACCCACCTGTGGGGCAGGGAACAGGTGCTCGCTGAGAGTCAGACAGCATACGGTCGTGGTCAACTGTCTGGAACCTCCCTCTAATGTGCATGGGACAGGGACATGTTTTTATAATAAAACAACTGATGTTTTGAGAAAGTGTCCCTATGTAAAAATAAGTGTGTTTCTGTGAATGTTAGAGATGCAGTGTATCACTTGTGCCAACAATCTTATTTCGCTGCAGCCTTGAAGAAAGCACAAAGTGAAAGAATGTTGTGCTAAGAAAATGTAATGCTTTCCTAGGCGAAATAACAAAAAAATAAAGGAAAATAACACACACAGACAAATGTTTCAGATTCTAGAGGAATAAAATGAAATAAAATGAAACATTACTAGGCTAAAGGGCACAAGCAGCAGGCCTAGTTGCTAAATTAACGTGCCCACAGATATCACTAAAATGGCTCTACAACACTTTAGATCCAAGGCATCTGGCCCCCATATGACAAGCTGAAGCCCCAAGTCCCCCTTCCTCATTGTGGGGCCAGTGTTAGGTGTAACGGAGCCAGTTTCAGCACCGTTGCTGGCATGGACGCTGCATCAGCCTGCTCTGGAAGCAGCAATGCACTGTTCTGGCCTTGATATCCTGGGCTCCACTTGCATCATTGCTTTCTCCCTGGCAGGGATCTGAGCTGTTGAAGCCCTGTTGATGCATCAGGCCAGGCCTCCTGTCCCCTGGCTACCATGCTTTCCACTCAACAACCCCTGAACTAGGTGGGCACCAGACCTGTGACTGGGCCTGGCAGGATTTGCCCTTGCTCCCAATAGGCAGAGGCCTCAGCACACGCCAGACCCAACAATCTCACCTTGGCAACACAAGAGATGCTGGTGGTCTCTGAGTGAGTGGGAGCGGTGGCCTCTACTGCACCCGGACCCCTCTCTGGAGCTTTCCAGCACCCATCGGTGGACATGCACCTGCCGCCTTGTGGGTGGGCCGCATCCCTGGCCACGCTTGCTATGCCTGTGGACCTGACTGCACTGGCTTGCATCACCTGCATAACTCACAGCGGGCCCCCCACCACTGCGGTCTTGGGACACACTGGGCCCCCTCTGCTGCTTTAGGGTGGAACAAGGCCTACACAGGAAGAAAGGGCCTTTGCAGCATTGTAATGCCCCAATGCCTGGGAGGAGGGCACTGAGATCATTGCTATGGCCCAGCCGGGGCCGGTGAGGTGAGAACTCTTGGGGGGTGGCCCCCAGCACTCCCCCTTCACCTGGCCTTTGGGGGCTCCTGCAAGGAGCATCCCCTTGGCCTACAAAGTAGGGGGCCCTCAGCCTACACTCAGTCTGTCCTCCCACTCTTACACTTTTGCCCTGTCATGCCACAGGGGAAATCCACTATAGGAGTGCCTAGCACTTCCTAAAAGGAAAATCTGGTCGCCTACTTGTGCCACAAATCAGCTCCACTGGCCATGGACCCAACTGTGGCTCTCTCTGGGACCCCTCCTGTGATCCAGAAGCTGGCCCCCATCACTCAAACCTATGTGCAGGGTTTCCTCCAGGAACTAAACACTGGAATCAGCTCCCTTATGACGGAGCTCAAATCCTGTGTCCATTATTTGAAAAGGCAAGTTGATGAGCTAGACGAAAGGGTGAACAATCTGGAACACACATTGGGGTCTAATCCTGAAGATCAAGAAACTCTGTGGTGCAGCATCGTTATTCTGGAAGACCGGCAAATTGACCTCCAACTGAAGCACAAAGATTTGGAGAACCGATGCAGAAGAAACAATATTCATGTTAGCGGGATTCCTAAGGAACCGAAAAGAACCAACATCATGGCCTTAATGGCTAGTGTCTTGCACACTGTTTGTGGTGAAGTGGAAGCCCCCTGTTCTTGACGGGACCACTGGGTACCGACAACCCAGGGTCGCTCCACTTGACTCCGGACATGCTGACAAGAGTGCATTTCTATACCAGAAAGGAGGCAATTCTATAGGCATCCTAGCAGAAAGCAGAACTGGTCTACAAAGGTCACACAGTCCAGATATTCCAAGAACTTTCTCCTACCACACTAAGTTGCTGCAGGGACTTCAGACCTGTTACCAACAAACTCTAAGACCTAGACATTTGGTATCACTGGGCCCATCCTTTTGCCATCATCTTTGAATGTGAGGGAAGACACCGAGTTCTCTGCTCTTTAATGGAGGCACTATACCTCTTAGGCCTGCAGTCAGCATCCGGGGTGGGGGGGCAATCCCACCTAGCTCTACTGCTCAATCTCCGTGGCCCACGGTGCCATCCAAAAACACTTCCAAAGGCACAAGGAGACCATCACCTGTGAGGCCAAAAAATACATTATCCAATACCTTTACAATCTGGGTCAAACCTCCTCTCCTGATCTTTCGACATCTGTGCCAACTTAACCCTGGGGGGTTCCTGGGTAGGGACATAGGAGTGGGGACTGGGATATGGCTGGCTCCTCTACTGCCTTGTCTCTCTGGTGTTATGAATAACTTCCACATGACTCCACTCAAACTGCAGACGGTTGTCAACCGGTGGCCTAAACTGTGGGCAACATGTGCAATACGCCTCCTACTGTGTTGAAAACTTGCTACCCTCATGGTTGCACACTCCCTGTACACTTCACACCTACCAGTGGACATCTTCAAGTTATAATGGGCCCTCTGAGTTGTGGCCTGTTCGGGCCATGGAGGCTATTTGTCATAAATGTTATTTTCATGTTTTTTTTCCCCTCCCCTTTTCAGGTTCCTAGACCCCAAGGGGGTTACCCCGACCCTCTCCCTCCCCTCGTAATGTCCCTCCCTCTGAGGAACTTACCTTTGCAAGGTCACGAGAGACCCTGGGTACACATCTCCAGCTTGAGATATATTCACGTAGGGCGTTGGCACTGGCCCTATCCTCAGATGGTCCCTGTTCTTCCGCTTCAGCTCACACATCTAGGGCTTCTAAACCTCTAAATGCCCTTTTCCATGGCTCTTCTATTGCCCCTTCATACTACCCCCCACCATGGCCACTACCCCAGAAGTTAAGCTACTTAACCTCAATGTAATGGGCCTTAATGCTCACAACAAGAGGAACTAGGTAAGGCGTTATCTTCTTCTTCATGACCCCAACGTAATTTTCTTACAGGAAACCCACCTCCTAAGGTAGGACACCCCTCGTATGAGACACCCCAAATACCCGGCCCGCTATTGGGCATACACTGTCACTAAGACTGCTGAGGTGGCGATCATGTGTAAAGCCACTTTTTGCACTAAAGTCCTGCAGGTTGTTCGAGATGAGAACATCGCTTCTTGTAGTTGATGGTGCACTATGGCTTGAAACCCCTGACCCTCCTCAATGTCTATGCCCGAAATCAAGCCCAGAAACCCTATCTTAGGAAACTCTTTAAAGAACAATTGACACATGACGTGGGTGACCTAGTGGTTGAGGGAGATTTCAATTTAGTTTGGGACCCTGAGCTTGACTGTAGCACTACAGCCTTCCAAGGAATGTGTGCGATGTCGGAAGCTCTCAAACCTCACTGACTTTGGTCTAGTGGACGCCTGGCTCTACAAACACCTGGGTACTAGGGACTTCTTATCCACTCCCATGATCACCAGTCCTCTCATATTGATTACATTTTCCTTACCCACTCACCCTTGAGGGGGTTTGACTCTACACTTGTGTCAGACATGTATTTCCGAACATGCACATTTGGAGCAGACCTGGGTCGAACTAGGGGTGTCAGTCTCTTCCTGCCCACAATGGCGCCTCCCTCCACAGTTTGTTCAGGACTCTGTGGAAATCGAAGGGATTTGGTAAGAAATAATCAACAATTTTGAATCCAATGATTGTCCTGATATCTGAAGCCACTTGCTCTGGGATGGGTTTAATGCCACCATAAGGGCTCTGTCACCACTGTGGCCATTGCCCAGGCACTGGAGGCTCGGTTGGTCGAAACAGGTCTGTCTGATAACGTATGGATCACACCACTCCATCTCGACTCAACAAGAACGTCTTGCTCTTCTATGGGGCCCACTGCCAGTACATCGTACCAACAGGGCAGAACGCTCTTGACTCGCCCTTATACAAACATACTACGAAAGGGCAAACAAGGTGGGGACTTTGCTGGTTCTGAGACTCCAGCAGCAACATGCTCGCACACATATTTTGAAGATCCAGGCTGGAACTGACACCTAGTTTACCTCTGAAGGGGCTAAGCAACAAGCATTCAGTGATTTTTTTTCTCTCTCTTTATAGTGGAGAGGAGGCCCCTTGAGGGGCCATAGAAGTTTACGCATTGAACTGCTCCTGGGATCCACTCAAACCCCTTCATTCTCAACTGCTGGAGGCACCTGTTAATTTACAGGAACTTCAGTGCACCTTGAGGAGTCTACCACTGGGCAAAGGCCCCGACCCGGACAGTCTACTGTTGGCGTTCTACCGAACATTTCTCCTGTAGTTACAAGAACATCTATTGGCTCTTTTCAATAACTGTACAATAGTTTATGAGTTAGACCCCCACCATGTCTGAGGCTAAAATCACGTTGATCTCTGAACCGGGCAAAGGCCCCTCTCCTTGCACCTTGTACCACCCCATAACACTCTGGAATACTGATGCTAAGCTCTTCACCAAAATGCTGGCAGCTAGACTGGCACCTTACCTCCTGGGTCTCATCGACCCGGACCAGGTTGGCTTCATACGGAACAAACAAGAGGCAGACAATACCCACCACATTGCCCACCTAGTGGAGGAGGCTCAGTGCCACAATATACCATTATGCCTGCTTTCGCTCGACACAGAGAAGGCTTTTGATAGTCAGTTGGGCCTTTCTTCAAGAACTCCTTGCTAAAATTGGCCTAAGTCCCATGATGACTAACAGAATCATGGCATCCTAGGCTTTCCCAGCCACTAGGATACAAGTCAAAGGCCACCTGTCCCAGTCCATTCCTATGGGTACGGGCACCAGGGAAGATTGCCTCCTCTCACCTACACTTTTTGCCTTGACGATAGATCCCCTGGCAATCACCATTTGGCAAACAGATGACATAGTGGGCATACCATTCGGGGGCTGAACTCATAAGGTAGCTCTATTAGCGGATGACCTCCTGCTGATCTTTGCTAAACCTGAGAGCTCACTCCTGGCTTTGATGTAAACACTAATTTTGTTTAAAAGAGTCTCAGGTTTCAAAATCAACATGGGCAAGACCCAAGGGTTAAATCTAACAATGCCTTTACCTAGCCTTCCAGGACTCCTGTCTCTTGCACCCTTCCAATGGGTGTAGTGTTCTATTAAATACCTGAACCTACATCTTACTTCGTTACGGGCCACTTGGGCAGCAGCCGATCTACTGGAAATCTGCAGTGAAAGAACTCCATTGATGGAGACCCTTACAGGCCTCTTAGCTGGGCGGACTAAATGCGGTTAAAATGTCACTATTAACAAAAATCCTTTATCTCTTCCAGAGCCTGCCAACCCCAATTCTTCCTTTGGAGATGACATTGCACACCTCCAAAGGGATACGATCCTTTATATGGGGTTCGGAAACATCCTCACTTTTCTAACAAAGTGTTGATGCTCCCTCAAGATCGTGCAGACTTAGCATGTCCAAATCTCCTTGAATATTATTGGGCTGTGCATTAATGCTACATCTCAGAGTGGGTCGTCAGGGAACATGACAAACACTGTTTCCACATGAACCGGGCCGTGACCTGTCGACCCCTCTGGAGCCAAGCATGGCTTTCTAAACACGGGAGACCACAAAGTGGATATATTACTATCCCCATGAAAATGCTCCTAGAGATCTGGGACAGGGTAGCTCTGAAATGTGGCTTTACCAGCTTCCCATCTTCCAACACCCCCTGGCATGCAATTCTGATTTAAGCCAGCCCTGCAACCCACTCCTTTTGCCACTGGCAAGAGGGGGGCCGCCATACCCTTAGGAACCTCTTTGAGGGTGACTTAAGTAAAACCTTTAACTAGTGCCAGAAAGAATTTCACCTCCCCGCCTCGGCTAGGTTACAGTACTACTAATTGCATCACTGGGCTCTCCACCCCACCGATGCGCAGATAGCAACACGTCAACTTACTCCCTTTGAGACACTAGTCAGATTGTTCGGTGGGACCCGAGGATTGGTCTCCCATATATCAAGTGCGTCAGCATTCTACCCCATTCCATCTACACCCCTACCAAACACAGTGGCATGTGGGCATGGATGAAAATATCACCC
Organism: Pleurodeles waltl; assembly: GCF_031143425.1. NCBI lineage: Eukaryota > Metazoa > Chordata > Amphibia > Caudata > Salamandridae > Pleurodeles > Pleurodeles waltl. Next base: position 847,100,191 of record NC_090449.1, read on the forward strand.
TGGAACAATGGGAACAGTTGTGGCAGGACATACCTCTCACCAACAGAAGCATAGCTCACTGCCAAACAGCATACAAAGTAATGAGACAATTCGTTCTATCTTCCACACCTCTTCAGCTCTCTGTTGGCTCTGCTCCATGACACCAGGTGACTTCCTCCACATATGGTAGTCTTTTTCAGGCTCACATCTGGAAAGAAATCCTCAGTCATGTTAAAGGAGTTATAGGCTCCCACATCCCAGAATCCTACGTGGTGGTGATCCTAGGTGTTAGACCCCCATGTCTCAAAGCCATGATACACACTGAGGCCCTCATTCCAACCGCGGCGGTCAATGACCGCCGGGTTGGTGGACCGCGGGAGCACCGCCGACAAGCCGGCGGTGCTCCAATGGGCATTCCGACCGCGGTGGTAAAGCCGCGGTCGGACCGGCAACACTGGCGGTCTCCCACCAGTGTACCGCCGCCCATTGGAATCCTCCAAGGCGGCGCAGCTAGCTGCGCCGCCGAGGGGATTCCGACCCCCCCTACCGCCATCCAGTTCCCGGCGGTTCTCCCGCCGGGAACCGGATGGCGGTAGGGGGAGTCGCGGGGCCCCTGGGGGCCCCTGCAGTGCCCATGCCAATGGCATGGGCACTGCAGGGGCCCCCGTAAGAGGGCCCCTAAATGTATTTCACTGTCTGCTGTGCAGACAGTGAAATACGCGACGGGTGCAACTGCACCCGTCGCACAGCTTCCACTCCGCCGGCTCGATTCCGAGCCGGCTTCATCGTGGAAGCCTCTTTCCCGCTGGGCTGGCAGGCGGCCTGAAGGCGGCCGCCCGCCAGCCCAGCGGGAAAGTCAGAATCACCGCCGCGGTCTTTCGACCGCGGAACGGTATTCTGGCGGCTCCCGCCGGCCGCGCGGTGACCGCGGCGGGCGGGAGTCGGAATGACCCCCTGAGTGTTTTTTATTCAACCACATGATGGGAGCCGCCAAACAAATGGTTGCCCTGTTTTGGAAAAAAACCTCTGCCCCACTGATAGCTCATCGGAACACTTGCATGAGGCACATCCTATATATGAAACTTCTGTCCCATAGGATCTGCTGCACTGAAAGAATTCACTTACATTTGGCAACCCTTCATTCACCACTTCTCACGTATAGAACACTCATGTTTCCATTCCCCCAGACTTAAAGCCCTCTAACTGTTTGACTGATGTAAATACATTGCACCAGATCGATAGCTAACGGAGGGAATCCTTAAAGCTTGTGACACTCCTTACCTCTTTCCCTGACTCTCTCCCTCACCTTTACGTCCCTCTCTCCAACCCTAGTCCCACTACTAACCCTGACGACAACCAGTAATGCTGCTTCCCCACCCTGGCTGTTACTCTCCCTTTGTTTGAATTCTTTTGTTCAATATTGTTAATGTATGAATAATAATATTTCCTTCAAATTTGCTACTCGTATGTCTTTAGGTCACTCTCTCCACCTCCAGGAACTACTGAATTGTTCGTATCAATTGCCCTGTTTTAGTATCCTGGGTCATATCCCTAATAATATACCAATGTATCTGATCTTTTCTAAAGCTACTACGTTATGCTTCCCTGAGGCCTCTGTACTTTGAAAATGTATTAATAAATAGATTTCGAGTAAAAAAATTAAAAACGAAAACATCAAGCATGAAAAATCCCACAGTAATGTAGAACCAGAGTTATGATTGTTTAAAATGTTTAGTAAAATATAGCGCATAAAGGATCCAGGTCAAAGTTGAAAAATATGTCAACCGAGATAGAGCTTGGTCCGGATACAAAAAGTGGACTGGGCCTGGTAAGCGATTACCTTCGGACTTAGAAAAATTTTCAATAAGAATGTTCTGAGAAGGTAAAGTTTTGTGGGGTAAGGCTGCAGGCGGTGTCCAAGAAGAGAGTGTCATAGTCAGGGAGCCCCAACAAAGTTGCGGTGAAGATTTCTATGTTTGGACTTAGTAGCAGAAGACTATTCCAGGAGCTCGGAAACACCTTTGGCGAATGACCGGTGAAGAGGATTTGCTGCTTTGGAGAAAAACATAGCCCGAGCAGCTGCAAAATCAGGCCGACCAGTGATGCACCTTGAGCAGACCAATGAGCAGATTGGTCCCAGTGTTCTCTCGGTTCTCAGAGCAGTATTTAGCTAAAAATGTTTTAAGTCCCAAGTTTTCGATTTTGGCTATCAGGGGGACATTTAGCACCACAACAAAGGTTCCAGGGCTGAAAAGACACCACTTGGGGACTCTGAACTCACTCAAGCTGGGTCCAGATACTGGTTCAAGATGGTGGGATTTATTTATGCCCCTGTGGCTCTAAACAAGAGGCCAGCAAACTAGACCTTTGAGTCACTCTGGTAGCCCTAGGTTCAGGTGAAGATGCAGGGCTCAATCAACAAGGCTGGTCTATGAAGGTTCAAGGCAGGGTTGAGACAGCAAACAAGTCCTTCCAGGTACAGCAAAGCAATCTTTCAGAGTGAACAGCAGGTCACAGCAGCAGGCAATCCTCTGAGATCCCCTCCACAGTTCCAAAAAGTGAACTGAAAAGTGGGTCTGAGGGCCCTATTTTAGGGTCGAGAGCTCTGTCCCTGGTGTAATCTCTCTGTGGGCTTTTGACCACGCCCATCAGTTTGGGGTGGTTCGTTGGCTTGCCTTTTAAAATTTGCTTCATTTCATTAGTGAAAGGCATGCATAAGTCATGCCTTTTCCGGTGCTTAGCCCTCCTCGAGCGCACCGGCCAACTACTGAAAACATACGAGGCTACATGTTTTCCGTATGGTCTCTGGACGACTTGTTCTCATTATTTCACAGGCAGCACGATCTTGTTAGGCAGTAGTCGAGCGCTTTGCATGACATCGACCCTGTTACAAGGCTAATTGCACTTCTGCCTGTTACATGGATAATTGGACTTTTTCCAATAATTTCACTGCAAGCAAACTTCTGTTTCCTTTTGTGTGTCTCTGTCATGCTTCATGGTAGCCGTGGGCTCAATTATCTGAAACTGTTTTACTTTTCAGTTTATGTGGCAAGAAAAGTCCAGTATGGAGTTTAAAATACTAATAGCTCTAACTCGAGCAAAAGCAAGACCTGTTTCATTGCAAATGCTTGTTATAGCTGGTGCCTCCCTTGAAGTTGGGGGATGTTTCTGGAGGTTTTTCTTTGAAATACTTGGAGTTTCCTGACTTCCCTCCTCTGGTTCCATGCTGACTGCAGTGACAATGTGGAGGTGACAAGCCATTTGTGTGACGGCAGAACACAACCTTTTCAGTTTCAAGTAGGGCTATGCCTAGTTTATCGCTTTTTTTCATAATGCTTTAATGTTCACAACATAAAGATTAACAGCTTTTTAACATTTCTGTAATTTGCCATCATACTGAAATACCCTACAAGGGCATTTTCACTATGTTTTCAATGTTTCATGGCAGTTTGCCACAATGTTTCTTAGTAGCACAGTGCTTATGAATGAAATGGGGTCTCTGGTTGGCAGTCAGTTTGCACTCTGTCCAAGCAGGGATCCTCAATGCAGTCAGGGCAATGAAGGTACACATTGAAGGTAACCCCTGCTCACCCCCTTGGTAACTTGCCACAAGCAGTCAGACTTATCTCAAAGGCAATGTGTAAAGCATTTGTACCAACACATACAGTAATACAGTGAAAGCACTTCAAAATTGACACCACACTGGTTTAGAAAAATAGGTAATAATTATCTAACTCAAACAACATGCACAGGTCAAGATATGAATTTTCAGAGAATAAGAGTCTTACTCCATAGAAAACAAGGGAAACGTTGATTTTACACAAAGTACCTAGTTTGTGTCAAAAATAAAGCCGCACGGGCGAGCGTGCATCAGAAAAGGCAGTGATGCGTCGATTCCTTACTCGCAAGTGAGGCCGTGCTTCATTTTTTCTCCAGTTGGGTAGTCAATGTGTCATTTTTCTCCCTCACAAGAGTGTGATGCGTTGATTTAAAAACAGGGCACCTTGGATCTTAGCAGGTTCACAATGATTTTGACACCCAGAGACGATACGTCTGAAATTTGGTCAAAAGCTTTTTAAAAACTACGCTATGTGGGGTTTGCATCATTATCAGCAGCCGCAAGTGGGAGTTGCATTGTTTCTGCAGCTGTGATGTGTTGATGTCCCAGCTGCGATGCCGGTGGAGTGTCGATTTTAGCCGCGAAGTGGGTGGCATGTCGTTTTCAGCCGCTTTGCAGGTGGTGGGTCAAAAACTTCCCTGATAGGAGTTCTATGCATGGATTTCAGTCCTTGTTCTGCTAGCTTCACCTTTTTCTAGGGTCCAGGGGCGGGATGGGGCACCACTTGGCAGGGCAGGAGTCTCAGCAGAGAGTCCAGATGCTCGCAGAGGAAGTCTTTGATGGCTCCAACACTTCAAAACAGGAGGCAAGCTCAGTTCAAGCCCTTGGAGATTCTTCACAAGCAGGAATATACCACAAAGTCCAGTCTTTGTCCTCTTTCAGGCAGAAGCAGCAACTGCAAGCCAACCCAGCAAAGCAGTCACAGGCAAAATAGCAGTACTCCTCCTCCAGCTCTTCTCCTTGACAGTGGTTCCTCTTGATTCCAGAAGTAATCTTAAGGAAATCTTAAGTCTGCGGTTTTGGGTCCACTACTTAAACCCTTTTCTGCCTTTGAAGTAGGCAAACTTCAAAGGAAAATCTCTATTGTTTACAGAATCCAGCTTTGCCCAGGCCAGACCCCAGACACTCACCAGGGGGTTGGAGACTGCATTATGTGAGGGCAGGCACAGCCCATTCAGGTGTAAGTGACCACTCCTCCCTCCACTCTAGCTCTGATGGGAAATCAGGATATGCAGGCTACAACCCAGCTCCCTTTGTGTCACTTTCTAAAGGAGATGCACAAACAGCCCAACTCTCAGTCTGACACATACAGGAAGAGTCAAGGTTTAAGCAAGAAAATGCCCACTTTCTAAAAGTGGCATTTTCAAACTGACAATTTAAAAACCAACATTACCAAAACATGTATTTTTAAACTGTGAGTTCAGAGACACCACACTCCACATTTCCATCTGCTCTCTTTGTGAAACTGCACTTCAAGAATATTTAAAGGCAGCCCCCACGTTAACCTATGAGAAAGATAGGCCTTGCACCAGTGAAAACCTATTTCACTGTTAGGACATGTACAACACATCAGTACATATCCCACCCTTAACATACACTACACCCTGCCCATGGGCTACCTAGGGCCTACCTTAGGGGTGCCTTAAATGTATAAAAAGGGAATGTTTGGGCCTAGCAATGGGTACACTTGCCAGGTCGAACTGGCAGGTTAAAACTGCACACACAGACATGGCAGTGGCAGGTCTGAGCCATGTTTACAGGAATACTTATGTGGGTGGCAAAACCAGTACTGCAGGCCCACTAGTGGCCTTTGATTTACAGGCCCTGGGCACCTCTAGCGCATTTTACTACGGACTTACTAGTAAATCAAATGTGCCAAATATAGGGCAATTACGCAATCAATTTACACAGGAGCACTTGCACTCTAGCACTGCTCAGCAGTGGTAAAGTGCCCAGAGTAGCAAAAACACTAAAACAGAGTCAGCACACAGTCAAATCAAAAGACAGGGGATAACACGCCAAGGATGCCAGGTGTAACAGCTTACATGATGAGTATTTTAGATGACACCAAGGCAGGAGAAGTTGAACCTTTCTCATGAAGAATTCCTTATATTGTGGTGAAGGAAAAGGGGATTGGAGTATATAAGGGGGTAGTAGAGAGACCACCTTCCATCTAGCTATTACAGACACTGTTCCCAATACTCGACTTTTGTGTGGTCCTGTTTTGCTTCCTTTGAGCTCATTAGATTAACATAGCTGAAAAAAGTTATTTGTGGGCAAAAAGTTCAAGACTAGAGACAGTGTGCGGAATGTTCTGGAGGGAGGTGGTCACTCTCAGGGAAAGGAGAGTCAAATAATGAGGTGTTACTAAAATTAACCTCCTTTTATATTATTCAAATGTGGAAGATGAGTGAAATACAAAACCAAGGATCACGTTTCTCAGGTTAGTAATTTCATCAAAATCTGTTTTTTGGGGGAGGAAATATTTGTAAACCAATGTGCCCTTGTGTGGCTAATGAAAATGGGCTGCAAATGAAGAATCTATAAAAAATCATAAAGTAAATCCTTTAATGTTCTACTCGTAATACCATTTGGAATAGACCAGATTTTCGTCAGCCCTCAGTGGCTAAAGAATCTTACCTTGATGCAGAAATCTTTATTTTTTGGGAAAGTCTGTGCTTTTTCGTTTCCTTCCCTTTTTACGTAAAACTGACTGACTAGTTGGTTTGAACTGAATTATTTTAATTGTACTTTTTGACGAGGTCTCACTTATCTGTTATCCAATGTTATCATATTTGACAAGATGGCAAGCAGAAGTACGGATCCTCTTGAAAGCACATGCTAGAGACATTTGCAGGGGTAACATTTGATTGACTTATGCTCCAAGTGCAGCAGAGCATGACAGTTCCGAGATTTTTATAATTGGTGGCATCAACAACAGGGAATGAGAACGCTTTTCTCTAATAGTGAAAGTTTCTTAAACAATAGAATGTTATTCAATTGACTAAACAGAGTAAATACATTTTAGAATCATACCGGGTACTGCTGAATTTGTTGGTTCAGGTTTTACCGTCTCTCCTGCAGAAAAAGAAACAATGGTAATACATTATTTATTACATGGTATTTTGTTAGCCTTTACAAGAACTAGCGAGTTTAACTCTTTAACACACAGTATTTGCCATATTTATTTGCATGCATGACTTGTGCACATAAGCAGACTAAATTTGGACTGACTGAATCATTTCAGAATCTTTGGAATTCCCGAGCATTGACAGCCTTGCTAACCCTAGGATGACCTCCCATGGGCCAACAAATGCTCTCTGCCACGAATGAAATCTTGCATAGATATTCTCTTGCGACACATGCAATGTATTGGTGACAAAGTCCCCAGAATTCCACTATTGCCCACTCTATACTTTATGCACACTGCAGAACGATATTCTCATTAACTATCAATGTTCCCTCAGGACTGGAGGTGATGGAATCTGTGCCCTCATCTATATGGGAGTAACTAGTACGTTCCATTTAGCCTGTGGCAAATGAAAGGAGGCAAAGTAGAAACCAGATGGAGTCCCTGCGCCCCGTGGAAAACAATGCACTATTGCCAGGTCAGATCTAATGGTCCTCATAGCCGCACCAATAGTATCTTGTACAGTTACCTGGCCACGTTGGATCTAGACATCGAATGTCATCATCCCATTGTAACACGAAGGGACTCAGATATTTTCACCCTTCTTGCTCCTGGCAGTCAGGAGAGAAAGATGGGACATTCGCAGAGGGATTCTACTTCCTCCCTTCACCAATGTCAAGGGTTATATTGTTTTTAAAAAACAATTCATATAATACATATATGTATCTGGAATAGCTTGTTTTCCTAGCACTCAAATTAGAATATTCTTTTACTTCTGTTCTTTAGTTATCCTTCCACTTCAATCTCTTTGCTTGTCATTATGAGCGTATATAGTTCAGTCTATAAGTGAATGCAAAAGACTTATCTTAAAAGGGCAATCCAGTGTATGGCGTCACAATACATCTCAAAACCCCAGATGACATTGTTAAACAAAGCAACATTCTAGAACACTTAGGCCCTCATTATGAGTTTGCCGGGTGGCAGAGGCTGCCTGCAAAACTCATACCATGGGCAGACAGCCGCTGCAGTCTAAACACCCTATTATGAGTTCACAGCAGGGCCAGGGGGCGGAAACAGCGTGAACAGGGCTTTAACATTGACAATGTGGCAGTGCGGCGGGTGCAGCAGCACCCGTTGCGCTTTCCACTGCCCGTAATTCAGGCAGTGGAAAGCAAAACAGGGCTGTGGGGGCCCCTGATGCCCTCATTCTGCCAGCCTTTCCATGGAGGTCCAACCGCCATAAAAGGGTTGGCGGAATGGGGACTCGTAATCCCCAGGGTGGAGCTGCATGCAGCACCACCCTGGTGGATTACCGCCAGGCTGCTGACTGGCGGCATTGTGGCGGTGGTCCAACAGTGGCAGCTCTGCCATGGTCGTAATGTGATGGTCGGACTGCCACCATGGCAGCAGTCTGACCTCCACCGCGAGTCTGGTGGTCTGAAGACCATCAGACTCGGACTGAAGGCCAGTTTGTCAGAGAGTGTTATAGATGCAGAACTAGGTAAACCAAGCATTATCTTTCCTCTACATATGGATGGTCTCTTAAAATGATCTCAGTGATATGTTTAAGAGCCAACAGCTGCATTGCACCCCTTTTTAAAATACAAATAATCATTTGGCAATGGGGTACATTCAATAACACTAGCTTCCTTTTGGCTTTAAGACTTGCTTTGAAATGTTCTAATTCTTGATAAGGGGCAGTAGGCACATTTTGATCCCTAAAGTGATCTGTGGTAGATAGTAGGATAAATTTGACAGAGCTTATTGTCCTCAATTTCCATAAATCCTCTCAGACTGCTGTCATATTTCTTTAAAAATATTAGCTCTTCCATTAAAGTAGAGGATTCTCTTCTTTCTAAGTATATGAAATGCAACTGGATGTTAAATGCTACTACTAAGAGATCCCTAGTGAGGTCGGTCTAACCAGAATTTACTGAAAGTGATTCTCTTATACATGTGGGGGGTAAGCAATCTATGGGGAGAGTTTAGAAAAATAGCCTTCACAAACACTCTTAATGGGGTTATGCTGCTATATACATTATTTCTAAATTCCACAGTCTGAACCTAATTGTTACCATTGTAGGTGGGAGAAATATGTCAAGGGCTGGTGTTCCGGGGATCACTCAAAGTGACTTCTAGGAGAGCAGAAATGGATTCCACCAGAGGAAGTACCTGATGCCAGACTGTAACTGGAAGTCTAGCACTGTTACAGAAAATAAATCCAGAATGAAGAAAAAAACTGAAGATGAGAAAACACGTTCTGAATGATCAGGCCAAGCAGCAAGAGTGGAAAAAAGCCAACATGAATTAGGTAAGGCATGGAATCCCTAGAGCCCAGTGAATGAGCAATGATACAGGAGTACTTAGTAACAAATCTTTCTCACTCATGTTCAGAATGAATATAAACAGGAGGAAGAAGAACTGGTTACTAGAGCGAACCAAGCACCCATAACAATGTGGAAGCAGGACTCCCTCTGTATGAGGCATTGGAAAATGCTGACAAGTGAGAGAACTCTCCTCATGATCATCCTAATGCGCAGGGGAAGGAGACAGAATGTCAGCAGAGATGCTGCAAGTCTCTAGAATCTTGCCTGTAGGGCCTGCATAGCACGGCCGTGGAGTCAGCAGAGAGCCAATCCACAGTTAGCCGCTGAGGAAAGGAATTATCCTTACACTCTAAAGCCCCTTAGGATCTCCTGGATTGTCGGGAAATTTGGCATGGAATCTTTTCACTAACAGAGGAGCAAGAACTTGATCCTGCTGCTTCCCATGAACAATTGCAGAGGTTATATCCCTCCCAGTCAATAACATACTGGAGTTTTCCCGTAAAAAATTGACAATCACATATCTCTTGAACCTCATTCTCAGGCTGTACATCAATAAGCACAGGGCTGGTCTCTTTGTAATTTGAGGGCCTTTATGATGGAGATAAGGCTTTAAATGTGATGCGTGAAAGTAAGGATGGAACGTCCAGGAAAGGGGTATTTTGAGTCTTACTGTGGCAGGGCTACTGACTAAACAATTTTCAAAGCGGCCATAATGGCCATAATACCTCCGAGTGAACCTACACCTACAGATATACTACTGTAGATTGATGAAGGACAGCCATACCCTATCTCCTAACTTATAGGTTGGAGCTGGTCACCTTTGCCAATTAGCCTTAATTTCTTGTAGAGACTTGGCGGTGACCGCCAAAAGACCGCACCGCGGTCAAATGACCACAGCGGTCATTTTGACTTTCCCGCTGGGCTGGCGGGCGACCACCAAAAGGCCGCCCGCCCGCCCAGCGGGAAAGCCCCAGCAACGATGAAGCCGGCTCCGAATGGAGCCGGCGGAGTTGCTGGTGTACGACGGGTGCAGTTGCACCCGTCGAGATTTTCAGTGTCTGCTTTGCAGACACTGAAAATCTTAATGGGGCCCTGTTAGGGGGCCCCTGCATTGCCCATGCCAGTGGCATGGGCACTGCAGGGGCCCCCAGGGGCCCCACGACACCCGTTCTCGCCATCCTGTTTCTGGCGGTGAAAACTGCCAGAAACAGGATGGCGGGAAGGGGGTCGGAATCCCCATGGCGGCGCTGCTTGCAGCGCCGCCGTGGAGGATTCCCTGGGGCAGGGGAAAACCGGCGGGAAACCGCCGGTTTCCCTTTTCTGACCGCGGCTTTACCGCCGCGGTCAGAATTGCCCCTGCAGCACCGCCAGCCTGTTGGCGGTGCTTCCTCCGTCCCCGGCCCTGGCGGTCCATGACCGCCAGGGTCGGAATGACCCCCTTAGCAAGCTATAAGTTCTGCATTAATTTGTCTGAGACCTTCTCTAAAACAATTTACACTGCAGGTACAGGATAATCTGTTTCCAAGAAGGGAGAAAAACTAGAAGAAATATGAATGTAAATATTGTATGTGATCGCATCCCCAACTAACAGATTTCCAGTTGTCTTGGGTAGCAGAAATTGTGCACCTTAGGCATTTTTCAAGATTTCTACATAATCTCTCAGGATGGGCATTGGCTTGAGAGTGGAAGCTAGACATGAAAGTTCTTTGAATGCCTAGTTTATAACACAAGGATTTCCAGAATCTTAAAACATATTGAGGGCCATGAACAGAAATGATTTTCAAAATGAAGTTGAAATATGTCAGCATAAAAAGCTTCAGCCCTTTTGGGAGCTTTTGGCAATTCGGGCATGGCAGAAAAATGGACCATTTTTGTGATGGAATCCAGAGCCACCATTATAGTGAAACAATTCTCAGATGGAGGTCAATCTACAATGAAATCTGTTGAGATGGTCTCCCAGGGTTTGGGGGAAGTTTCATGAGTTAACAGCAATCCTGCTTTTCATTGTGTTTCATATTTATTTTAGACACAGGTCTCACAAGGGTTGACAGAACTTGTAGCATCATGATGAATAGTTGGCCACCAAAACTTCATTTGTAATAAATCTTCAGTGACTCTTCTGCTTCAACATCCAGAGATTAGGAAATCATTGCAAAGGTTGAGTGTTATTTGTTGTGATTGTCTGGAAGGAGTACAGCATTTATTTTGAACACAAATTAGATGTTTCTAACATTTATCTGAAATTGAAAAATATTTTATAGAGATCAAATTGTTTTCTTTCTTGACAAATTGATTCATGAAAGGAAGAGATCATTGTAGAAACCAAGGAATGATGAACAATGATTTTCTCAATTGGCCTGAAGTTCTGAGTTTCAGAATGTATTCCAGAGAGTGAATCTGACATTTTCAGATATGGGAATGTAGGTAAGGAAAAAGCAAATTGTTAAAAAAAAGAACACTTAGTAGGCCTGTCTTCTCTTCCTATATTGAGCCTGTGTGAGTACTTGAAGATTTTGGTGATGTTAGACCCCAAGGAAAAAAATGTTTCCACTGAACAAAGGCTGCTTTAGTAGCTGAGGGGTTATTTCCCCCCAAACTGAATAGTTTCTTTATGTTGGGGAACATTTTCTTGAGAAGGAGTTGGGATGTTTTCCTCTTTCTTAACCTGGTTAGAACAAAACTGTTCTCACAACTAGGTCTGAGTCATCAGTCTCAAAAGGAAAGGATTAGAGGCATCAGGTTTTTGCAAAATGGGAGCTCAAATGAATTCAGTCTTTAGCCTTTCTAAGGCTAGGGTGGCATCGTTACTTGAAATAAAAAGTCTTGTTCTTTTTTACAAGATCTTTGATCAGTGAGTCAAGCATAGAGAAACTCTTGGTAAATCTACAGTAGAAGTTTGCTAGACCTAAAAAGCTCTGTCTCTTTCACTGAAGTGGGAATGGGCCAATCAAGAATGCCTTGAATCTTTCCAGTATCCATGGTTGTCCATTTTGAAGGAAAAACATAGCCTACATAATCCACAGAATCTTTCTCAAACAGACACTTTTCATGTTTGTCCAACAGTTTGTTCTTATTAATCATTACAAGATTTGTTTGACATGATAAGGATAGTTTGCAGGATCCTTAGAAAAACAAACAGAATGTGATCCCAGTAAACAACCATTGACTGGAGAATCAGATCAGGGAAGATTACATTCATAAAACATTAGAGAAATGCAGGGACATTACAAGTCCAAAAAACCATCATTCAATACTCGAAGTGCCTAATAGGTGCTCTGAATGCCATTTTCATTTCAGTACCTTACCAAATCCAAACCAGCACAATGGTTAGAGCGGCAGACCCTGATGCAGAGATCTGGCTCAGGACCAAGGTTCAATTCCCACCTTGGTGAGTCTTGGGCTCAATTCCCTTGCACTGGATAATTTTCGCCTCAGTGCCTCATCTAATTAATGGGTCCCATTCTGGGCAATAGCTTGCTTAATCTTCACAACGGCCCTCGCAGTGCTTGGATGCCTGGTTTCACCTTGGGGCTGTCCAGGAGTGCGTGCCTCACAGTGAAAAGCCAGGAGGGGTTCCACAGTGGTACGTGTATTGCACCTTGAGACCCTAACAGGTGAGTAGTGCGCTATACAAGTGCGAAGTTTACAGTTTTGCTCTTCTGGAATACATCATGGTATTCATGATAGATATCAGGTTTGCCAGTGAGATGTGTGATTGACTATGAGGAGTTGTTATAAAATTCTTCTGAAGTTTCAATAGAAGACTGGCCAGCAGCACAGTGTGAGATACACAAATTCAGAACCTAAGAGCACGTTTTTTGCAGACCAGTTGAAAGATTTAGGGCCTGATTACAACTTTGAAGGGGGTGTTAATCCGTCCCAAAAGTGACGTTAAAGTGACGGATACACCACCAGCCGTATTACGAGTCCATTATATCCTATGGAACTCTTAATACGGCAGTGGTATATCCATCACATGTGGGACGGATTAACACCTCCTCCAAAGTTGTAATCAGGCCCTAAGTCTAGCTAATTGGCTGGTTCCTAAAATAATAGGCTAACTAGGAAAGGAGATCAAATCAAATGCTAAGATTTCAAAAAGGGCAGCATAACTAGAAACCAGATGCTACACATTTTCCATCCACAGCCTCAACCCCCACCGGAACATCTTTCTTAGAGACTGGAATGTGAAGATCTGAAGTCCATTTAATGTCCATAAAGGCATTAGAAGCTCCATTGTTGATAGGAACTGGCACCAAGGGTGCTTAGACTGAATTAGCAATACCTCTTGTAGAAGAATGAAACTGGAAGATTTTAAGGAGAAAGTTGGGTTGCATTATTGTTACTCACACCTATTTCCTGCATTAGGGGTAAGCTCCTCGGTTTTCTGATGTTCCTGGCATGCTAAACTGGGTAGGAACTCAGAAGAGGGCATTTCTTGAATACACGCACAACTCTTGCTTCCCCCTCCTTGACTTTTCTTCCTCAGTTACAGGGCTTTTAGTGAAACTCAATTGCATGGATTAACCTTCAAGCTCAGAAGGCTTAGATGAAATTTTGAACTAAGGTTTACTGGTGGGTTTAAACAAGGATTGTTTCTGTCATTCCATTAGTCTTTCCTGAAGGTGGGTGTCTATCTGGATGGCCAGTTGGATGGGTTCTTGAATAGAAGCTAATCTAGCAACTCTACTGAGTTCGTCTTTAAGTTCATCCTTTAACCCCTTTCTGAAAAAATGGTAAAAAGCGTCAGAGTCATTCTAGTTGAGTTCTGTAGCTAGACCTTTGAATTTGGAGATATAGGAATGATTGCCCAGAGACCCTTGACTGAGCTGCAAAATGTCCTCCTCGGAAGAGAATTTACAATCTTTATAATCAAACCTCTTTTTAAATTATGCGTGGAAAGCTGTGCAAATTGTTAGAAGTAGATAGATGTCTGAAACTAAAGCCATAACACAAGCCAAGACATCCGTGTAGTATTGCTAACAACACAGCCCAGTCTATTGGACGCATAGATTTGAGGCCTAAAGGTAAAATGAAGCTGGCAGATTTACAAAATAGACTTGTTTCCTTTGGTTGCCATCAAACATTAGATCTGCCAAGCTGACCCGGATTCTAGGAACCTTGTTTGAAACAGCGAGGGACTGATGGAGTGGGGTATTTTCTAGAGTCAGATTTTCATTCTCCAGTGTTAAGTTAGCTTGTATCAACAGTCCTTGAATCTGAGCCATTTCCTAAACCGGATCCATTTTATGAATCTTTTGACATCACAACCTACCAAGAACTGGTCTTCTGGAAGAAGTGACTTTTTGGATCTCAGAAATAGCCTTCTATCACCAAAAGGAAGTACCAGAAGGCAGACTGTAACTGGAAGTCTAGCAGTGCTCCAGAAAATAAGAAAAACCTTCCTGATCAGGCCAAGAAGCAAGGTGCAGAGCGGGAAAAACAACATGAACTGGAGAAGGCTACAAAGAGTCCACGGTGTCCAGTGACTAAGCAATGATATAAAAACAATTGTAATGCAACTGGCTTCAAAATGGACTCCCCGTTTATAGTTCCAAACAGGAAATGGCAAAGTTTCCAGATGGTTTGGCCATCTTGGATTAGGAATCAAACTCAATCAATATACAAACACATGTTTAGAACTAACAATAAAGCTTCCTCACTCAAATTCAAGATGATTATCATCATAAGGAAGAACTGACTCGTAGAGCTAACCAAGAACTCACAACATTATGGAAGCAGAACATCCTCTGTCAGAGGCACTGAAAAATACTGACAAGCAAGGGAACTTGTCCCATGATTACTACCTTGAGTCATTCCAACATGCAGAGGAAGTGGAAGGAATGCTTGTCAAGGTACAACAAGTTCACAGAATCCTGACAAACAGGACTATGCAATTTGGGCTGGAAGCCCGCAAGGAGATGGTCCACTACAACGAGCTTAGGTAAGGAATTATCCTTACAAAATGTACCTTCTAAACTGGTATGTGGGGTTCTCGCAATTCCAGTATGAATACTAACCTTACATGGTCTCAGTCCACCAAATACATCCCAATCATGGTAACCAAAGGGTCAGACTATTAATCCCAACCCATCTAGATGTTGTACATAACTTTCTCCACAAAACATAACGTAGTTAAAGGATGACTAAAGGCTGAGGTAAGATCACAGTGTACAACAAAGAGATGATCTCAGATGCAGGAAGGCGAAAACATCACACTATAGACTGCATCAGTATATAAATATATTATTCTATTCGCATAACTTATAAAGAGAATGGCTACCTGACCGGGCTTCCCAGCGCTAGAGAGCCTGGCTAGAGAGGAGAGAATGATCAGAATTAGGGATAAAGATAGGTTTTAAGTGTTTTCTGAAGCTCTTTAGATTGTCATCTAGTCTCAGGCTGGTAGGTAAAGAGTTCCAGAGTTTAGGTGCAAGGTATGTAAATGAGCGTCTTCCACCTCTCTTGATTCTGGGAATGACGAGGTGAACTTGATTGCTTGATCTGAGATCCCTTTTATTCTAGTGAGGTGTGACCAGCTGATGGAGGATATGTGGACCCTGTATATAATAATCATTCATAGGGCCTTGAATTGTATTCTGTGATTGATTGGCAACCAGTGAAGATTTTTAAATGCAGCTTGAGCTGATTGTGTTTTGGAATACCCACCTGTATTCGAGCCACATCATTCTGGATGATCTGAAGTTTTTTCATGAAAAACGTTAGTCTACCTAGATAAAGTGAGTTGCAATAAACAAGGCGAGATGGAATACGCCACTGAATCACTATTCTGCAGATCTCCAAGAGAGCCATTTCAGTATTTTCCTTAACGCTCTGAGGAGACCAAAACAACTGGCAGCTACCTGGGGTTTCATGGTAAGATGTCTGTCCATTATCTCCAGACTCTTAACTTCAGAATTTGGGAAAGGACGCTCCCCTCGGGATGGAGGCCAATTGATTTTCTTCCAAAGTGGTGGGTTATTACCAACTACCCAGACCTTGGTTTTATCCCCATTTTGTTTTAAACTGCCATTCAATTGGACACGTTCTCGAGACAATTGTTAAGTTTTAGAGAAGTAGTTCCTACATCTGGGAATAGAGAGATATTGATCTGCATATCATCTGCATAGGAAACCATTGTAAAATCGAATGAGCAGATGATAACAGATAGAGGGCATACATACAAACTGAAGAGTGTAGGGCTAAGGGAAGAGCGTAGTTTCTGTACTACAACCGGTGTGAAATCCTGTATGAATGAGGTGCAGAATATCACTTGTTTCTAAATATTCTGTCAGATGCCTATTTATAATCTTCTCTAGGATTTTAATGACCCCTGGAAGTAGCTATATGGGGCTGTAATTAACTGCTACCTCTGCGTCCAGAGTGGAATTGCCTCAGGAACCCTACCATTGTTTAAAGAGGTGTTATAAAGATCTGTCAAAGCACAAAACATCATATCCTCCCCCTTCAATAGAATATCTATCGGGATAGGGTCAAGCGGCGAGCCTGATTTAAACATCCTTGCCACTGCCAAGAATTCCTCTTTTACTCCTTGAGGAAAAGAGAAGAGTACATCATTAGTTTTATTAGTTAGAGACCTCCTGCCTGCCTTGTTATGGGTTGCTGAACGCGATAGGGCTTTGTAAACTCTCCTTGCTTTTTCCAGAAAATGATTGGCGAAAAGTTCACAACGTGCTTCAGATGGGGGGCCGGTGGGCTGGTCCTAACACATAAGGTTTTGAAAAGGAATTCACAATGGTGCAAATTTCTTTTGAAGAGTTAGAGGATTGATTGATTCACTTTGCAATATTATTCACCTGGGGTCTGCGGATGGCGTACTGATATTTTGTGAAGGTCTTTTTCATAGGCCTGTCTGAACACATCATTATAGTACGCCCTCCACTTTGTTTTACTTTTTTGGGACTCTTTTATTAGTTCTCCTAATTTCTCTTAATGGCTCTGTAAACCTTTGAATTTTATCCTGTTGCTGGGTTTCCTTGTTGGTTTTTAATGGTATTAATGGTATTAAATCATCTAGGGTCAAACTCCTACAACTTTTAAATGCTGCAGTGTGTAGGAAAAATCTCCCTTTTGCGTTACATTTGGCATTGAATTGCATAAAGTCTGCTTCCAGCTGCCTGGTCTAAATTGGACCATTGCAGAGAAGTCTTAGGGTGGCTTGATTTAAGAGTAGGCCCTTCTACTTTAGGAATCGAAAACAGGATCAAATTATGGTCCAATCAAATGACTGGCAGAGGCGGGATTACTGCCATGTTAGGAATATTAGTAAAAATGGGTCCAGTATATGGCCCATACTGTGTGTTGGGGAGGTGATCCGCTGAGTTAAATGGATCACTGAAAGGCCCTGCAGAAATTAACAGCATGAGTGTATGCAGTGTTTTTCAATGAAAATTGGTCATCTAATAATGTAAAGTTGGCTGTATGGAGACTGTCAGCTGCCAGAATGTCTGGCATATTCTGCAGAAACTCTGTAGCAGTGCCCGGTGGGTGGTAAACAAGTATCCTTGAAAAGGTGTTTGTGTGACAGAGCTTGATCAAATATAGCAGGCTTTCACAACCTGGAATTGCAACTAGTGTAAATTTGCAATATAAATCTTTATTGGTGATTATAGCTACATCTCCCCCATCCCTATTGGTTTGATAACACCTAGCATTTATGTATCCAGGTGGAAGAGCTACTGCTATACCTGGCCAGCAGTCTTCATTAAGCTAGGTAAAAAGAGAACTTCCAGGTGGTTTGCTTCTAAAAAGGAAAAACAACTCTGTTCTTTGCTTCTACATGGTTCCGAATGGAAAGTGTGAAGTTGTACATTGGTGTTGTGTCCCATATTTCACTTCTGCCTTTTGATCAGTTGGTTGGTTTTTCAACACATAATATTCTTTTTGGTTGCATACAAGCATGTATTTGTTGTATTCTGGCTATGCTTCTTAAGGACTTTAAGTAGTAAAGTAGACATCATCTTCAGATGAGAAGATGAAAAAAAAACAGTTTGTTTACACTTGTTATTTTTTATAAGTTCTTGCCTGCTGGATAAGCCAGTCTAGAGTTTGACAGTGGGGTACTGGAGACATGTTGCCAAGATGGCTTATTAAGAGGTAATATGTTTGGGCTTCACAAGATTCCTCAAAAATGCTCTGGCTTGAATCTTTAGCTTTAATGTCCACAAGTTCTTGCCACCCTCTTAATATATGTTAATGGCAAATAAGTTTGCAAAATAAATTGGAGAATGAGCATGGTGATGTATTGAGGACAACTGGAGCAGTGATTGAACTGGCAGTGATGGCACTGAAAGGGAGGTGATAGGGCTGTTGAATATTATCAGCAGTGCTACAAGTTTAGAGGGGGGTGGAGCTAACTGCCATACTATAGGGAGTGTTTGCACTCAGAGCAATCCAACTGTCTTCTGCTGCCTATGCGCTACTCTGGAGGGCAGAGCTGACCTGCAATGGCCTGCGCAGGTGAGAGGCAGGGGAGAGGTGTGGAGCCCTCTGCTGCTCCTCTCCTCTGCCTTATTGCTGGGGCTGACGCTGTGCTGCAGAGCACAAGACTGAGGCTAAGGTATTAGGATGGATGAGGTGCTGGAGAGGGTACGACAGTAAAGGTTTGAAGGAGGCCACATACTTTACAGCTTGTTTGTGCTCTGTGCAGGAGCTACTCTGCCTCTTCCCTCTCCCCCTTCTGCACATGCTAGCTCAGCCCACAACTTTCTAGAAGTATCACTCCTGAGGAAAAACACCCTCGCTTCTCCCGCCCCTGAAAAATTGCTGTGTGGCCCATGATGCAGCTCGAGGATTATTGCAGGGGATGTCTCCCTCGCACAGACTCCTTCATGAGCTGGTTCTGCTCCCTGGGTAGAAGGAGGTCCATATTGCCATGTCCTGAAGGAAGCTACATGGACTACGATGACTCGTGGGAGCTGGACAGCTATTGGGAAGCCGCCATTGGTACACCATATTTTGGGCTTTGTCCTTGGAGCTAAGGACAAAGGACTGTTTTTATGACACTAACTACCACACTTGTCCTCACTTTTGCCTGACAGTGCTGGATCCTTGACCTTGGTGGAGCAAATGTGGGCTATTGCTGTTTGGTGGCCGAGACAGCCACAGTGCGAGAACACACAGTGACTGTATTTTCCTGCCCCTGCATTACTTGGCTATTGGGTGAGTGTTGTTGTGAGGCTATGGGGCCCCTGGTAGCTTACCCACCTATCCTTGTTGGACCTTTCTAGGCCCTGGGCTGCTTGGCTCATACCCAAACGAACACGCAGGTGTGAGGAGAACCCTCCTATGGGATTTCCACCTAAAGCAGCAATTATGAATCCATCTACTTTATCGGTGATACTAGCTCAGTCCTCCTGGTGATAAACTAAACGCTATCCTGGCAGCCATTGGGTGCACCAGAGAAGCTCTGGAGAACATGATGATCATAAGAAACTAGGTGCACAAGGTAGAGACTGCTGTTTTGTACTTGACCCCTTTCACAGGCAGCCATGCATCCAAAATTTCCTCTATGACTGAACTCATTAGAGTCCTGGATAGCAGAGCATAAGATCAAGAAGGCAGAGCCCAGTGCAATATATTTAGAATTGCTCGATTACCATAGCATATTGAAGGCGTCCCAATGCTCACCTTTCTAGAGGACTGTTTTATGGACTTGGTTGTCCCAGAAGGCTGGTCTTAATTTTACATCATCGAGAGAGCACACAGGGTGCCAGCTCGGCTCCCCAGCCCTGGAGTACCCTGGAGACCAGTGGTGGCGCATCTCCTGCACTTCTGAGATTTTTTTGTTACACCAGGTGCGGACTCCTGCCCCCATTTCAGTGGAGAATAAGTATGTTTTTATCTTCCCTGACTTTACGACTACAATACAGTAGCAGAAATCATCCTTTCCAGCAGTGAAAAATAGCCTGTGACAATTGGGATTTACAGAGCGTGGCTAATCACCTGCAAGAGTATCCAGCACTGAGAACGTAGTTGCTATGGTGTTCAGTTTAGCAACCAGGTCTTGAGTCCTTTCCTGAATTACAGAAGAGAGGATGAGTTCCATTGGTGAAAGAGGAGGTCATTCCAGGATTTTTCTGAGAGGTAGGAGAAGGACAGGCCTCCACTGTTGCTTTGGAGGGTGTGGGGAGAGGGGTGTGTGAGGGAGATCCACTATGCCTTGCTCTTCCTGGCCAAACTGATGGTTTAGCTCGGTGGCAAATCTCTATTGGTCACTGACCCGACTGAGGCTTCGGACTGGATTGACACTTATAACACCCAGGGCCATTTAGGTTGGCCAAAAAACTTGCTGAACCCTTGCTGTACTAAAGTAACCATCATCTTACCTTTCAGGAACATGCAAAGCTCAATCAAAAAAACACATTTTGTACCACGGTATTCTTGCCCTATTTTTTGTGCTCTCATCCTACTCCCAGTTTGTGGTGGAAACGAGTATAAAACCCATAGGTGATCCAGAAAAGCTATACATTTCTCAAAAGTAGACATAATTCCAAGTTCTGCAAGGCATCATATGTGTAGATCCCTCAAGGTTTTCTCAAGGAAAACAACTGCTGAAATAAAGAAATATTGAAAATGAGTAGGAATAAAATGGGCATTTGTGACATTTTCATCTGTAGTTTTTGTCACTATGTACGATTGACAAAAGCAATATATCATAACGTTCGCTAGACTCTTCTGGTTGCGAGTATATACAGGGTTTGTAAATTCTCCAAGAACCCAAGGTACCCTGAGTCACACCACACAAAGGCTCTTAATAGAGTACCGAGTATAGACCAATTCTTATAGCGAAACAGAGTGAAAAATGGATATCAAGGAATCTTATGTATTTCTGAAATGGGCACAAGATATAGAGGTTAGGAGCAGTGGCTACTTCTACATCTGTAAACTTGTAAGGACCCGTACTAACATATGGTTTGGAGGACATTTTTCAAAATTTCATCTTTCTTGTACACTAAATTAAATGCAGCAAAATCCAATTGGTAACAATAAATGTTTTACTATTCTATGTTCCTCAAGACTACTGATAAAAGTGGTACCTCACTTGTGTGGGTAGACCTAGTGCCTAGGAAAGGGCCTAAAATGCAAAATGGACACACCACATTTTCCACCAAAACCTGACCCTCTTTTACCGATGTGGGTAGGAAATCTTGCCAACCTGACCATTTTTTAAAACTAGACTCCTAGGGGAATCCAAGAAGAGCTGACTTGTATGACACTCACAATATTTCTCTACCCAGAATCCCTTGCAAACCTTAAACTTTGACAAAAAACACATTTTCCTCACATTTCTGTGATTGAAAATTCTGGAATCTGTGGGGAGACACAAACTTCTTTCAGCTCAGCATTCCCCCAAGGCTCTTGATAAAAATGGCACCCCACTAGTGTGGGTAGTCCTAGTGTCCAAAACACAACATGGGCACAGTGCATTTTTCCACCAAAAACTGACCCTCCTTTCCTGATGTGGATAGCTCTAGATTTTGGACCCTACTTCAGCCAGCACCTAGGGAAACCTTGGCAATCTGTACAATTTTGAAAACTAGACAATTAGGGAAAACCAGGATGATTTGGCATGTGTGGATCCCATTAGGTTATTTTTGTGAGTTAGGCAAGTTATGCTGGTCCATATGTAAAATCAACACCCTAAAAGGGTCAAATGCCCTCTTGCTTGTCATTGGGATGAGATACTTAAGTCTGCAGGGGGAGCAGAAAGACTGTTGCCTCCTTCAGTTGGGTGCAGCGAAAAGGAATGGATCAAATCAAGGAAAAACCAAGGACAATGGGAGCCCTTGCATAGAGACACCTATTGACCATTCCTGTTATTGGCACTAGGCTCAGCAACACAAATGTGGCAGATTTTTTATCGCCACAGGTGAGGCAATGCTGGGTGGAATGAAATTTGTAGATTCCTGCTGATTCCGGAAGCTTCCATCTCAGAAATGTAGGGAAAATATGTGACTTCAGGCAAAATTGAAGGTTCGTAGGGCATTGTGGGTAAGAATGTGATGTAGGGTGCATGTGAAGCACACTACCCTGGACACCCCCAGATGTCTAGTTTTCAGAAGTGTCTAAGTCTGGTACGTTTTATCCAGGTGGCTGCCTACACAAGCCCAAAAAGTGCAGCCGTTCACCATTGTAAGGTGGATAATTTTGTGAGTTAGGCAAGTTCTGCTGGTCCTTATGTAAAATCAACACCCTAAAAGGGTCAAATGCCCTCTTACTTGTCATTGGAATGAGATACTTAAGTCAGCAGGGGGAGCAGAAAGACTGTTGCCTCCTTCAGTTGGGGTTAACCATGTCTATGGTGGTAGACAGCCCACCATCCCTTTGTTTTGTTTTTTAATTCCCTGGTTTCTAGAGGGCTGCCTGCCCCCAGGGGGGTGGGGAGATTGGAGATACTTACCCCTAGTTGCTCAAGGGGGGGCAGAAAGACTTTGCCCCCATTTATTTTGTATGGGTGCATGACCATGCCCCCTCCCTCCTTTTATGAAAAAAATTCTTCCCTGGTGTCCAGTGGGCTTTCTGACGCCCCCGGGGGGGGGGGGGCAGATCGCGGGTATTAATCCCAACCTTCCCTCCAGGTGGGCAGAAAGACTGCATCCATTTGTTTTTGAGGAAGGTGGGGGCATTGGCATGCTCATTTTGGGCAGCCGCATCCATAGGTTTGAAAAAAAAAATAACCCCTGGTGCCTAGTGGCCTAAGGCTGTTCACATGTTTGGGGTGGGTGGGGTCATTGGCAAGCCCGTTTTGGGCAGCCCTCACCACAAAGTAAAAAAAAAAGAATAATCCCTGTTGCCTAGTGGGAATTTTGGCCCCCCAGGAAGCAGATCAGAGGCTATTGCCCCTGTCGGACCTCTGGATGGGAGCAGAAAGACTGAACTGGCCCCAAAAATTGGGGGGAGCAAAAGCTCTAGCCCAAGGGGGTGCTCCCCCCTCTCTAGTGGAGTGGATCCCTGCTTGGGGATCTCCCTCCTGCAGTAATCCCCATTCAGGGATCAACTAGGGAAGGGTACCTCTCCCCTTTCCATTGATACCTCTCCCCCCTCTCTAATCTGCCTAGGTGATTGGGGGGCTAAGATTGCTCCCCGAGCACCTAGGCAGTGAAAGTGAAATAAGCAGAGCTCATTTCACTTTTGTTTTCAGTGAAATGACGTCAGCGCGCCATGCGTGATGACGTCATTTCACTGAGAACTAAAAACAGCCTTCGGAGCTGGGAAACCTCTTTCCCAGCTGCCAAAGACTGCTTTTAGCAAAACGGAAATCCCTCTGCTGTTTACATTCCGGTTCCGTTCCTCAGCACACGAGCACCTGTGCTCATGACAGAACCATTCCATCATGAACACAGAAGGGTTAATAACTTATCACCTAGCCTCCCTAATGCCGCCTTTGGCTTGAGAGGGAAAAGCTGTTCAGAATGGTAGAGCAGCTTAAGATATAGCGCCTCTGTGCCTATGATGTTAAGGTGCACAATGACCTCAATAAAGCTGGGATGATAATGACTTGTTAAGTCAATTTTGAAAAAAGGAGTATTCAAATACTCAAGCTCCAAATCCTAAACTTGGAGGTTAGTTTCCTCTCTGGGCAGGAAGATAGTGTTCCAAAAAGTGAGAGGCATCACTAAGGCGCAGGTTAGGGGTAATGTACTCAGATTGATTGGGTTGCCTATTGAATTCTCTGTGATGTATGTTGATGACGTGTATTTGGTGATAGTACTTGTCTTGGCAAAGCATATGTGGTAGTGGTTCTACAGCCGTGGCAAACAGTACTGGTGAGAGATGGAAACCCTGCAGTGTGCCCCTCCCAATGTGTCACCGCTCCAATCCTGGCAGGACTGTACAATGAGGCCAGGTCATCAGGTTGTCTTCCACCAATGATGAGTGAGGCCCTGCTCATCCCTCTCCTGAAAAAAGGCAAAGATGAGGACCAGGGGATGTCGTATGGTCCCCTATCAATACTTAATGTAGGTGCTCAGTAAAATTCTGGTAAGCAGATTGCTTCCCCACTATGGCAGCTGTATCCATGCTGATCAGTCAGGTTTCATGCCCGTTTGCAGTATGATACCTAATGTGCTGCAGCTGGTGCATGTCAGACATACTCCCGTCAGTAGTAATCTTAAGGCCTTCTCAAACAAAATAGACATTGCCAAGGCATTTGACTCTCTGCTGTGTGATTTCTACCGTATTACAATGGCAATCATTGGACTGGGCGGTGGGTTCCTTAAATAGATAAGGATACTCTACACTATTCCGATTGCCCACATAAATGCCCTCATTATGAGCTTGTACCGCCAACTGACCGCCAATGTGGCTAGAACACTGCAGCCCTAATATGAGTTCACCACAGGGCCGGCAGGCGGACACAGCGTTTGCACCAACTGGCCCTGCGGTGAGCAGGGCCTTAACATTGACGCCGGCTTGTAACTGAGCCAGTGGCAATGTGGCGGTGTGACGGGTGCACCAGCACCCATTGCGCTTTCCACTGCCTGTAAATCGGGCACTGGAAAGCATGACGGCGTTGTCCAGGGGGGCCCCTGAACTGCCCATGCCAAGTGCATGGGCAGTGCAGGGGCCCCCATGGGGCTCTGGCCCCCCCTTTCCACTAGCCTTTGCATGGTGGGGCTACTGCCATGCAAAGGATGGCAGAAAGGGGACTCGTAATCCCCAGGGCAGTGCTGCAAGCAGCACTGCCCTGGTGGATTGACATAATTGAGACCGCCAGGCTGTCGGCGACCTGGCGGTGTCGGCAGTCTGACCGTGACAGCTCCGCCACGGTCGAAATGTGGAAGCCGGACTGCTGCTCAGTCCTCAGTCTTATGAGTGCAGGGTCGTAATGAGGCCCATAGACTGATACTGTTATAGCAGACCAGTGACACATTGGAAGGGGCACTCTGCAGGCTTTCCCTCTCTCTATTTGTCATGGATGTAGAACCACTACTCCTTATGCTTTGCCAAAACAAGTACTATCACAGAATACAGGTCAATGGTTTCCCCTGTTTGTCACCCTTTATAAAGATGCTATTTTACCTCTGAGGTGAACACTCGGACGTGGAGGGTGCTTTTAGGTGTTAGTGGACTTCGGTCACCTCTCTGGCTCGCACATGAACTGGGACAAGTCCAATGCTTTTCTGCTGCATACATTGGCGACCTCCTGAAATTAATAGTGATCTACATTGGGAGCCAATTACTTTTGGATAGTTGGGAGTGCACATTTTCATGCAGCAGCCAAATTACTTGATGGTACCATTAGGGTTGCAATAGCTTCCCTGAGATCAGATGTATGTTTTTAGCTCACACTCCCTCTTTCTGTGATGGGTAGGGTCACACTAACAAAAATGCCTTTCCTCCCAAGACTTTTATATTATTTTGCTGCACTACCAGTCCCGATACGACTTTCCAAATCCATCTTTCGCAAGGCAGGTAGAGTACTGGTTTAGCTTATATGGAGGATGTCTCTGCACAGAAATACCCGAATTGTCCTTTCTAACCTGGGGCTCCCTGTTTATCAAGGTGTGATGGTGGTACCTGATATGGAACTGTATTACCGCTCTGTGCAACTCAAATTGGCAACTTTCTGGAGAACTGTGCGTTGGAGTGGATAGAGTGTGAGGCATGATTTGTGTCCACTAGTGTTGGCCTATTGCTGTTCTTGCTAACCCCCTACTCTCTGATATGCTTGGGTTTGCACCCTTTAGAGAACATGGATGGGGTTCCCCTCATTAAAAAGACCTGTTCCTGACAACATTGTTGAAGCTACCCCATGAGGGTAATTGGTTTGGTTTACATGATTGGATGTGTAGGGGCATGACTACACTCAGAGATTGGTTTGCGAAAGGTCAATTGAGAGGCTTCTGCAACCTGACTGACAAGTATGCGCTCCTCACAACCCACTTCCTGTTGTCTGGGGCAGTGTTGGCTATTATACAGAGCACCTGGAAGGGCAGTGGACAAGAGCCCCACCTGAACATTATTAAGTGATATTTGCACTTCTAATTGTTGAACAAGGGCCATAGCCCTCCTCTACAAGTCGCTCTTATCCCAATCTGTCTGGGCTTCGACAATGATGGGCCAAAGACATGCCCCTAGTGATCACAGATGGTGATTAGAACAATGCCCTTCAATATGGAACCAACACCAGCTGGAATGCATGGATTACATTAATTCAATGCTCTTACCTCTATAGGGTATATCTCACTGTGAAACAAAATAATATTATGTTTCCTGGGGCATGGGCAACCTGAACATCCAAGGAGGATAACTTTTACTATATTTGTGAGATTGGACGGCTTTTTCAAACTTCTGGGCTACAGTGCTACATCCTATTAATTTTTATTTTATTTGTTATTATTAGCATTTCAACAATTGCTGCCATCACACAACATGGTTAGCAGTGACATGCAATGACCAAAAGTAGTGTACCTTTTTGTCGTTACACGTCATTTCTCAATTTTAGGTAGAACTCCTACAATCGTGTATAATTCAACAGGTACTCACCAAAGATAGCAATAACTGTTCATCCATAATCTGTAAAAACTTTGAAATCATGGGTCATGTGCCCAGAATAACTTGCCCCACCCATTCCCACCCCACTGCTTTCATATACAGTAGGACTTTTAGGCAGAAAGAACCATAGTGAGGTTTCACAAATGAGAATGTGACCTGAGCTGTAGTGTTCATGGAGTGTTTGTGGACAGTGTTCCTGCTCGCCTGCTTGCACCAGCCCAGTCAGGGCTATCTCTCTCTCAACATGTGGATCCTATGCTCAAGTGTGCATGGTATCCTCTAATAGGACTGTCAACATCTGTGTCATCCAGTCCATGAAAGCAGATCATCCTTCACCCTATCGTCATGTCTAGTCCATCTCATCTGCATCTCCTCTGCCCCTGCCCATTCTATCAAGTCATTCCTCCAGGCCTGAATCAAAGGGGGTCTAGCGCTCAACCAATTATTTGCTGTACGTAATTTTGCTGCTTGCACCCCAACACTGTGAACCGCCTGCTCACCATTTTCTTGGGATTTCCTGGAAGTAAACCCAGCAGGCACTGCTTAAGCACACAGGGGACCACCCACCCTCTTCCTGATTTGAATTGGGCCAATACCTTTGCTGAGAACATTGCAATGACTGGGCACCACCATAAGATATGCTGAAAATCATCCTCTGCACTGCCAAATCGAGTGCACGTTGGTGTCCTGTAGGGGTCGATAGCATGGAATCGTTTTTGGAGAGAAGTAGGCCATGTGAACGTAATTATATTGTATCAGTTTAAAATGTGAATGGACGGATACACCCTTTAGCACATCCTGTACTTTCCTCCCTTCCCTAAGTGTAATGGGGTCTTCACTTACATGTTGATATGCCTCTTCTACACAGAGTGAAGCAATCTGCTCGGAGTGCTTAGTACAGGTGAGTTATCTGCTTACGACCTCTGGGTAGGGATAACATAGTAACCAGTGTCTGTTTGGATTCTGGGGCTTCAGGAAAGCATGGCCAGAGTTGTCAGCAGTGGAAAGGACGACCAGAGTTGTCTGGCAGTGGGAGCTATCTTTGCATATTGCTAAAATTGCCAATGTCCAAATTCAAACGACTCAAGGGCATCTTGCATGGTTTTGAAACGGTATCCTTGACATAAGTCAAATAAGATTTTACAGCAACCATCTCGCCATTTATCAGTCAACATCATCTGGGTGATTTGGGAAAAGGGACGCAAATCCATATATCTGGAGCTGGGCATATGGTTTCCGTTGTATCACCCTCCTAACAGTTCTGCCCACAGGCAGCATGTCATGTGAATTACATGGGGTAATGTGTCTGTGATGTTTCTGCCCCTTATCAGTAACTCACCCAACTCATATCCATTGTGGGAGTCAGCTAGGAGAGACCTCTCCCACATATCCTTGCCATCAAGCTAGTAAACTGCATTTTGGAGATGGGCAGCAAGATAATAGAGCTCCAAGTCTGATACATCCAAACCTCCCCTGCCCCATTCTCTTTCAAGGGTAGCCAACCCAATTCTGCACCTCTTCATAGCCCACAAGAGCCACACTTAGGGCCAGATATAGGAAGCAGTTTGCGCCATGCAAACAGCCTTCTGCGATGCACATTCACAATTTGCGAGTCTGTACCGACTCGCAAATTGTGAATGCGACTCGCAAATAGGAAGGGGTATTCCCTTCCTATTTGTGACTCGCATCGCACTGCAGAATTGCTTTGTGACCGCGAATGCAGTCGCAAAGCAATTCGCAGTTACCACCAGTGTCACACTGGTGGTAACTCATTCGGAAAAGGGAAGGGGTCCCCATGGGACCCCTTCCCCTTTGTGAATGTTGCCCAAAAGGTTTTTTCAGAGCAGGCAGTGGTCCAATGGACCACTGCCTACTCTGAAAAAACGAAACCAAATGGTTTCGTTATTTTTTTTATTTTGCAACTCGTTTTCCTTTAAGGAAAACGGACTGCAAAATAAAAATAAAAAACTGCTTTATTTAAAAAGCTGTCACAGACATGGAGGTCTACTGACTTCAGCAGGCCACCATCCCTGTGAGCACAGGGACTCGCTATGTGTAGGAAAGTACCATCTTGCCTGGCATGTTACCCCCATTCTTCACTGTATATATGTTGTTTTAGTTGTATGTGTCACTGGGACCCTGGTAACCCAGGGCCCCAGTGCTCATAAGTGTGCCTGAATGTGTTACCTGTGTAGTGACTAACTGTCTCACTGAGGCTCTGCTAATCAGAACCTCAGTGGTTATGCTCTCTCATTGCTTTCTAAATTGTCACTGACAGGCTAGTGACTATTTTTACCAATTTACATTGGCTTACTGGAACACCCTTATAATTCCCTAGTATATGGTACTAAGGTACCCAGGGTATTGGGGTTCCAGGAGATCCCTATGGGCTGCAGCATTTCTTTTGCCACCCATAGGGAGCTCTGACAATTCTTACACAGGCCTGCCACTGCAGCCTGAGTGAAATAACGTCCACGTTATTTCACAGCCATTTTACACTGCACTTAAGTAACTTATAAGTCACCTATATGTCTAACCTTTACCTGGTAAAGGTTAGGTGCAAAGTTACTTAGTGTGAGGGCACCCTGGCACTAGCCAAGGTGCCCCCACATTGTTCAGAGCCAATTCCCTGAACTTTGTGAGTGCGGGGACACCATTACACGCGTGCACTACATATAGGTCACTACCTATATGTAGCTTCACCATGGTAACTCCGAATATGGCCATGTAACATGTCTATGATCATGGAATTGCCCCCTCTATGCCATCCTGGCATTGTTGGTACAATTCCATGATCCCAGTGGTCTGTAGCACAGACCCTGGTACTGCCAGGCTTCCCCACCAGCCTCAGGACCACCCAGGACCACTCCGCTTTCCGGAGACTCCTAAAGACTTGGCTGTTCGAGCAGCGATAACCCCCCCTTTCCCCCCAGCGCCTTGAGACCCGCACGGGTGAGTAGCGCGCTTTATAAATGTTAATGATTTGATTTGATTTGATTTGATTTGATTTGCCAGACTGCCCTTACTGGGGTTTCACTGCAGCTGCTGCTGCTGCCAACCCCTCAGACAGGCAGCTGCCCTCCTGGGGTCCAGCCAGGCCTGGCCCAGGATGGCAGAACAAAGAACTTCCTCTGAGAGAGGGTGTGACACCCTCTCCCTTTGGAAAATGGTGTGAAGGCAGAGGAGGAGTAGCCTCCCCCAGCCTCTGGAAATGCTTTGTTGGGCACAGATGTGCCCAATTCTGCATAAGCCAGTCTACACCGGTTCAGGGACCCCTTAGCCCCTGCTCTGGCGCGAAACTGGACAAACGAAAGGGGAGTGACCACTCCCCTGACCTGCACCTCCCCTGGGAGGTGTCCAGAGCTCCTCCAGTGTGCTCCAGACCTCTGCCATCTTGGAAACAGAGGTGCTGCTGGCACACTGGACTGCTCTGAGTGGCCAGTGCCACCAGGTGACGTCAGAGACTCCTTGTGATAGGCTCCTTCAGGTGTTAGTAGCCTTTCCTCTCTCCTAGGTAGCCAAACCCTCTTTTCTGGCTATTTAGGGTCTCTGTCTCTGGGGAAACTTTAGATAACGAATGCATGAGCTCAGCCGAGTTCCTCTGCATCTCTCTCTTCACCTTCTGATAAGGAATCGACCGCTGACCGCGCTGGAAGCCTGCAAACCTGCAACATAGTAGCAAAGACGACTACTGCAACTCTGTAACGCTGATCCTGCCGCCTTCTCGACTGTTTTCCTGGTGGTGCATGCTGTGGGGGTAGCCTGCCTCCTCTCTGCACCAGAAGCTCCGAAGAAATCTCCCGTGGGTCGACGGAATCTTCCCCCTGCAACCGCAGGCACCAAAAAGCTGCATTACCGGTCCCTTGGGTCTCCTCTCAGCACGACGAGCGAGGTCCCTCGAATCCAGCGACGCTGTCCAAGTGACCCACACAGTCCAGTGACTCTTCAGCCCAAGTTTGGTGGAGGTAAGTCCTTGCCTCACCTCGCTGGGCCGCATTGCTGGGAACCGCGACTTTGCAGCTACTCCGGCTCCTGTGCACTTCCGGCGGAAATCCTTTGTGCACAGCCAAGCCTGGGTCCACGGCACTCTAACCTGCATTGCACGACTTTCTAAGTTGGTCTCCGGCGACGTGGGACTCCTTTGTGCAACTTCGGCGAGCACCGTTTCACGCATCCTCGTAGTGCCTGTTTCTGGCACTTCTCCGGGTGCTACCTGCTTCAGTGAGGGCTCTTTGTCTTGCTCGACGTCCCCTCTCTCTGCAGGTCCAATTTGCGACCTCCTGGTCCCTCCTGGGCCCCAGCAGCGTCCAAAAACGCCAAACGCACGATTTGCGTGTAGCAAGGCTTGTTGGCGTCCTTCCGGCGGGAAAACACTTCTGCACGACTCTCCAAGGCGAGTGGGATCCGTCCACCAAAGGGGAAGTCTCTAGCCCTTTTCGTTCCTGCAGAAACCTCAGCTTCTTCTGTCCAGTCGAAGCTTCTTTGCACCCGCAGCTGGCATTTCCTGGGCATCTGCCCATCTCCGACTTGCTTGTGACTTTGTGACTTGGTCCCCTTGTTCCACAGGTACCCTAGATTGGAAATCCACAGTTGTTGCATTGCTGGTTTGTGTCTTTCCTGCATTATTCCTCTAACACGACTCTTTTGTCCTTAGGGGAACTTTAGTGCACTTTGCACTCACTTTTCAGGGTCTTGGGGAGGGTTATTTTTCTGACTCTCACTATTTTCTAATAGTCCCAGCGACTCTCTGCAAGGTCACATAGGTTTGGGGTCCATTCGTGGTTCGCATTCCACTTTTGGAGTATATGGTTTGTGTTGCCCCTATCCCTATGTTTCCCCATTGCATCCTATTGTAACTATACATTGTTTGCACTGTTTTCTAAGACTATACTGCATATTTTTGCTATTGTGTATATATATCTTGTGTATATTTCCTATCCTCCCACTGAGGGTACACTCTAAGATACTTTGGCCTATTGTCATAAAAATAAAGTACCTTTATTTTTAGTATAACTGTGTATTGTGTTTTCTTATGATATTGTGCATATGACACTAAGTGGTACTGTAGTAGCTTCACACGTCTCCTAGTTCAGCCTAAGCTGCTCTGCTAAGCTACCATTATCTATCAGCCTAAGCTGCTAGACACCCTATACACTAATAAGGGATAACTGGGCCTGGTGCAAGGTGCAAGTACCCCTTGGTACTCACTACAAGCCAGTCCAGCCTCCTACACTATGGGGTCGCAAAATGTGACCCACCTCATTAATATTAATGAGGTGGGTCTTTGCGACCCCATAGCGAGTCGCAGACGGTGTCTGAGACACCGTTCTGCATCCGATATTGTGACTCGGAAATTCGTTCATCTGGCCCTAATTCCCTAAAACCCTGATGAGGGAATTTAAACATATAGCAGGACATATAAACATCTGGACCATACAACCTTTTTAATAAGGGCTGTCCTACCCATTGAGGACAGGTGTAATGTGTTTCTGAACTCTATGGATGGATGAAGATTACGGATCACAGGGCCTAAATTGATCTTGTTGGTTTGCTGTATCCCATCTGTGATGTAGACACCCTAGTACCTTACTTTATCCAACTTCCATGGAATACCTGCCTCTGGCAATTGGTTGATTGGCACCTTCTCAATGATCCTATCGGGAATAACGGAGATTTAGCTTGTTTAACCTGAAGGCCTGCAAATTCTCTGAACTCTTGCATGATGTTTAGCAAGATTGGGGCAGACAGATCATGTTGACGGAGATAAATCATTGCGTCATCCGCATAGCACAAGATTGTATCCGCCATATGGTGCACTTGTATGCCCAACCCCCAGAGCACATGCCGAAGATAGCATACCAGGGGTTCCATTGCTAGGAAGAGCAGCAGGGGTGACAATGGGCACCACTTCCATGTGCCTTGTTGTAGAAACATCTCAAATGAAAAACATTGGCCAGTGTGGACTCTCGCGACTGGGCGTTTGTATAACAATTTTACACACTTTGTATAAGTATGACACAGCCCCACTGCCTCCAACACCTGCCACACATAGTCCCAGCTGATTGGATCAAACACCTGTTCTGTATCTAGAAAGGCTAGCACATGGGAATCCTCAGGCAGATTAGGGGCATGAAGAACATGCATCAGGTGCCTGATATTGTGTAAGGTGTTCTGACGGGGGACCAATCCCTAATTGATCGGCATGGATCAGGTGCATATGGCAGCAGTCTCTCTACCAATATATACTGCTGTGTATTTTCTGGTCTACATTCAACATTGATAGTGGGTGTTAGGAGCCCACCTCCATGGTATCCTTTCTGGGTTTCAGGATCAGGACAATGAGGGCTTCCATCATGGTATCAAGGAGTATACCTTTCTCCAAAGCCTCCTCATACAATAGCAGAAGTCTGTCTATTAGAGTACCCGAAAAAGCTTTATAAAACTGCTAGTAGTCTTTCCCCTCTGGGTGACTTGCCAGTTTTCATTGATCCAATCGCTCACTGCAGTTCTTGCTTAGACAGCGGGGCACCCAGTGCCTCACAGTCCTCCTGCATCAGTTGTGCCAATGGGAGCCCGGCCAAGTAGCTGGGAAGCGCATACTGGTCAATACTGAATGGCACTGTGTACACATCCCTTAGGTGATCTACAAATACAGCATTAATTGTCTGCAGGGTAGTGTCAATGCAGCCCTCACGGTTCCCTTACCGCCAACACAGGTTGGATCAGGATGTCAGACCTTATTAGGTTCACCAGCAGGCTACCCACCTTGTCTCCCTCCATTCACAGTCTACGACAGCTTGTAGCTCAAATATATTTGTCCAACTGGTTTCACAGCTTGCATACCCTATGTCTCTGTCTGTCCCTCTCAGTCACATTTTCTGGCGCTTCAGGTAGTGCCCGCTCTAAAGTCGACAAAGCAGCCTCATCCTGTATCAATGCCTTTCCCAGCGTTCGTTGTATACCCACCAAATGTCACCATACACACACCTCAGAGGACCACCTGCAGTGCATCCCACTCAAGTGCCCTACAGCTCACACTGTCCCAGTTAGTATCAAAGTATTGGTCAATAGCTTCTCTCAATGTATTAAGAAAGCTGTATCCTTCAATGCCTCCTCCTTGAAGCGACAACAGCGGTACCTTAGACAGCATCTGGAAGAGTGAGTATGCCAGTAGTAGAGGGGAGTGATTGGATATGTAGCGCCCCAAATACGATGCATTCATTACTCACTGTACTGCCATGGATTATATATTAGCAAGTAATCAAGTCTGAAATGTGTACCCGATGCGGGGGTGTAGCATAAATATGCTTGGATGTGCAAATGATGTATCCGCAAGATGTTGAGCAGTCCCAAACACGTCCCTGCCTGTGCAAGGGCTACCATCATACTGGGTTTATTTTTGGGATGTGGAGGGGATCTATCCATGTCACTGTCCATCACACAGTCCCCTGCACTTCAGTTGCAAGGTGCGATCGTGCTGCCACCAACACTTTGCCAAAGAATGTGCCATCATCAATATTACGGCAATAAA
This sequence comes from Pleurodeles waltl, assembly GCF_031143425.1. Classification (NCBI taxonomy): domain Eukaryota; kingdom Metazoa; phylum Chordata; class Amphibia; order Caudata; family Salamandridae; genus Pleurodeles; species Pleurodeles waltl. The sequence goes on from NC_090449.1 coordinate 847,134,297, forward strand.
CATTTATTAGGCAGAGATCATGTCCATCTAGTCTTCCCTCAAGTATAATATGCCTCCACTCATTGTCTACTTGCACCTGTGTTTTTTTTAATGGTATACCCGGGTTCTACCCATATGAGTGCCTCACATGCATATCCCAATTAGGATGTGGCATAATCTGGCCCGCACCACCTCCTTCTCAAATACGGGATGCAATCCCCCCAGACATGAGTCTCTTGTGGAAATGCCACATCAACTCCCTATGTCCTATTTATGCATATATCCTATTCCTTTTCTTGAGGTTATTTAAGTCTCTCACATTGCACTTAAGGAATTTGTGCTGGGTCTCTCTGTCTCTCATAGTGTGTTCGTGTGCACAGTCCCTGCAAGACTTATGAGTGCCTGTAATCTATTTTATTGCACCAATTGACTTTGGAAGATCCCCCACACAACAACAAAACTAGTATCAACATGTTCCCCTAAAATTCCCTCCCTCAATCCCTCTCTCAGGCAGAACAAACAGAACCCCATGACACAATCCCTGGCCAATAGGATCCCAAATCCTGCCCAAACTTTAAGAGTAGCTGTAGCTGTGTGATACCGTCCAAGTTGCCAGGACCCATGCGAATCGCAAGACCTATAGGGTTCTCAGTAATCCAGAAAAGGCAGTGCCTTTGTTCTCTTCATACCGTGAAGCCAGTAGAAAATTGCAATCAATATAAGCATTCATTAGTTGGGTATTACCATCACTTCCTTGTGATGAGCAGTGGTCCACAATGCGCTTTCCACTACCTCTACACCCTGGTATACAGAGAATATCAATATTCAGCAGGGTGAATTGAGTCCCGGTCCCCATGTATGTTACTTGGCATCCTAAACAAACCCAGTGGGGAAATCTGAAGTTCTTTTATTCACCCACAATCCGTACTGTCACTCAGTGGGTCCGGCACCTCTTCGATTTGGCAAAAGGAGTTCTGGGCCAACATGTCTGTAGTTTCATTCTGTAATGTCCAATCTGGTCAGACCAGAATGCGCCCAACCACTGCCCCCTGGAGTCTTAGGGAGGTTCTGTGACTTTGATGTATTCCTATCAGAGTGACACAGTCCTGCCGTCTTGGTTCTCTCCACTCTGCTGGTCAACACTCCTGTCCGATGTTCAGCATATCAAGCCAGTCAGCTGTCTCCCGGGGCGACTTGAGGAACTGAACTCTGCAATTATACTGTATTCTGAGCTTTGTCAGATACATAAGACTGCTCCTAATATTATGCACTCAAAGCAGATCTTTAATTGGCATAAAGTTATTTCGGCGATCATGAACCCTATGGGTGTAATCCAGAAAAATAAGGATTTGTTTGTCTTCGCCTCTATAGAGAATATGAGTTTGCACATGCTGAAGGATCGAGTCCTGATCTCATTAGTTGAACAAGGGTGCAATAATGGCCCAAGGGGGTGCGCCCGACCTTCGCTTTGCTGCCAAAACATGGTGTGCAATCTCAATCGTGAAAACAATTGGGACATTTGGGTTTACGTATCTTCACAATCCTCTCCCCCAGGACAGTTCCACAGAGGGACCCTATGTTTGCTCCTGAAATCCAATGAGGCGTATACTATTTGATGTAGAGGCCCTCCGCATCCTCCAAGCGGTCCTCCGTTTTTAAGGTACAGCACTTGAGGCTTGCCACAGCGGCCTGAAGTGGCTTGATTTCCTCTTTAAGAGTAGTAATGTCGTCCTCAGTGCCTCCCACTCACTTAGCCACCTTATGCAAATACAAGCACAGGTGATTAACATCAATTGCTTTAGTGTCCATCTTCGATTCCAGGGCAGCTCCGGTGCCCTTAATGGCTGCAAGGATTTTGGTCATGGACAGGGTCTGCACCCCAGACCTGGGGCCTGGCTTACTCCTTCTGCATTGGTCTCTGTGGACCTGTGCCCAGGACTGTGCATTGGTCAATATTATTTGTCTGCACCATCTTAGCACCTTTGTCTTTTCTCATTCTACCTGGAGGGTGCAAGTATTCACTGAAATATGTGGTCTCTTTAGTATCAATGTGACAATCCAATGTCAATCAACAAGAGGGCAGCTCATGCTCAGGACCTCCTCTATCCCCTAAGACCACCTCAGCCTTTTCCTTGCAGGCACAAGTTGGCAGTATAGCGGGGACCAAGTGGAAAACAGCACCCCCCACAGTGTCTGCACTCAGTGGCAGGCGGTGCTAGATAGGTGCTCCTTTAACTGCTGGGTCACTGAACTGGAGGGGCCCACGGGGAGGAACAATCACGGTGCCCAACCCACTGGGCCTTTACCCTCTACCCCCAGTAGCTGACACCATGAGGAGCCCTCACAGCCCAGTTCTATAGCACCTGGCACAACAGTCAACATGAGGCAGGCGCGCCAAACTCAGGACCTGATTATGATCTCTGCAGTGAGACCACTGGTCCACCAATACGATGGTGAGGAGGTGGCTGCCAAGGTGGCAGCCTCCCCACTGGCGTATTATAATGTTTCTGCTTGGCTGGTGGAAACAGTACAACGGCATTGGCTTTGGCTCTCAGCGAGAGCCGAAGACATTGCTGTCACAGACAGCACACTCTGAATGCACACGGCAGACTGTGTGCATTCCAAGTGCACTGACAGGAGGGGCCCTGCACTGCCCACAACATGGTCATTGGCAGTGCAGGGGCCCCCTTGTCGCCCCAATTCTGCCTTTCTGCCAGCCTTTTCATGTTGGTGACCCAGCCATGAAAAGGTTGGCATAAAGGGAAGTTGAGATCAGCATGGCGGTACTGCCATGGGGACTGCCATGCTTAACCATGGCCTCCTGCACCGCTGACACCGTGGGATGTATGATCCTGGTGGTGTCGGCGGTGTATTGGTGGTCTGACCGCCAACATTGTAATCTGGTGGGCAGACCACAAGGGATGCAGTGGTCAGACCGTTACCGCGGGAATAGGCCTCTCAGTCAGGGAAGCAGGATACCAGTGGCCCTCTCACTCAACTAGTCCAGTTCCACAGGGGCCCGAAGCACCTATTCTGTGCCCCAAATACAGTTCCAGTATTTATTTAGGGATGCAGGCGCATCGAGCCCCAAGCACACCGTATGTAGCAGCCCCTTCACAGTTCATGTATAGCAACTTACGTCACTGAGCCCAGTTAATACTCCCCACATCAGCTGCACCTATCTTGGGCAACAGGGCTGCCCAGCCCTGACCCAACAGGTCAAGCTAGTCGACCACCAATAGCGGTGGTCAAATATTTGCCTTTTCTGTGGTGCTGGGTCTCCTTCCTGCCGTCTGTGCACTGCAGGCCGTCAATCCATCAGGCCTCCATGCAGGCCACATTGCCAGTGGCCATCTCCATTACAGGTGTGGGTCACCTGTCTATTCCATGGTCCCACCCGCTCCAGCAATTAAAAGCTCAGGTGGGGTCAAGCTTACCTGGTAGCCACCAAAATGGGCCCACTTTACCACCAGCAAGGCCCCAAATCTCCTCTACAGTGTGCTCTGTGTTCGCTGTAGAGAATGGCGCCTACGCTATGTGCAGAGTCACCACAAAGCCACCTCACTCAGCCCTGCTGCAGCTTCTCAAGGCAAGGCACAACAAGCCACCAAGTGCCCCTGCCCTCTGCACCAGTCAAAGGCAGAGGCCAGGCACAGGGATCCGTCTCTGCTTTTCTAGGCCTCAGGCCCTTCCCATCACCAGGCTCAAGGGGGCAGCCACAGGTCCAATCACTACTGCTGAGCACCAGCCTCAGTTGCTGCGGTCCCCATCTTAGGGGGAGGTTCCAGTGGCCCAGGCATTAGAGGGTGTCTCCCACTACTCTGCAGGTTGAGACCAATGCAGTCCAGGACCCCCCCAGACATATTCCACTGCTGCCTATCTCATATGGGCTGTCTCCACGCACCCCACTCCATGCACCCTTTCTTTTCCTCCCTCGGGCCACAGGACCCGCGAGGCCACCTCATAGCTCACTCTGGCCAACGCCAAATTAGCCACTCTCGGTTCAGGTGTACTTGAGGGGGTAATATACTATATTAGTATATTACATAGTTTATGTAAGGGTTAGCGGCTCCATACACCTTGACTCTTTGTTTACTGTATTGTTCAATATGGATCATGCCAAACTGGCGGCTGACTTATTTGGTGACTTTGGATCTACGAATGATGCTCACTCTTCCAACCCTTCATGTAGTAGACCAGAGAGGGTTGGATTACGAGATAAATTTATTAAACTTGACAGATTAAAGAAGCAGGAGGTCTCGAAATGGTGGGACGGGGCCACACTGAAACATTATGTTAAACTTAATAGCATACCTAGAGGTCTGAGATCTCATATATTTCCCACATTTGATGATTTGGACCCAGATCTACTTGATAGCTGGGAACAGGAACTGATATCAAGTTCTATGAAATTGATGAATATTCTAATAGAGAACTCTGAGAGGAAAGTCAACAAACTTCAGAAAGACATTTCCTGCCTAGAAACCGAAATCAAAGATATGAACATGGAGGAGGCGACCTCGAAGAATCCTAAATGAGATCATTAGTCAACACCAGACAAAGGTTACGCGTAGGAAGTCACGTAAACTGAAACGGGATGAGTTAGATTATATGAGAGGGAGAGTCTTTACGTTTTCACGCAAGTACGACCATCTATTCAAAGATAATGACTGTTTGCAGAGTAGACAAATGGGCTCCCAATCATCCCTTAGTAACATTTCAGGCAGTAACAGTGAATCTAGTGATGTGTCCAAAACCTCAGGTCAGGATGTTACCAACAAACAGGGTACTGTGTCTTTTTTAGCAGAGGTCCAAAGAATCAGACAAGGACAGAGGGAGACAAACAGACGTACAGAAGATCCCGTAAAACTAGGAGGAGTAAGAGAGGGGGAGCACACGGAAACAAAAGTAGGGGTTCAAACCAGGTCATGGCACAAGCGGAAATGAGGGGGAACAATAATGAGGCAATTGCGGTTGTTAATTTATCTGGTTTGGAACTATCTACGCATGCGAATACACTACTGGCTAAGGGCCTGGGGTTTTGCCCGTATAACTTTGAGAACTTTCAAAAAACTAAAATTGACTTTTTTAAATACGTCAGGAGACTTAAACTTAAGAAGTATTTTAGTGGTCAAAGTGGCACCAAGAATAGGGATATCCTATCTGTTTGTAGAAAAGATTACCACTCTCTTTCCATTAGAGACATACATGACACAGCTGTGCTGCTTTCTATCACTGATTACGAACAGGACCCTACCTCAATTTCTAAGATTTTGGAGGATCTAGATATCGTCCCAGATACCATGGCAAGTGGTCTCAAATCCAAGACAACATGGGCACCTATTCTTAGTGGGGGTAACTGCATTGATACTTTTTTCAAACTGGTATGGCAGGACTTTATTAAGGCTGAAAACAAGAATAAGATTCTCTGTCGGACTCGGCGCAGTAATCTGAATCAAGGAGAACTGGAGTGCCTCAAAAACCTATGTACCTGCAATGAGATTACCATCAGAGAGGCTGATACGGGCGGGAATATTGTAATTATGAGCACCCAGGATTACGAATCGGAGATTGCCAGACAGTTGGGTGATCCAGACTGCTATGAGAGAATCAAGTCTAACCCCATACCAGGTCTTTCAAACAGAATTAATAGATTCCTGAAACTTTGCTTGGATCAACAGTTATTGAGGGAGGATGAATACATGTATTTGTGAGTGTTTAGACCTAGATACCCTTGTCTTTACACACTACCTAAGATTCATAAGGACTTCCGCTCAGCTCCTGGTAGGCCTATAGTATCAGGAATGGGCGGTCCAACAGAGAGGTTTTCCGAATACGTTGACATTTTCTTACAGCCATTTGTTACTAATCTCCCCTCTTTTATTAAGGATACCAAGCATATTCTTGGTATCCTGAGTGACATTACTTGGGAGCAGGGTATGACATTACTGACGTTGGATGTCACCTCATTATACACAAGTATTGATCATGATTTGGGCATGACAGCCCTACGCCACTTTCTATACAGTCAATCGGCCAGTTTATATGGACATACTAACATGGTGTCGGACATGATCAGGATGATTTTAGATAACAACTTCTTCCTTTTCAAAAGTGAGCGGTATCGTCAGAAAAGAGTGTAGCTATGGGGTCTCGTTTTTCACCAGCGTATGCAAACCTCTTTATGGGGTTTCTTGAGCATGTACTGATTTGGGGTAAGGAGGCACAAACTTGGAATTCGAATATACTGTTTTGGGGTCGATACATCGACGATTGCATCAAGATTTGGACAGGGGACATTGTCCAACTGAATGAATGTATCAATTTTTTGAACTCCAATCATTACAATATCAGGTTTACTTGGGAATACAGTAAAACCAACATAACCTTTTTGGATGTGGAACTTTTTATCTTTCAAGATAAGATCGAGAAAAAGCACATCCTGCAATTCAATTCTGCACACAAGCAGTGCACATCCGAGACATCAAATTCACTCTATTCCCTATGGGGAAATGGTACGTGCCAGGAGAAATTGTAGCTTGGAAGTGGAATTTAGAGATAACATTAAAGACATGATGGCCAGGTTCAAAATACGGGGCTATCCTACTGGCACCCTGAACAAAGCCTGTAGCAGAATTGGACGCTTATCTAGGGCTGACACCTTGAGACATAGGAACAAAGTGACAGATAATAATGTCAGGTGTGTAGTCGACTATACTACTGCTTCAGCGGCTCTTCGGAGATGTATGAAAAAACATTGGCACATACTTAAGGCAGATATAACCCTTAAGGATCAAATATCGGACTCACCTATCTTTACTTATCGTAGAGGCAGAACCCTTAAAAATATTTTATGTCCTAGCTATCCACTGACACCCCAACAGGACAATTGGCTTACAACTCGGAGTAAGTTTTTTTTTAAGTGTGGTCGATGTGGGATGTGTAAATTGAGCAGATCAGGGATTTCCACTTTTGATAGTTTAGTGGGGGATAGATTTCATATAACCTCCCACATCACGTGTGACAGCTGCTTTATCATTTACATGATTGTATGCAAATGTGGCTTATATTACATTGGCAGCACTATAAGATGCCTTAAAGTTAGAATTAGCGAACACTACGGAGCTCTTATACAGCGGGATGAACGCTATCCCATAGTCATACACATGTATCAATGCCCTGAACAGACTGATACATGGGCTTTTGAGTTCTTTGGCTTTGAGATGGTACATGCCAGTCCACATGGTGGGAACAGAGAGTTACAACTGAGGAAGAGGGAATGCCTATTGATACTCAAATTACGAGCAGTGGAGATAGGTCTCAATACCAACTATGAGATGGAATATTTTTTGTATTGATTTAATAACACTATAAGTGCTGATGCTTTACCTCCTATATTACTTTAACACTATCCATATATGGATCCTCATCACTGGGGCAAATGTTTGGTGAAGTTAACTTCTCATTTGTATTTCTTTTACTGTACAATTTCCAATGTAACATCGTTTTTTATCCCAAAACATCTGGGTAGTTGGATAATAATTAATCTTTCTTTGTGTACAGGTTTAAACTATGTATTTTAATCTCATAATCACAAAATGAACTGTTAATGACGATACATGATGTTTGGGAATAATGAGTATATTGGATTCTACATGATGGCTTTCTCCAAGACACTATTGGATACCATTGGTGGCCTTCTCCGATCTGCTTGTTTGTTATTTGATGCCACTGATTCACAATATAAACAGAGGACATGTTTTCTTTTATTCTTTCTCTTTTGTTTTTGATGTGCCACCATCTGGTTGACTTGTGAGGTAGGGACCGGGGCACAAACATGATTTTATTCTAGTTATAGGACAGTTGACTAATAGGTGGAGAGCAATAATTGTTTTAGTTATTATGAATATTCAATTTATTTGTTTATGGTGTTTTTTTTGCTTTACTTGTAATGGAGAAATCGACTCCTTTCCTTCCGTTTTTATGTTTCTCCCGCTGGTTTGGAGAAACTCTTTCTTGTTACACATGTATTAAAGCAGGACACTCTTGAGATTAGTATTTAGAGTACGCTGGGGATACGTACAATATCGGGGTTTCTCTATTCAAGATGGTGCATGTGTTTCTTTTTCCTTTTTTCCATATGCACACGAGACGCTGCACTCGCGTTCTAGTTTTTGACGCGCGCAGGGAACTCCGTCTTCTCGCGATATTGGACAAGGGATTCACTGTGATATTTAAATAATGGCAGACGCAGGGAACGCCTTGTCTCTCGTTTTTCAGAGCAGGTATTTCGTGCTCCGTTTCCTGTACTTTTTGATGGGTTTTAATCAAGGTGAGTGGGGGTGGCATATTATCTTATGCGCTGTCAGCGCAGTAAATATCACTGGATGGTATGAGTGGGTCTATACACCCATTGCTTTAACTTATATTAACTTTAATTTTATTGTCCTAGGTGTTTATGATACACCTTGACTTTGTATGCAGCCACATATATATGGCCATTTGCGGGTAGGTGATTTACATTATACCTTAGGTGGATCTCACAGAGTGTTTATCTTCTCACTTATTACTTCTTGGCTTTTTTGTTGGGCTCTGACAGCTATATATAATGTATTGTTGATAACAGAGTCGATTCTATTTGTTGGTTAAGAACTTTGGGTTACTGATGGTTCCCGTACTTTACCCAGTTGAGGTATGAATTGCTTTGTTTTGGTCACTGTAGATACACTTAGTGATGCTTTGCACGTAATTGGTGTACGTGGAGATTTCCTATGTTTATTTATTACATTTTTTCTTTTGGGAGTGCACTGGTTGGTTTCACATTTCTTGTTTCTATTCAACTACAGATTGCTCATAATTGCAGTGGCTTTGTTGATATTTTATAGAGTGTCACTATTTCTTGAGGGTTGTGCCTTGGTTCCTCCCGTTCACTTGCTTACTAGATGGGGCTAATCTTTGGGTTCATTTCATTACTAAATTGATGTAAATGATTGTAAATAATGGGATTTCTAATTTGAATTTATAAGTGTGGATTATATAACTAATTGATTTCTTCTATTTGTGGTACTTTGATTGTAGTCTGGTGTGTAATGTACAATGTATATAGTGACATATGTTATATTATATATGTATCTTATATTTGATATGTTTTGCAGCCTTGAAAAAGTCACGGGGAGTATTCACTCCCATGACGAAACACGTGTTGGCTGTTCTGTGTCTTATTAAAGATGGACTCTTCACACAAAAGGATTCCACTGGATTTCTGTTCATCTGCATGTCTTATTTGACAGTGGGGTATTGAAACACGAAATTGGAAAATATCGGTATTAATTAACTTTCAGCTATTAAGTTGTTTACGGGTGCCTAGGTCTATGTTATGAAGTACTTGAGGGGGTACTTTTAAAAACTGAGGTGCAGAGTGGATAATGCAGTTCTGAGCATGTATAACCTTGGGAGATGATTCTCTAGGACTGCTCATTGATTGATGAAGGGTGACTGCTCTCTCTTCTAGGCAGAGATATCTCTGAAGAGTGATGGCCCTACACTCTCCGAGCTGTTGTGAATGTTTGGGCTGTCTCAGCTTGCTCTGCTTCTTGCCGAATTACCAGCGGTTCAAAGATGGAGACCTAGTACCTCAAATTACCCTCTCCAGGCGCTAGTACTATGCTACTTGTGTTTGTGCATTCACTTAATTGGAAATTTATTCACATTTAATAGAGTTTGTTGATCCATTTTTTTCTTTTTTTCTTGACGTTATGTCTACTCATCACTATTGATTATGCTGTGAGACAACATGCTATTGTGCATACAAGTTTGAGTTATAACAATCTGACCACAGATTTTATTGTGCAGGATAGTTATGTTGTTTTCTTTTATATTGTGAATTGTGCAGTTTCAGAAGAGACTTTCTCTATTGTTGTGGACACCTATTGTGTCAAAAACCTGTATGGCCCAGTGCTTAAAGAAATGTAGGGCTGCCTCGGCAGACTATATTTCAGACTTCTTGAGCTCCATGGCAGACAAGTGCTCAAAGCACTTCCAAGCCATCTTGTTATGCCATAATCTTTTATTATAAGCCCTGGATGCTGTGCGATTTTATCTTCTGTGTTATGGAGGACAATAGTCAACTAACTTCATGTCACAAGTGCATCCACTGAGTGTCTTGTGCAAGTGGGGTTATGACGACGTGTGTCCCCCAAACCAAAGTATATTGATACATCTTGGAGATGTAGAATATGGTCTGCTTGGGCTCTGCTGAAATGCTTACCAAAAGAGAATTCATATTCCAGCTGACTTGCTACTTGCATTGCCTAATTGATACTCCTTTCGGTTAGAGGAACCAGCAACTGCTTTTAGAAAGTAAGTGAGCACAATAGACCCACAATGGAAGGAAATGTTAGCTTCAGGCCCTATAGGGTCAAATCTGCATACAGTGTGAACCTACTTTGAATTTAGGGCCAGCATTAAGCTCTTGGACCAAATATTCACACAGAGGCTGGGAAGTAACTGAATCAGCTTAAGGTAAAATTTAGAGATTTGGAAAGCACGGCACAAGGGAAAATGGATACATAATTTTAGGTGTCTGTGGTGAAATATATTATGGGATAGATTTTTGCATGAAATCATCTCCATAGCACAAGAACTTGGTCACACTTTGGGAAACATGGAAATAAGTGCAAAAGGCTGTAAATGTGAAAACCCCACAAGGACAGCAAAACATTAAAAAAAATAACCAATAGCAGCCTATGTCAGAATTCTACACTGGCTTAGAGTAAAAGGCAGATTTGTGTTGAAGATTATCTACCTCACATATAAACATTTAAAGTTCAGTACCCAAGTACCTAAACAAAACTAATATGAAAAGCTTTATCAGCAAGGATGGTCAAGACTAGACGTCGGCAACTGCTGCCTAGCTGAAATAACACCGTGATAGCAGCATCCAGTAGAGTGGATGCAGAAGGTCATTATAGCACCAGGACAACTACTAATGCAAATCCACTTGCCCATAGTCTCAGCCTCCCTCTAGGTGTTTCCCATGGACCCTGTGTGTTCCTCTTGGACTGTGGCCTGGGCTTGGGCTTCCGGCCAAGGTCAGTGCTTTGTTGGATCTAACTGCCACCTAACCAAATTCTTGCAAATCCACACTACACCAACCATTACCTGCTGTACAATTGTCAACCAAACCACCAGAGTCATGTCGATCCCTCCTCATTCTGCATTGTTTGCTTTGGCCCCTGCTGTCCATCACTGAGCATTGCACCACTACACATGAAGGCACCACGGACTGACAAATCTGTGTCACTGCCACAGCCATCAATTTCCTTTCACGTGACTGTGCAAAAATACTGTGGGTGTTCATTTAATTTCCCAACAAAACTTAGACACTCTTCTGTGGCTGTCCTTCCAATCACTACTTTTAAGCCAGCTTCTGCATGCATAATAGTGGTTTAAATAGATAAGGTGATAAAAGCATTTACCACTCTATTTTCTACCGAGAGGTACAATACTGATTAACTTAGTATTTAGGCTTTTTAGTTCCTAATGACAACACTGTGTGGACCCTCATATCGATGGAAGCTATATCATTTTATATATAAATATACCGTCCCAAAAGATTCTCTAAAGTCTTTTCCATTGAGAGAGCACATAGGGCACCGGGACCCCTGCCACACCCAGGTGTGCATCCATTGACGATCATAGCCAGAATATTTGACTACATAGACCACGATGTGATCTTACAGGCAGCACATACCCATGGTGACCTCCAGTACGAAAATGCAGTCTTCCAATTTATTTCTTCCTGACTATACATTGCAAGTTCAAAGGCAGCAACAGAACTTTGAGGAGGTAAAAAAAAGGCACTCGGGCCAAAGATTTGAAATACATGATGTTGTGTCCCGCAACACTGAAAGTGATTGTCAAGGGCAAAACTTGCCACTTTTCCATGTCTGGGGAGGTGTGGGACTTGGCTGGAGGGCTGGCATTTTGCAGACCTGGAAGGATCTCAGGTCCAGAATGGAGGACATCCACAGGATGTGCTGACAGCACAGCCATGCCTTCTCAGAGGGACAACAGCAGGGCGCATTCCCAGTACACCCTTGAGGTATTACTTGCTGGACATAAGTGATGATAAAACAGTCTTCCATTGTCGGCCCTGATGGTGGTAATGTCATGCACCAAGAACTGGATATATAGAAATCACTAAGGCGGTCATTATGAACATGGCGGGTTGGCTCGCCATGCCGGCGTTGGCGGGTGAAACCGTCAGCCAGCATGGCGGGCCAACCAGCCACATAATGAACATGGTGAGGGCCACCATGGGCAGCCCTCACTCACCGCCAGGCTTCCTCCATCAGGCAGCCTGGTGGCGGGTGAAAACATCATCTGACAGGGCAGCCGTGCTACCCCTCGGATAATGTTTCCGAATCCTCCAGCCTTTCCCTGGCAGGTTTCCCTGCCAAGGAAAGGCTGGCAGAGGGGGTGCCCCCGAGCACCCCTGGGAGCCCCTGCACTGCCCATGCACTTTGCATGGGTAGTGCCGGGGTCCCGGTGCAGTGCCCCGTTGCGCAGGTCACTGCCCGATTTTCGGACAGTGATCTGCGTGACAGGTGCAGCTGCACCCGCCGGACAGAGGCATTGGCGGCGGCTCCATGTTGAGCCGCCGTCAATGTCCCGGCCAGGCCATCCTGTGGGCCAGCGGGTGGGTGGAAATAATGTTTCCACCCGCCGGCCCACAGGAAGGTTCATTATTTGACCGGCGGGGATCCGGGGATGTTGACGGTCAGTGTTTTGACCACCAGCACGAACACGGTGGTTGTTACCGCCGTGTTCATAATGAGGGCCTAATTCCTTGAAGACTCGGAATTGGTGGACATCTCACCAGCTAGGAATCAGAGGAGGAACTTTAGTCTGGTATATCTGTGGTTTGTTGGGAGGGGGAAGCCCAAAATTGGGTGAGGTGGGGGGCTAGGTAAACTTTGTCTGGACCGTTCATTTTTGATTCTACTTATCAGGGGACATGTTGGTATGGCAGCAAAGGCTCACCATGCAAGATGATGTTTCTTGTGTGACAGGCTACAAGTTGGGGTGGTGGGTGGTTCCAAACTCATGATGCAGGGTAGCAGGGAGGGGGGAGATTTTTGGATTGGGACAACTGTTTTTGTTCCGTATTGAAACTGGTTAATGTTTTATTTGCTTGTACACTAATTCACCAAGAAATGTTGCAATGCAGGAGAGTCAGCTGAGAAGTGACACACAGGCTTTCCATGGGGCCTAAGCCCCAGTGATATGTCCCACCTTCATAAATGGCACCACGTGTGGCACAACCTGACTATATGGACATGGAATGTGAACGGTTTGGGTGGTAAAGTGAAGAGAATAGTGGTCCTTCATTACTTGCGTAAACATGCCCCTTACATTGTACAGCTCCAAGAGACACACTTGCATGGTACTAATTACAAGGTATTAGATAGATTTGGCTATACCCTGCTCACTCACGCAGGTTACATGTCTGACTAGAGGTGGACTGGAATACTAATTAAAGAATTGGTGCCACTCACCCCTTACTGCATCTGGCACGACCTCCTTGGCAGACATGTGGCCCTGTTTGGTACTAAGGAGGATATTATGCTTAATATCTACTTCCTATATATTCTGCCTAGAGTTCATGCCCAAACTCTCCCGACATTGGTGTGCTTCTTTTAGAATTGCCACCTGGGGTGTGTCTGCTAGGAGGAGACATGGATGTCATAATGGACCCTGAACTGGATACAGCGAGTAGGACTACCTTGGGAGGTCAGGAGGGCCCATTACATCCCCTAATGCCTCTATGATGACTATGATAGAAGAAGATTGTGCTGAGTTCCTAAGGGATGTTAGCCTTTAGATGCTGACTGGGGAGGTGAGAGGCTTTAGAGGTGGACTAGACAGTAGCTGAGATAGCGCTGGCCATACGAGACCTCCAGTTGGAGAAGGCGGCTGGGCAAAATGGCCTACCCATTCAAATATATGAGGGAATGGAGCTAAGGTAGCTCTACACATGTTACACCTGTTTAAGGGGGGATGGAGGCTCCCTATCAGAAGATCAAAGAACCGCCATGATAGTAGTTATACATAAGGAAGTTAAACTACCAACTGCCTGCAGACCCTATAGCCCTATTTCCCTCCTAAATGTAGAAACTAAAGTCTTGGCAAAGGCTCTTGCAAACAGACTGTGCACAGTTGCTACGTCAGTGAGACATCCCGATCAGTCAGGCTTCATGACACATAGAAGCACTCACCTCAATCTGAATGCCTCTATCGAGTGGTACACATGACTGGGTCCTCCTATTTCGGCGCTGCAGTTATGATGGCCTTAGATGTCAAAATGGCATTTGATAGTATAGAATGGAACTATATCTTTGCCACATTGATAAGACTGGGCATTGGCCCTAAAGTTTGTAGCTGGGTGAGACTCCTTTACCGAAGCCCATTAGCAAGGGTAAAAGTAAATCGCATGATGTCCTGTATCTTTGCCCTGCACAGGGTGGCAAGGCAGGGCTGTCCTCCTTCTCCCATGATATTTGCACTACCGCTGGCACCTCTATCTGCCTGGGTTCAACAGGATCCATTGATACAAGGAGTGAGTACAAGGTGGATATGGAGGAGCATATCTTCCTGTACGCAGATGATATTATGTTATATCTCACTTGCAAATATTCAATATATTTAGGAATAATTTGGGTTACCATATTAACTGGTCCAAATCCATAATTTTTCCATTGTCAGGTGGCCCCCTGAGACTTCCCAAGACAATTCATGCATTGCTCTATGCAAACTCCAGAAGTGGGTGTATAATGGTGGGTAGCAGTCCCAGGCACACTCAAATATACTACTGGGCCTCACAGTTGTTGATGGTAAATGATTGGGCTTTTAGCGACTGTGAAAAGCTGGCCTACAGAGTGGACAGAGAAGTGATGGGTAAAAGGGGCTATGTGACGGCATTATATCGCTGGGCGTTAGAATGAGGTCTACTGACCAACACTCAAATGGTAGTTCAGGTGTGGAGGGAAGGGAATGACTTTTTGGGCTGGTAAAATAGGCTCACTGATATCACTCCTCTCTGGGACAGTGATTTGCTGAAGGAGGTAGGCAGTTTGGTGGGTTTCTCAAAGTGGGAGATAATAGGTAATGGGCATTTGGGTAATATCTGGAGAAGGCAGTCCTTCATGCACTTCAAAGTTCTCCAACAGGAAGTCGAGCTGGCGGAGATCGAAAGGTGCAGGTATCTCAGACTCGGCCATGCTCTTAGATACCATATTCTTGAGGGTGAAAAACTTCAAGAAGCCATTTCTTTAGAGGATAGGCTACTCACAGAGACCATACCTAACAAGGCTATCTCACACATTTATAAGAAGCTGGTGCATAATTCCACTTATCTGTTAGTGTCATTGAGAGAGGACTGGTCCCGAGACAGCAGACTTTGATGATGATGACTGGATAGAGGCATTACAGAGCCCAAGGGAAAAAGCAATCCATGCTAGGTTTTGACTTGTTCAGCTGAGAACTCTATATAGATCTTATTACTCCAGGACCCTGCTCCATAAAATAGGCCAGGCTGACACATCACTGTTTCTTCAAGGGTGTGGCAAAGAGGGTCCCTTTTTTATATCCTATGGGAATGCCTGATGATTCAAACCTATTAGCAGACAGTGACCAAAAAGATTACTCTTGTCTTAAGATGGACTATTCCCTCGAATGCCAAGTGGCTGCTTCTACTAATAATATCAAGGGATGAACCACGGCCGAAACACTAGAAAATATTACCGATGCTAGCAGTTGGGGAGGCTAAACGAAATGTTGCACGGTCCTGGGGCAGACCCACTCCCCCAAGAGTTGGGTCTAGACTAATGCCAAAGGGCAGAACAGGTGATTCATGAAGGCAGGGGATGTCGCAAAAAGTGGAAAAAGATGTGGGGTGGTTGGAGTAATTTTCTGAGCAGTGTGGGATGGGGGACTGATGGGGAAAGTAGGAGAAGATGCTCCTACTGTGTTCTCCTTGGAATGGTCCATAAGCCATGGTGCAGGCCATAAAAGCACCAGTTTGTCCTATACTACATCTGCAATGACTGTAATTTGCAACCTGAATTGCTGTGCTTTTGATACAATTACTTTTCTTTCTTTGCTGAATTAACTGTATAACAGGCACTGTATAGTTAAAATAGTTTTTTTAAGAGAATTAACCATCAGGAGTAAGTCTTGACGGTTTAACCTCACTACCCCATGAAATTAGTTAGCAGCAGTATATTACTTCTTTTGCTTCATGGACAACTCTTTTGGTACAAGGATTGCCTGTCCTTGACTTCCCCAGATCCTGGTGGCAAGCTGAGATGAATCAAGAGCCTAGATCACAGTGGCACTATATACTATATAAGTCCAGTGTATTTATTTTTATACTTCTATCGAAAATGGCTTATAGACAGCACTCTGAGTGGTACGATATAGCATCAGGCGGGTTAATAAGGAGTTTTTCATATATAAGAGTTCAGGGCTGAGCTGATGAGATGGAAAGAAGCCCGCCTTGAAACCGCTGCTAGTTTGTATGACAAATTAATTATACTCATATTGTGGTATAAATCTCTTTTACTATTTTAACTGTACCTATTGGTCTGCTACTATTTCAACCATAAGAGACATCTAGCCTTACAAAGGATTTTCTTGGAATATAATTCAAGCAACTGTGTTGCTGTTATATTGTAAGGATTACAAAAATCATATTAATAATAAACTGCATGTTTATAAAATGAGACTGCTCCTGAAACTGAAGTAATTGTAGTCCCCTCAGAGACATGGCTATGTCTTTAGCTTTTCTGCATCCCTTGCGTGCCCTACTTGCCACATCTCAAACCCCAAAGGTAGGTGTGTGCCTAGATAAAGCACTGTGACAGCACTCAGAAGGCTAAACCTAGAGATCAAGTTGAAGTTCCTCTGTTACATTGGTTCCTCCTAGCTCACTCTCAGAAAGTCAAATCTCTCTGGATCTCTCTCAGTTCTAGGAAGGACAAGACTGCATTACAGGCAGATTTGCAGGCGCATTAGACTGAAGCAACTCTGACAGAAAGAGCAGACATTAGGTGATGACCCTTCACCCCTGGGAGACTGGCTTTCAAGCAGATACCAGCCTAGTTTTACAAATAACAAAACTAGTTTGGGTCCTCCTCAGACCACTCTCCAGACACAGCCAGCGTGTACATTGTTCCTTCTCACTTCAGGTACGACTGTGGCTGGCTCTAACTTGGGGCACCCACAACATTAGCAAAATGAGGTGTGATGTTTCTGCAAGTGGCAGTAATCACCCAGCTAGGGGAGTAATCAGGAACAAACATAATGGCAAGTCAATCTGGAGATTTTCTCCCTCATCCACTAAATGGTGGTGCTTATGAAGCACTAAGCTCCTTCCTAATAAGAGAACTCCTTGAATTTCTGAAGGGGTCCATGTCTCCATCCTCCTCACTTCAGTGTCTGAATCAGCTTCCTCGAGCCACAGGAAAGTGGGCTGTATAATTCCTATCCTGGAAGAACAGTCCTCACCCTCCATTTTGTGTTGTGTCTGGCCAGGGGCATGAAAATGGATCACACAGACCTTAGTCCTCAGGGGCACTAACAAATACAATCTATTGCTACACTTGTCTTACACACACTACATATGCACAAGCACTTGACATACACATAGGATGCCGGGGCCAGATTCTGGAATTACACATAATAATGGATCACAAATGGAGCCAATAGTCCTCCACTTCCAGTGACACAGATGAAAAGGTGTGATTACATTATCGATCCTTCACACACACAATATGCAGCACTACTGCTTTAAACACTGTAACCCCAGGACATAAACATTATCCTTCTGCTATGATAAGGCGATGTTTGGTGTGCCCCTCCAGGCCAAAGCAATGATCCAGAGCTTGACATATTTAGGGAGAGGCCTAAGCCTCTGTGTGCACACACTTTGGCTAGTGTGGTGCTAGGGCCAGATAAAACTCAGGACACCAGGCACTCAGGGTAAAGGGTAAGGGAACATGCCCATTTACCTTGCAAGAGAAACAACATCTTTCATTCAAAGCTTTCAATCTACGCACAAAGCTGTTCACTTAGATCCCACTCACAACCTTTTAAAACATGCTATCTTTGCTAGGTGCAGCCATATATGTTGTTCTGCAGGATTTTTAAAAATATAAAAGTTTTAAAGTATGAAACTATAAAGTTTGACTGGGTGAGACAATCAAATGTAGTCCAGATGAGTGTGCTGGTGAGTCAACATTTCTTAGTCCCCTGGTCTGCCTATGAGATATTTCAGTGGATTTCCAGCATTCAGCCACAGTTCCTCAAACATCCTGTAGCAGATTTTAATACTGCTTGACTATTCTTTACTCCATAGCATTTTTCTATATGCAAAAGGAAATGTTCCACAGGGATGAACCTATGGCTTCATTTTAAACATGGCCATCAGTCTGTTCCGAAAATACCACTGGATTACTTTGCATCAGTTTATTTCTATTGATTTTTAATGCAACCATCATAATTCTAACAATGTAAGTGTCAAATTCCTGTTTTATTCAAACAATTTATCAACTTGTCGATTCATAAAGAGGGTATAGATCCTAGCCGTTGTTTTTGGTAACTGTAGGTCCTTGTTAAATGATGATTATAAATAACTCACCAAAATACATGCAGCGGCATTAGGGTCACTCATTTGTAAGATTTTTTACAAAGCTAGACAGGCTTTATATATGGAAGCTGTTGTTACAATATCGTTTGGCAGCTAATTAAGATTGTACAGTTAGGCATTTACAGGCAGTCAGGTGGCCCAATGCTCAGACATGACAACCAGTAAGCTTTTGATAGTATTATCAACTTAAATGTTGTTTGCCCAAGAATAAAATCTATGCCACAGGTACCTCTGCCTCATTAAAACTACACTAGTACTGCTAGCAGATTTGGAGAAAATCTCAGATAACTATTTAACCAGGGGCAGCTCCTCCATTAGGGCAGAGGAGCATTGCTCCCCGCCAGCAGCGGTAGCTGCCAAACCTTTAAAAGGAAAGGATAATAAACTTTGTTTATTATCCTTTCCTTTTAAAGGGGCGGGGACAACGGGGGTAAAGAGCAGCGAGGGGGAGTGCTCAGCACTCCCCCTCACTGCGCATGTATGTTTGGATGGCCGCCTCGGGCCGGCCAAACATCCATGCGCAGTAGGCTCTCTCAAGGCCAGCAACACAGTTGCTGGGCTTGAAAAAGCCTGCACAGGCTCCCAGTCTGCCTGCTTTGAGCAGCGTCATGATTGGCTGCAGGGCAGGCTGGTAGCCTGTGCCTGCAGCAGCAACGAGGGACAGAGGAGCAGTGCGTGGCGGAGAAGGTGAGTGTTATTCTTTTTATTTGTTCTTAAATTTTTATTTACAACCACCCCCTGCACGTGCCGCCTGCCACATACCTATTTTGTCGCGAGCCGCAACTGCATTTAACAGCAACTTTTGCCAGTCCACAGTAATGCAGCAAGTGTGGAAATAGAATGTTTGTGGAACACCTTTTTGGAAATAATCATATCCTTGCAGCTGTCTATTAATACCAATACACCCACATAGAAGATTTTTGGGATAGAATCATTGATAACATACCTCTGCGAATCTGACACACCCAACTCTGATAAGAATCACAGTGTCTGTCATTCCATGTATATCGACCATGCTCTGCGCAGAGTTCAATTCCAAGATGATTATTAGGTTCTCCGTAGCCCCAATTTTCATAAGCAAACTGTGGTAGGAAAAAAAAGGAATTTAAGGTTTTTTTAAAAAAACAAAATATTGATTATGCCTCTATTGTAACTTTCATTGGGCATTGATCACAATCAGTTCCATGGCAAGAGAAAGTGAATTTGAAAGAGATACGTTTGCTACTGTGAGTTAGTTTCATTGGGCGCTTGTCATCACACACAGAGTGCATGCTGAACCAATACTCTGGGGCAGTGATTCTTAACCGTTTGACCTCTTTTGACCTAAATAATAATTGCTAGATCAAGGGGACCCATATCGAGTCAAGTTTACAATCCGAGGACCGCACTGAGTCACTACTGGAATCTGAGGACTCTGGCCTAAATATTTTTGATGATTTAAATCACAAAACAATACAAAACAAATACAGAAACACGCATGCAAGTGTTCACCATGCAAATACACAAAAGATTACATATTTATTTTAATTCACAAACAAATGTAAAAAAAAAATCTAATTTTTAATAGGAAGTTTGGAGCTTTTCTAAATTTAGTGTTGATTTTCTGACCTTCTACTTCAAGCACTTCCACTGCTCCCACAAATCAATCTCTGGATACTATCTTAGTTTATACTCTCCAATTCCAAATTCTTTCATATTTAAAGAACATTTTAAAATGATCAATATTTGCAGGCCCCCTGAGAGCACTTTGAATACCCTGAAGGGGTCCCAGGACCACAGGTTTAGAACCACTGCTCTAGGACATCACTTTTCCATTGCAGTTGTCATGGTCCTTGTGAACATAAAATCACCATGGCCAGTAATCAACAAAGCTGCACATCATGTAACTTAGGTGAGATACAGGCAAAGACATCCACCCACTATGTGAGATATTTCAGAAACTACTCTGCTGCTCTTGACCATGCCCACCTTTCTGATATATCAAAAAGTGACATGATTGTCACTTATAGCTACAGAGATTGGAATGATGTAGAAAATATATATCCTGAATGTGTTTCTTTTTCCCCATAAAAATAGATAAGATATGATAAATAACACCAATGTATGGTGATCCATGAAACCGGTCTAAAATTACTTAAAATAGATACAGAATTTACCTCTGCCTAAATATGTTGCAATAGGCTGGTGAGTTGTTGGGACCCAAAGTTATATACAGATATATATATCATTGAAAATGCAATCACAAGTCATCAATGATCTGAATGCAGGCAAATTAGGAAACACAAATAATAATGGATTGGCAAACAACTGACACAATAACATTCAGCCCATAATACGGTCGTAACAGACTGAAAACCAAGTGATTCACACGCCAGTCTTGATATGATGGGAAGCAATGTAGCCCCAGTGGGTGCCATCTTAGGTTGGTATGTTGATATATATATATATATATATATATATATATATATATATATAGATACATATGTATGTGTGTATATATATATGTATATATATATATATACACACACACACACATATACTTAAAGTGTGTATCTGGCTTACCCTGACCACAGTGGTGGTTCCCGCTTGTGCAGGATGCATGCTATGACAACCAGAAACCCCATTTCTAACAGTAATTCTCTTTCAATGCTACAAGCATTTAGCAAACTGACATTCTCACAAGATACCAATTTTGTGGAGTAGATTGACCAGCAAGATGTCACCAGTGACGTCATATGTGATGTTGTCAATGATGTCATTTAAATTGTAATCAGTGACATCATACATCATTGACCACGCCATAAGTGATGCAATGTTTGTGGTCATAGGCAGTACATGGAGAGTTATACTTAATTCAGTTAACTATAATTTGGTGGTTAAGTGTTTTTTGAGTTTAAAATATATTCCAAATTATAACTGGAACTAACTACAATGTAATTTTAGCTTATGTTTTGTATACATATATATATATATATATATATATATATATATATATATATATATATATATATAAATGTAAAAAACAAAGGAGAACTCTGGGAAGTTCTCAATTTTAGGTGGAGAGCTGCTCTAGTAAAGAGCACCCTGCAACACCAGCGACACTCTAGATTTGCTCACCTCAAATGTCTGCTTATCTAGGAAAGTTTTTAAGCATAGGATCAGCACAGTGCTATCCTCGCCGGGCTAGATAGTGACAAAGTCTTTTGCCATTTGTACAGCAAAATCTTTAAGCATAGGATTGACACAGTGTCATCCTCGCCGAGCTGTAAAATGACAAAAGCCATTTACCACTCCAGGCACAGTATTACATCTTTGGACTGGTCAAATACCGTCCAAGCCAACCTGGAATGAATAAAGCAACCCCTGACAAGTGTTTTGCTCTCATTAGAGCTCTTCAGAGGGGTATAGCTTTGTCCAGACACAAGGGAGCACCCAGTATAAGTCAAACAATGCCCTTTCAGGGTTAGAGTGAAGATTTAAAACATGTCTGTATAATGGAAGTAAATAAATGGTGGAAAATGACTACTTTGCAGAAGTATATAGAGTAGAAAAGAGTACCATGGGGTCTGAGAGTTTTAATAATATCCACTTTAAATGATCTGGATGAGTGTCTTATTAAAAGCTGGCAAAACAACACAAATGATTCTTTCTTTAAATTAATGAGGACTCTGATCATACATGCGGAGAGGAAATTAGAGAAATTGGTTGTGAATATCAAAGTATTAGAAGAAGAGCTGGAAAAACATACCATAACTGAATAAATCAAAGTGGCTCTATAACAGATGGAAAAGAGAATCAATAAACATGAGTCAGAAGTCCAAAAGAAAAAGTCTAAAAACTTAAGGAGGGACAGAATAGATTATACTTGTGGCAGCATCTATACGTCACCAGAAAATATGATCTTCTCAGGATCAGAGTTGCAATGGATAAACTCACTGACCAGGCAGCACCAAGAACAACAGATAGTTCTAATGTAAGCTCTGTGGAAGAGGAGCCTAATGTCACCAATTTTGGATTTGTCCTGGGAACTGAGGTTACTGCAAATGGTGATGAGACAGAGAGGAAGAGGGAGAGGAACCATTCCTGAAAGAAGGCAATACAGAAGCAAGCCAAGAGCTGGAGGACCAGGAGATGAAGGAAAATCAATATCAAAAGGTAAAAAGAAAAAGTAAAATTGAGAAGGAGGTTGACTAAGGAGAATCTAGTCATCAATCTATCCTCCAAAATGCTTAGCTCCAACCAATTGAAGGTCCTCAATAAAGGCTTTTCATTTTGCTCAGATACGAAAATCTACTCAGCTAATTTACATATTGATCTATATAAATTTTGTCAAAAATTGAAGAGCCATTTCAAGACCCATCATCCCAAAAACAAAAGTGATACATGGAGCCAGTTGTAAACTTCAGATACTACTGTAAAGGACTTAGCAGCCCTGAGAACACCAGTTGAATTAGAAAAAGAATCAGACGGGAACACCAGGGCTAGGATGCAACCAGAGTTATCTGATGAACAATTCTGTAAAGAACTGGTCTCATTTCTTGGAGGGCGGTGATAGTGGATTGAAACCTCAGTCAACCTTCTACCCACAGTTACTACCTGGCAATAAAATTGACCACTTTCAAGAGCTAGTGATAGAAGAAGTGAATCATTTGATTCATATGCAACAACCAACACAAAAATTGAGGAATCTGACCCAAGAAGAACATATAGCCTTGAAAGAGTTGAAGTAAGATTCTACAATTGTAATTAAGGCATCGGATAAGGTGGTAACATTGTGGTTCAGGATAGCTCTGGCTACACAGCAGAAGCAATGAGACAATTGAGTAATGATCAACATTATGAAAAATTAAAAGAGAATCCAATAAAAGCTATAACTGCTGAATACCATTGGAAATTACAGGAATAGCTGAATTTAGTTCTCTTTGATGTGGAAGAATATAAATATGTAAAGGTTAAACATCCCATCACCCATACATTATACTTCCTTCCAAAGGTACACACATTTAATGACCATTGGGTCATTGCTCGAAAAAACATCAAGGTTCATTGACACTTTTGTGATTGATCATGTCAACTCCTTGCCCTCCTTTCAACATGATATAATGAATTTGTTTTTAGCTAAAATTCATGATATCCCTTGGTAAGAAAACTACTAAATGGCAATGACTGATGTTACACCATTATAGACATGCATTCAACATGATGACAGTGTAACGGCTGTTAAATACTTTGTACGAGCTAGATCTACCAGTTACTTGGAACACTCAAATATGCTTATAGAAATTATATTTTGGCGTCATGCACAATGTGTTCATATGCAATAGTGAGTACTATTTACAGAGACGTGGCACAGCCATTGGGACCTCCTTCACCCCGACCTATGCTACCTCTTGATGGGGTTTTGGGACGCTGAAACGGTATGGAGAGAAGAAAATCATAACACTTTGCAACACATGATTTTATGGATGAGGTTTATTGATGACCTTTTCCTAATATAGGAGGGTGGCATGAAGCGTCTACAAAATTCTAGAATACCCATAATTTGAATTTCACCTTCTCTGTCATTTCAGAATATGTCACTTTCTTAGATGTTGGGATATTTGTAACAGATATGAGGCTATGCACAAAAATCCATTGGAAAGCAACCTTGTGCAATAGTATCCTCCACGCAAACAGTGGCTATGCGAAAAAACCTTAAGTGGAGCATCCCATATGGGGAAATGTTGAGAGCTAAAATAAACTGTTCTGAGCCTGAGGATATAGAAGAGCAGATACAAGAAATAAAACACAGTTTCTATCTAGAGGCTACCCAATAGGGGTGCTGCATGATGCTATGCGATGAGTAAGGAATCGGCCAAGAGAAGAACTTCTTGTTACCCGCAGAAAAATTCCAGCAAAGGAAGATAAAATATGAATGATCATGGACTTCAACTGTAGACAGAAGCAGCACACAGAGATCTTACATCGCAATTGAAAATACTTCAATCAGATGAAACACTGAGAGGAATATTCAGAGACTATCCAAGCATAACCTACAGGAAAGCGGCCTTCATAGAGGACTATCTCACGCAAAGCCATTTCTCTGTAAAGAAACCAGTGTTTACAAACTGGCTCAATACATCAGGCTTTTGGCGCTGCACTAAGTGAAGGGCATGTCAGCACGGTATAAATAGTACAACATGCAGACTTCAAAATGGAAGACTGGGGAAAATTCATGAACTTATCACATGTAAAACTAAGTTTGTGGTTTATGTATTGGAATTCCCCTGTGGGAAGGTATGTGTGGGGAGTACTATAAAGAAGCTAAAATTGAGAATCTTACAACATTTACAAGCCATAAAAGATGCAGACTTTTCCTATCCAGTAGCTAAACACTTTTGTGAAAAGCATAATGGAGATAATAAAGAGCATAGGTCATTTGGGATTAAACAAATTAAAATAGAAGAACAGGGAAGGGACAGAAAACTAGCCCTTAGGAAGACAGAATCTTGTTTAATAATATTATTGGGACACAATCTTGATGCTGAACTACATGTACAATTGTGATGTTCCCAATATGAAATCCTGTTTTCTACCTTTAACTCATGACATCTGAGAAATCATGGCTGTGGCAATGAATATTACCACATGTTGAGGACTAGGTGAGATTGTAAATTAATCTCTGAGGGATTAACTTTTGGCTTCCTGTAGGAATGATCATGCATTTGTAAAAATTTAGACTTTCCTTATATTTCACAATGTTTATTGTTAGAAATGGGGTATCTGGTTGGCAGTCAGTTTGCATTCTGTCCAAGCAGGAAGCCTCACTCTAGTCAGGGAAAGGGAGATACACAGCTCAGTTAACCACAGCTCACCCCCTTTGTAGCTTGGCACAAGCTGTCAGGCTTATCTCAGACACAAGGTGTAAAGTATTCGTACAGACACACAGAGTAACACAGTGAAAACACCAAAAAAGAACTCACCACCAGTTTAGAAAAATAGTCAATAAATCAAACAAGACCAAAAGAACAAAAATCCAATATACACAAGCAAAGGTATGTATTTTCAAACGTTAAACTTGAATATAGCGCTTAGAAACACAAATGCTTCAGTTTAGAGTTGTTGCGTTGCTGTGACAGAGTCGTTCCCAACAATCCGACGCCAATGGCACTGGTCACGGAGTCACATGGACCCCCAGGTACAGTACCTTTGGTAAAGAAGAACCAAACTGGTACAAGGAGTTGGATAGGAGAGGCGTCGCTGGATTTGGTGCAGCGTTGGGTCCTTACTGTGGAGCAGGGGAGGTGATGCAGTGTTGGTGCAAAGCGTCGGTTCCTTAAACTCCAGCAGGGTCGATGTCTGGTGGGTCAAGCCGTGGTGGGGTGACCTCACAGGATTGTGGTCATGCCAAGGGGCTGTGGCCACCGCAGCAGAGTCGGGTGTTACTGACGTCAGTGACACACACTCGAGACCCACGAAGTCACAGGACATCAGAGGGCTGCATTGGCATCAGGACTGCAATGTCAGCGGGGTCGTTGCACTCCAGCGGAGAACACAGCTTCGGTTGCAGGCAATGTCACGGTCTCAAGCAGCGGTGTTGGTCCCGGAGTCATCCGGAGTCGGTGCACTGTTTTTTCTTGTGTTTCAACCAGCAGTCACGTCCATGGGCCCAGAGACTGGAGTAGGCACCACCTGGTGAGCTAGGATCCACAGCAAGTAGACCCAGAGCTGGTAAGTGAAGTCTTTGCTGTCCCTGAGACTTCTTAACAGGAGGCAAGCTCAATCCAAGCTCTTGGAGACACTTGACCAGCAGAATTTTAGAAAGCAGAGTCCAGTTCCTTTCCTCTTAGGCAGAAGCAGCAGCAGCAGCGGGCCAGAACAGCAAAGCAACAGGCCGAGTGGCAGGTCCTCTTCAAGCATCAAGCTCTTCTCCTTGGCAGAGGTTCTTCTTGGTCCAGAAGTGTTCTAAAATCTGGGGTTCTGGGTTCACTACTTATTTCGGACTTTGAAGTCGGCAAACTTCAAAGGAAAGTCTCTGTTGTTCACAAGTCCCTGCCTTGCCCAGGTCTGGCTCCAGACACACACCAGGGGTTTGGAGACTGCATTGTGTGAGTGTAGGCACAGCCCTTTCAGGTGTAAGTGTAAGATTCTCCCTCCCCACTCTAGGCCAGTAGACTGATCTCCCTTTGTGTCACTGTCTAAAGGGAATTCACAACAGCCCAACTGTCAGTCTGACCAAGACGTGGAATACACAAGCAGGCAGAGGCACAGAGTGGTTAAGCAAGAAAATACCCACTTTCTAAAAGTGGCATTTCCAAAATGACAATCTAAAAACCAACTTTACCAAAACATGCATTTTTAAATCATGAGTTCAGATACTCCAAACTCCACATCCTTATCTCATTCCAATGGGAAACTGCACAAGATATTTAAAGGCAGTCCCCATGTTAACCTTTGAGGGAGATAGGTCTGGCAACATTGAAAACTGAGTTTGGCAGTATTTCACTGTCAGGGCATGGAAACCACATCAGTCCATATCCTAACTTTAACATATACTGCACCCTGCACACACAGACACTGCAGTGGCAGGTCTGAGCATTGT
This sequence comes from Pleurodeles waltl, assembly GCF_031143425.1. Taxonomy (NCBI): domain Eukaryota; kingdom Metazoa; phylum Chordata; class Amphibia; order Caudata; family Salamandridae; genus Pleurodeles; species Pleurodeles waltl. The sequence goes on from NC_090449.1 coordinate 847,161,566, forward strand.
TTGCAGGACTACTCGTGTGGGTGGCACAATCAGTGCTGCAGGATCACTAGCTGCATTTGATTTACAGGCCTGCGCACCTCTAGTGTACTTTATTAGGGGCTTACTAGGGGCTTACTAGTAAATAAAATGTGCCAATCAGGCATAAACCAATCCCCAACACAATTTAAACAGAGAGTAAATGTGCTTTAGCACTAGTTAGCGATGGTAAAGTGCCCAGAGCCCTAAAGTCAACACATCTAACATTTATGATAGAGCTCTATAAGAAACTATTAGTTTTTATGTATTTTCTCCCTTTCTCAATGCAATGCTGCTATTGGGTGTGTCATCAAAGATATCTGGCTAAAAATGCGCAAAGGTATAAGAGACGGAAATCAGTGTTAAGTAATATGCACTTTTTCTATATAGGTATGAAGAGGGATTTGATTGTGAAGTTCTACCTGAGGAGTAGATTTTAGGGCAAGCAGAAATTAAGTTGGTTTTGAAGAATTTACCTGGCTGATTATTTGGCAAGAAGAGTATTTTTAAATAACACTTATACCATACAAGCAACCTCTGCATATGTAGTTTGGAAGAAATAACACCCATTATTTTGTGGATTTGAATATATGTTTTATTGTACTTTACACATTATTCCTGTCCTCTAATTAACTAGGCAGGTGTGACGCATGTAATGTCTCAAGAACCTTCCATTTCGCATTTTCTGCACTCTGTTGCTAATTTGCACAAGTGCTTTATGTAAACTGCTTTTTATTGAGTCTTTATTGAGTCGTCTAAATAAACTTGACATCAGCTGCAGTCTTTGCACATAAGCATACTTTGCATGGGCAGTATTTGGAAAGAATAGATCTCTAGCACTTGATCGTTAGTTGGTAAGAATGATGCTGGATGTGATATATGCATTTTATGTAATCAAACAACTTTCTCATCTCATATTTTCTGCACTTTAATTGCCAATTTGCACATGTGCTTTATGTAATCTTCTCTTTATTGAGCTGCTTAATTATATATGGGTTTGCACTGCAGGTTTTGCACAGTAACAACTTTTTGCACCGGTACCTCCTGGACAGTAGAGAGCTTTAGCACATTATTGTCAGTTTTATCAATGATGTTTGCAGTCCATTTTTTAGATGGAGTCAACTAATTTGTAACTTTTGCATGATGGCATCTTTTGCACAAAATCAGTTCCAGGAAGTAAAATGTATTTGGTAACCTGTTATGAGTTTTATGGTGCACTGTGCACTTTATAGACTAGATTTTCGAATGGCATAGTTGATACAATTCGGGTAATGTTTCCCTTTTCCTTCCCCCCCTTCATTCATATATCTTCTGTACTTTACATTGGTAACTAACACTGATGGTACCACATAAGATTATATGGAAGGACAAATGTGAGAATTTTTTGCACTGTCTCTAATTTAAATTACATGCAACAGGCATTTCGTGCTTGTCATAAGAGTACTTCTAGAAGTGTAATTGCAATTAATTATGAATTGGGTCAGGGATCCCCTGCATATTACTAAGAGTCACTCCTTGTTGACTTGTGTAATTCAACATTTGTATGTCATAATATGATTGTTTTGAATATATTTTTTATTTTATAACATTTTGTCTGCACATGGATTGGTTTGTATCTACATCTTGCTTATTGGTGGAAAGTGAATTTTTGGTAAGGGCAGGTAAGTACCTACACCTAGCAATAGGACACTAGCCCCTACTTAGGTTTCCATAAATTAAATCCAGCTCAACCCTTGGTAGCTTGGCAACGAACGACAAGGCTTAACTTAAGAGACAAGTGTGTAAAGCATTTAAAAATCACAAAACAGTAAATGAGTAAAACACAAAACACAATAAAACTCCAACACCAATTTATAGGAATAGATTGTATTTTTATATTTAAAATGACACCAAAATGATTAAAATCAGATGAGAGGAACCGGAGATATTCATTTTTAAAGAATTACGTTTTCTAGTGCATAGAAGCAACTAGCGCTCAAAGGGTTAAAAAAAAAGGTCACACTGGACAGGGACAAGGTCCAGAGTTCCAGGCCGTCCACGAGGTGACCATGTTACACTTACTTTCAGAAGTGTTTCTTGATTCAGGAAAGTGGTCCACAGCACCAGCCAAGAGTTCATATGCTCTGGTTTGCCTCTTGGGGTCTGGGACTACAACTCCCACAGTGCACCTCTTTAATTTATGGAGTTGCTCTAAACATCTCTAAACTTCTGGATCTTTTACCAGAGGTCCTTTGTGTGTCCTTGAAGTGTCCATAACTTGATCCAAGGTTCCAGAAGCTCTGAGTTGCCTCTTGGGAGTTGGGACGGTCAAAATCCTCAAATGGCCACTGGAGGCTGGTCAGCTGGGCTCTGCTTGTAGGACTTGATGCAGGGGACTCTGGGCAGCTCCTCTGAACCTGTAGCAAATAGGGAGTCCCTTCTTGAAGCAGTTGAAGGCAGGCAAAGTCCTTTTAGTGGTGGTGTAGTCCTTCAGAGTGTAATGTTCAGGTGCAGGTCAGGGGTCCAGCTGGGCAGTCCTTCTTCTTCTTTGTCTTGTCCCTTGTAGGGATCTGAGGTGTGGGTGCAACTCTGCCATATTTATCCTTGCTCTGGAGTGGAAAGCAGGGGGGTGACTGTCAAATCACAGGCAGGCTCCTTCCCTCTTTGATGATTGCTTCCTGGGAAGTCTGGCAAAATAAATAAATCCTAGGAAGCAATATTCTTCAAAAATCCATCATTGCTGAAACTACGTTTTGGAGGTTTGTTCTGGCTGAGCATACCCACTACTGTGGCTAAAAATCCTAAACACACCCCTCCCCTGCCCTCTCCTAATCTAATCAAGAGGACACCTAATTGTCTGGGGTTGCAGGAAATGGGGGAGGCGCTAAGCCCCTTCAGGTGTCCTTCCCTGCCTTTGAAGACCAGTTTGGCTGTTCATTCCCATCCTGTTTCACCATCTGCTGAGGCAGATCTCCTCCCCCAGACACATCCTTTGTGTTCAGCCCAGGCCACTTCACACCTCATCAGTTGGTTGCCTGGCTGCCAGAGGCGGGCCAATCAGAGAAGGGCACTACAGAGCAGAAGTTGGCAACTTTCAGATAGAGTTTTGAAACTCCTTATCTGAACTAATTATATTAAATCCAACAATGGCAAGTTGTGGGATTTATTATATCAATTAATTTGATACCAAACTCAAGGTATCTGTCTCTTATGGGGCCTTTGTTAATTAAAATAAAGTCCCCCCATTTTAGTTTATGGAGGCCTTTCACTACAGTGAGGGAAAAACAAATGTGGCTATTTTACCTCACCAGGGCTTATAAAACATATTTTACAAGGTCCCTGGTTATTGTTATATGGCACCCCAACCCTATTGGCACTTAGGGAACACCCTAGCGGTGACATATGTAAAAATAAGGTAGTTTAAGATTTTTGAAGTACTTTTAATTCCAAAGACACATTTTTATCTAACTTTAATTTAAAAGCAGCCAGCAAGGCAGGCCTGCCTTTAAAATGACCCTGGACACCTCAGCAGTGCGCAACCTATATGGGGTCCCTAAACCTACATGCCCTGCAATATACTAGGGACTCTGAGGACGGTTGACATAGCCAATTATATTTAGCCTAATTTGCTTACTCATTTTACACAGAGCACAGGCCCTAGAACTGGTTGGCAGTACCCAGGGCACCCTCAGAGTCAGCAAAAAAGTGAAAAATGGGGGCAAAAAGTTAGGGGGCCTCTACAATCAGCCTTGCTTTCTCACACTTATATTTAGTATTTTTGTACTTTACAGTAATATGAATGGAATTATTGCATGTGATTTGTGCAAGTAAGCAGGGAGACATGTACGTTTCAGTCATTGTTTTTAATCAACAGGAATGTGGGATTGCTCTGTGGGAGCACCTTAAATGGGACAATCTGGGAAAGAGGGACTATGGTCTAACTCCGAAACACGTTGACATTTGCACTGATGGTGTTATATTGAATAAATATACACAAAACCCTTTAGAATCTGTAGTGCAGTATGTTCCGGTTTGGAAGGTTTCGATTGGATGTTTTGTTTTATATATATTTACTTCAAAAAAACAAAGGTTACAGGGATGTTATAGTTAGACTAATATTTTACACATACAAAAGCAACACAAATTCACCAGTTATAGTTAGAGTTCCCTCAAGTAACTATACCTAAAAAAAAGACGGCAGCGAGTCCAGCGGGACTCAAACCCTGCCTGCATAGTGTGAAGGTCTAGCCACCTTCACATTGAGCTATTGTTTTTTCTTTTTTTTAGCCCTTTATTGGCTATCTGGGACCAAGGCCCCCTACCCCACGGTCCCTCTATATTTATTTATTTTTAAAAATATTTTACCGAAATCTGGCATGGCGGGGGAAGCCTTAAGGCTTTCCTCACAGTTCCATTGTTTCAGCAAGCATGGAGCCTCTTTAACAGCAGCTCCATGCTTGCTGAAGCATTTCATCTGTGTCCCCTGCACATGTGCAGGGGACAGAGAGTAAAGCTTTGGTTTTTGACAGGAGGACCTGTCAAAAACCAAAGCAAACAACAAACAGCTTGACGCCAGTCCCTCACACACTCTACTGTCTGTGATCCTTGCTCTCGAAGTGGTCTTAGTATGTCCTGGGTGGTGGTCCCCAGGGCAGCAGAGTGGGCACATGTGGACCCCCCCTGCACATTGAATTACAGCCCTGAGGAGGTGGTGATCCCAAGGGCAATGGGGAGGAACGCAGCCCCCACACATTTATCATAAGTCCCAGGGAGGTGGCAGTCCCCGGGCCAGGGGATGGGGCGAGGAGGCCCCCCTGGATTTTTAAACAAATACCCCCGGGACTTGGACCACCCGGGAGCTTTATAATAATGAAGCACAGGATCCTGCGCTTTGTTTTGTTTTTTAAACTTTACAGCATATCACCGTGACACTGTCATAAAATAAAAATAAAAAAAAATTCGCCCTGGAAGGGTCTCTTTGGGATACCACCACCAGAGCAAATGAGTCAGGGTTTTCGTACTCTTGCCTCTTTTGTATATTTTTCATTTTTTTTCTGGGGCGTGGCTTTAGCCGAGTCCCAAGATGGCTGACAACAGCTTTTGTTGTTGAAGTGTTATCAGGCAATCAGTTCTCTGCACGAGATCGGGAAGGGTCGCAAATCCTTCGCATCCCTATATATAGCAGTTCCTCTAAAACTGCTGAACAGAATTACACCATAACAAAAATGGTCACTTTCTGGACCAAGATCTAACTTTTTCACAAATTTTATGCAAATCTGTCCAGTAGTTTTGGCGCTTTCACTGTTCAAAATCCCTATGGAAAATGAATGGGGAAAACATGTTTGGGGACCCCCCCCACTGACGGATCATCTCAAAACTTTCCTGACACCAGATGATGTGACCCGCAATTTTTTAGGAAAGTTTTGTGAAGATTCGTCAAGCGGTGGCCAACATATTGGCAAGCAAAAAAAAATTTTTTATATAGAAACTAGGTCTTAACTATTAGTACCTAGTGGCGACCACCACTAGGTAATATATATATATATATATATATATATATATATATATATATATATACAGTATATATATATATATACATATATATATATATATATATATTTATATATGAATAACATGAACTGTGGTCTCTGTGGAGAGGCCAGTACCTCCAAACACCTTACTATTCATCTCTGTTTGTTGTCTGGGTAGTTGTCTCTGAGAAGGATCCAGTCCTTCCACATAGGGTCCAGAGCTTCCTCACACCCTGATGTGTACCCCCGTTGTTCTGGGAAGTTGTCTCTAGGGAGAGTACATTTCCTTCTGATATCCTACTATGCACTTCCTTTGCCATGAAGAGTTGTTTCAATGGAAAGGCGAATTCCTTCAAACAGCCTACAATACATGCGTCTTCACCTGAACAGTGGTTCATCCCGACACCCTACTACACACCTCTGTTGGTTTGGGACTTGTCTCTGCGGAAAGTGCATTCCCTCTAAACACTTTACTCTACACCCTTGTTGTCCTGGAGAGGGTTTTCAGCAGAGAGGACAGCACCCTCCCTTCACCATACTATAAATGCTTCTTGACCTGAGTACTGGTCACTTTGGAGATGCCAGTCCCTCACACACTCTACAATCTATGATCCTTGCTATTGGTCTCAGTATAGAGGGCAGTCTGTCACCTCATGCACCTCTATTGTCTTAGGGAGTAGTGTCTCTAAAGAGGCTGAATGATTCAATTAACTTATTACATAAGCATGATACCTTAGCATTCTATTCCAGTTCATTGTTGATATGTCCTTCAATTTCCAGGTAGAGGGCTGTTTGGGTGTTTTTATTGAAATAAATGTTCACTTATTACATGATTGAGCAAGAAAGACACTCATGATAAACTGACAAATAGACATAGTAGAGGACACCCTTTACTTGCTTCCTCTCTCGCAGGTTTCCCCCAGGTGCCAATTTTATAACAAAAAAAGGTTAGAACAATAAATCAATAGAATTATGAGGATGTAGAGTGGCTCAAAAACAGAGCAGCTGTGTTAATGGTTTGGAGAGCACACTTCGCACACCTAAATGTAGAACTGGATGATTTCCTTGATGTTATTAAGGAATATCCTGTTCCCTTCTGAAGTGAACTGAACTCCATCTCGCCTGTAGGGATCTGACATGTCAAAATGGATATATGATAAATGGAGCCCATCCCATGGTCACAATGGAGTTAAAACCGTAGGTTAGGATGAGAGCAACTAATGTTTGTATTCTACAAATGTATTGGTTATACAGTGTGTCATCGCCATCATCATCAGCGATCTTTATTCAGCTGTACATAGCCAGAAAAAGAATAGAGACAAAAGAAAAAGCAAAACATACATCCAATACAGTGGTAAAAGTGTCAAAAACAGATAGATGATACATTCAGACTATAATCCATATCTTTCACTTGAAATCAGGCGGTATGCTAAAAGAAATAACATTATGACTGAAAAACAGAATACAATTTTTTCAAGAGCTAGCCTAAAGTATCTATTCTGAATTCAGTAAACCTCCATATTCAGATGAATTAACATAAAGTACCCTGTGCTTTAATTAATGGCATTATATTAGATCCATATACATATTAGAAAAATAAAACCAAGGAAAAAAAATAATATCAACAAACTAAGAACCCAACTGTCTTGGCTGATATTATCAAGAACCACTCAGATAGTAAAACATGTAAAGCATCACACTGAGGACCCATATATCTTCTTAACAGCCTTGGAACGTGTCGAAAAATAAATGACAGGATAACAAATGTACAAGGAGCTAATATGTTGCAAAAATGAAAAAGCTAACTTATGTTGTCCAAAACTGACTTCTTGTAAAATTTGGAGCAAAAAACAAACCAGGGGGCATCCATACAATGGGCAGAAAAGAATAAAGTACACTGTGCTTTTGTTCACATTATCACCGGGGCAATTAGGGGGCACTGAAAAACAAAATCCTCGCTTTGGAAATGCCACAAAGGAATGAACAGTAGTGAAACAGATTGTTATCAAGTAAAATCGATACTCTACATTCAAAATAGTATGGAAATAGAATTCGGGACCTGAGGAAGATTTTATAAGAGTATAGCTTACACTATACCGCAAGGTTTGAAAGTCCCTAATACGGGATGGGCTCACCAATTATAAAATAGAGTTTTAATCAACCTTATTGAGTCGGTTTTATGCTATCAGGCGTAGGAAATATCTCTGAAGTACCCAAGGTATTAAAAATAAATTTTACATATGCAAGACAGGGGGTAGCTAGGATGTTACCCAGTAACGAACAGTCTGATAGAATCTCCCTTGTGAAGGTTGCCTTTGGCTAACCCCAAAGCAATGAGCCTAAACCAATTTTGTCTGTCATAAAGTCCAACCATATTTCCGAGTGACTCATAAAAGACGGAGTAGCGTGTGTCTTTTCGTAAGGAGGCAGAGGCCAGTTTTGAATGTGAAAAACAGCTTTCGGTTTTATGAACATTTGTTCTGGTTCTTTCTTTGTGTGCTATTAGGAATGGGTTGCTTAGGAAACTGACCAGTAGAAATGGAAGAGGAGGGAAGATACAATGTCTCTTCAAGATATTGACGCATGTGCTTAACAGATACTATTTATTAAAACTTTATTAAGCAAAAATGCCATATAAGTTAGTACCAAAACGTACAATAACATGAAACAATACATAATTGACATATTTTGCATACATTTTAACTTATACAATAAATACAACTAAAACAGCAACTCATCCAAATGAATAATACAATGTTTGTCCAAAGTAGATTTTATACAAATAAGGTAATGATTTACAACAGTAAACCTATGTTATACAATGAAAAATATAATAGAAGAGCTCTAATCAGCGTATTTGAAAATGTAGATGGGTGGTCACTTAATTTACAAAATATCTTGCAAGAGTCCTGAGAAAGTCGGTCACAAGCATCCAGAAGTAAAGCTTGTCGTGAGGGCTTTGTAAAATCCTGCAAGAGTCTTGCAAGATTGAATGGACTCTAAAAACAAAGTGATATAAAGGACGAACGCAGTGCTGTCTGTATAATCATAAAAGTAATAGAAAACAAATAAAGTATTCCTAAGGTCATCCTGGATAAGAAAATATTTTGAATTACTACTATAAAAGTGTAATTACATGGTCTGATAGATAATGTAGTCAATGTACTGTGGTTAAGAAAGATTTGCTGTTTCAGTAATACAAAAGACAGTTTACAGGAAAGTCACCCAATGTTCGACATTCTCAGTGCATTTTTCAAAAAATTGCTACAGTATGTTTGCCTGCAAGGGTTGAAGCTTCAGGTAGTAATGTCTCTTGGATACCATTGATAGCTGTCATTACCCAAGGTCTTGTAAAAGTGCAAAATGTATCATCTAGCCTGCTTTTTCCTGTCCGATGTGTCTATTGGTGATACAACAAATTGGTCTAATCTGGCAGCTTCATCAGACAGCTTCATTAATAGGTAAAATTGACTAACGTGTCATATGACATTACAGAGTGAATAATTTATGAATATAATATTAATTTTACACTTAAAGATTGCATGGCCATTGAGGGAGTGGAGATTAATGTTAAAACGTCATTTGCAATTGTACTACAGTTAAATATACCACACCTGAAAAGTAAAAATAAAGAAATAGCAAGAATATTTAGAACAAGACACACGTATTGGTCTTCAAGAGGAAATTAAACTCTGCATCACAAATATGGAATTACTTCATTGAGGTTGTTTTTGCAATATGAAATTAAAATGAAAAATAAATGAAAAACAGTATTTTCAGTTCATCCTTAGCTGAGGTGCAATGTGGAGTGCATATGTGTTCAAAAGTCTTTATTGAGTGATTTCATTATTATGATTGTGGCAAACAGTTGTAAACTTACACAAAGCTGTACGTTTACCTCTGTGAATCAGGCTCACAGTCTCACCCTCTATAGAGCTTTCAATAGAGAGGCCAATCTTATGAATCCCTAATATGCATACAGCTCAGACAGAGTAAAGGTCTTTGTGGAGATGTCAGTCTATTGGTCAGTCTTATAATGCACAGACTTACTTCATCTTGCATAGCGGTCTCAGCAGAGAGGCCACAGTTTTTATAAAACAATATTGCCACTATCTTCACCTTATCATGCATTCTGTTCAGCCAGATTAGAGGCATATGCAGAGAGGTCATCTCTTAGTTCATGCATTGATGCACAGGTTTCATTGTCAGATAGGTCTCAGCAGATGGGCCATAGTTTTTGAAAAGCAAGTATGTACTGTTTCCACCCTGTTTTAGGGTGTTAGAAGAGAGGTTTCCTCATTAAACGCTACTGAGCACAATCAACATGGTGGAGTCCCTCTCAGAACTTACCGTACCAAATGCTGTCAGCTCTATTCAGTTCTGTATAGGCTCAGAAGCATGTGTTTTCTTCTACCACAGGTTTACTTGACATTGTTAACCATTATACAGGTATATCACATTTCTCTTCGAATTTTTAGCATGATGCTCAGGAATTTTTAATGACAGTGCTAGGTATACTAAAAATGAGACAATTCCAATCCATGAATTGTTTGGAATACGCTATTCATGAGATCATGAAAGAGTTAGTTGGTCTCATTCTATCAGAACTGGCATTGATTCAGAGTAATTTGTGTACCTAACTGTGCCAGATGGCAAGTTAGTGACTTTTGAAAAATTATTTATTAAAGCTGTGCAAAATGAGACAATTGCAATCCATGAATTGTTTGGAATAAGCTTTTCATGAGATCATGAATATGTTAATTGGTCCCATTCTAAAAGAATTTACATTGATTCAGAGTAATTTGTGTAACTAACTGTACCAGATGGCAAGTCAGTGACTTTTGAAAAATTATTTATTAAAGCTGTGCAAAATGACAATATCCAGACTAAAGAGCAGAAGAGCTATCTATATTAGTTGTAAAACGGAGTTCAAAATATACTATTTTCACGCTACAAAAATATAGAACAGTTGGCAATAAAATAAATAATGACTAAGACAAAATCTGACAACTTCAAAGCTAGCCAAATACCAACATATTGTTACGCCACGGGCTGGTCACATACCCACGGTGTCTCATTGGCGTCAGCTGTGAGTTTATTAGGATGTCATACCTGCTGCATCCTCTCTCAGCAACCTGCTGTGCAACACGGACACATTCTGCGATGCATATCTTCAAGAAAAAAACACCGCTCAATACCCATGGTGACAAAGGAATTCAGGGCTCAGCGGTACTGATCAGCTTTTCCCCTCTCATATTCACTTACCAGTTTTTGTTTCTGAGGCCATGTTCTTTCTTATTTTTTCTTTCTTTTTAGTTTCAGGTACTTGGGGTCCTATTCTGTTCTTCTTGTTCTCATGCTCCTTTGCACGGCCCCCAGCATACTTGGGTTTGGTTTTGTGTGTTCCTATCCAATATGGTGTCTTTCTCTACTCCATTCACTATTAATTCCCTACATAAGATGGCGGTTTTGTATCCTTCCTGTTTTGTCACGTCCTGCCTCGTGGTACATAAGGTTTCTTCTCCTCCTTGCGTTGCACCATTCCTTGCTTGCCTGTGTATTCTTGCTCCTTTTGGCAGTTCCTATTGGCGGTTCCTGCTGACAGCTCCTGTTTGATTTTCCTTGCCCTACATTTTTCCTGGTAGTCTTGGGTTCAGAGTCTCTGTCTTCCTGCTGCTTGTTCGTGGATGTCGACGTTGTGCGCCGTTGCCGGAGGCAGTCGAGAACCGCCGTGCAACTCCTCATTGGTTATCATTGGGCCCTATGGGTTACAGTGGCCAATGGTGATGTACGCCGGTGGTGATGGTACGCACCGCCGCGGACATGACTGCCATTTTCCATCTGTTCACTCACTTGCTACCTGACCTTCAACAGTAGAGGACCTACACTGCATGTGCTGCTGTGACCTGTGTCTGGAGTCAATCATGGCTCATGACACTGGGGAAAGGGCCCCTGCCTTCACCGCAGCAGAGTTGGAGAGATTGGTGGATGGGGTCCTAGCCCAATACCAAATGCTGTATAGGCCTCCAGACCAAGAAGTGAGTACACTGTGAGCACGATGCATGGGGCATGAATTCAAGGAGTGCGGTGTGTGAAGGCATCGTGTGGGGGGGTAGGTGGAAGGGCCCTGGGCAGCGTACTGCATGTATGTTTGGCCATGTCTGTGCATAAGGGGATGTGAAGAGCTATGGTGGGCCCTGAGTGTAACAGGCAGGACGGTCTGACTGATACCTTTACCTATGTGCATTCCTCTGCAGGTCAGCGCCCATCAGAAAAAGAGTATATGACATTCCATCGCGAAGGACGTACGGACCCTGGGGGTCTACGGCAGGTGGAGCACCTGCTGTCAGAAACAGTGGGCGGGCCTGAGATGCTGGGCACTGAAGATGGTGGAGGCCCAGCTGGCGATGGCCTCCCAACAAGGAAGGGGTGCCCGTCGAACCCTGACCCCCTGATGACCATACTAGTGGTGGCCTATCCAGGTGAGTACAGTGCCCCAATAGACTTCTTGCGCGTGGTGGGGTGGTATCCGGGTGGGGGATTTCGAATCTACCGACGGTGAGGGTATCAGTGGGACTGATGGCGAGGGGAGCACCATAGTGGAGATTGAAGTGGACAGTTCGGACATTGATACCTCCTCCGATGGAAGCTCCCTGGTGGTGACGGACACCTCTGTGTCCACCCCAACTACAGGTACAGCCGCCACCCCGTGCCAGCACCGCCCTCCCAGCAGCCCCTCAGCATGTTTCCTGTGCCAGCTCACCCAGGATGGTGGGCATCTCCTTCGCCCCAGGCACTTCAGGCCCTGCCTCAGTTAGCCCTGCTGCCCTGAGTGAGGAGGCTATTGACCTCCTGCAATCCATCTCTGTTGGGCAGCCAACCATTGTGAATGCCATCCAGGGGGTGGCAGCCCAAATGCAACAGACCAATGCATTCCTGGAGGGCATGCACACTGGCATGGCGGCCCAACAGAGATCAATCCAGGCTGTGGCCTCCTCGCTGATGGCAGCCATTGTCCCTGTTTCTAGCCTCCCCCTCCAACTTCCTCTACCCAATCCCATTCCCCTCAACCCCAACCTATCCCAAGCACACAGGCAGACCAGCATGAACACAAGACAACACACATGAGTGGTTCAGGCAAACACAAGCACCACACATCTTCAGTAGGTACTCACACAAATACCATCCAGATGCAGGCATACCAACATCCACTGCCTCCACTGTGTCCTCCTCCTCCTCATCCACCTCCCTCCCAGTTGCGTCTACACTCACACCTGCATGCACTACATCCTCATCCACTCCCACGATCACCATCACGGCTATCACTACATGCCCCTCACTGGCACTCACCACACCCACATCCATGCACAAGTCCCCTGTGTCCTCTCCCACTGTGCCTGTGCCCCCTCCTACCAAAGTACACAAATGCAAGCACTCAGACACCCAACAGCCATCTACCTCACAACAGCATCCAGCCCATGCACCTGCACCCAAAATCAGCAGACACCTCCTACAACCACTTCCTCTTCCTCCAGTCCAAACCTTCAGTCTCCTCCTGCCCCAATGTCCCTAAGAAATGTTTCCTCTCCACTGTTGACCTCGTCCCTACCACTCCCCCGTCCTTCATGTCGGGCCAGGGTGGTCAGAACCCAGGCGAGCACCTCAGTCACCCAGTCCACGGCCACAGTAGTGTCAACAGCTACTCCAGGCACAGGCAGCCACACTGAAAGGGTGCCTGCACCAGGTGCTGGAAGGAAGGCTAAGGAGGCACCACCAGCTACATCAAGGAAGGGCAAGGAGGCACCCCCAGCTGCTTCAAGTCAAGTCATGTGTTGTGGCCCTGTGGACCATGGACATTGAGGACTTGGCAGTGTCCCTACATTTGTAAATAAGTATATACATTTGGCTTTTGATGCTCTTATTTATAGAATTTTATTGTATTACACTCACTTTCTTTAAATCCTTTTGTCCTTGCATTAATCCAGAGGGGTACGGGGTAGATATTTTATTTTGCTGCTTCTGGTTGTGTGTATGGTGTTGGGGGTGGGGGGTTGTGTGTTGCGTATGTGTGCATCTCTCTTTTTCCTCCCCCCACCCTTGTGTGCTAGGTAGAAGTACGCACGTGGTCGTCTTCGCCGGCGTTCATAATGAAGCAGAAGGTAGACGAGCATTGGGAAAACTTGCAGCTCGGGCTCCATGACGCCCTGGTTGTTCCTTGAGTCTTCACAGGTGATTCCTTTGACTTCAGAGATCAGTTTCTGCCAGGCTTTTGATATTGTTGGTACCACCGCGGAAAAGGTGGCGGAAAGGCCAGTCATAATAGAGTGGGCAGTACATTGTCTTCCGCCTCGCTGTTGGTGGTTACCGCTGTGGTGCTTGTTGATTCCGCCCTGGCGGTCGGTGTGTTAAAGTGGCTGTCTGTCTGAGCCGTTTTCGCTGTGGTCATGATTCCATTTTTGTTACCGCCGGCCTGTTGGCGGTGTTACCTCCGCTTTATCACCAACCGCCGGGATTGTAATGAGGGCCTAAATCGCTCTGCTTTCTTGCTATGAATTTGTGTGGTATTTCTTGTTCACCAAGGAGCACAAGAAATGTATCAGCTTGCACAGACATTAGGCATTAGGCATTAGTTCTGGTAAGCATGGTGTGAAGTGGTCCATAACTTAACTTCTTGTGCAATTATTGGATATAAAGTTACAATCGACCTCCTATTTCAAGTGAAGAGGATCAGTAGACAAATATTTTTGTCTCTCAAAGGCTTACCACAAAATGTGTTTGCAATTATTTAAATGAAGACTCATTGCTGGTTTCCATATTATGCCCCCTAGATTCTAGTGAATTCTAGTGCATATGCACCGCTCTATAATCAAGGTTATCAATAGCATATAAACCTAAAATCTCAATATTTGACCGAAACCATTGCTAAGAATGGAAATTATAAATCAATCAATATATTTGACTTAAATAATTGTCATCATATTCAGCCCACCAGAATCTCTCTTAGTTAAATGATAACTTCCAGACAGATTTGGGCTTTGTTTTCAAAGAATAGTGCATATGAAAGAGTGCGGAAAACAGGAAAAAAATGCATTGTATGAATAAAAATGCAATGTTTAAGTCACAAACATTTTGCATAATGAATAGAAAATTGTAGATTCTGTACTCACGGGGGATTCATCTGTCCAGGTAAATCCAGACCCTGGATCTAACATTCGTAGACCAATCCAAAACGGGTCATGATCACGTGTATGAGGCCTTGAAAAATAAAACAGAATTATGTTACTTTAACAGTGTTCATTATTACGCAGCAGATTGTAACCAACATAAAGAACATATTGGAATGGCTGACAAAAAGACACGCAAACACAAAATTTGATAAACAAAAATTGCATTACCCACCATTAATTTCAGGAAAATGCTGGATTTGCCAATTCTTGAGGAATACAATTTTAATCTCAGAAATAGGTGATGAGTGATTTTTAGTTCTTTGAAAGTATGTATGGGACCTCAACATCCATAGTGCTCACAATCAGGTGCAATGGACGTGCCAAATGCAAGGAATCTCTCTGATGCTGGCACTAGAAGGATTCTCTTTTTTAATTTTCAGGTCAGGCTGCTGGGGAAGAGATTTCCGAGCAGTCTGAGGCTTCTTTTCTTGCATAGTGATGATCAGCACACATGACCCACTGACGTCATTACACTGTAAGTAAAAGTAAAATAAGACAATTTGCTCATTTCACTTTTACTTACATCAGTGCTCGGGTCATATCTCAGCTCCCAGTGCAGCGAGTTACATGGGGGAGGTATTGACATAAGGGGGAGAATATCCTTTTTCCAGTAGTGTCTCTACTTAGTGGATCTGCCCATTAGAAACTAGGGATTCATTTTTCAGGGGGTGAACAGCAAAAACGGCAGCAAAGTCTATCTTTCCCTGGGAGCCTTTGGGGAGGGGGTGTAGCAGACTTGATGATTTTTCCCTAGTTTGCCTCCCTGTGGGATGGGGAAGGGGCAGAACCAATAAGACACAATGAACCAAGGGAAAGGGGCCCACCAAACATGTGCCATGCTCCTACCCCATAAAAAGGGCACTGCAGTCTTTATGAACACCTGCAGGGGCTAACTGAGTAGTATGCCTCCAATCTGTGTTCCAGGGAGATAGAAGAAAGCTTACTATGCAAAAAGGGATTATTAGATAAAAAACAGAGGGGAGGGTAGCCCACCATGAGCATCACCATGCCCCCACCCAATGGAAAAGTCCACAACAGTTTTTATGCCTCTGGGGGGGGGGGCAGACTGAGGATATTGAACCAAATCTGCCCCAGGGGCCAGAAGTCCACTAGACACCCGGGGAAACAAAAAAAGAAGCACAAAAAACAAGGAGATGGGGGCCTCCCACCTAAGTAGGCCTGTGCCCCCACTGGAAAAAGCGCAGAGCAGTCTTTCTGACCACTTTACCCCTGCTAACCAGTGCTAAAGTGCATATGCTCTCTCCCTTTAAACATGGTAACATTGGATCATACCCAATTGGAATATTTAATTTACCTATAAGTCCCTAGTAATGTGCACTGTATGTGCCCAGGGCCTGTATATGTAATGCTATTAGAGGGCCTGCAGCACTGGTTGTGCCACCCACTTAAGTAGCCCCTTAACCTTGCCTCAGGCCTGCAATTGCAAGGCCTGTATGTGCAGTTTCACTGTCACTTCGACTTGGCATTTAAAAGTACTTGCCAAGCCTAAAACTCCCCTTTTCCTACATATAAGTCACTCCTAAGGTGTGCCCTAGGTAACCCCTAGAGCAGGGTGCTGTGTGGGTAAAAGGCAGGAAATGTACCTATGTAGTTTACATGTCCTGGTAGTGTAAAACTCCTAAATTCATTTGTACGCTACTTTGAGGCCTGATGCCTTCATAGGCTAACATTGGGGCTGCCCTCATACATTGTTGAACTGGTGGCTGCTGATCTGAAAGGAGTAGGAAGGTCATATTTAGTATGGCCAGAATGGTAGTACAAAGTCCTGCTGACTGATGAAGTTGGATTTATTACTATTTTAGAAATGCCACTTTTAGAAAGTGAGCATTTCTCTGCACTTAAATCTTTCTGTGCCTTACAATCCACGTCTGGCTGGGTTTAGTTGACAGCTCCTTGTGCATTCACTCCGACACACCCCAAACACAGGGTACTCAGCCTCACTTGCATACATCTGCATTTTGTATGGGTCTTCCTGGGCTGGGAAGGTGGAGGGCCTGCTCTGAAACAAAGGATTGCCACACCCCTTACTGGGAGCCTGGCAGACAGGATTGAGCTGAAAGGGGACCTGGTGCACTTCTAAGCCACTCTTTGAAGTCACTCCCACTTCAAAGGCACATTTGGGTAAAAAAATAGGGCCTCTGCCAGAACTTGCACCCTGACAAGAAGAACTGCCTGGCTGCCTAAAGGACTCACCTGACTGCTTTCTACAGAGGACTGCTGCCTTGCTGCTGCCCTGCTGTCTTGCTGCTCTCTTGCTTTGCTGCAGAAGTGCTCTCCAAGGGCTTGGATAGAGCTTGCCTCCTGTTCCCTGAAGTCTCAGGACCAAAAATACTTCTTTCTTGCAGCTGGACTACTTGTGCGGTGAAAATTCGACGCACAGCTTGCTAAAAACGATGCACAGCTGACCTGGGACGACGACGCCCGACTTCCAGAGGGGAAATCGACGCATCGCCTGCCGTGAGGGAGAAATGTCCCCGCATCGCCCACAGGAACGACACAGAGCTTGTCAACAAGCCCAGAATTCCTCTCACAGACCCCGGGGCATCTGAAAACCCCGCAACCCGAAGAGGAGGACCATCCGCGCGTCGGAAATCGACGCAACATCTTCCCCGCGTGGAAAATAATGACGCAAGTCCGTGTGCGAAGGGGCGAAACCAACGCACACTCCCTGTTTTTCACGCATCTCCTCCTCTATGGCCCTTTGTGGAGATTTTTCACTCAAACCAGGTACTTTGTGCTTGAAAGGGACCTTGTTTGCTTTTAAAAGACTTAAGACACTTGGGTGGTCATTCCGACCTAGGCGGGCGGCGGTTGCCGCCCGCCCGTCGGAATCCGCCTGAATACCGCCCCGCGGTCAATTGACCGCGAGGGGTATTCTGACTTTCCCGCTGGGCCGGCGGGCGATCTAATTCAGATCGCCCGCCGGCCCAGCGGGAAAGCGCCTTCCACAAGGAAGCCGGCTCGGAATCGAGCCGGCGGAGTGGAAGGCGTGCGACGGGTGCAGCAGCACCCGTCGCGCTTTTCAGTGTCTGCATCGCAGACACTGAAAAGCCTAGTTGGGCCCTGTTAGGGGGCCCCTGCCGTGCCCATGCCATGGGCACGGCAGGGGCCCCCAGGGGCCCCGCGACTCCCCCTACCGCCATCCTGTTCATGGCGGCTTTCCCGCCATGAACAGGATGGCGGTAGGGGGGGTCAGAATCCCCTCGGCGGCGCAGCGAGCTGCGCCGCCTTGGAGGATTCTAAGGGTCAGTGGAAAACCGGCGGGAGACCGCCGGTTTTCCCGTTCTGACCGCGGCCAAAGCGCCGCGGTCAGAATGACCAAGGGAGCACCGCCGGCCTGTCAGCGGTGCTCCCGCCCCCGTTGGCCCTGGCGGTAGGGAACCGCCAGGGTCAGAATGAGGGCCTTTATATCACCTTTCAGTGATATCATTACATTTTCTTATTGCATCTTTGATCGTTTTTAAGCTGCAAATATCCAGATAAATATTATATATTGTTCTAAACACTGGGTGGTGTATTTTTGTGGTGCTATATTGTGTTATTGAATGATTTATTGCACAAATACTTTACACATTGCCTTCTAAGTTAAGCCTGACTGCTCAGTGCCAAGCTACCAGAGGGTGGGCACAGGATAATTTGGATTGTGTGTGACTTACACTGACTAGAGTGAGGGTCCTTTGCTGGACAGGGAGTAACCTGACTGCCAACCAAAGACCCCATTTCTAACACACACCATTTATGTTATATTGGCTTAGTGGTTGTAATAAATATTTGAAGCTTTATTCCGTTTGAAGTTTTGATTCTGTCTCCAAATTGGTCATGATGTTTACAATTGTTGATAATTCTCATGATATTGATTTATGTTGAATGAATCGATAACTACACTCCTCACTGAGCTCAAAGATCCTATCGACCTCTAGTGTAGGTGGGACGAGTTCTGGTATCTCACCACAGTGCGTGCAGTTTCTGAATTCAAGGAGGGAGGAAGACTTCTGTTTGTGCTCCAGCACTTTTATTTTGCCAGCCTGCCCCTTTGAAGGAGGTTCTCAGTTGTAACATGACTATCTCTTTGGCGGGGGTGGGAAGGCAACATGAGTGGAATAAAACATAGAAGTGAGTAATGATGTGATTCAAAATTAATAGTTTAATGTTTTAAACTGTCAGTGTCAACTATGGATTTATAAAAATGTGGGATGAAAATTGTATCAAAATCCAATTTGTCACATTAACCTAAGACATTTCTTGAGACACCATAAATGTTTTGGAATATTTGTTGAATTCCCCCATCAGTATCTTATGGTATTTTAGTAAATGTGTGTGACAAAAGTGCATTTACATGTCCGACTGCACCCATTTTTTAAAACGATAGTTTATCTGGGAGAGAGAACACCCATGCAGAACGCCATGTTCCCTTGATTCACTTGCTTCCTCTTGCTGAATTCGAGGACAGAAATAAGACCCTACCCCTTAAAGATCACCAGCTGTCTCTGCAAGAGAGGGGCAATAATATAGAAGGGAATGCAGAAATTTTCACTTGCAACTGTATGTGCATATTCGAGCGCAGTGCTCATGGATGTATTAATCATCTTAAACGTGATCTGATGGCCGAGTAGTCTGAAACACTATTTAGCTGCATTTATTGTGATGAAATGATGTCCATGTGCTTTTGGAAAAGTGACAAACAGTTAGGAGCACACCTGCCTAACATCCCAGCAAATAATCAGACCCATTGCATCATGATAAATGTAGTTTCCTCAAAAAACGAACTCAGTTACTTTTAAATATTTCACTTCTAAATAGGTGCAGCCTTTGCTGTGCATCTCTGGACACATGTGTTTCTGGGTTAATCCCTTCTTCAGCAGAGAACAAATTTACGGGGTGCTGGAAATGCTGCCATTAATCATCCGGTTTCAATAGCTCTTCACTGGCATGCCGGTGCCTGCTCCAGAGCTCGTCAGCCCAGTGGCTCAAGGGAGCCTTTTTAAAGTCACAAACAGTTAGGAGCACACCTGCCTAACATCCCAGCAAATAATCAGCCCCATTGCATCATGATAAATGTAGTTTCCTCAAAAAACGAACTCAGTTACTTTTAAATATTTCACCTCTAAATAGGTGCAGCCTTTGCTGTGCATTTCTGGACACATGTGTTTCTGGGTTAATCCCTTCTTCAGCAGAGAACAAATTTACGGGGTGCTGGAAAGGCTGCCATTAATCATCCGGTTTCAATACATCTTCACTGGCATGCCAGTGCCTGCTCCAGAGCTCGTCAGCCCAGTGGCTCAAGGGAGCCTTTTTAAAGTCACAAACAGTTAGGAGCACACCTGCCTAACACCCCAGCAAATAATCAGCCCCATTGCATCATGATAAATGTAGTTTCCTCAAAAAACGAACTCAGTTACTTTTAAATATTTCACCTCTAAATAGGTGCAGCCTTTGCTGTGCATCTCTGGACACATGTGTTTCTGGGTTAATCCCTTCTTCAGCAGAGAACAAATTTAAGGGGTGCTGGAAATGCTGCCATTAATCATCCGGTTTCAATACCTCTTCACTGGCATGCCGGTGCCTGCTCCAGAGCTCGTCAGCCCAGTGGCTCAAGGGAGCCTTTTTAAAGTCACAAACAGTTAGGAGCACACCTGCCTAACATCCCAGCAAATAATCAGCCCCATTGCATCATGATAAATGTAGTTTCCTCAAAAAACGAACTCAGTTACTTTTAAATATTTCACCTCTAAATAGGTGCAGCCTTTGCTGTGCATCTCTGGACACGTGTTTCTGGGTTAATCCCTTCTTCAGCAGAGAACAAATTTACGGGGTGCTGGAAATGCTGCCATTAATCATCCGGTTTCAATGCCAGTGAAGAGGTATTGAAACCGGATGATTAATGGCAGCATTTCCAGCACCCCGCAAACTTGTTCTCTGCTGAAGAAGGGATTAACCCAGAAACACGTGTCCAGAGATGCACAGCAAAGGCTGCACCTATTTAGAGGTGAAATATTTAAAAGTAACTGAGTTCGTTTTTTGAGGAAACTACATTTATCATGATGCAATGGGGCAGATTATTTGCTGGGATGTTAGGCAGGTGTGCTCCTAACTGTTTGTGACTTTAAAAAGGCTCCCTTGAGCCACTGGGCTGACGAGCTCTGGAGCATGCCAGTGAAGAGGTATTGAAACCGGATGATTAATGGCAGCATTTCCAGCACCCCGCAAACTTGTTCTCTGCTGAAGAAGAGATTAACCCAGAAACACATGTGTCCAGAGATGCACAGCAAAGGCTGCACCTATTTAGAGGTGAAATATTTAAAAGTAACTGAGTTCGTTTTTTGAGGAAACTACATTTATCATGATGCAATGGGGCAGATTATTTGCTGGGATGTTAGGCAGGTGTGCTCCTAACTGTTTGTGACTTTAAAAAGGCTCCCTTGAGCCACTGGGCTGACGAGCTCTGGAGCATGCCAGTGAAGAGGTATTGAAACCGGATGATTAATGGCAGCATTTCCAGCACCCCGCAAACTTGTTCTCTGCTGAAGAAGGGATTAACCCAGAAACACGTGTCCAGAGATGCACAGCAAAGGCTGCACCTATTTAGAGGTGAAATATTTCAAAGTAACTGAGTTCGTTTTTTGAGGAAACTACATTTATCATGATGCAATGGGGCAGATTATTTGCTGGGATGTTAGGCAGGTGTGCTCCTAACTGTTTGTGACTTTAAAAAGGCTCCCTTGAGCCACTGGGCTTACGAGCTCTGGAGCATGCCAGTGAAGAGGTATTGAAACCGGATGATTAATGGCAGCATTTCCAGCACCCCGCAAACTTGTTCTCTGCTGAAGAAGGGATTAACCCAGAAACACATGTGTCCAGAGATGCACAGCAAAGGCTGCACCTATTTAGAGGTGAAATATTTAAAAGTAACTGAGTTCGTTTTTTGAGGAAACTACATTTATCATGATGCAATGGGGCAGATTATTTGCTGGGATGTTAGGCAGGTGTGCTCCTAACTGTTTGTGCTTTTGGAAAAGTGGTTTGTGCGTACTCCCAGATAAAATGCTCGACGTCTACAGCGTGACACCCAGTTTTTCGGGGGCTTTACGATGAACCTAAAATATTTACGTGTGTTACAACAAAGCAGGGACATGATTTCCGATTGTTTAATTCTTTTATAAGGTCAAGGTTTTTGGGGGCCAGGCAGTGTATGTGGGTCCCTCTCACATGTACCATTTTATGTGACGTGTTATTACCTTACTTTGGGCTCATGTCGATCTCGAGGAAAAGCATCCATAAAAGGGCATAAAAGTCAACAATATCAACTATTGTTTTAGTCTTACAAGTTTTGAAAAGCTACATAGAAAATAAAAGTAAATTACAAATTATATTTTCCAGTAAGAGTCTTATCAACGAATGGCATACAATTGAGCACAACAAAGAGGTTATTAGTTTATTGAAATGCATTATCACAGACTTTTCGAAAACATTAATATAGCATGCTTAATAGTGACAGTATTAAACCAATCAAGTGAAGGGCCTTACAACAGATGTATGTTGACTATTCTTTCTTCTTCTCTAGAGTGAATAGTGACTAAGTCTCCACCTATTGCTTTGCAAAAATTCCAAGCTTCGGTCCACGTCTTCCTTTCTCCTTCCTTTTTGATAAAAATCTAACAATAAAAAATACATATTTACAATGTTGCAGGTACCTTTTTAATTGAATGTTTGAGGTCATTAATAATTTATTAAACATAAATCTGTAAAAAAGGTTCCTTCTCTGAATTGACAAACACAATTTATCGAAAGTTTGGTTATATAAAGGAAAACAGGGCACAGAAACGGCACAGCTACCATATTGCATGCCTGTAGAAAGATGAAAACTATGCTCTAGTGAAAGAAAATGTGCACAGATCCTTAAAGTGAAGCATCACAGCAGGAAAGTGTTGAGAAAACATTCTTATGTCGTGTGGTTGTCATGGTGCATGGGATTTTAACAATAGAACTGCTGCATGAAAGTTGCAACTTTTAGCTTTTACAATTGCCTTACCTTTAAAAATGTATTTTGTGATAGTTTATATGCATAGGTTACCTTCTTTTATTAAAGCAAAATCTGGTCTTTAA
This sequence comes from Pleurodeles waltl, assembly GCF_031143425.1. Classification (NCBI taxonomy): domain Eukaryota; kingdom Metazoa; phylum Chordata; class Amphibia; order Caudata; family Salamandridae; genus Pleurodeles; species Pleurodeles waltl. The sequence continues at coordinate 847,184,442 of NC_090449.1, forward strand.
AAAGTTAATCATTTGGTGTACATCGTTTTTCTCAAAATCTTTATCCACACATATACACTGAGACAAGTGGACTTGGTTTTTAGTTTGAATTTGTTATAATTGTCTTGCAAATCAGTAGCACTTTAAATAAGGGGTCTTTTATTATTATTTACCTCAGTGGTACTTCTCAGTCTACTAAAATGAACATAGGAGTTGATCACAATGAAATTTGAACCATTGGCCTTCAGGGTCCCCTCAGTTTGCCAAGGGATTAGCATTAACCTAGGGTGGGCGTAACTCTCGTAACTTAATGTACTGATTATACGAAATGCAGTTCTCACTCGAAAACTTCAACTCAAAAATGTAATTTCAAGTTGATTTCTGGTTGCTTGTGTTCAAAACACTGCTGCTCTTGTTCAGGTTTGGAGTTTTGATCTAAAAAATTACAAAAACAGTCTGATCAATTAAATTTACCTGAAATTTGTGTTGACCACCTACATATAAAGTATTGCTGCTTTCTTTCAAAACACCAAGGTTTACATTCATGTTTGTAGATTTGCTCGCAAAAATTATCCAAACGGTTCCTTCTTACAAAAAATTTCTCGTTAGAATTTCTCCCTGAAATTATGCAAAATCGCACAGTGGTATAATCCCAGTAATTTTGAAGAACTATTGTTAAGTGAAATTACCAGAATTATGCCAGTTACTCTGGTGTAAATACATTTTCACCCAGGCCTACATTAAACGAACGAGTTCCCTGTCTAGCTACCTCTTCTGTCTAAAAGTATGAATTCAGTAGCGTAGCAAGTCCGCCATCGGCCCTGGTGTAAATAAGGAAAATGGCATCTTCTACTGCTGCTGGGGTAGTAAAATACAACAATTATCAGGGTTCAATGAGTCGTTCAGAGCTCTCCTGCCCGGGTTCCACTGCACCTGCTGCACCACTGGCACCAAAACCCCTGTTTCAACTGGTAAAATAGGATTTAGAGTGAGGGCACCAGCTATAGAGATTTGCGTGTATTAAAGCCTCTACTTTACACTGCTGGCAATTTAGTTTGAGTAGTTCATGCACTTGCTTAGGAGAATTATGTGTAATATGCCAGGCACAGGTAAGAATCTTGATAAATTCACACATTCAAATCCTAATCAACACTTAGACAACTTAGTGTTTCTGTGCGCATGCGTGTATGTCCATGTGAGAGCATGTTGACATGTTTGTTGCAGAGTTCTACCCTGTAGGCCACAAGTTTCAATCCTGATAAAATAGTTCTCTGGGTTTTGCCCCCGCTCCACACATTTTCAATTATACTCCAAAGAGCAAGTATCAGTCCTTTCAGACAAACAAAAGCTTTTATTCTTCTGAAGTCTATAACATCACTACCGTTTAATTTGGTGTTCATTTCAATTATTCTTAAGTGTCAAAAACAGTTCCGTTTATGTTATGTGGGGTTTTGTCGCTGTGTGCGTACTGCCAGCTTCTTCTGACTAAAAATGTAGAAATTGCTGATGACCACAGGGAAGTACCATATTTGGCATTGTACACCTTCCTCTTCGTTCTCATGCTTTCACACTTACTTTAATGACGTGAAAGTGCCTCTGTGGGATATGCAAGTGAAGATCTCACAGCTTCTAGGAAAACAAAAAAACGCCCACCCCTCAAGCGTAGCCTGTCACCTCAGTCCCATTCAACCACGACTTTTGAATCTGACAGTAACTCTCAGAAATACTGTTTTTGGAATTGTGCACCTGCTTGTTTGCTTGAATGCAGTGAGAGACCCATCAGAGGCACGTTGCGGCAAGGCCCCTAGACCTAGCCCTGTTTTCACCTGGTAAGCTTTTTTTTCATTTGTGTTCACTTCAGTATGAACAATGAGCAAGAGATGGTGTGTTTAAATCATTCTACAGAAGTGGCATGAAACACCTTCAGTCAAGGCAGTGCACGTAAAATATTTTCTAATAATTTTTTTTTCAGTTTCTTCTAATAAGGTAACCAAGGTTAGAAATCAATGGAAATGGGACATTGCTGATGCAACGTGTGTAACATTTCTTCACAGGGACAGTGGGAGCTGCATCTAAGTAGGTAGTGCCTTACTATGACAAGTCCATATTTCTCGTTCAATTTTGTGCATCAACAAGGAACTTTGTCTCGAGGAAAGACAGGCATTTACATTGATCTGTTTGAGAGTTTCTTATACATTGACAGATGGAATCATTGCACGGTGTAGTTGTTTAAGGATAATGCATTGCTACTGTACATGTGGATTTTATTTATATTGAACCCCCTTTTTCAAGTTCATGTTCTTTCTGATTTGATCATCTTATATTCCTGCCTGTTATTTATTTTTCATTAAGGATTTGTGATTTAATTTCTTTTTAAACTGTTATCTGAATATTGAAAATTAATTTTTGATGCCTCTTATTGGGCATTCTAAACGTCAATTCTTTTTAAAATTACTGTTCCAATGAATGACTCCTTTGTCAACAGTTTACCTTAGTATTTGTACTATGACTTTGAGCATAAGTCCATGGGGGTCTCTCTGGCTTTAAAATATGGGCTCAGAACATCCAGGAATGAGTTTAAGGTGAGGACTGAGAATTGAGAACACCATACTGGCAAATCCTGCACTGGTTCAAAAGGATCCCAACTCATCATTGTGAAGGATGTTGCATCTCAAGTGGTTCATGATTTAAAGCTTCAGGAGTCCACTATCCCCGAAGCATGGCCTACTGCTGGGGACAGTGTCCTTAAGAGATGGGCAATCAGTAGGGAGTGAGGCTTTTGAGAGCCTCTGCTGCTGCACTGGAGAAGAAATCCTGATCAATGAGGAAGTGTCCAGGCAAGATAGATGGTGTAGTCACTAACTTGTGGGTTCAGTGCACTTGTGGAAAGCCACCCAACAGGTCATGGGCACAGCATCTATGAATGCTAAGGCAAGGGCTGGTACTTCTCGAGGTCCCAAGAGCCTTAAGACACTATGGTGCCAAACCAACTCTGAGCATCCCATCCGTAAAGGTCGTAATCAGGCCCTTAATGTCCTTCCCCTTAGTGTAACAACAGGGAATGGGGAAAAGTACCTCAAGTGAATTAGGCTATTTGCAAACATTATTGCCATGTTCTTTTGTGTGTTTGATGTAAAGCTGAGTGGCCAAGGATATTACCAGATGTGGATCCCATGCTTACTGTGACACTGGAATAAAGATGCATCCATCTGAAGATGCCCAAATAGACCATAACTAATATTGAGTGAGGGTCTGGCTTGGGAATCCGGGCTGGACTGCTCCTTCTGGAGCAGGATTGAAAATGATTCGAATACGCCTGGGTCTAATTTGAGGTGCCATGGTTGGCAAAAAACAATGGGTTGGAATGGGTTATCAGTGGTTTACCTGTTTACAAATATTCATGCATCACCTTTTGTGGGTGTGATGCAATGTCCTATGTGGCCAACAGTATGAACAGAAGTGGGTTCAGTGAACTGAAACCAAGCTGCACCCCACTGAAGAGGCCCAAATAGGCTGAAACCCATTTTGGATTGCTTGTATCCTGTTCAGGAGCACCTGCCTTCACAGTTGGAGCAGGATCAAGGCTGATTAGCCTGGGTTCAATCTGAGGTAGCATGATGGGCAAAAGAATAATCGATTGGAATGCTGTACCTATCAATCATCAGTGGTTAGACGATTTCCAAACATTCTTCTAATAACATTTTGTACATTTGACTGATGGAACAAATCATCAGGTACTGGGTGTTAAATGGTCTTATGATTAATTGCTTTATTTTCCCAGGGATTACTTGTACAAGTTGGGTAGGTCCTATGAGGGAGACCTCACATGGAATGGTTCTTGGTCAATGCTTTTCTACCTCAAAGGCAGACTGAATAAAATGCTATTTATCTTTATTTACAGTTCCCAGTGTTAATATTTGTCATAGAATCACATGCTTGAATTATTCTATGACGTTACGCATCTTGTATCAAGAAAGGGTCCCCAGGCAAAGTCTTTGTGAAATATTTCTATGTAAAGATCAATCTTTGTAATTATTATAGCTGACCAGTTTAGGGAATCTAAAGCTATTTTGGACAACTTTGTTGGACTAGGATGATCATGGGTAAAAATTCTCTATGGGGTGGTACCTGATCGCTCCAGAAAGCTGGTCTATAGGGTACTGAGATTTGGCACCCCATGGAGTTTTCCTCCTTAGGCCATGTTGTTAGATCTGAGGGTCTTTGATCCTTTGAGAAACTCCAAACTGAATTTGGCCTTTAGCACTCCCAATTCTTAAGGTACTTGCAACTCCTCTCTGCCATCATGCCTTACTCCCCAGCCATTGCAATCCTGGCAGATTTCTCACCCTGAGAAGCAAAATGTACATTGTGCCAACTACGTGGAAGGGGCTAGGAGTCTACCATTTATAAAACATTAATTATCAATACACCACACTCTTTCCCTGACTTATTGGAGAGTGATTTAGGCCCCCTCAAGGATTTTGTGTGGTCTTGCACTGATGACCTTGTGAAACTGCAGACGACGTCATGTACAGTGGACTCCACATTGAGTGTGGTCTGTAAACAGAAGAGACAGCCCCCACTGCCTAATATCACGTGCAATGGACGAGACGTCCTCCACACTACATGGGGCTGTGAGGTCCTTTCACCATCCTGGGATGGCATTCACAACATACTAGGTGGTGTTTTGTGTTGATGGATTGACCTTACCCCAAATATGATCCTGTTAAGTGGATGATGAGGTCTTAACCCTCACAAAAAGGACCTTATTATACCTAGAACTGGCGATAGGAGAGCAACGATGTGTAGGCAACCCACCAGCAGCAGAATGATGGGTGGTGAACTTGGCCCACTCTGCAGGGTCACCCCAATTCTTTTTACCTTCTCCCTTCCTGTTTACTGAAATTCATTTTTGTTGGCCTTAGGAACCTTTGCACTTTACCACTGCTAACCAGTGCTAAAGGGCTTGTGCTCACTCCTTTAAACATTGTAAAATTGGCTTAAACCTAATTGGCATATTTAGGTTACTTATACTGCCTAAGGAAAGCAGTAATACTTATACCTAGGACCTTAATTAACTATTAAATGCTACTAGTGGGTCTGTGGGCCTTATTGTGCCACCCATTTAAGTAGCCCTTTAAAACATGTCTCAGGCCTACCATTGTGTGTAATTCAACTTGCCAAAATACACCTTTAGCAAAGCCTAAACCTTCCCTTTAATACATATATCAACCCTAAGGTATGCCCTAAACATCCCATAGTGCGAGATTAAGGGGGTCATTCCGACCCTGGCGGTCCATGACCGCCAGGGCCGGGGACCGCGGAAGCACCGCCAACAGGCTGGCGGTGCTTCCTGGGCCATTCTGACCGCGGCGGTAAAGCCGCGGTCAGAAAAGGGCAACCGGCGGTTTACCGCCGGTTTACCCCTGGCCCTGTGAATCCTCCATGGCGGCGCTGCGTGCAGCACCGCCATGGGGATTCTGACCCCCTTCCCGCCATCCTGGTCCTGGCGGTAAAAACCGCCAGGAACAGGATGGCAGGAACGGGCGTCGTGGGTCCCCTAACAGGGCCCCATAATGATTTTCAGTGTCTGCCTAGCAGACACTGAAAATCGCGATGGGTGCCACTGCACCCGTCGCACACCAGCAACTCCGCCGGCTCCATTCGGAGCCGGCTTCATCGTTGCTGGGTCTTTCCCGCTGGGCCGGCGGGCGGCCTTTTGGCGGTCGCCCGCCGGCCCAGCGGGAAAGCCAGAATGGCCGCTGCGGTCTTTTGACCGCAGTGCGGCCATCCGGCGGTGACCGCATGGCGGGCGGCGACCGCCGCCCGCCGCGGTCAGAATGACCGCCTAAGTGTATTGGACATGTATTTTTAAGTTTAACATGCCCTGGTAGTGAAAAACTTATATATTTTTTTTTTTTTTTACTACAGCAAGGACTACTTCTCCAATACAATAACAGTGGATTACCTTATTTCATTTAATAAGTGCTAACCTTAGATTGGTAACATGTTTGGTCTTAAAAGAGTTGTCATATAAAATCCTATTCAATTGTAAAGTCGGACATTAAATCACAATCCTGAAAATTCCACTTTAAGAAAGTTGGCATTTTCTTGCTCTAACCACTTGGTGTCTGCATCCTTTGTCCTCAGTCACATGACTGTGAATAGCTGCCAGTTGGACTTTGTGTATTCCTCTCAGAGTGAGTGACAATTGGGGGGGGGTGCTAGTCCTTGGAAGGATGCACCATTCTGACAGGATGGGTGGGGTAGAACCCTAGTCAAATTACATTTCAAAGCAGCTGCCTCCAGCAAACTCACAAATAACTTGAAACCAACCTTGTGGCACTCTAGACCTCCTGGGGCCTGGGTAAGGAAAGGGGGGAATATCCAGAACCAGATTTAGAAAGGCCTAGAACCTTCTCCCACTTCAAAGATTGGCACAAGATATACATTTGGATCCTCAATCCAACTCTTCAGTTCATGTCTGGACCTGTGGTGGGCCCCCAAAAGGACTACCTCATACTTCAGAGGACATCGGTTTTGCTTGAGGCCTGCCTTGCACTTCATAGGACTGCCCTGCTGCTACCAGAGGAATGCCCTGCTGCTTGAAGCCTGACCTCAGATGACTACCCTGCTGCTTCAGGCCTGCCTTTTAGCTTTATCCTATGACTACCATACAAGGGCTACTTAACTGGCCTCTTGTCTGAGCAACAGGAACACAAAAAGCTCCAACAATCTTAAACATGCACCTGAACCCTGGCTGACGTAAGTCTTGCCCTCCAAGTGGTGGCCCTAATTTTCCAAAAAGTGGCCTTAGAACAGACAGGTGATGGAACCTACCTTCATGATGATCCACCCTAGGTGCATCACCAGTCTGCCTGACTTTGGAGTAACTCCTGCTATGTTCTGCAGCAAATAATTCTCAGTTGCTTCTCTCAGGAAAGGTATCAGGCCCCTGGAGGCTTTGTCGGCTACTGCCTACAACTTCATCCTGCTGGAGATTTTCAACTTCCAAAAATGTGACAAAGCCCAAACATAGAAATCTTCACTACAACTTTGTCCAATGGCTCCCTGACGACAAGACAACACTGTCTCATCAGACACCGCTGGCTACCTTGCCACGCTTATCTTTCCCTTCTCAGAGACCTTTCCTTCAAAATTTCTGAAGGTATGCTTTGGCCAAATCCACCTTCTGTATCTGAACCACTCTCCATTATGGTCGGACATAGCTTTTGACTTTACGCCAGTCTTGCGAGACTAGATGCCCCCAGGTGATGTTTTGATGTTTTAGGATACATTTTTCACTAGAAACTAAAAACTTCATAAGTACGGTTCTACTGGATGAATTTAAATTGTATTGGTGTCAAACTATTAGTATTTTCTCTATTTTTCTACATTGGCATGGGCTTTTTCTTGTGTGGTGTTTTCACTTTATTTGTGCTTGTGTGTTTTGTAAATACTTCACTCATTGCCTCTAAGTTAACCCTGATTGATTGTGTGCTAAGTCACCAGAGGGTTAAGCAGAAGTTAATTTAGTGTCTTTTTGTGGTTCACCCTGACAGGGATTGTGGTTCTTAATTGAGAAGGGTTCACCCATCCTCAATCAAAATCCAATTTCCTACAGTGGGTAATTATGGACATGTGGTGCACTCTGGAGAAGTCAATTTATGAGGCTTGGGCATGTACCCGGAAACATGGGAGTTTGTAGGTCGGTGGCTGTGGTATAGAGAGGATGTCTAATTGTCAACTCTGAGTATCGCTAATTTGTGACATACACTGGTAATACAATGTACATTCTAGCTAATATTACTTTTGTATAAAAAGTCATTGATGATATGCAAATGCATTAGAATTAATCATGATGCAGTGTTTACTCTAGCAAAATATCTTAGGGCCTGATCATGAGTTTGGCAGCTGGACCGCCTAAACTTTAATACGGCAGTAGGGAGGTGGCTGTCAAGCAGTCCGCCTCTCCACCATCGTATTACGTAGTTTCTGCCAGGCTTACCTGTGGAAACAGTTTGATGGCATTGGACTCAGCTCTCTGGGGCCAATGCCACTGCACAGGGCATCCTCGGAATGCAACTGTCTGCCAGACAGTGCTCTTTCCGAGGGTGCTCATGGGGGGTTCTGCACTGCCTGTATCATAGTGATGGGCAGTGCAGGCCCCCCCCTGCTGCCCCAATGCTGCTTTTCCTCCAGCATTTTTACGGCTGGGTCCCTGCCATCAAAAGGCTGGCACAAAGGAAAGTCGTGATAAGCATGGCAGTGCCGAACTCAGCACAACTGTGGCGGACCACGGCTTTCATCCCTGCCAACCGGTTGAGATCTCTGATCCTGGTGTTGGCGGCAGTCTCCTGGGCAATTGTAATCCCGTGGTTGAACAGCCAGGGATGGGCAGTCGGACCACAGCAGTAGTATGGACCGCCACAATCGTAATGAGGCCCTTAATGTTCGTCTTGAATTTTCTTGTTTATGGACTAAAGAGAATATTTAAAGAAATGGAAAGTGATCAATCATAAATACTTTAAAGAAGGTGTTTTTGTGCAGCACCGGTATGTTCATTTAAGCACAATGTTGGCAAACCTATTTTGAGAAGAGAGGTACAAAGCGCTGATTTATCAGACTTTGTACTGCTGCAAAGTCACACAATGTGATGCAATGCAAAACAAAGTTTTGAAAGAGTACCTATGTTTTATAGCAACATTTCTTGTCATGGGTGGTACTTGGGTTTTCTAATTCAAGTTTCCATGCTTTTGATGCAAAGCCCTATCTTTTAAAATTGTCAGACAGGGTTTTGCATTAAAAATAACACACCGTAAAACATGTTTAAATTTAGAGAAATATATGAATTTCTCCAAGCCTTTCTCTTACTGCATGTGAGCTGCACTGTAAAGCATACATCAAATTTATGAACTGTTTTAAATAGTATATAGGCATAGGATGAAATCCTGGAAGGGTATGCTTAAAGTACAAAACCTATGCTAGACATCAAACACACCTTTGCACCATGGTGCAAAGGTTTGTGTATTTGCTAGGAAGCCTGTTTAGAGGAGGGGAAAACAGCAGCAACAGGCCATATTTAGTAAATACGTTTTTGCACGTCTTTCTCCTTCTTGACTGACAAAGCAGAACAACTGTGGTTGGAGTGCAGCACTACTCAGATAATGTGTACATTTACCATAATATCTGCATGCTGGACACATCCAGCTTTCCAGATACTTGCAAAGCAAATGCATTCTTCCTAGAAATCATATTATGAATATTTTGTTATATGCCTAGAACACGGCGGAATCCCATATAAACCTGCCCCTTTTTTTTAAACCAATTTATTTTGGGGTACCTCATTTTAGGCTCATATCTTTTTACATGCAGACCTTAGGGCACATAAATCATATTACCCGCTTGTGAAATTCACTCTCAGGAAAAGAGTGATCAAGGTCTTTTGGCACAGGCATTGGCCTTTTTTTGCAATTAACATAACAAAATAAGTAAAGGATCATGCAAAGGATTGATTAGCTACTGGGAATGGCCCAGAGAAAGAGTTAAAAAAATCATTAGGCTTTGGACTAACTCCAGCCTTCTCAGGTTATGGTTCAGCTTTCTAGTTTAATTTAAGCATGTGAATCTATGAAAGATCCAGTAGTAGAGCAGAAAATGATACTATTATAACTAAGCTAAAGTTGTCCAAAATTGATATCGCTCATAGATTCATATCTATTCACATGCAGCTTGCCCTCCTTATTTATTTGTTTAATTTGAGTCCAAAAAGGCTCACAAGCATTGCATTGCATATACATTACTATTACAGTGAATAAGACCATTATAATAAAACCATTACCATAAAACTATTCAAACAAACCATACCTCAACTCCATCAAACAACCTGTAGCTTCCAATAGTATAAAAATCACCTAATATATATCATGGGTAAAATAAATAAGTAATCAAAATACTGTATAATCTCATCCAGAGCATAAAACCTCAAAAAAACAAGAACAAAGTGTTATACAGCTATAATTAAATAAGAGCAAGATAAATGTTTTACAAACAGAATTAATAAAATTAACAGACAACCGCTTTACTCAACCTGTTATCTACTATCTCAAGAAATTTTCCCACTCTTTAGCATAGTTTAATATTGCTAGATTCCAAAATAAGAGATAATAGGTCTTCAGTATGACAAATTTGGAGCTCTCTAAAAAATAGTAATAACATTTCATTTTTCCCTTTCAGTTTTAAAAGCACTACAAAAGATTAAAATATGGCATAGGGTTAAAGTGCACTGCACGCAACATGGGTGGTCATTCTGTGTTTGATGGCCCAGGATAGAACTCACATTGCTGTATTTCCACTTTATAAATGATGGGATTTGACCTATTCCCAGCTTCAATATCCAATGTCTGGCATTTTGTGCTGTTATATATTTCAAATACTGTTGTAACTTGCCTTTAAATTTAATTTGAGCTGAATAAGTGACCTTTCTACAAACTGCTAAATCTGCTTGCAGTGAGTGAACTTAACATATTGTTTATCTTATTTTTACCAAGACCCAGCTGCTTATGAGTTGAAGACAAATTTAGGGCCTGCAAAACATTATATAAGTTTAAGGTCCAACGGTTTCCACCCCTCAGTTGCATCTATTATTTTAAGAAATATCTAAATGAGCCCACTAGGGATGACCATAATTTCATGCCATAGTTTAAGATTCTCTGTCAATATCTATGCTTAATGTAACAAAGTATAATTCCAGTCTAAGAGCACTGTTTATAGACCCTTTTGGAAAATTCAACCGGAGTTTCCATATTACCATTTCTACTGATCAAACGTGTAATATATGGGAATCCACCATAATTTTAAAGTCATAAAGCATTAGACTCTCAATTTTTATGGTATACATTTTTTTAGTACCTCAAGAGACCTATGTCCCATGGCGGATACCAAATTATTCAGCAACAGAGTAACAGGCTTTGTCCGCTGCTCCTAAGAAACCATAAGTGCCTTAAAATTAAAATTGCTTTTGAAAAGTATGCCTAACTATGTATATTGTTTTACAGCCTTGTTTTTTTTTGTTATTCAAAACCACTCTTATAGGTGGGCTCGCTTAACCCTTGACTTTGAAAATATCATTATTTCAGTTTGTGCAATATTAGTTATTAGAACATTAACCTGAAAATACGTTGTAAAAGCATCAAGCTGCTTCTGAAGGCCCAATGTAGTACAATCCAACAAGATATTATAGTGTGCGTGGAATATCGTCTGATTCGTCTTCCCTTCTAGTTTTGGGGGAAATGTACGTCTGGGGCTCAGATTTGCAAGAGTATCAGAGATATAGAAGGAGAGAAGTAATGGAGACATTATACAGCCTTGCTATAAACCATTCGAGCATAGATTTTCCTTGTTAAGGCTCCAGTGCTTCCCAGTTCAACTTGGGTCCATGAACCCTTATGTAATTGTATAATCAGCTTCAGTAATCCCGGGGGTATATTCCAAATAATATGATTTCCCCAGAGTTTACCTCGTTGATTGTATCAAAAGTTGCCAATAGGTCTTATACGCTATATGAATAGCTTCATTTCTGGTTGTAACAAAATTGTCTACTAACAGTTTGAACGCAAAACAGCCATCAACAGTTGAATGGTTCCTTCTAAACCCCAGTTGTACTTTCGGGAGGATATCTTATTTTTCAAACCAAGTTTGTAAAACCTGCAGCAGAAATTTTGGATATATTTTACTGGGTATATCCAGGAGACTTGTCATTCCATAATTATCATGCATTTTCCAGGACCCACTTTTAAAAATTGGAGCACAAATACTCTGCTTCCATGAATCTGGTATTCTATTTGGCTGGGTGTCAATATTTGTGCCCACACATTGGGATTCATGTTTAATACGTTTGCTGACAACCCATCCACTCCCTGGGCCAGTGAAAACTTTCCATTCTTTATTATATATGTTACCTCCTTTAGTGAGGGAATTGCATTATCCTCCTTACTTATTACACTAATGGCAGTTAGATAACTATTTGAATCACTCTTCAACATCTTTGAATTAATGCCTTCATTCATAAAACCATAGAGGTCTATAATGTACTTGACGCGTTGTTTTTCACCAACAGTTTAAGGATTTTAGTATAGGTTCAATCATTTTGCCCAATACTTTGCACAAGGTTGTTGCCTTACCACTATGGAGAGCTGTAATAACTTCCATCCATAGGATCCCCTTCTCTTCCCATACAATCTTTATCATTTCCTTTCTGGACTCTTTCCTGAAGACCTTTAGCTTCCTATTCCTGAACTTAGGGTACACTCTATTAGCCTACAGTATTTTCTTATTTAAACCTATCTTTGCTTTCAATTTGTTGCCCTCCAACCTCATTTTGATTTGTATTTGGATCTTATTATTAATGGTTGTGAACTTAAATGAAAATTTGTGAACATCACTTATCGGTTTATGGTAATTTACCCAGATATTATCCCCCGGGTTTCCACAATGAAGCGTTGAAAGGTTCTGCACCAGAAGTTTTACCTTATTCTTCATTTTCATAAACTATATTATTCTACGACCATTATTACACCGCACATGAGATGAGTTTCGCCATATCTCTCTTTCTTTGGCCAACTAACTGGCAATAAGAATGGTGGATGATGTCGACCATCTAATTCCCCTATGACCTAATGCTCAAGTAGGCAGAATTTTTCAGTTGATATTATTGCATAGTCAATCAGTGAGGATGTCTTCCCAGCATCAAAAGTAGGCTTACCCCGTTGAGCACATTTATATCTTCCATTAATGTCTATGAGACTGAGTTTGTTTAATATATCCTGAATCTTCCTCCCCCACACATCACTCTTTCTATTTGTTAATAGCTGGGGTGGCATATACAGACTTACCTCCTTTTCCTCTTGAAATAAACCCCGCAAACCAGGACTGGGAATGTTGGCATTCAAATCAGCACACAGCAATATTGCGGACTGGGGAAAGGATACATTTATCTTATCTAGAAGAAGTGTCAGTGTATGCATTTGCTTATCCTGGTGGATATTAGGCAGAAAATATGTAATTATAGCAATAAAGGCTTTTGTCTCCATTGACCCTTTGGGTTCGGGGCTGCTATTATGTCTGTGAATTCCTTACAGATCCTCCTTGATCTTATGTCTTGCTTAGTAGATATTAATGTTAAAAGCCCCCAGTGCCCTACAAAATTGCCCTAAATTGCCCTTTCACAACCTTTACATTAGGAGCAGCAAAATAATTCAGCACCTTCTCACTAAACTCCTCTGTTTCCGGTAACATAGCCACTGTAATGTCCAGGCCCTTTGGTTTCTGAATGATTGACTGCCAGTTCCTTTTTAGCCCTGCTATTTCCCAGGACACACAAAGTATCAGATCATCATCACCTTTTCCAAGGTGGGCATTGAAGAATCCAGTTTTCAGAATGTATTGCCATCACAATCATCCTTTTCCATTGGTTGACTATTGGTCCACTCCCTGTAAGTATATCTTTCTTCATATGGCTTGTTGGCTTGTTTCACATCTGTCTGAGCATTGACTATACTCAGAACATTTTTGATTTGATAAAGATGCCCTTGGCCTTCATTATACTTCAGGTTATCTTTTAGTTTCAAAACAATATTCTCATTATTTTCATAAACATCATGGCCAGAGTGTCACAATTCATCAATATGATCTTAAACCAGTCCAACTGTTAATCTCAAATGAACGTGTATCACAGCAATGTCCCCTACACACTTATTGAATTTAGGCAACTTGACCTGAGATATATCTTTGAATGAATATTGTCTTTGCTGATTTTGAGAGGGAGGACAACATTGTCAGAATACTTGATAGAATTAAAATTGAATCCTTTCCTCAATCACCAAAAAATGTTAACCAACAACACTGTTCTGTCAACCATTTCAAGTGTTCCATGATTCTTACTATTTCCCGAATATTCCATTACACCATTATTGGAGCATCTCATTTTAATCCCTGGAGACTGCTCATCTGATTTATTCTGAATTGCCAATTTAGGTGGAAGATTAGTTGTAATCCTGGTGCTCAGAGTGTTGTTATTTAATGACTTGGAGGACGCTTCCACTAAGATATCCTCTGACCTATCATCCAATCATATTATTATTTTTGCCTGATCTTTTACACTTAGGCCATACGTTTTATTTTCCTCTTTCCTTTCTATTGACAGTGGTTTTGGAAGAATCCCCTCATCTTCCACCAACTTTACTTCTCTTGGTTTAACTCCACCCAAAGAGTATCTATCCTCATTCCCAGGGTGGTATCCAATCCTAATAATTCTCGTACCTGGCTATGGTATTTTACAGTCCTTCCTTCTTTCAGGCATTTAATGGGAGTTCTTTTTTTTTTGTGGTCTCTATTCCCAACACCATTTTTTTTTTTGAAGATTAAAAAGATATTTTCCTCAGCCTTATGTACTATAGCTCAAAGTTAACCGCTTCACTAGAACCCTCAACATCATTATCCTTATTAGTTAGTTCTGTGTAGAGCTCACATCTATCCCCTGACCTGTCAACTTGATCCTTAGGAAAATTGCTGTTTTGGGGATATTTGCCTTTATTTCCTGTTTTTCTAGGTTCAGTTACTTACAAGTTTATTAGATTAGATTCTTGAGCATGAATTTTAGGCTCAGTTTGCTGGCCAGGATTAGTAATGTTCAGATTTGTTTGACTGGCCTCCTGGGTACAGGACTTGGGTCCAGATGTAGCAAGGGTTTTGCGAGTCGCAAACGGCGAAAAACGCCGTTTGCGACTCGCAAAAGCCACTTTGCTATGTTGAAATGCATTTTGCGAGTCGGATCCGACTTGCAAAATGCATTTCCGAATCGCAAATAGGAAGGGGTGTTCCCTTCCTATTTGCGATTCGCAATGGTATGCAATTCCATTTGTGACCGCGTATGGGGTCGCAAATGGAGTCGCAGTTACTATCCACTTGAAGTGGATGGTAACCCATTCGCAAACGGGAAGGGGTCCCCATGGGACCCCTTCCCCTTTGTGAATGGACCCCAAAACATTTTTTCAGGGCAGGGAGTGGTCCAAGGGACCACTCCCTGCCCTGAAAAAAACGAAACAAAAGGTTTCGGATTTTTTGAAATGCAGCTCGTTTTCCCTTAGGGAAAACGGGCTACATTTCAAAAAAAAAAAAAACTGCTTTATTTAAAAGCAGGTCGCTAACATGGAGGCCTGCTGACTACAGCAGGCCTCCATGTTAGCGAGTGCCTATACTCGCAATGGGGCCGCAATTTGCGACCCACCTCATGAATATTCATGAGGTGGGTCATTGCGACCCCATTGCGAGTCGCAGTCGGTGTCTGAGACACCGTACTGCATTCCAAATTGCGAGTTGCAATTTGCGAGTCGCAGGGACTCGCAAATTGCAAGTCGCAATTTGGAAGATTGCTACATCTGGCCCTAGGTGTCCTGTAGCGCTGTGCATGAGTCTTAAACCCATCATTATTCACCACTTGGTTCCTGCCGTCAAGATTTATGAGATGCTGCAATATTAACTTATTAGTATCTTGGCTATGGTCAGTGTCATTGACAAGTCTGGTCAACAAAATGATTATAGATTACAGAGTGTTACTTAAAGACTGCAGCCATTTGATGTTGTTTGGTACCTCACCCTCTTGTAGGCCTTCTTGGCCTTCATCTTGTGGCAACTCTGAACCCCCCTCTTTCGTCTTCTGCTCACCTTCCCTTCCTGGTTTAGTTACCAGTTCATAAACCTCTTTTTCGTGCATGAATGACAAGTCAATCAAAGAGGGGAGAGTGCATCTTCTTGGGCTATGATTTATAAGTTTCTTTCTCAGTGATAGATGCGCTCTTCCAATTTCACTTTGATAATGCTTTAGGATCTTTTCCATTGTTCAATGTTATCTGATAGCATAGAAAATAATGGCATCTAATAATGGCCCATTAAATCCTCATTCAAGCCTGTAAACATAGACATTGCTTGCCAGGGTATATTCCTTTTAGTGCTTATTGCCAACCCCAGCATCTATAAAGAACACCTTACATGCATCCTGGGACACTGTATTTAAGCCTTGATCTAACCCTGTTCCTATATTTTCAGCAATCTGCTAAGATAAATCCTTTATGGCCGAGGATGGGACGCTTTTTTTATTACAGTGTACTTGTACATGCACTTCTACCTGCACTCCTGCCCTTGGTCCCTTTGCAATATGTGTACCCAGTCTGATCTGGTCCAGCTGGCGGAGCTGCTCTATAACTGATATTCTTGACCAGTCTATAACAAGATTTTCCTCCCTAATGCTGCTGTGGGTTTTGGGGTTCCAAAGGTCATCTGAGTTCTTGGGATACTAAATCACCTTCATCTAGCACCTCCCTTTAACAACTATGAGCCTTGTCTTTTTAAAGGGACAGTTTTATTCTCCACCTCATCATTATTCATTCAATATAGTTATTAAATATTTCTTAATTGAATTCTCTCTCAGTATTAAATGGTCGGTCTTAGGACCCTTCCTTACTATTCTAGATCGCAATATACATACCGGATTCTGGGAGAATCAGAACTCCTATTTATTTACTATCACTTCCCCGAATTTACTAATGGCCACCATTCAACACCTTTCTAGCAACCAAGTTTGAGACCTGTATTAAACTAAACAGAGCAAACAAGGATTATATCTATTTGTTATGCTTAACACCCCTTAACTTTGTGTCCTTAATTCTAGTTAAGGGCTCTTCAGCATAACTGCATATCCCAATGTCAAGGAGTGTCAACCACGAAGCAGATTGGCTAAGACGACACTCAGAAACTCAAGTATATGTGAGAAAATTGATCTGAATTTATAAGTCATCAGTGGTCATCAATGGTTTGTCTATAGGCTGTAAATAAATTGTCAATTATATTATCTAGTAACAGTCACTTTAGGAACTTCGGAACCCTGCCAAGCAACTGTACCTCTTTCTCTGAAGGAAAAACCTGGGTACTGGAAAACCTCAACTCTTTTTCTGGTTTACTTGTACAGCATTCTGTAGATTCGAAAGATGGTAGAACCAAAACCAGGAATAGGTAAGTACAAGTAACTGGTGAATCTGGTAAAGTCTAGCCACCTGAACCAGCTGAAGTCAATATTGACTAAATCAAGGTCAATAGAAATGCGGGAGAAGATTTCACACCTGCCCCCAGTGTCCCTACAAGTGGCAAATCAAAAACAAAACAAATATGCTCCAAAATATACCTATAAAAAATCATCTGTGTAAGTGGTGTGCACGCTTGTCACTGTCACTTCCCTTCTCCCTTTCAAACTAACTGTCACGCCTGCTGCCGCTGCCTTCACCTATTGCCATTCCATCAAAGCCTCCAATTCTTCCTTCCTCCTTTTCTGTGTGAATTTCCCTTCCTGGGAATGCCTTCAGTGTCCGCACAAACCCAAGTGAGTTCCCACCCCAGGGAGCACACTTGCCCTCCCGCACATTCAGTTCTGCAGCTCCCCAAAGGGCAGAACAAAGTGGCAACCTATGCCATGGGGTAGAAAAGCCCAGCTTAAGGGTCTGGGGAAAATGGAGGCTGGTAAGAGGATGACAACCTGAATGGTTGAATGGCACCGGGTTAAATTACACCACATCACTCTTGCTCTTATCTATCAAGCACTTCTGTCTGTGTTATTTCAGTGAAGCAGGCTGTAGTCCAAGATCCGAAATGAAACAAAATGCGGGCAACACATCAGTGCATGCATCAAGCACTGAGACAGCAGTGAGCTCAGTGAGACAAAAGGTGGGCACGAGCACCACAGTGTTCGGTGATTTGGCACATCTGAAGTCAACTGAGGAAAGAGCCCAGCTGATCCAGGCTACAAACGAGTAGTTTCTGCCAACTCTAAAATGTACAAATATGTGTATAAATGTCCCTCTCCGATCTGTGACCTGATCAGCAATTTTTTTAAACAAATGGGTTTTTACACTTAACCCAGCCTTAATGCAATACTGAGCTTGATGTCATCTATGTTCACCATCACTGTAGAATTGATTTGGCAGTTGGAATGCAAATGTTCAACCCTGATCAAGCCAATCATAAGCTGTGCCCTACATGTAAAATCTAACAACAATTCACAACATTTCATACGTGGAACCTAACTAACCGGGCTCAACTCAAAGCTGAAGGCTCTTTTTTTGTTTATTTGAAGAAAAAGCGGGTTCCCAAATATTGCAATAGGTAAATTTCATTGTAATCATCTCAGGATAATTCTATTGACAGCTATAATAATATATTGTTGAGCAATGTAGAGCACAAGAAGTTAGTAATATTGGCCCAAGTAGGGGTGCCACAGTTTGGGTTCCTAAAAAACCCATGGCCATTCCTTTACACATTACACCACACCTACCCAAAGAGGTATTTAGATTGTATGATCACTTCATGAATTCATAAAATGGCTACTTACTTTAAAACATGAAATGCTGTTCTTTGGTTCCCAGCCAGACGGGCATGGCGGAGGGACCGTTGTTGTTGGAATTGGAGGAGTCGTTAAACCATTACCCCACCGTTTGCAGATGGACTTTGCTTTCTCTTCACAGTTTACCACTTCCCATAATCCACCGGCCATTCCGGTCCTTATTACAACACATCCTTGCTGCCTTCCTTTGTGCAATAAAAAAATAAATCATCAATTGACACCAAAATCAAACAAGTATTCAAGAGTCTTACAATATTTTGAATTGTGCATAAGCATGACCTTAGAAGAAAGATAAAAGTGCAGATAGCATGGTTGTTATCTATTTATCTATCTAGGGTTCTCTAAAGCTAGGAGGTTATACACTATGTTGCTTACTACATGCCAATGGTATCTTACTTTTCAGCGTAACTAGGGTTGAGTTGAAAGGACTTTTGGTGAAACTGGTTTAGTTTTCAATGATAAATAATATGGAAATCAACTGTAAGAAAAACAAAAATACTTGTAGGTTAGACACTGAAGAAAGATGACAAGTGGCATTTTAATGGTGATCAGCTTGAAAGAATATCGGAATATAAATACTTGGGAGTCAATATTGAGAATAAAGGGATAATTTAAGGTGATAAATAGGCCATTAAATCAAAAGCTAATGCCCTGCAACAGCCTTTCTCATGATCAACATGTCTCCGAGAGGTATGATGCTGGAGCCCATGGTTAAAATAATGAATACAAAGCTATTGCCAACCCAAACCTATGGCTGTGAAGCTTTTTGTGGAAAGTGGTAAATCTTATGGACACAATCATTGCAAATAGTTATAGCAGGCCTCAAAAAATCATTAAAATGTTACTAGGCCTGCAGGTTGACTAGCTAGTAGTAATCTACTTGACCTATCTGTAATGTACTTGACCAGGAAATGGGTCTCATATTGTGTAATTCTAGGCAAATATTGTATACTACAGTCACCTTTTTCTTCATTCTCACATATAAGTGCACCTTCAAGTATGTGAGTTCAGCATTTCTACTGAAAAAATCCTTTTTTGTTTGATTAAATACACTAAACGTTTGCTCCATGTATAATAAATCTAGCCCACATATAGGTTACACAGCATCCATGCATGACTTGCCTCTTAGTTTACTAATAGCTTTGCCATCAGGGCAGGAGTGTTTCTCAGTTTATATATAAACAATCACTTTTAATAAATATATTACTAAAACATGATGTGGTAGCGCACTGTCATTTACAATAAATTTCCAAGAAATGTCCAAAAAACATCCCACTAACTTGAAGCTTTCCTAATAAAACTATTTAGTGTATTAACAATAATCTGTGAAAATTGGTGAAAAAAAACATTTATTGTTGGAAAATGGGGTATTAGTAAGGGCAGGTAAGTACCTACGCTTGGCAATAGGCCACTAACCTCCACTTAGGTTCAGTTAGGTCTCGATAAATTAAACCCAGCTCAACCCTTGGTAGCTTGGCAACGAGCGACAAGGCTTAACTTAGGAGACATGTGCAAAGCATTTAAAAATCACAAAACAGCGAATAAGTAAAATACAAAACAGAATAAATATCTAACACCAATTTACAAAAATAGATTATATATTTATCTTTAAAATGACATTGAAAGGCTTAAAATCAGATAAGGGGAACCTGAGATATTAATTAAAAAAATGTTTCTGTTTTTTAGTGCTTAGAAACAAATAGCGCCAATCTGGTTGCACCTCGACCGGGGCAAAGTCAAAGTTTGAGGCCGACCGCGATGGAGCCCTGCTCGGCTACAGCTTGCGGGAGGCCTCAGTCAAATGTTTACCTTCGGACTTAGTCGTTTTCTTGAAGATTTTATTCAATGGGACCAAGTCGCCAGTCCAATCCGACCTCCTGGAACTCTTCCTCGGATACACGTCGCGGTAGCCCTCAGTAGATTTTTCTACCTTCGTACTTAGTTGTTTTTTCGAGATGAAAATCCTTTGACAGGGGCAACCCTAAGGCCCTCATTCTGACTTTGGCGGGCGGCGGAGGCCGCCCGCCAAAGTCCCGCCGTCAGAATACTGCTGCGCGGTCAAAAGACCGCCGCGGTTATTCTGAGTTTCCCGCTGGGCTGGCGGGCGACCGCCAGAAGGCCGCCCGCCAGCCCAGTGGGAAACCCCCTTCCATGAGGATGCCGGCTCCGAATAGAGCCGGCGGAGTGGAAGGGGTGCGACGGGTGCAGTTGCTTGGCAGACACTGAAAATCATAGTGGGGCCCTGTTAGGGGGCCCCTGCAGTGCTCATGCCATTGGCATGGGCACTGCAGGGGCCCCCAGGGGCCCCACGACACCCGTTACTGCCATCCGGTTCCTGGCGGCGAACACCGCCAGGAACAGGATGGCGGTAAGGGGGTCGGAATCCCCATGGCGGCGCTGCTAGCAGCACCGCCGTGGAGGATTCCCCAGGGCAGCGGGAAACCAGCGGGACACCGCCGGTTTCCCGTTTCTGACCGCGGCTGTACCGCCGTGGTCAGAATGCCACGGAAGCACCGCCAGCCTGTTGGCGGTGCTTCCTCTGCCCTCTGCCCTGGCGGTGAGACACCGCCAGGGTCAGAATGAGGGCCTAAATCTTGATCCGACGTCCCTGGAGCCCTCTTCGGATATACTGCCTGGGAGGTTCTGGTCAACTTCCTACATTCAGACTTAGTCACTTTTATGGAGATTTTCTTCACCGGGACGAGCCAAGCCGGCTAGAGTTGCTGCGGCGTGTCTGTCCTTTTATGGAGCTTTTTTCCAAAAGTTCTCCAAACTCCTCCAAACTTCTGGAACTTATTCCAGATGTTCCTTTAATGTTCTTTTGAGGTCCACAGCTCACCCTAAGATTCCAGAAGCTCTGAGATGCTCCTTGATGGTGCAGACTACAACTCCCAGAATGCACCTGGCACAAACTCCTTTTTGGCCACTGGACGGTGGTCAGCTGGTCAGTTTCTTCAGGAGCTGGTGCAGGGGACTCTGGTTAACAAGTTTTCACCTGTAGCAAACAGGGAGTCCCTCTTTGAACCAGTTGAAGCCAGGCAAAGACCTTCTTGTGGTGAAGCCCAAGTGTGCAGCTGGTGCAGTCCTCCAGAGTGCAGTGTCCAGGTGCAGGTCAGGTGTCCAGCAGGGCAGTCTTTCTTCTTCTGTAGTTCATCCTGGTAGGGATCTGAGGTGTGGATTCAGGTCTGCTCATCTATCCTTGCTCCTGGGTGAAAAACATGGGGGTCCTGGTTCTCCAATCAGGTGCAGGGTCCTTCCCCCTGTGATGACCACTTTCTGGGAAGTGTGGCAAAAATCAGGCCCAGGGAGCAACATTCCTCAAAAATACGTTGTGGCTGAAAGACATTTTTGGAGGTTACATCTGGCTGAGCCCACCCACTGGTGTGGCTAAAAATCCTAAACACACCCTTCTTCTGCCCTCTCCTAATCTAATCAGGGGGACACCTAATTGTCTGGGTTTGCAGAATGTGAGGGAGGTGCTGGGTTGCTCCAAATGTCCTTCCCTTCCTTTGAAGACCAGTTTGGCAGCCCTCCCCCTTCCTGCCTCTCTATCTGCTGAGGGAAGATCTCCTCCCCCAGGCACATCTCTTTGTGTTGAGCCAGGCCACTTCACACCTCATAAAGGCAGCCTGGCCAGGCTGCCAGGCTGCCAGGCTGGCCAATCGGAGCAAAGCAGCAAAACACTGCTGGGTTGAAGTTGGCAACTTTTTAGGTAAACTTTAAAACTCTTTACCTGAACAGGTTATAGTAAATCCAACAATTGTAAGTTGTGGGATATATTAGAACAATTAATTTGGTACCAAACTTGTAGTATCTGTCACTTAGGGGACTTTATAATTCAAAATAAAGTCTCCCCATTCTAGCCTATGGAGGCCATTCACTACAATGAGGGAAAAGCTAATTTGGCTATTGTACCTCACCAGGGCTTATAAAATTATTTTTATAAGGTCCCTTCTTATAGTTGCATGGCGCCCAATTCTAGGGACACAAACAGCACACCTTAGGGGTGACTTATATGTAAAAAGACGGGAGTTTAAGACTTTAGAACTACTTTTAATTCAAAAGTCGAATTTGTATGTAACTTTAATTTAAAGGCAGCCAGCAAGGCAGGCCTGCTTTTCTAATGGCACTGGGCACCTCAGCAGTGAACCTATGAGTGCACCACCTATGCTGGGGTCCCTAAATCTACATGCCCTACCATATACTAGGGACCGATAGGTAGGTTGAGTTAGCCAATTATAATTAGCCTAATTTGCATACTCATATTATACAGAGCACAGGCACTGGGACTGGTTAGCAGTACCTAGGGCACCATCAGAGTCAGGAAAATACCAGCAAAAAGTGAAAAATGGGGGTGAAAAGTCCAGGGGCCTCTGCAATCTGCCCTGTTTTCCCACAAGTTTCTTTTTCACATCACCAAGTAAAGTGTTCTGACTTTTTTTCATCCTCTTAAAATATTTTTTTCATCACATAGAAGTACAAAAAATGGCATTTCACAGCCTCTGAAATATATTTTGAAATGTTTGTAAAGATGACTTAGTTATATAAATGTTGTGTGTTAGGAAAAACCTGATACCAAAAGCATTTAATTTCACATAGGTCAGAAGGTTCACCTTACAAAATCCTGGGTCTCTGCAGTCTGAAGGAAAAGTATTTGCATTGCAAGAAGACATACTTACTTTTGACCTCTATCTCTGAACACAGAGCAAATATGACAAGCGTAAGATTTAAGAGATCTAACTTGCTAATTCAGTTGCTGACTGAACAGAAACACCTGTTCTTTGTCCACTCAGTAGGATCTAAAAGTAGCTTGACCTCATAAAATAAAAGCCAGAGTGGTCCAGTAGATTTTTCAAGCCCTGTATGGACAAGCTTTTCTTCTTCCAAAAAATGCTTTACCTAGTCGAATCCGTCTGGAATTTTGTTTAAAAAGCTAGGCAATTTCAAATTTAGGGGCATTTTTAAAGACATGTTTCAAGATAAACAGCTGCTGAACCCAATTCCTTCGACTACCAATTTGATCAGAAATAAGTAGTGAGAATAGTATAACTTCCTTTAAGAAATTTATGAAGACAGTACCAAAGAACACACTGAAAAAGTTTTGGAAAAATCCATGATAAGCGAACACAGATCAGTCATAATTTCAAGTTGCTTCTTCTCGGTTTATTCATTCAAACCTTCAGAGCATGAAGTACAGAACTTTCTTCTAGAAGCAGTGTTTCATCCACAGCACTTTTCAAAGCTGCAAAATGTACAAATTGGGACCAACTTAAATGTTGGCTAATCCAAATAAGTATCAAGCCACAAAACTAACATAACTACCATGGTGAAAGGTGATATAATGATAAGAGCAGAGGTGGAGGAGACAGTAATAACTGATGCCCATGCAGAGGGGCAAACAGGGGATTATATGAAAAGTGTGATCAGGAGACCAGGTCATCAAACTGAAGTTCAGAAAAGCGTAAGATCAAATTTGGACCACCAACGTGAAAGTAAGCCCAGAAATGTGATACAAAATACCATTGACACAAGTAAAGTCAAGCCCCAAGACATCGGGCCTCCCATACAAAACACAAAAAAGGTGGTATTAGGTGAAAGTGCACAATAACTGATAGAAGTGAGTAGAGAACTCCAGCATGGAATTAAAAATACCTAATAATGTGGGATGTCCAAAATGAAGTTCATTAGAAAATGTGAACTGTTCAGTCAATGCTCAGAATTCCTCCAACATCATGAACCAAAGGAGGTAAAGGGCAAGGCATGTATTTAATAAATTGGGAAGTCACAATTCAATTAATGAGGTGTCCCACACCCTACCAATTGATGTGAAGTGGAAAGTAATGAGATGTGGAATAACAGTTGTGCCAAGTAACAAGTAGTTAAAAACAAAAAGAAATAGTGCCCTCAATTATATGAACAAACGTCAGCTAAAAAACCAAGTAAGCATAGGGGGCAAAAAACCTGACCATCCTACACAGCACGCATGAACTTGTGCAGTTGGAACAAATACAAACAATCCAGGTATGGATATGCTCTGAATCACTCCAACGGATATATCGATAATCGGTATAACTGTCATAAAGGTGTGCCCAAGTAGGGACCATAGTAGGCCCACTAAAAACAATAATGGAATCAAACAAAGTAACAGAGGCTATAACTCAAAATAGTAAAAGTGGCAAAACGACTACAGGCAGTGCTCCAAACATAGCACACATAACCAACATGCATTTGCAATGCAATGGGTCTCAAGTTTGCCCGAGCAAGATCAATTAGCATAGTAAACGCCTAACCGGACTGAAATTGAAAAGTAAAACAGTTCTTGCCATATAAACTGAAATGTAATAGTTTCACATAAGCATGCTGACGGCCGCCCTCAACAAAAAGCAGGCACACAACGGGTAAATAAAAGTTTGCTCGTAGTGAAACCTATTGGCAAAAGTACAATCATCCACGTAAGTGGCAAAAGTGCAATTAACTATGTAACAGGATCGATGTAATGCAACGCGCTCGACTTCTGTCCAGCGAGATCGCACTACGAAAAAAGAGAAAAAGTAGTCCAGAAACAGGACGGAAGACAGTGAGCGTCGTATGTTTTCAGTACTTGGCCGAGGAGCGCTAAACACCAGAAAAGGCATGACATATGCATACCTTTTACTAATGAAAGCAGGCAGATTTTAAAAGGCAAGCCCATGAACCAAAGAAAGAGACTGACGTGACATAGGCATGGTTTGAAGCCCAAAGAGAGATTACAACAAAAGGTGCCGTACTAGTGATAAAACAAACTTACCGTCTATTCATTAGCCCAAGTAACTGAAGAATATCTAAATATCAAAGTTGTGTGACCATAGGGGGACCGCGATAAGCCTATAAATCAACAAAGATAATACCGAAATGGTTCCAAAGTATAAACCACCAAAATAGAGTACAAAGTGAATGAAATAAACATGGGACTCACCCTGCTTGGGAAGTAGCCAGACACCAAAGGGTAATGAGGCACTGAGACACGTGGGTATTTACAACACTAACGCTGACTAGAATAAACAGTAAAGGAGGACTGAGCTGGCGATCTAACAAAAAACGGGCACCATGTTGGAGTGGAGACTCCTGTGCACACAGGTATAGATTTAGCAGCAGTTGTTATGTGAGGAGGTTAGATAATAAACAGGTAGGGGCAAACATTAAGCCATTTAGAAAACAGTGCAAGTAGTTGTGACCCAAGACAAGTGTGATAAGTAGGTACAGGTATAGGTAGAAGAATGTCAAAATTAGAAGTAAATGTATCGCAGAACAAATGCAGATCTGATTTTCATAACACAAATGTGTCCTTTGGGAAATATTTGGTCACTAAATTAGATACATTCCAAATCAGAGACATGTGGATTATGCCCACTTCATTTCAATAATTCACAAAACTAGTGAATAAAGTCACAAAATGGCTGTCAAGAACACAAGCTAAGGAACATTTATCCAAACGTTCCCATCCATGGATGATTTTGAATTACACAGCTCAAAATAGACTATCTTATTTGGAAATGTGCTATCCAATCTTTTTAAATACTAAGTTCATTCATTTTAGATTCAGAAGTATATCAACGTCTGACCTGGCTTCCCCATGGATTAAATCACAGCATAGCAGCGTTTGTAGACTACGTCATTCAGCTGCCAAGACTACTAATTTCCTTATATGCATTTGTTCTGGTCTATTAGTTATTAAGGACAGAGAGAAGAGAGCATTTGCTCCTGTAGGCAGGCAGTTTTTGCGTTCTTGGACGCCAATATTTTGCATTTAATTAACACGTTCACAAAGTTTTGTTGCTGGCGGCGAATAGATTATTGAAGGCCAGCTGGTAGCACACTTAGGCCCTCTTTATGACATTGGCGGTGAGTGACAAAGTGGCAGTAAGACCCCCAACATGCTGCCGGTAATTACTGTCAAATGATGACCATGGTGGAGATGACTCCCATAGACAGCCAATGTACCACACCAACCGCCAGGGTGTTAACACCACTGACCACAAATGTAGCCAACAACAGCCAGGCAGAAGACAAAGTACAGCCCACCATATTTTGACCTTGCAATCCAACAGGATTTCCAGGGCGGTACCAACGCCATCAAAAGCCTGGCAGAAACAGAACACAGAAGAGCAAAGACTCACCATTGGAGACACAGGGAAGAACAATGCTGCCATGGAACCGGAACTGCAAGTCTTCCCGATGCTCATCTAAGTCATACTCCACCTGGAACACCAACGCCGACAAGCACGACGGCGGTGAGTACAGCTGCCTAGCACACAAAGGAGGGAGGGAGGAAAACGAGAGTGACACACACACGCATGACCCACACCCAACACACACATACCATACACACAACCAGCTGCAGACGAAAAACAATGGCATACGATACACAGCAAAATAATGCAAGGACAACAAGAAGGCAGTAATAAGAATCTATTGATTGTTAACAGCTAGCAAAAGAACCAACTGTACGAAAAACAGATATGTACAAATGTACACAAAGGGCCAATGCCAAGTCCAAAGTACTAAGGGCCCACATGGCCCCAGGGCACAGTCCAAGGCCCAACTCAAATCCTGACTTCATCCGGATAGAACTCTTCAGGGGCATCAGTTTGCAAGTGGGCAGGCACCTCAGGGGGGTGGGGAGTGGGGAGCACATCAACAGAAGTCGGGAACAAGCCCTCTGGTTCTGGAGGGGGCTTGATGCCCATTTCTTCCTGCTGGGGAGTGCAAGGCCACAGTCTCTCAGGTGGGTGACTTTCCCACTGGTTCTGCAGGGGTCTCCATGCCAATATCCCTTTTCTGGGGAGTGCAAGCCCACAATCTCTTAGGTGGGTGACTTTCCCACTGGTTCTGGAGGGGTCGCCATGCCCATTTCTCTCTGCTGGGGAGTGCAAGGCCACAGTCTCTTAGGTGGTGGCTTTCCCACTGCTTCTGGAGGGGACTCCATGTCTATTTCTCTCTGCTTTGGAGTGCCAAGCCACAGACTCTCAGGTGGATGGCTTTCCCACTGCTTCTGGAGGGGGCCTCTTGTACGGCAGTCCCTGGAGGGTGGCCTACCTGGCTTCCGATGGTGGTGATGGCTCCACTGTGTCATCCGGAGGTGAGGGCTGCACTGTATCAGCAGGTGAAGGTGCCTCCTGGGCAGCCTCTGCAGGAGGAGTTGGCTGCACTTCCTCAGCAACTTCCTCAGCAGGCTGTGAGGGCCCCGTGACCACTGGTGGTGGAGGTGGTGGGGTCACCCTGACAGCCTCTACTGGAGTCGAGGGCTTCTTCCCCTTCATGGTAGGAGGCGTTGGATCCTTATCCTTCCTGGAAGGGGTTGAGGTCTTCTTCCCTTTCATGGCAGGATGTGCAGGCTCCTTAGCCTTCCTGGCAGGAGTTGAGGGCTACTTCCCCTTCATGGCAGGAGGTGCGGGCTCCTTCCCCTTCATGGCAGGAGGTGTGGGATCCTTAACCTTCCTGGCTGGTGGAGTGGGATCCTTCACTGACTTGCTACCATGACTAGGTGGTACCACCACTGTCAGCGTGGACTGTTTGGCTGAGGTGCTAGGCTGGATCGTTGGGACCCTGCTCTTATGGGCAGGACGGGGGGAGGGGGAGGGAAGAGGTCAAGTTGGGCAAGGAAAAGCTTCGGGACAGTAGGGTGGGATGAGGAAGGAGGGATGGGGTGGAGGTTGAGGGACTGATTGTTGGAGGTGTATGTCTGCTAGACTTGGGTGCAGGTGCATGGGCAGTGTGCTTATGTGAGGTGGACGGCTGCTGGGAGGTGAGTACTTGTGTTTGTGGCCATTAGTAGGAGGGGGACAGACATGGTGGAAGAGGACACAAGGGACGCGTGCATGGATGTTGTGGAGGTGTCTGCTAGAGAAGTGTGTGCTGCTTGGTGTGGTGATGCTGGTGGTGGATGTTAATGCAGTACATGCAGGTGTGAGTGTGGATGTGACTGTGAGGGAGGTGGAGGAGGAGGAGGGGGAGACAGTGGAGGCAGTGGATGTGGTTGTGACTGCAATTGTCTGGTGTTTGCGTGACTGCTTGTGGGATGAAGTGTGGTGCCTGTGTTTGACTGTGCCACTCTTTTGTGTTGTCTTGTGTGCATGCTTGTCTGTATGTGTGCATGGGATGGGTTGGGGTTGAGGAGACTGGGACTGGGTAGTTGGAGGGGAGTTGGAGGGGTGATGGTAGGAGCAGGGACAATGGCTGCCATCAGAGGGGAGGCCAGAGCCTGAATCAATCTCTGTTGGGCCGCCAATCCATCATTCACAATGGTTGACTGCCCTACAGAGATGAATCTCAGGAGGTCAATAGCCTCCTCACTCAGGGCAGCTCCCCTCAACCTCTGTCCCACTGGTTCCCTCGGCATTTGTTGACTCTGATACTGTGGGTTGCAACTCCCCCTTTTGCCGGAGCCCCTGCTCCTCTGCCAGATGATGCCAATGCACACATGGACAGGATGACAGAAGAAAAAAGGGAGGGAGAGAGAGAAAGGGAACACTGGGTCAATTACTGCACCAACACCACAGTTGGCATACACAGCACTGTCACACATAGGGATCAGGATTGAGCACTATGAATTGCACTGCCAGTGATTTGGCTAGATGCCACAGCAAGATGAGGGCCACACACCAACAACTGCACCCCTCCTGGAACTCACAAATCCCTGCCTGACATGGAATACTGTCATAGCCCCATTACCCTTGAGCTGGATCACGCTGCAATGCCTGGCCTGGCATTAAGGGGCACCCACTAACTCACACCCACCACCCGGATCCCATGCCACCTGCCAATTATTGTAGTAATGGCCACTGTACTCACCCCCTTGTGGCTGCTGTGATGCCCTCAAGCACCCATCCAGCTCTGGGTAGGCCACCGCCAGTATGCGGGCCATCAGGGGGGGTCAGGTTCCGACAGGCATCCCTTCCTCATTGGGAGGCCATCCCCAGATGGGACTCTGCAGTCTTCTTTGCCCAGCATCTCAGACCCTCCCACCATTTCTGACAGTGGGTGCTCTGCCTGCCATAAACCCCCAGGGTCCGCACATTCTTGGCGGTGGCACGTCATAATCCCTTCTTTTGATGGGCGCTGACCTGCAGTGGTAATACAGACAGGAAGACACCATTACACATACAATCCAGTCTGTCACACATATGGTCCACCAACCCCATTTCTGTCACCATTGGCACACTCATCGGCTGGCGCACACCATGTACACCACCACATTACATCGTCCCCGATGACATGAAGCTTGCACACACATCTCCATGCATTGTGCCCAGGGTGTACTCACCTGTTGGTCTGGAGGCCCATACAGCAATCCGTACTGGGGTAGGACCCCATCCACCAAACGCTCCAACTCCTCCGAAGTGAAGGCGGAGGCCGTTTCCCCGGTCACACAGGCCATGGTAGGTTCCAAACACAGGTCACAGCAGCACACACAGTATAGGTGTTCTCCTGTTGAAGTTCAGGAAACAAGTGAGGAATCAGATAGAAAATGGCGGTCACGTCCATGGCGGTGTACTCTGTCACTGCCAGCGCTAATCCCCATTGGCCACTATACTTCATAGAGCCCCATATTATCCAATGAGGAATTGCACAGTGGTGCAAAACTGCCTTTTGACACAACACCCAACGTTGCGGAGTTACCTCACTTCCACATGTCCCTTACATACAGGACAGGCGGTTGCCATTTCATGGTGGCGGACAACGGTCATATCAACCTTAACTGCGTCACAGCCTAGATTAGCACATACCTTGGCATTCCCACTGTCCCATCACATAAATGCACTATGTACACCGAGGTTGGGGTCTCATTGTGCCAATTGAGACAGCCTACTCACTCTTGTTTCCCATAGATACCTACCGCTGCAGATGAATAGGAGGAGGAGACAAATGCCCGTGTACAGACCCCCTGTGGACTTGGCTTCATTGGAGGACAGGCACATTATACTCACCTATAGACTGGCCAGGGCCACAATTACAGAGCTGTGTGCCCACTTGGAGCCTGACCTGATATCTGCTATCCGTCATCCGTCTGGGATCCCCGCTCTCGTGCAAGTGCTATCAGTGCTCCATTTCCTGGCAACTGGTTCTTTCCCAGTGACAGTGGGATTGGCAGCAGGGTTGTCACAGCCAATGTTTTCAATCGTGCTGGCAAGAGTTTTGTCTGCCCTGGTGAAACATGTGCAGCTACATAGCTTTCCCCCTCGTGGAAGACCTGGCCACTGTGAAGGCCAGAATCTATGCAATGGGACATATACCCAATATTGTTGGGGCCACTGATGAGACACAGATTGTGTTTGTCCCCACCCTACCAGAATGCACCGGTGTTCAGGAATCGGAAGATATTCCACTCCCTGAATGTACAAATGGTGTGCCTGGCGGACCAGTACATCTCCCACAACGCTAAGTATCCTTGGTCGGTGCATGGCACATTTGTTTTGAGGAATAGCAGCATCCCAAATGGGATGGCCCAACTATAGAGGCACAGGGTGTGGCTAACAGGTGAGCCATGGTCCCCACCCACTGTATGTTAGTGTATGCCTTCAGGTGTCAACCCCATTTCATTGTGTGAGGCTAAATGTTGTCCCTCAATACTTGCAGGTGACTCTGGCTACCCAAACCTATCGTGGCTCATGACCCCTGTGAGGAATGTTAGGACAGGGGCTGAGGAACATTATAATGAGGCACATGGGTGAACCAGAAGGGTCATCGTGAGGACCTTCGGGGTCCTGAAGGCCAGGTTCAGGGGCCTCCATCTGACAGGTGGATGCCTGTGCTACTCACTCAAGAAGGTCTGCCAGATAGTAGTGGCATGCTGCATGTTGCACAACATGGCCCTCAGACGCCATGTACCTTTACTGCAGGAGGAGGAGACTGGAGATGCCCCTGTGGCAGCAGTGGACCCTGAGGATAGTGAGGATGAGGAGGCAGAGGATGAGGATGAGGACAACCGAACATCAGTTATACATCAATACTTCCAATGACACACAGGTAAGACAGTGCAACTGACCATTCCTCTGACTATTGATTTTTCTGTGTGGCTGTAGTATGATGGCATTAACTTCCATTGCATCTCAACTTACTATCTCCTATGGCTTGTCATTTTACAGATGTTGGTGAGATAACAACTGTGTACTGATGTGATGACTACAGACAGCTACATGTCATTATTTCTATGCTCTCACATCGTTCAGATCATTTGCACTAGATGTGACTGTTTCAATAAATGCACATTTTCCACACATAAAATACTAATCGTCAAGTTGTGTTCAAGGGTGTTTATTGTAGTACTATGAAATGGAGGGAAAAATGGAATGGGTTGATGATGGAGGAAAGACCTGGGTATTTTTCCAGTTTATTTGTAACACAGGTGCAGTCTCCAAGGGCCTATAGGAAGGGGAGCAAAGGCAGTTCAAAGTGGACAAGGTGACAGTGTGGGACACAAGGGGGACAATCAGGGGAGTCTCATTTCCTGGTGGTGGTCTTGGCAAGTGTTTCTGGCTTCTGCCTGGGTTGCAAGGAACAGTTGCAGGGTGGTTCACCTTCTGCAGGGGGAGGGGTGCTGGTGGCCTGTGGGTCTTGTGGTGGGGCCTCCTGCCCACTAACTGCAGCGGAAGTGGAGGGCTTGTCAATAGACTGGCTAGTGGTAGGGGCTTGCTGGTGTGCTGTTGCTTCCCTCATGATGTTGGCCATGTCTGCCAGCACCCCTGCTATGGAGATCAAGGTGTTGTTGGTGGCCTGCAAGTCATCCCAGATCCCCTGATACTGTTCCTCCTGCAGCTGCCTGTTCTCCTGCACGTTGTCAAGGATCTGGCTCATCGTGTCCTGGGAATGTTGGTAGGCTCCCATGATCTCAGTGAGTGCCTCCTGGAGAGTCGTTCCCTGGGCCTGCCCTCACCCTGGCAAACAGCAGTCCTCCCAGTGTTCCTGTTGGCCTGTGCCTCAGTTCCCTGAACAGTGTGCCTACTGCCACTGACCCCAGATCCCTGATTGTCTTGGGGGTGAGGTGTGGACTGGGGTCCCTGTCCAGGTGGGCACACTGCTGATTGACGTGTCCTGGGGACAGAGGTGTGGGTACGCTGGGTGGGTGCTGTGGTGTTGGATACTGATGAGGGAGGCTCTGTGGTGCACTGTGAGCGGGCTGGGGTGACCGACTGTCCAGTGGTCCCTGATGGGCCAGGTTGTTGGTCCAGATCATGAAGTCCGAGTTACTGTTCTCACTGGGGGCATCTGTTGGGGGAGTGGATAGTCATGGCACCTCCTCTACGATGGGTTGGCTGGGGCATCTGTGGGGATGTAAGTGATGGATTATGCTTCATGTCTGTGACATATTGTACATCCCTGGCTTCCCCTCTGTCGTTGCTGTTGCCCTGCCACCTTTGTGTATGGTGATGTATTGTGGGATTGTTAGTTTTCCTATGCATGCTTTAGTGATTGGTGTCCATGCAGGGCTGGGACGGCTGTCCATGCAATTGCATGGCATGCAGGATTTGGCATTGGAGTTAGTCATATGTGTAGGTGCAGTGTGTGGGATGGAGTGAAGTGATGGGAGTGAGGGTGGCATGCAAGTATGGGGGTGATAAGTAGTATATATTGACTCACCAGTGTCCAGTCCTCCGGCTACTCCAGCGAGTACCTCAGGATGCAGTAATGCCAAGACTTGCTCCTCCCATGCTTGAGCTGTGGGGGAGGAGGTGGAGATCCACCACCAATCCTCTGGATGGCGAGCTTGTGCCATGCTGCCATGGAACGTACCTTCCCCTGTAGGTCATTCCACCTCTTCCTGGTGTCATCCCTTGTTCTTGGATGCTGTCCCATGGCGTTCACCCTGTCCACGATTCTCCGCCATAGCTTCATCTTCCTGGCAATGGATATTTGCTGTACCTGTACTCCAAACAGCTGTGGCTCTACCCTGACAATTTTCTCCACCATGACCCTTAACTCCTCATCAGAGAAACGGGGGTGCCTTTGTGGGGACATTGGTGTTGTGTGGTGTGTGTTGATGAGAGTGTGTTGAGTAATGTGGTGGGGTGTGTGATGTGGGGTGTGCGAGGGATGTATGAGTGTATGTGGTGTGTGTCTAATTGTCTCTGTGCTGTTTGTTTTAATCTCCTGGCAGTAATTGTTTTTGTAAAGGGTTGTGGGTAATGTGGGTGGGTATTTTATGGTGCTGTGGGTGGGTGGGTGTGGTGTGTATATGAGTGTCAGGTGTGTGCTTTTAGTATTGGCCAATGTAGTGTTGTTTTGTATGAGGGTGTCCATTCTGAGCACAGCAGTATGTACCACCAATGGTTTACTGCAGTTGAATGTCCACTGTGGTGATTCGTGGGTCATAATGTGGTGGGTGTTGTTCTGTTGGCGTAACGGCATGGGTGTTGGTCCTGCTACTTTAGCACTAACCTTTGGGCTGGCGGATTTGTGTATGTGGCTGTATTCTGTCGGATTGGTGTATGTGTGTCATAAAATGGAGAAAGGATATTCGCCACCGCAGCGGTATGCTGGCGGCCGTCACTGTGGCGGTAAGCAGGATTTACCACCAATGTCATAATGAGGGCCTTAATATGGTCACAGTCAACTATAATGTATTAAAGTGATTGTGACTTCTCCATTTCTTTTCTAGCCTAGTCTTTCATAATGTCTTTTTTAAAAATATTATAGTTGTACTGTGTCAACTAGTTTAAACTCTTTAAGTGACTGGTTGTAAAGTTATATAGTTGTCCTACATGATGAAATGTTTTGGTAAGTTATTGCTGACTGATGCCCTAACAGTATGGAGAGTGAAAATATTTTGAAAAAAGCAATGGCTAGGTTTGGGTAGCTGATGTTGGATAGAGTGCTCAGGTAGTGAATAACTGCTATCTGAATAGCATATTATGATTGGGAGAGAAACAAAATTATTTCAGGCTGATTGCTATAGGCTTATATTTTTAAAGTGTATAGAGTGGTCAAAGCTTTATTAGCGTTTGACCTGGAGCCTGGCTGTAAAGATTTTCAAATCATTCAAATCAATTGCTATGGAAACTGGCCTTGTAGAAAGGTCTATGGGGCTATGGGGGGGAAGGTATCATGGAAGTTCACATTTAGATTGGAAATCAAGCAGGCGAATGGGTTGACACAGTATGGTGGTCATTTTTGAAATGCAAGGGAGGAAATAAGAAATACAAATTACCTATCTCACCCTTTCCTTTAGTGTTGTTCTGTTTCTGAGCATATTTGCTTGAGGTAATTTCTATAGATAACCTTCACATAGTGAAGCTTGTAAGTGATGAATTTGCAGCGGATCCAAAAATATAGTCCTCTATGTAAAAGAAGTTACACTAGGTTCAACCAATAGTGACTGTTCTCAGGAAAAACTTTGAAATATGCTGCTTATTTTATTGGGTGATGGGTTCAAGGCTGCAGACACATATATTTATTGCATAATATTTCCTTCTTGAATTTATCTTGGACTGGTGAGAATGTGCTGGAGATGTGCATTCTTTCTTCTGGTTTCCAGAAGTGTGCAATTTGAGTGTAGCAGAAATATTTTCATTAAACTACATTGAATCAACAGCTTCTTTTTCAGATATTTTTACTGAGTAACCCTTTGTTAGCATTTTGCTATTTTGTACATTACTATTGTACAGTATACAATACGTTGATTGCAGACTAAACTATTATTATATTGTAACTATTTTAACTCTTTCAAACTGAAGGAGGAAACCAGAGAGCTAATATATTTATATATTTATTGTTCTGAAATGCTATTGAGTATAAATACTGGATATGACATATGAGGCAATTTCTATTTCATATAGTATGTAAGCATTTCTGTTAAATTACAGGTTTAAGAATAATACTCCCTAGCTTGTACTATGTAACAATATGTCCTATGCTATATTCTGAGGCATCAGTTTGCACTATGAATTTTTGGGAATTATCAGGAGCATTGAGCACAGGGGCTGTGCTCATGGACTATTGAAGGTTCTTGAAGGCTTCCTGACAGATCTCTGTCTGGATCGCCTTCTTGAGCTGCTGCTTGAAAGTCAGCTCAGTCAAGGGAGCACAAATGGTGCCATATCCCTTGACAATCTTCCTGTAATAACCAGTGAAGCCCAGGAAGGCACTCATTTCTGTCTGGGTTTTGGGGAGCTCTCAGGACAGGGTAGTCTCTAATTTGGCCTGGAGGGGCTGTACCTTACCCCTGCCCACAAGGTGTCCCACGCACATCACTGAACCCTGCTCTATCTGGCACTTTCAGGCCTTGATAGTTAGGCCTGCCTTTTGCAGGGCCTGAAGCACTTCTTGCAGGTGGAATAGATGGTCCTCTCAGCTACTACTGAAGACAGTTCATTTGTCCACGTAAGCAGCACTGGAGGCCTTCCTTCCATCTAAGATCTGGTTCACCAGCCTCAGGAATGTGGCAACGGCATTCTTCAGTCCAAAGAGCATCACTTTAAATTGTGAGTTGCCCTCACTGGGAGTGAGGGAAAAATGAGGCAAACTGTTACAGCAACTGGCCATATTCCCTCTGTTGTTCTCTGTTCTGAGACTAGTGTAAGAGAGGTTGACATCTTCCACTGACCCATCTTTCTCTTTGGATATCAAGGGATCAGGGAGAGGTTCACCATCCTACCTCACAAACCATAGTGAATGAGAGAGTTAAAAATGGTACTCCCTAACTTATATCTTCTTGGAAAGTCGTGAGTGACATCATGTCATTGAGAGAAAATCTTCTGTATGGGCAATTCCTGCATATTCAGAGGAATTGTTCAATATATTAATGATTTTGACAAGGAGGCCCAAATATTGAGTGAGAAACTGGAGACATGAGATTACCTGATGCAGATAGTAGACAAATCTAGAAAAAGGGCCCATAATAACAGGGAGGCCCTGCTGAAGACGAACACAAGACCCTCCTTAGATAGGAGTATATGTGTGACCACATTCAGCAGTGCATTCAACCTTGCCAAGAGAATTGTAATACAAATTGGAAAATGTTTAATTCCACTGGTTTGATACTAGCAGCCCCTATGTTCTCTTTTAAGAGAAGTGCTAATATCAAGAGCCTATAAGAACATACAAGACCTAGGGACACAAAACCAAGACTGTGGGTGCTACCCTCAGTGATGGGCCATAACGCATGTGGCTCGTGTAAGGCATGGCCATTGACAAGCACCACAAAGGCGATGGATCCAGAGTTAAAATATCCATGGAAACTGACCAAGAATACCACGTGTAAGTCAGAAAATGTCATCCTCTTGATCAGGTGCTCCATCAATCTGGTATATGTAGGAATGACCACCAGGAGGGTTAAAATCTGAATTATGGAGCATATGAGTAATGTGAGATGTGGCAAAACCGTGACATGGCTCGCCTCACATTAGGTTATTTCCCAGTATATGGGGGGATCTGCAGAGGTATCACCAGCTGCCTGGGCTTCAGTCTGATGTCTCATGCCTTCAAGGGTTGGGCACTCTTTCTTGGCCTTACAGAACTCCCCTATGGTTGGTCTATTCTCTGCTTGTCGGCCAGAAATTCCAAGCAGGCCTCCAACAGAGGCAATGTCCACCCCTTTAGGCTTTGGAGGTCCTCATCTGGTCCCCCACCCACCTGCACCATGGAAGTTTCAAGGGTTGCTTTCACATGCTCCTTGCCCTTCCCTTTCTTGGCAGCTATGTGGGCCATTCTTCCAAGCTCCAGACTTCCTTTATTCCCCTTCTTGGCAGCCACGGATCTGGGGGCCAAACAGACCTACTCAGGCAACCCCAGCATTTCGAAGTGTGACTTGAGCTTCACTTCTTTCTAGGCACTGTGCTCCAAATTATTTCCTAGCAAACAGTTCACGTACATGGCAAGGCTCACAGCTACTATAAGAAGACCTGAGATCCCCTCAGACAAAGTGAATCACGCCACTGTGTAGTGGATGTCCTGGCTGTCTGCTACTACAACTTTGTAGAATGTACTGGGTACTATTTGCTCTGAGGATGCAGGTTGACCCTTGACAGTAGTCATGTTGGCATCTGTGTCCTTCAGTCCCTCAGAGCCTCCCCTCTTTACCTAGTGAGGGTGACAGCATTTTTTGCTGAAATTTCATGGTATAACTGTGGGATCATGGCAAAAAAAAAACACATTTTAAACTTTTAAACTTGCGGGTGAAAGGTTCCCTCTCAGATCTGCCCACAAAGCATATGGCAGCAGGTTATCCCTACCCTGCACCCCTTTATTGTTTTTTTAAAACACAGGTGAGAGCCCTTACTCCACTGGGAGCTAGGTGACAAACAGGAAAAAGCCCCCTCAGATAATAGAATCACTCTATTTTTCAGATACCAAATTGCGGGTCTCTCACAAGCCTCTTGCAAACCCAGCTGTCCAGATATAAAAAATTTTTTAACCTTACTTCTTAAAACATACTGAGTGGATTTACACCAAATCACAAAAAACATGCTTTATGGACCAGAGTCTAGCTTTTTGCCAAATTTGGTGTAACACCGTTTAGC
Organism: Pleurodeles waltl; assembly: GCF_031143425.1. Taxonomy (NCBI): domain Eukaryota; kingdom Metazoa; phylum Chordata; class Amphibia; order Caudata; family Salamandridae; genus Pleurodeles; species Pleurodeles waltl. Next base: position 847,222,362 of record NC_090449.1, read on the forward strand.
AGTTTTGGCTGTAGTGATGTTCAGATATCCCTGTTGGAAAATGCATGGGGAAATTAAGCATTGGGACCCCCTTAAACCTTTTTTCTTTAGCCACTTTTGTTTGGAATGTAATTGTAATAAAATACTAAAACACTCATTAATTTGGGAAACTGCATCATGCAATTAATTTGTGGATTTCTCCATGATATGCCACACTAAGAAACATAGCTGCTGGTTCACAAAGCCCAGGGTTGGAGAAGGACTTGGCCTCGTCTGCAGTGCCAGATTGGCCATGACAACTGAGACAATCCCTCAATCATGAAATATTGGCAGTCGGTAGAGTTCACTATTGAGTCAAGCACACCATCTTGCACTTTTCAGCCACAGCGTCATTGTGGACCCCCCGGTTCTTTCCTGCCACACATACACAAACACTCTCAAACAGCATTGTTAGGATATGAAGTGTTTCACAATTTCCCATGAAACTCCATACACTACCTAGAATGGAATGTGAGGTGAAAGCATGAAGCACAGGCATTGTTCACTGACAAAACTATTCCACAAACCACATCTCTGGTACTGTATTACACAAAGTGCACTGGAGCACAAAAGGCATGTGTACCAACTTTTGGTGCCCCTACGGCACTTTGGAATCACAGAAGGGGCCGCAGATGGTTGTGCAGCCCCTTCTGTATGGTTGTGCAGCCCCTTCTGTAGTACATTTAGCGCAGACGCACATGGAGTGCCAGCGCCATCATTAGAGGATGTTCCCTCATTGCTTTTGGGATTGGCCCCAAGCAAATGAGGAAATTTCTTTGCCTCTGAGCCTGCACTATTTTATGGACACAGGCAAAGAGGCAAACTTGCCTTTAAGAGGCACCCTGATAGTGTGACACAAAAAGTTGCCATACTCTCAGTGAGTCTCCTAAAGCCAGTACTCTGGAGGGGAGCAGGGGTTCCTCTGGAACCCCCACACATCCCTTTGCAGCTAAAAATAGAGCGGCTTTGAAGCAGCCGCTCCATATTTTATTTGAATGTTTTCACACTGCACCTTTTTAAAAGTGAGCTGTCACACAAACAGGGAAAGTGCATCGTATACGTAAAAAAGGGCCCCTTGTAGGCTCCTTAAGTTATATATCAGAAAGAGGCTGCAAGAGCAGAGAAAATTGTTCCACTATCAGCATTTACTATAACTTTTTCTTATGTTCCCCTTCTCTGAACATCTGCAGTGTACTTTCTGCCAGTGTCACTCATGCGTTGGTATTATCTGAAACAGCATGAGCCATATTTACAGTATCGGTGGTACTTTAACTTCATGTTTCATAACTAGGTACTTGGGAAATTTAGAAAGGACTTGAAAGCAGTTTATGTTTTCTTTAAAAAAAAGTCTGTACCACATTTTGGGGAATTTTGTATATGCCAGGGCATAAAGGATACATAGTTAGTTAATGTCTAAAATCATATTTTCCAAGTTTACCTTGCAATTTTCAGTAGACTCGATTTTTTATAAAGAATGGCATATCGCGATTGAACTGGAACATTATAGAATCACCTGAGACACCAAACCACTGAGAGCTGCATGTTGGCATTTTCACTACACTGTGAAAAGTCTGTGTTTTAATTCTCCCTCAGTCTGCTCTCTAATGAAAGGCCCACGCCGAAATGCATTAGGGCACCAAGCCATTTAAAAATATACATTGGAGCACTTGGTGAATACACTTCTTTGTAAAAAGAATGGTGACATTTGCTAACAAGGTAAATGGTTTGGATTCCCTCAACATTAAGGAAGCAATTCCACAAAAATAATGATAAACACTGAAAAGTGAGTTCATTGCTTTGCACTGGGAGTGAGTAGTGAACAGTAGATACCATATTTACAAGTATCTTACTTTGTGGATAACGCATAACTTTAAGAACCTAAAACCACTACGAAAAACTGTGTGTGAAGTGAAGTGCTGATCTTTGAAACAGGTGAGCAGTGATCTCCACTCGGTTTTGAGGGGAATAACCTCTAGTGAGTGTTACATGTTAGTTATATTAAGTCATTGCTTCATTCTAGACTTATGTTCTTTCTTGTTAGTGTTCTACATTCTATGCTTGTGTATGTCTAATTGGTGTTGTGCTTCCAGAGAGTGCAACTTCTGCTTGAGAATCTGTAGTGGGTAACACACAACTTTTATTCGACCAACCCTTACCATTGAAAAGAACAGGTGTCTTATAAACTCTGTAAATTTTAGAGGGGCATAACAATGTAGATTCTCCTTCAATTACTTTCATGGTTTTTTATAATAGCCAAGCATCCCACTTCAAACCTCATATATTTAACAGTCCTATTATTTTCCTATGAAGTTTTATTTTTTCCTGTTTTTGTGCACTTTCAAAAATTGTGTACCTTTGTCTGTGATATATACTTAGGTGTGACTTCAACAGAAAACACATTCTCCTGAAAATTCAATGCATTTTTGGTAGAAGCAGCACCAGCGAAGGAGTAATGAGTGTATTTTGAGTAATAGTCAACTAAAACTATCTCAAATCTCATCTCCTCAGGTAGCATGGCAATCATTAATTCATCACTCTCCCATTTCCATTGTGCTCTCACCTATTCATTCATGCACTTATTCAGACATTTATCCCTGTGCTCACTCATTCTTCCATACATGTATTCACTCCTGTAATATTTATTCACACATTCAGTCAGGTATCCATTCATGCACGCACTCACATATCCATCCATCTTTTGGCTCATTCTCACGTTCACCCACTAACCTATCTACATAACTAAATAAAATAGTGAGTCATATTGGCTTTCCCAGGGTTTGTTTTCTATGTATGCTTTTTCCAGTAACATTGTACCTGGCATGTCTGAATTCCAATGAGAAAACTCTACAGCCTCGCTGTTAGTCCAGACGAATGTCCCCCTTTCCTTCATGTCAGTTAAACCGATCCAGAAATGTTTCTCCGGTCTCAGTCCAATTAGGCTGGTCAAAAATGCATGTTCATATCTGCAGAGAAAACACAGGAGGTAAACCAATGTAGAATAAATGTGATCCATACACATTTTTTGCTGTGTAATTTGCTGGTCTGGTGGTGAGAGTGTAGAACAGGGAAAGAGAGTATTCTGCATTTCAACTCTGTTTCCAACACCGTCTTTCCTTGTTACTCTACTGAATATTGCTACTGAAGTACTACAACAAGAAAGAAATAAAAATTGCATGTACAACAGTAATATATAGAATTATATATAGGAAATAGTGAATTACAGGGATTTTTGTAACCAAGTGGTTCTGAGTGACAAGAGTGAAGCACAAGTTCTCTATGCTGTCAATCAGAACCACGAGGTGAAAAACAGCCCCATAACTCATTTTTACCCATCTACAATTTTAATTTAAGGATTACCCCCAAAAGCATCTGCCTCTACTTTCAAGAGCTACATAGGTTCAGAGGAGTAATGGGGAAGCCAGACATAACATTGGTCTCTTATCCCTGTCCCAAATGTAACAATATACAAAAAATACATCGCCTCCTGCCACCTACTCCACACAGTCTTTGCCTGCACTTGCTTCTATTACAGAAACTGTGCTCCCTGATTTCCAGTGTTGTCCTGACAGGATGACAGGATCTGTGAGAGCTCTGCCAGAACAGCCCCGCAGGCTTTTTGAGAGCTGTGCTGTAGCAGCCTGAATTTCTTTAGTGGAATAACATGTTTTGTTAACAATTATTGCTATGCCATAGCAGTGAATTACCAGATTTAGAAGCTGACATTCACACTTGTGACTCTCAATGAGAGCTATACATAACATATAGAATTATAGATAGGTAATAGTGAACTATTGACGTAGGCCAATACTATGAATAGTTCCTTTATTGCCCTTAAATTCCGCAGCAGCAAATGAAACTCAGAATTAGAATTAGAACATTTAACATTCTGTACTTCCCTTAACGTTCATTAAGCCTAGAAACCGCAGCCATATTCCTTCTTTATTGCTGCTCATACAGAGATAAGTACAATCCTTAGGGTTATATTGTTTGGTGTGTATGACAATGATTTTAGTTAAACTAAGAGTTTAACAGCATTAATGCTAATATTAAGGTCATAGTCTGTGGGGAAGAAGTACAATAATTAACATTCCTTTTTAGAAACCTTTCGTGGCAAATAGTACAGTAAATAGATGAGTAGGTTGTAGTTTACTGTGTTTTGGTTAGAGCGTGTTTGGATTTGGTGAAGCAGTGCATTTCCCATTAAAGTATATCTCTGGAATTGCTTTCTTCTTTTGTTCAGCATAGCATTGATGGTCAGTGCGGGGGAAGACTGGAGGCAACGGCTGCAGCTCAGAATAATTTTAGTGCTTTTGAGCGTTGATGGAGGAGGTGGTCTCATTTTGTGAACAGTATGTGGGGGACAATTCACTTTGTTTTTTAGAGACGCACACTGTGGAAGAATTGAATACGATTGCGGCACCCATTATTTAACGTTTATGAACATATTCAGTGCATAAAGGGTGAGTTGAATTGTCCATTGGTATAGAGCTCACTCACAGTCAGCAGTGCATGTAAAAGTAGTGTGAGGCTTGCGCAAATGCCAAAGTGCATTGTTCAAGTTTTGAGTTTTGGACTATGTAGACTGTCATATGCACATAAATATGGTGGCCATTTTACTGGATTGGGAAGCTTCCTATCATTAAAAGGAGAATAGATAGAGTCCATACTTTAGCAAATCAAAAGTGACTGTTGACTTTTCACAGTACAGCTGTTTTTGGCATCGCATAAGAGGGAGTGTTTATTATTGTCAGGAAATACAATTAATTTGTTGAAGGACTATGGACCTGGCAGAGGAACAGGCATTAGATGTAAATGTTAGGAGTTTTGTGGCCAGTATTTTTGTGGATTTAGCTTAAAGGTTTGATAAAAAATAGATGATTGTGTGGAGAGGCAAAATATAAAAAAAGGAAAATCTAAGGATGTGGTGGAGGATGAAAATTATTGGTCAGTAGATCAAGTGGAAGCAAAAGTAAGTAACCCGTGTTGTTGGCCAAAAGAGATCACAAAAGAGGAAGCACATTGTGGTTCATGGCAATAAAAATTAAAAGAGATTCAGGGTGTAAGGCTTATGAGTTCGGTCATGCTAAAAGGCAAAGGGGAATATTCACAGTGCAGTGGCATGTAGCAAAACATCAAGTAGTGGTGATGTGGAATTATTCTGTTCATCTGATTTAGATGGACCAGAAGAGGAATGTGAGAAACCTAAAAAAAGTAAGGTGGATCCAAAAGAAATAAATTTTGAGGATAATGGTTTTGTGGATCCACTAGAAGAGCCGTTTGATCCACTTATGATTTAACATACTTTGTCACCACTGTGGATGCCAGATGAGCATGTTGCTTGGTGTATATATCCTATTGGATACAGTGGGAAGAACCTGAGGAGGTTCGGACATGATTGAAGTTGAAATGTCCAAGACCTACATTGGAGCACACGTAAACGTAGTGTGAAATAATCATGTGTGACTTTAACCGAACTAATAAAGATTGTACGGGGACAAAATGTGCCCTCAGAGTAGTTTGCCAACATTTATAAGCGTGCTTTATATAACGTGGTGTATTAGAATTGCACTAATCCGACATAATTATAAACGTGTGCTACGATTTGCTTGCTTGAAATGTTTTAGCTTAGCATAACTTTAGTGCAGGCTTCGGCCTAGTGGCCTGGTCTCACGGTTTAGATGCTCGTATTTTTCCAATGTGCTGTTAAACGTGTATTTTTGCTTGAAGCTGTACTTTTCCACTGAGATCGTTCACATGCTTATCTTAAGGTTTCGTGCCAGCCTGGCATATTTTCTCTTTATTCCAAGGTCAATCTGCAGGTGCGGACAATGGAAGCTCTGAAAGTGAGTTAATTGGTATAAAATGTTGCAACTTGCGTACCCATCTCCAAGGATAATGTATGCTTAAGTAAAAGCTTGAGAACTGTCGTTTTTGATTGGACAATTTGAAGCTAACCTATGAACCCTCCAATGGAAGACCCTACTGGATTTGAACTGTTGTCTATAAAAACCAGGTGCACGAGAAGAAAGTAGCCATTACCAGCTCGATACCCGCCATTTTGCAGGACATTGCAGCTATTATGGCCCACTTTGCTGCAACGCCATTTTGAAAGAGACTTTGATGCTTTCTCTAATCGAGAGAAAGAGACTTTAAATGATTCTTGCCCTAGAGACTTTAACTTTGATCCCTTGCATGAAGTAGTAGTTTACCTTGCCGCCGTGAGGCAATTGCCCCGTCCACCCCTGCCCCTTTTGCCCCGTCCCATGCTGATCGAGAAACGGTACCTGTGAGACGAAGACTTCCTTGATTGCTGATCGTAATTGGTAAATATGAAAGGAAATTGTAAAATTGCATTGTGTTTCCTTTAGGTAACCAACTGCTGATTTTGATAAGAGCCCTAGTTAGGAGTTTTTTCTAAATTAATGTTGCTAAATTGTTTTTGCATGAAGACCCACATGCCAATGCTAATTTGAGGTTAGACGAGGATTCCATATGTCGCACAATGCAATTTGAGATCTTGTTATGCTGACTAAATGTATGCAATTAGCTCGTTACAGATTATCGTATTAGTGATTTGCATTGCTATTATCGAATGCCTTGTTATTCAAATGCTGCATAGATTGCACTTGTTTCGCCGTTATGGACAGCTATTAATGTTCATTTATGTTTATCATTTGGTGTTGAGACACATTTATATTGTGCTAGCTTTGTTAATATAGGGAAATAAATTCACTAACTTTGAATAAACTGGTGTGGTTATTCCTGACTGAAAGGTCAGGGTTCGCCGAAATGTATTCTGGATTAATTGTCAATTGTTATGTTGATCAGGGTATTGCCTATGTTCGTTATTAACTATTGATTTAAGAAAGTTGATCAATATAGAGTACGGAGAGTCCCACTTAGTCAAAAGATTCATCGGCCTAAAGAGCGTCCGAACACAGGCAAAATTATTAGTACGGACCGCTCTATCAGTAGATGGTAGCAGAGGACGGTTTCGTCTTTTGGGACCCTGTACTCTTAGAGTACATGGTGTTGAATTAACGATTACGCATTTTGAGACCCCACTCGAGAAGTTGAATTAGATTTTTCTTGGATAAAATAGATTGACAGAATGATGATGGGCTAGGTCCACCGCGACTTTCCCGGGATCTCGGAGCTTGCGAATGGAGAGAATGGAGGTGTGGAATCGGCGTTGGCGGTACTAGTGATGGTATGAGTGAAGATAGGGTTTTGCGCTTGCACAGCTTATTGCCGCAGGGTGTGTGAAAAGGTTGCGAGGATTTTTTTTTCTTTTAGAAAATAGCGGAGGTGCGACTCCGAGTGTAGAAGTAGAGAAGTCGTCGAACTTCATAGAAATAGCGGAGGTGCGACTCCGAGTGTGAGAGTAGGGAAGTCGTCGAACTTCATGTGCGTGTGGCGCTTTGTGCATAAAAAGGTCCACGTGGTTGTTGTTGTTGAGACGGGCCCTGCGAGGTCAAGAGACTCCGGAGTATGTTGTTTTATGTTGTGGTCTGGGCGGTTTAGTAGGTTGATCGGGCGTGGTCAACGAGTCGGTACGTGTGTAAGGGAGTGAAAGAAACTTCGACTTCGGGCTTTGACAAGATTCTAAGTGCACTAGAATAGATCATTGACAAGTTGAGAGTAGGTCTGCGGGTCAGATTTGCTTGCGAACGTGGGGACCGAGAAAGATGGAATAACTGCCGAGGCTAGTGAAAAATCCCTAAGGTCCTGAAGCGATTGTGTTACCCTTCCTGTAGTAAACCGACAGATCTGTTTTAGTTTTTTGGTAGCTCGCGATACATGCAAGAAGTTGTTACGAGAGGAGCTGAGTGAAGGAAGACTAGCCGCGAGGCTTTGTCAGCCGCAGTGTGTGTGAGTGTGACGTCACTAGGAGCCGCGCTGGGATAGGTTGGTTGCAGAGAAGGGTCGCGCACGGATTGGACGCAGTCCGTGGGACTCGATTGGAAGGGGAAAGGCAAGCGAAGAGTATTCCGGGAATTAAAGTCACCTATTGATTACAAACTTTGTGAAATAAAAGACGAGAAAATGAAATTCTTTAAAGCATTCAGGAGTGCGATGAAGGGGGAGTCTTACATTAAAGCGAACGTAGGAGAAGAGACGCCACCCGAGGGCACACCAGCTTACATTGTAATGGAAGAGAAGGGGGTAGCTCCGTGTCTTTGGCTAAAGCAATGGCACAAACTGACAGAGAAACATGGGAGCGTAGCGTTCCCGATACATGGGACATTCAATATAAGGATCCTAGAGAATTTGAGATTCACGATGTACGACATGAAGGTACCTCCAAGGCCAGCACAGTTTGAGGCTCTAGCAATTTGGGAACTAATGGCTAGACAGCAACAGCAAAAGAAGTTCGAGACCAGAATGAGAAAGGTAGAAAAGACACTAGCGGACGCTAGGTGGGATAATGCACAGAAGGTGTGGAGGTCAGATGTATTGCAGGGGATAAAATTGTTTCCCGCAATTACTAAGGAAGAAGGGGAGGCAGGTAAGAAAGCTACCTGTAAGACAGACAGGAAGTGTTCCAAGGATAGAGAGGACGAGGAAAAGTTGAGAAGAGAAGAGGAGTTAGAGGATGAGGAGTTAATAATGCAATTGCTGAACGACTGTCCACCACCTTATGCAGAGAATGGACAAGGTCCAAGTACCAGTTCTGCCCCTCCGGCACCGGTACAGAACAGTGAAACCCAGAGTTCAGGAGCATCATCGGGACCTAAGGACCCGAGTTTACCGTTCACCCCGCAGATACCACAGGTTAGGAGAATATATCCAGATGTGCCCATGTTGAAACCAGCAGAAAATTATCAGCCGCAGGTCCCAGGGTACTACAGCAGTGACAACAGTGCAGGAATGATTCTAGATCCAACCGTAAGGGGAGGACAGAATGGTCACAACCCAACATTGACACAAGCCGAATCAACCCAGTTTTTGATGCCTCAAAAACAGATGCAGGGGGGAAACGCACATGCTCAAATGACGGGGAGTCAGATGGGTATGCCGGCAATGATGACCCATGGTGTGGGCATGAACATGCCTTAGAACATGGGAAATGGACAGAACCCAGACGCGATATCACTACCCATTACTGTAGGTCCACCGGTACCTTTGTACAGTCAGCCTAACTTAGGTATGAGCGGTCAGGGACCAATGCTGCAGAGTGGGACAGAAAGGAGGTGCATAGAAAACACCCCAGGGATAACTCCGATAGCGGCTCAACCAACTGGACCCGGATCCTTGATGGAGTTTAGTCCTATATGTGCTCAGTCAACGCTGGTGAGGTCAAGCCCCCCACTGATAATACCTCTAACATCGAACACTGAAAAGTTGCCGCAACCATCAATGGCAGTCGATGTGAATGCTACACTCATGGGGGTGAATGCGCAACAGCTGACACAGTGGTTCAACAGTTTGAATTCCACACAGGGCTCAGCCAGTGGGAAAGGAGAAGATTATCTGAATAGGATGAGGTTAAACATGGAAGCACAAGAATTGGTGGAAGGGACTATGGGTGTGAATAGGTTAGAGTCCTACTCGGAAGAAGAGTTGAGGTATCTATGTCCAAAGATTACGAAGGAAGTGAACAAGGTACATAAAAGCTTGCAGGAAATAGCCGACAAAAACGGGGTTGACATAGACAAGACAAAACATTTGAGCAGGAGCTACAGGCTGGATTTTGGGGCCACAGATTTTGAACACATGAGGTCAGCAGGCATGAAGGCACACCTTAGAGAATTGTTGCAGAGTGCACAAGTGTGGAGGTGTTTAGACAAGTGGGAAAGCAGGTGGGTAAAGAGGAAGGAAAAGAGGAGGGACAGTGCTACAGAGCATAATGAGAAAAGACCACAAAGCAGCGAGACAGTAACCATGTTACCAATGAGGGAGACAGCAGGGGGAAAATTAATACATGTACCATGGCACAGAAGCGATATTCAGTCTTTTACGGACGATTTTCCCAAACTGAGAGAGAAACCGATCGAATGGTATCAACAGACTGATAGGTTTGTGAAGCTTGCAAAATGTCTCTGGGAAGACCTGAACACTCTCTTTGAGATTGTGGTTCCGGCAGATTTGTGGGAGGATTGCAAAAGAGCTGTAGGTTGGCCGACAAGTGAACCAGAGAGAGACAGGGATACGGGTGCACCATCACCTATGGTGATGAGCTTGTACTATAAGGTGATTGAGCATTTGAAGACGAAGGTTGCCGCGAAAAATGTGGATTGGCAGAAGATTGATCGAACTGCCCAAGAGGCTAAAGAATCGATTCATAGTTACTATGAGAGGTTGTTGAAGGCATTTAAGAACTACAGTGGCACGGAAACAATAGAGGCGAAGGACATGCTTCATTTTGTGTTTAGATTTGTGGAAGGGCTGAGGCCAGAGATAAGTCAGATGATAAAGTCGCATTTGATTTGCTGGCAGTCTAAACTGATTGACGAAGTCTTGAATTATGCGAAATACTGTAGCGACGAAATTGAAGTGAAACAGAAAAAGTTGAAAGAGAAGGTGATGATGATGCAGCTTAAGGCAGCTCAGACAGGTTTGCAAGGTCTGCAAGGGTTGCAAGGGTTCCAACAGCAGATACCGCAACCGCAGCCGCAGTTACAGGGAAACACGGCGTTTCAGCCACAGGCCAGAGGCAGAGGCAGAGGAGGCTTTGCGAATAATGGTCCGGATTTGAACACTGTTGTGACGGGTGTGCAGGCAATGAAGAAGGTGATGCCGTGTCACGCGTGCGGAATCGTAGGTCATTGGAAACGCGAGTGCCCGATGGTGGTGCAGGAAGGTGCAGGTGCAGGTGTAGGTGTTGGTCAGCAAAACAATGATGTCAATGCATTTCAGACAATGAGGGGACCGAAAATGAGAGGTCCAAACCCAAATTTTCAGACCATAAATCAATTGCAGGGATTGCAACCTATGCAGCCGCAGCAGATGCAGATGCCCCGTATGCAGATGACGCAAATGCAGCCAATGCAACAGCAGTTACCCATGGTACCTAATCAGCAAATGCAAATACCCTTGGCACCAATGAGTCAGCAGCAAGTGATGGTTCCTCCACAGGTCTCGGGTCAGGTAATGAGTACAAATGGCACCGTGCAACAGTTCCCACTACACAGTGAGAGTGGAATAAACAACGTATGGGAGAGTGAAAGCTCAGAAGAAGAAGGAGATTGTGTGCTTGCAGCATCCTTGGAAGTTGATCAAAAGGGTCCGTACGTAGAGGGAAGAGTAATGGGTCATCGTGTCTCGTTCTTGGTTGACACGGGAGCCACACGTTCAACTGTTAAGAGCAGTGAAGTACCAAATTTGCCACTCTCAGGGAGGACAGTTCAAGTGGTGGGAGTAGCAAACAGACGAACCCAATAACAGATCCGGTACCAGTCAGCATCGGTAACTATCAAGGGGTACATCAGTTTGTGGTATGTGACTCAAGCCCGATAGCACTATTAGGGAGAGACCTATTGTGCAAATTGGGTTGTTCGATTATGTGCTCGAACGAGGGAATAACAATTCAGACGAGCAGTGATGGGGAAGAAGAGGACAGTGTAGATGGGGATGAGATGGAAACTGTTGATGAAGAGTATCCTCTGATTTGTCTTTTCCCGATGATAACTGAAGAAGATATCCCAGCTGAATTACGGGAGACAGTCGGAAAGGAAGTGTGGGACATGACAGGGAAAGAGGTGGGATTGATGAAAGGAGTGGAACCAGTGAAAGTGACTGTAAAGCCCAATGCAATCTTTCCCCAGACCCCACAATACCACATGGCACAAGACACCCTCATGAAAGTTGCTCAACTTATTGACGAATTTGTAAAACAGGGAGTACTGAAAGAAGTGTTAAGCAGTCCATGTAATTCACCAATAATGGGACTAATAAAGCCGAGTGGAAAGGTCCGACTCGTGCAGGACTTGAGGAAAATAAATGACATCATAGTCAAATGCTGCCCAGTAGTACCGAATCCAGCTGTGATAATGTTCCAGGTCCCTTGCGATGCTGAGTGGTTCTCAGTCATCGATTTGTCACAAGCATTCTTCTCGGTGCCTCTTCATGAGGACAGCCAATTTCTCTTTTGTTTCAAATTCCTAGACAGAGTGTACAGCTGGTGTCGAATTCCTCAAGGGTTTTCTGAGTCACCGTCAATCTTCAATCAGATTCTAAAGAAAGATTTGGAAGCATTAGAATTGCCATTCGAGTCAACCCTAGTACAGTACATTGATGACTTACTGGTTGCATCAAAGACAGAAAGTGGCTGCACAGCCGATACCATTGCTCTGTTGAACCATTTGGGAAGGAATGGACATAAAGTGTCTCCTTCCAAATTGCAGTTCTGTCAGAAGAAAGTGAAATACTTGGGTCACCAAATAGAGAAAGGGTCACGGAGAATAATGAAGGAAAGAATAACAAGTGTACTTCAAATGAGTCCACCAAAGACAAGGAGGGAGGTGAGGAAGTTTTTGGGAATGGTGGGTTATTGTCGCCAGTGGATTCCCAACTTCTCGACTCTAGCAAAGCCTTTACTGAAACTGACCCAGAAGGATGCTTTGGATCAAATTGAGTTGAAAGGAGATGAGATGGATGCTTTTGTTGAATTGAAAGAGTGCATGTGCAGGGCTCCAGCTTTAGGTATGCCTGCTTACACAAAGCCCTTCACATTGTTTTGTCATGAACGTGATGCATGTTCTCTGTCTGTCTTGACTCAAGCCCATGGTGGCGTAAACAGACCAGTAGCGTATTTTTCAGCTACTTTGGATCCGGTCGCAGCAGCACTCCCAGGGTGTTTGCGCGCCGTAGCAGCAGTTGGTATCAGCCTCACTCAGAGTGAAGGAATAGTGATGGGACACCCAGTAACAGTCATGGTCCCTCACTCAGTTGAGATACTTTTGACCCGCTCCCGAACGCAGCACATGGCTGGAGCTAGACTCACAAGGTATGAAACGATAATTCTGGGCTCACCGAATGTGCAGCTGAAAAGGTGCACTATGTTGAATCCAGCAACCTTGCTCCCTGGAGAAACTGCCGAAATTGAGAACGCTGAAGACGTCGAGCATGACTGCCTTCAGGTGGCTGAATTTTGCACAAAACCTCGACCGGACATTAAGGATACTAAGCTTGATGAAAATGACCAAATTCTTTTTGTTGATGGTTCATGTCTAAGAGACGGGATGGGGATTTTGAAAGCAGGATATGCTGTATGTACTGTAACAGGGGTCTTGGAAGCGGGATGGCTTCAAGGAGTCTATTCTGCACAAGTAGCAGAACTTGTAGCCCTTACCAGAGCATGTCAACTGTCTGCATTGATGAAAGTCACCATTTACACTGATAGTCAATACGGGTTTGGGATTGTGCATGACTTTGGACAACTATGGTCACAGAGAGGTTTCCTGACTTCTTCAGGATCCCCAGTGAAGAACGGGGAGAGGATAAGGGAATTGTTACACGCCATTCAAGTGCCAGCCGAAGTTGCAGTGGTAAAGTGCAGTGCTCACACGAAAGGACAGGACTATGTTTCTCTGGGAAATGCATATGCGGATCAAGTCGCGAGATTTTGTGCCTTGAACTGTATATTACTCAGGGACGAATGGAATTCAATAAGTGAGCCAGAACTAGAACCAGCTGAAGCATTTGCCTTGAAGGTCGTAGATACAATAGATGAATTAAAAGCATTACAAAATAATGTCAGGGAGGATGAAAGAGATTCCTGGATTAAATCACAATGTATAAAAAGACCAGACGAGTTATGGGTTTCAAATGAGGGAAAATTTGTTTTGCCAAACAGTCTCTTGCGCGGTTCTATCATGGGCAGGCTCACCTAGGGAGAGATGCCATGATAAGATTGTTCAAAACTGGTTGGTTTAACCCCAGATTTCGTCAAGCTGCAGAAGCAGTTTGCCATCGATGTGTCACTTGCCAGCAGATGAACCCAGGAAAGGGAACAGTTGTGAACGCGAGCCACATTGGTAGGGCAAGCGGGCCTTTTAGTCGTATGCAGATGGACTTCATTGAGATGCCTGTGCATGGAGGTCTGAAATATGTGTTGGTGATTGTGTGCATTTTTAGTCACTGGATTGAGGCATACCCCACACGTAGAAATGACAGCCTTACAGTTGCAAAGCTATTGTTGAGGGAGTTGATACCACGTTTCGGATTCCCGATCTCTTTAGAATCAGATAGGGGAAGTCACTTCAATAACGAGGTGATAAAGTTACTTTGCGAAGCGCTGAACATTGAGCAAAAACTACATTGTAGCTATCGCCCTGAAGCCTCAGGACTGGTGAAGCAAATAAATGGTACACTGAAATCAAGAATGGCGAAAATATGTGCATCGACAAATTTGAAATGGCCTGACGCATTGCCCTTATTGCTAATGTCTATGAGAAACACCCCTGATAGAAAGACTGGATTGTCTCCGCACGAAATTCTCATGGGCAGGGCTATGAGACTTCCTGCAGTTCCCGCAAACGCGCTTTTGAATATTACAGATGATATGGTGTTAGACTACTGCAAGGGTCTAGCTGACGTGGTTCGCTCTTTTTCTCACCAGGTGGAAGCGACCACCTTGCCACCGATCCAAGGTCCAGGACACGCACTGAAAGCAGGTGACTGGGTCGTGGTAAAGAAGCAAGTGAGAAAGTCGTGTCTGGAACCCCGTTGGAAAGGCCCTTTCCAAGTGATCCTGACGACAACTACCGCTGTGAAGTGTGCGGGGGTTCCCAACTGGATTCACGCCAGTCACACAAAGAAGGTGTTGTGTCCCACAGATGAGGAAGTTGAAGCGCTAAAACTGCCAGTGCCTGACAAAACAGTGCTGAGTGCTGAGACAGAGCAAAACCGAACTGAAAGCGAACAGGCAGAAACGGGAGAGAGGGAGATATTCTCTGAGGACGAAGAGACCAATTCGCTTGGGGGAGACCAAGGAGAAAGTTCAGACAGCGACGAAGCAGCTGAAGGTGACAAAGAACCTGAAGCAGCTGAGGGTAGCAAAGAGCCTGAAGCAGCTGAAGGTGACAAAGAGCCTGAAGCAGCTGAAAGTGATAAAGAGCCTGATGAAAGTAACGGTGACGAAGGGCTCGAGAAAGGTGAAAAAGCAGGAGAGCCTGATCAGAGGAGGGCTTTCCCAGAAGCAGACGATAGAGAAAAAGAAAAGGAGAACGTGATTGATTCCCCAGAAGGAGGGGACAAGGCAGAACAGAACGAAAAAGTTCAAGCTTCCACAGAAAAGATCGCAGGCCCATCAAATGGACACGGTGCAAAGAGGAGACTAAGTATATCACCAATAAAAGAAAGGACTAAAGAAAGTTTGAACGACGGAGAAAGGCCAAAAGTGAAAGAGAAAAGAAAGGAAGTGACTGTTGTGGAACAATCCTCAAGTGAAGAAAAGGACTTGACAAAAGAGGAAAGTACCAGCGAAGCAGAATCAAAAAGAGAAGCAAAATTGAAAAGGAAAAGGATACCGAACAGAAGATATTCCGGTCCTGAATGGGCATATGCAGTCAATGACGATTGGACAGACGAGTTTGTATCTCTAAGCATCGAGAACGAAGAAGAAGAAGAGATACCAATAGAAAAGAAAAGTTTTATGGACTCTGTCGATTGAAAGGGTAATAAATGATATTGCTTGCTACAATGTAACGTGAAACAAACAACCAGCTGAGACATTGCTAAACCGGATGAGGCTTGCTGAACTGATAAAGACTGAGTTATTGCCGAATTGAAACAAATGCTGCTAACCGATAAGTGACTGGCCTCCTGAAGAAGACGGTGTGAACATTGTGCTCGTTCAGCTTTGTAACTGAATTGCTAGATAGTTTCATTTACAAGTGCTTCTAGCTCTCTGATTCTATACAGATCATGACGCAGAACAATAGAAAGAAATATTGTAAATATGTGTGTATAGGCTTGATAATTGCATGTGTAACAATGATAATGGCAATTGTGCTTGGAATACATGGTAAGACTGAGAATGAGAGAATTGATGCTTCTACTCTTGCTCCTGTTACTGTCACCGAACTAACCGCATTGAAAAGATTAGCATTGGATGAGAGACTCTTGCACGATAAGAAAGAGCTTTCGTATAACGTTTTCTATCGCTTGCTAACAGAATATGTTGAGACTATGGATGCGAAAGATTGTTATGTGTGTACACAGATACCGACATCAGTAAAGGAAGGGGTGACTTATCACCACATGCCTCTTACATACGGGATTACATGTAGTATAGTAATGTCTAGATTTTATGGTCAAACTAACATACAGTATTTTTACTCAAATTATGATGTTACCTTTGCATATGTTCCTATAATAGCGCAGCTAAGCCAGATTGCTAAAGATTGGGATGCTAAAATAATGAGGGAATTTTTCGAGCCAATGCAACCTTTTGAAACGGCTCACGCTCATAGGGAAAACCTTACCTGCTCGCTGTCTGCAATAGAAATAAGCTTTTTAGAACGCACAGATGATAGAAGGGCACAAATGAATGCGAAATTAGAAAAGGAGCTACATAAGAGGACTTCAGTAGATAATTATGATTTTGCTGCAATAAAGACACAAGGGAAAATAGCTTTAGATGCTTGGCATGTAGGGAAATTTTGTATATATCGAGGTGAATCTTATTATGACAACATTTTTGTAGGAGCGAGTGAGTGTAAACATACGTTTATCTTTAAGGCCAAATGGACATTCATGATGGACGGACTTGACCCTGTCATTACAGGTGTATATTACATTTGTGGGTATAATGCCTATTATCGCCTTCCAAAGGGATGGTGGGGGAGATGTTATTTGGGTATAGTGTTCCCAAAGGTTTATCAACTGGATGACCTATCGATGATTCAAAAGACACCTGGATCCCATCGTATCCAGAAAAGAGAGACCGCAGCTGCTGTGGTAGGAGATATATTTGGAGCCATGATTCATTCGTTGGGAGTCGTGTTGAATTCCATCAAAATAAGAAAGTTGTCTACTATAGTGGATAACATGTTGACGAAGTTTTCCGGTGCTATAATCCTGATAGATGCTGAACTTGCAGCGGAAAGAGCTATGACTCTTCAAAATAGGCTTGCTTTAGACATTCTTTTAGCAAAGGATGGTGGCGTTTGCAAAATGCTTGGTACATGACACTGTTGTACTTATATTCCAGACAATAGTGTGAAAATTAAAACTATGCTTGCTAATTTAACAAAAGAAAGTGCAGATTTGAAGGAACTGAAAGAACCAGGAGTGTGGGAGAAGGTTGGAAAAGGACTTGCTTCAGTGGGACATTGGATTGGGGGAATTTGGAATGGAATATTGCTAAAAATAATAGAGGGAATTTTAATAGTGATAATTTGCATATTTGGAATTTGGGGAATAAAAAGGGGAATAATAATGATTATGGAAAGAATTAAGAGAAGAAAAGAAGAGAAAATTATGAAAAGAATGGCAGAAGAATACAAAGCGCAAACTAGGGGAATTAAAAGGAAAAGGGAACTGACAGAATTTTAATGGAATAAAATTTGTGGGCATGATTTGGTGTGATGACAAGTAGTCATCAGAGGAGGGATTGATGAAGCAGAAAATGAAGGTTTTACATTTATTAACACGTAAACGTAGTGTGAAATAATCATGTGTGACTTTAACCGAACTAATAAAGATTGTACGGGGACAAAATGTGCCCTCAGAGTAGTTTGCCAACATTTATAAGCGTGCTTTATATAACGTGGTGTATTAGAATTGCACTAATCCGACATAATTATAAACGTGTGCTACGATTTGCTTGCTTGAAATGTTTTAGCTTAGCATAAATTTAGTGCAGGCTTCGGCCTAGTGGCCTGGTCTCACGGTTTAGATGCTCGTATTTTTCCAATGTGCTGTTAAACGTGTATTTTTGCTTGAAGCTGTACTTTTCCACTGAGATCGTTCACATGCTTATCTTAAGGTTTCGTGCCAGCCTGGCATATTTTCTCTTTATTCCAAGGTCAATCTGCAGGTGCGGACAATGGAAGCTCTGAAAGTGAGTTAATTGGTATAAAATGTTGCAACTTGCGTACCCATCTCCAAGGATAATGTATGCTTAAGTAAAAGCTTGAGAACTGTCGTTTTTGATTGGACAATTTGAAGCTAACCTATGAACCCTCCAATGGAAGACCCTACTGGATTTGAACTGTTGTCTATAAAAACCAGGTGCACGAGAAGAAAGTAGCCATTACCAGCTCGATACCCGCCATTTTGCAGGACATTGCAGCTATTATGGCCCACTTTGCTGCGACGCCATTTTGAAAGAGACTTTGATGCTTTCTCTAATCGAGAGAAAGAGACTTTAAATGATTCTTGCCCTAGAGACTTTAACTTTGATCCCTTGCATGAAGTAGTAGTTTACCTTGCCGCCGTGAGGCAATTGCCCCGTCCACCCCTGCCCCTTTTGCCCCGTCCCATGCTGATCGAGAAACGGTACCTGTGAGACGAAGACTTCCTTGATTGCTGATCGTAATTGGTAAATATGAAAGGAAATTGTAAAATTGCATTGTGTTTCCTTTAGGTAACCAACTGCTGATTTTGATAAGAGCCCTAGTTAAGAGTTTTTTCTAAATTAATGTTGCTAAATTGTTTTTGCATGAAGTCCCACATGCCGATGCTAATTTGAGGTTAGACGAGGATTCCATATGTCGCACAATGCAATTTGAGATCTTGTTATGCTGACTAAATGTATGCAATTAGCTCGTTACAGATTATCGTATTAGTGATTTGCATTGCTATTATCGAATGCCTTGTGATTCAAATGCTACATAGATTGCACCTGTTTCGCCATTATGGACAGCTATTAATGTTCATTTATGTTTATCATTTGGTGTTGAGACACATTTATATTGTGCTAGCTTTGTTAAACTAGGGAAATAAATTCACTAACTTTGAATAAACTGGTGTGGTTATTCCTGACTGAAAGGTCAGGGTTCGCCGAAATGTATTCTGGATTAATTGTCAAGTGTTATGTTGATCAGGGTATTGCCTATGTTCGTTATTAACTATTGATTTAAGAAAGTTGATCGATATAGAGTACAGAGAGTCCCACTTAGTCAAAAGATTCATCGGCCTAAAGAGCGTCCGAACACAGGCAAAATTATTAGTACGGACCGCTCTATCAACCCTGAGATGTTAACCTTCTTGAATAAATCAAGCTGTGACCCTAGGGTTGGATGAAGGACTTAAGGGTTGCCAGGATAGGCCGTTAGACATCTTAGGACCTTTAACAATGGTGTTTGACTTGAGTGAGGAGGCACACATTAATAATACAGGGGTAGATGTGGTAGTGATGTGCCAATGGATTCAAAGAGTCATATGTCTATTAGGAAATACAAATGCTGGTCTATGTACAGAGAGAAGGAAGAGCATATTAATGAAAATTGATCTGAAATTGGCAGAATTGGCTAACAAAGACTTTGGAGCAGAGGGTAATGGTATGGTTTTTGGTGAGGAGTTTGTAAAGGATATGTCAAGGTATATGGGCACCTTTCATTCAATTCAGAAAGTGCAAAATCAGAATGGTTTTGGAGGAAATGTGTACAAAGTATTGCTCACGGATCATTTACATAAGGTTTTAGGGCCAATGGGTATGGGTATAAGTCAGAGCAAAGTAGTTTTATTCCACAAAGACAGGGAGCAAGGGCTCAAGGATGTCAGCGTGAGAGGAGATCAAGAGGTGGAGCAGGTATGTTTAAAGCAAGACCATTATGTATCCGTGAAAAGCTGGGCGGCAGACTACCTCAGTTTGTATCACAATGGACTTAAATCATGGGTGTTCACAACAGTGCAGGGATATCAAATAGATTTTGTAGAGAAACAATTGCAGGACATATGCCTAAAGGTATTAAGATTTTCAAAGGACCTAGAAAAGTTGGCATCGCAGGAAGTTAAGGCACTTCAAGAGAAAGGGAATTCTGTCCAGGGTTTTTTGTAAGCAATATTTGTCTAGTGGAAAAAGGACAAGATATGAAACCAGTCATAAATCTAAGAGAATGGAATGATTAGGTGTGTTTCAGTCACTTTAAAATATATATGTTTTCAAGTCCTTTTAATAGAAAGGAGATTGGCTAACCCGGTTGGATTTGAAGGATGCTCACTTGACAATTCCAGTATGCCCAGAACAAAGGGCTTCCTTCAATTTCAGTGACTGGGAGTGCATTGGAGGTTCATGAGCCTACCATATGGCCTGACCGCCGCACTATTGAGTTTTACAAAGGTCATAAGACATGTAATGACTTGGTTAAGGTCAAAAGGGGTACGTCTGACAGTTTATCTGGACGATGTTTGGATCATGGCAGAGATAATGGAGTTAGCATTGGAGCAGATAGACTTATCAGTTCGAATTCCAGAGGACTGAGGTTTTGTGGTAAGCAGGGAGATGTTATGTTCGACACCTGGTCAGGAGATTATTTTTTTAGGTTTTCAGATACATACCTTGGAGGGTGTGCTGAGATGGAGAAAGTGAAGAAGATTTGCAGGGAATTGAGGAGGATGCAATGTGCAAAATGGATTTAATGACACAGGGCGGTGAGGTTGCTTGCCTTACTGTTTGCATTGATTCAGGCAATCTTCCCAGCACAGTGATTGAAGGCTTATCACTTGTGTATTTGAGCGAAGTATTTCTCAGAAGGTGAAGTTGAATCAGGAAACAATGAAGGAGGTGAACAGGGGGTTGATAAAATTAGAAGACTGGAATAGCAGGACAATGTTTGGAGAGCTTCCGGAAGTGGTAATTGAATCAGGTGCAAGTCATCAAGGGTGGGGTACCAAATGTAATTTTGTAACTAACAGCAGGGGGGCATTGGTCTGTGAACAAGAGTGGAATGCATATCAACTGCCTAGAGTTGTTGGCAGGATCTTTCATAGTGAAGAGTTTTGTGTAGAGTGTTGTTAAAAACTGACAATGTCTCAGCAGTGAGGTATGTCAACAATTTGGGGGGGCCACGGTCGACAGCGCTGGCAGAGATGGCAAAGGAGTTCTGTAATTATTGTTTAGGCCACAATACCATGGTTCAGGCAGAGCATTTTCCATGAATATGAAATGTAGTAGTGGATTGGAATTCAAGGAATTTGAAGGATTCAAGCAACTGAAGGTTGAACAGGAAGGTATTCTTGGATTTGAAAAGGAGATGCGGTCCGTTAGTGGTGGATCCATTTGAAAACAGGTTAACCAACCAAGATTTTACAGTTGGATACCAGACCCAGAAGCAAGTGCAGTAGATGCATTTCTACAGAAGTGGGAGGAGGGAAGGCTTTATGCTTTTCCTCCATTAGCAATGATTCAGAGGCTGCCTATGAAGGTCAGGAGAGAGAGCAGATATATTGCTGCCATCCCTGGTGGCCAGTGGTGGTCTTATGTCTCTCTCTCAGCTGCCTTCTGCCATTTTTGCTCTTTTTGCCTTTCTTTTCCTTTCTTTACTCCAGTTTGCCGCTTCCACTCTTATGTCTCCTGTTGCCCTTTTTTGCCTCCGTCAGCGCTCCGCTTACTCTCCCTTCCATAGCTGCCCCTGAGGCTCCAACACCCCTCCCAGCGTGGCGTTTTCCACCATCTCTCCTCCCAGCTGAGTGACCGCTCCCGCCCCCTCCACTTATTAATAGCACCTATTGCGCGGTGAAAGTGCAACTTCACTAACCTGTAGTCAGCATGAGCCTTTCCCCCCTGTGCAGTACTATATGTTGCTGCTGCCTGGGGTCCCCTGAGCCGGCCTGGTGTCCTGGCTGTTCGAGGCCCTTCTTACCTGCAGGAACCTGACTGCGCCTCATTTCTGGTGGACAGTGGTGGCCTTCTGTCTCTCTCTTCTGCCTTTTTGCTCTTTTTGCCTTTCTTTTCCTTTATTACTCGTATTTGCCTCTGTCACTCTTTTCCCTCATGTTGCCCTCTTTTGCCTTTGGTGATCCTACGCTCCCCCTGCCTCTGCCGCCCCTAAGGCCCACCTGCCTCCCAGTGCAGTGTTTCCAGCCCTCCCTCCTGCCAGCTGAGTGACCCCTCCCCCCTCCTCCCCTTCCTAATGGTGGCCGTTGTGTGGCTGTGCCCAGTGCCACGGACCCTGGTTCCCACACACCCATCAATACAATGCAAGCACCTTGCATGCCCTCAACACCAGAGGTTCCACTGTCTGTCACTGCACCTCACCCAAGGACACTCATGGCTCATTCTTCGGCCGCAACTGCACACGAACCTGTCCACGCACACTAAAACCCCCCCTCCGCAGGACCACCCTGACATCTCAGATGTGCACTACTCAACACTATCAACACTCGATCCCTCATCAAGCGTGCAATAGAAGTTTGGGACCTCCTCGAGTCCATCACCCCGATGCCTTCTTCTTCAAAGAGACCTGGATCACTACCTCTTCAGCACCAGACGTCACCACTGCCATCCCCGACAGCTACAAAATCATACATCAAGATCGTGTCAACGGAACAGGAGGAGGCATTGCCATCACTCACAAAAACTCACTTTGCCTCATGTCCAGCATTGATGTCCAGACTCCTGTCACCGAACACCTGCACTTTCAGATCCAGACAAATCCAAACACCACCCTCTGCAGTACCCTCATCTACAGACCCCCTGGACCCTGTCAACCCTTCATCAAAGCTGACTTTATCCCTCCCCATGCCCTCACCTCAACAGACTACATATTCCTCAGCGACCTCAACTTCCACCCCGACAACCATAGCCACCCGAGCACCTCAACCTTGCCACCCTCTGGTTCAAGCAACTGGTCAACCTAACCACGCACTCAGCAGGACACATCCTCAACCCTGTCTTCTCTGCCGGAAACCACATCTCCTTCTCACACACTTCCAAACTCCACTGGACCGATCACTACTGCACCCACTTTTCCTTCACCAAGACAATCGAACAACATCACACCCATCGCCCCCCTCGCAGGAACTAGATCAAGGTGACCAAAGCCCAGCTCACCGCCACTCTCTGCCACTCCCCACCACCAATGCCTTGGCCCACAACCAATGGATCACCAGCTTCACCAACACCCTAGCCCCCTAAGAAAACCCACCAGCAATCAACACCAAAGGAGACACAGCTTGTTCTCAAGCGACCTCCAAGAATCCAAGAGCACATGCAGACGACTTGAAAGAAAGTGGAGACCCATTCCCCCACCTCATATTCAGTCAAACTAGTGCCACCATCGCAGATGAACTGTTCAACACCATCAACCACTCAATAGAGCACGCCACCTTCCCGGATGCCTGGAAACACGCGGAGATAAACCCCTACTGAAGAAGACCTCCGCAGGTCCAACAGAACTGAAAAACTACAGACTGATCTCACTGCTCCCTTTTCCAGCCAAGGTAATTGAAAAAGCAATCAACGCACAGCTCACAAACATCATTGAGACCAACCACATCCTCCACCCCTCTCAAACCAGATTCAGGAACAACCACAGCACTATAAGTGCACTCCTAGCAGCCACAGGTGACATCCGCACTCTACTGGACTGTGGCAAACAGCAGTCCTCATCCTCTCCGCTGCCTTAGACACCATCTCCCACACCACCTTGTGCACCAGACTGCACAATGCAGGCATCCATGGCAAAGCCCTGGAGTGGATCTGCTCTTTCCTCACCAGGCTAGCTCAAAGAGTCAAGCTCCCATCTTTCACCTCGAAGCTGACAGAAACCAGTTGCAGAATTCACCAGTACTCCTCACTGAGCCCCACCCTCTTCAATGTCTACATGACCCTGCTCGCTGAAATTGTCAGACACCACGAGCTCAACATCATTTCATAAGCCGGTGTCTCCCTCACGACGAACCATCAAGAGACAAAAAAAACGTTCACAACATAATGAAGGCATGTCAGGCCAGGTGCTCCCTGGACCAGAAACAAGTTTCTAGGACAGGTTTCGGGATGTCACCCCTCATCAGCCAGGCTAACTTGAATCCAGTAGTGCAGTGAGCATGAAACCCACGTCTGAGCATACCCTTCCGGCTTAGGGCAACAAAGGCAAAAAGAACAGATGATGACAGGATGCTGAACAATGCAAACATTCACCCCCAGTCACAGAGATCTGGTTTTAATCCATCAATTATTGCCCACCATTCCACCCCAATTTGGACCCAGCCATATGCAAATCAATCTTGACTCTGCTGTCCATGGGAACAGACCAGTCTGAACTGCCAGGCCAGGTGCTCCCTGGACCGGAAACAAGCATCCTGGGACCTGGGTCAGGGTATCACCCCTCATCATTCAGCCTAGGTTTAATCCAGTGACGCAGTGAGCATGGGACCCTCGTCTGGGCTAACCCTTTCCACTTAGGGTGACAAAGGCAAAAGGAACAGGTGATGGACAGAATGCTGAACAATGCAAACATTCATCCCCAGTCACAGAGATCTTTACAGCTGTAGCATGAGGCTTGTGACAACCCACCTAAATCCAACAAATAAGAGGTTTGTGATTAGAGCTGAAGAAAAAGTCGGAGCCGACACCTGGTTTAAAGAGAACTTCGTATTGTGAATGTATCTCATCACCCTTCATACTACTTGAAATGCAGTACTTCTAATGTATTATCTAATCTGTAGTGGGTGATGATATTCTATTGAGTTTTGTAAGTGTGTAAATAGCACATGGATGTACCAAATGCTAGTTTTTTTTTTTGCTGAAGAGTTGGATTTGATTAACACTTTCTTATAGGTTTTTATGGTTTGTACATGTGAATTAAACTAATTTTTACGATCTGTTTTTGGACTAACTTTTAAACTCCATAGACTTTGAGAGGCTCACTATGTTTAGGGATATTTAAGAAACATCAAAAAGGTGGAGTAGGTGAAGTTTCTCAACATCTCTGAACCCTAATCTATATCTAAAAGTCCACATAATTGTAGATTGTCGTAACATGAGAAAAGCTACTGATGCTGTGTTTGTAAGCTGGCCTCATTGTTCTTAGGTAAAGAAGTAAATTAAGTAGCAATCTCATTGAGTAGTTCTGGATATTAGATCTCCAAGACTTATAACAATGAGCACCTGGCTACTTAAGGCACTGATTCGAAGTTGCACGGAGGTCTGGGAGGATACACTTGCATTCAAATTTACTGTCACAGTGAGGAAAACCTGAACCAGTATCATTCAATTAAAAGTTAAGCCCTAGTCAATGAGGAATGCAACGTGAAACCAGATGTACGCCTCAAAACACATGAAATTTTCAATTCCTGAGGGGGGTAATAAATATATCTGAGCAGGTGGTGAATGCATACTTCCGGCAACAGTACATTCTGGCATGTTAAAGCATTGTAGCATTGTATGTTCTCCCCACCAGAAAAAAATAAAAAATGAAACAGGCAATGAGACTTGGCTGTTACTTCAGCTAAAACCTCATACCATTGTTTCTGGGCAAAATTACTGTCCAGAACAATAGGGACCACTGTTCTGACACTTGGGAAAAGGGGGTGCAGAATAACAGCTCACTTTAAATCAGGCCTGACTCATAATCAGAGCCAAGTGTTTGTTATTTTCTCCCTTTAAGTGAATGGACATGTAGAGATTAGACGATTATGATGTTTAGCTAGAGAGTTTATGTAATTGAATGAAAAGGTAAGAGGAAAATGATGTTTAATATAGAGTTTATGTAAATGCATATAAGGAGATAAGGGGAACGATGTTTACTTAAAGAGTTTTTGTAAATGGACATGAAGAGGTAGGATGAGAATGATGTTTACTTACAGAGTTAATGTAGCTGGACATGACAAGGTAAGAGGAGAATGATGTTTACTTACAGAGCTTTTGTAAATGCATATGATCAGATAAGAGGAGAGTGGTGTTTACTTACAGAGTTTATTTAAATGCATATGAAGAGGTAAGAGGAGAATGATGTTTACTTACCGAGTTTATGTACATACATATGAAGAGGTAAGAGGAGAATTATATTTACTTACAGAGTTTATGTAACGTCTCATGGAGAGGTGAGAGGAGAAGGCTGTTTACTTCCAGAGTTTATGGAAATGCATATGAAGAGGTAAGAGGAGAATGATGTTTACTTACATAGTTTATGTAGATACATATAAAGAGGTAAGAGGAGAATTATATTTACTTAAAGGGTTTATGTAAATGAATATAAAGAGGTAAGAAGAGAATGATGTTTACTTTCAGGCTTTAATTGTAGCATTCATGAAAAAAGCAATATGAAAAAGAAAACTGGAGAAGAGAAAATGGTCTTAATTAGTCTGGGTAATAATGAAAAATCATCAGAGTGATAAATGCAGAAAAAAACTACCAGTGAATTATCCCCCACATTTTGGATTTCTTCAAAACAATGGTTACCTCTCAAATCTTAACTCGGCTAATGGTCTGGATGTAGATGAATTAAAATTGCATATTGTACAGGAAGGAGAAAGGCAGAGTGTGCAACATTACTAAATGTACAGATATAAACATCTTTTACTGTGTACCTGTTTTGGACAGTAACCAAATACGCCTTGTGGGTATCACATCTGGTAATGGCTTCTGGAAATGTCTCTGCTTGTTGAGTCACCAGGTAACAGTAAAATCCAAATCGTTTCCATCCCTAAACAAATGTAAAACATTTTGACATATTATTGATCTAGAGGAATTTTTGCTGTAGTATGCTGCTAATTTTCTAGAGTGTGACTTCAAAAACTGAATATCAATGAACATTTAAACAGAAATTAAAGAATGCTGAATTCAATGTAATATTTCGAACAGCAATAGAAGCAAAAAAATCAGCAATAATATTTTTAATTAAGACTTATATAGCATTTTTGAGCTAACTGTGTGATCATTTTTTTACATTTGTAACAAACACCTATTGTATAAAGGAACTTGGCTCTGTAGTAAATGATAAAGCAAGCACTGACATAGTAATTTATAAACACGTATACTTGCTAATTTTGTCTTTACAAACCACTATGTTAGACAATTCACTTTTTGTAGGGTGACCCTCATTGGTTTGGTCTGATGGTGCTGTTTATGTTTTTTGACTCTGTGGACTGGGTTACTGCTAACCCGGTCTCAGTACATGCACTGTGACCCCTAAATGATGTTGAATTTGGCTTTACTCCTAAATAGCATATTTAACTTACCTAGAAATCCCTAGTATAGAGTACAAAGTGTACCTAGTGCCTGTGAGTTAGAAGTCCCTAGTGGGCTGCAGCACCTATTGTGCCACCGCTAAAGTGGCAATGCAAAACCTGACTACAGGCCTGCCACCAGTGACTTAGCTGTGCATGTTTAAACAGAAAATATGACCTTTCAAAATAACTCTTTTGACAGGAACAAACCCTCCTTTTAAATATTAATAAGCTACACTTAAGTCGGCCTTAAATGCTCATAAGACAGGGTGTAATATAGTTAAAGATAGGCCATGTAAACGGTTAAGTAAAACATGTCCTTACAGTGAAGAGGCCTAAAAGCTATTTTCACTGTAGCAGGGATAGCTGTTCCGTAGTAAAGCATTGGGGTGCATTATTAACATTTATAAAGGTATCTCCACCTAGAAACCAGATAAGAAGTTCATTCTTGAACTTTTGAAAATATTTATATCCAATTCATTGGTAGAGTCAGATTTGTAATACATATTTTCCAACATGTACTTTTACAAAGTGGCCTTTTGCCTGCCTAAAGCCTCTAGAAACCCATTTGCCTGAGTTTTCCAACTGCCAGGCAGAACCTGAAGGGTTCCTTAGTTATGCGTAGATTGACTCCCAAATTAGAGACAAAGAGCTTGGGTGTGGGTGGAGGTGTCCTGTTCCTCTGACAGGATGGCCATTTGGGAAGTACCCAGGATCTTAATTATCTTCAAAGAGGCCTGTACTGTCACAATCAGATGTAACTCTCATCTTTGCCAACTCCCTAAATTGTCCTTGTAGCTAGCCAGAGACCAATCCCAATGGGAGAGGAATTACCCTCAGAACTGGGTTCAACTGACCACAGGGGTTTGCTCATTTCCCTGGCCAGACCTCTAGGGTGGGTATAGGACCTTGGCACAAGGGAGGAAGGGTTCTGCCATGTTGGATGTAGGTAGAGAGAGGTCCTTTGGAATTGTCTGAAGTAGGGCACAAAACTGCAAAGGTTGCAGTGCTACCCTTGGGAATTTGTTCCTTACTGGTTGGGAGGTGCAGGAGTCAGACTACTAAGAGGCTAGAGCCAGGCATAAAGGTGGCACCCCTGGGCTTCTTCTTAAGAACACTATCGGACCTCTGGATGACAGAAAAAAGATTGCACCTGCTGTTGTGACATGTGAGGAGAATCCTAAGGACTGGACTTGCTCCCACTCATACTCAGAACTTAGAAGTGAACCCCAAGGTTCCGTTGGCTGACCTCCTGTTAAGCTACAGGGACACAAAAGGTGCAAGAAGCCCACTTACCTGAAAGATCTTAGCTGATCAGTCTCTACTGGACGTGCCCTGGACCCTGGAAGTTGCTTTGGTTGGTGAGAATCATGAAGCCATAGGTCTATTCCTAGAGCCTGGAACCCTTTAATGGTGTCACTGTCTAACCCTAAAACATACGACTTTTTGCCAAGTACCAACAGAAGACGAGTACCAATCTGTCATGCCGATCCACCACAGGTATATTGCCAGTGGGCCTTTGCCGTAGCTACCACTATGTTCTCCACTCGACGTTGGAATCCTTTGACACAGAGGAAGCTTCCTTGATGCCACAGTCGATGAAGACCCAATAGACGCCAAAAACCTCCGGGACACTGAAACCCAAACTTTTCCTGCCTTTGCTGGTGATCACATTGTGACTCTGTCCTCTTGCAACCTGTTGCTGTAGAGTTCTACTTCTGCATCCGTCTGCTATCTTCGATGCCAAAAACTCCACTGACGACCCATTGATGTCCTAAATTCTTTCTAGGAATGTATCTCCTTGACCCGAATGAACACAGCCTTTATATCCAACTGGCAATCTTATGCATTCTGTCGTAACTTTTGACTTTGCCCTAGTAAAGGGTGGGCAGTTGCCTGTGGTTGGCACTTTGCACTTTTTGGTGTTATTTTTTTTTTACAGCTTTTAAAATTCATATCCCCAATCCCCCTCATTGACTTTTGTAATTTTGGTGTCATTTGTTTGTTAAAATATTTTCTAATTATATAAATTCGAGTGGGATATTTTTGTGTTGTGTTTTTCTACTATTTAACTGCTTTGGTACTTCTAAATGCTTTACACATTATCTTGAGTTAAGCCTGTCTGCGCTCAGGTTTAATTTAATGAAAACTTTAACAGACCTAAAAAGGATGGTGACATTCTTACTTGTGTGGATTACCATCCACCCCAATGTTTTCACACACAATATCTCAAAGTATTGCCAAAGCTAAAAGGGCTTTGCTTAAAATGCTAATGCATGCAATGTAATTACTTTAAAGCCAGGCAAAAAAACTGGTGTCTGTTGAAGGCTCTCTTGCCTTCAGTAAAGTCCTATCTTTGCTTCAGTCAAGTAAAGATTGTACAGTAAGAGAAATTTCATCAGAGCCACACTTCAGCTCCTAGGACAAAGAAAAAGGAAGGTCTACAATGAAGCCTCCCTTGAAACATGACGATTGTTAAATATAAAAACTGCATTGTATTGAAAGTGAGGTAACCTTCAATAGTGAAGACTTTCCTTTCTAGGATTTAAAAAAAAAAAAAATACATCAGGTCCTGCCAGTGCTACAAAAAAGCTGCATGGAGGGAAAAAGGTGGGGTTGGATTGAGGGGATGAAGACAGAAATATCAGATCTACAATACAGCTTACAAAAATATTACACCATAGGAGTACTATAATAGAAAAGCTACAATCAATGAGGTAATATTTTTGTGAACAAAATTATGGACACAATGTTTTTCCTAGGTGAAATTTTCCTCACGAAATTCTAATACGGAACCCAGGGAAACATATTTAGTGCGAGGAAGGAAAAACATTGAATTGTAGGTTCTAGGAGAGAGGAGCACAACAGGAAGGGGTGAGGGGTGGGAGAGAGAAATAAGAGGGAGTAGCACGCTGTGGGAAATCAGATAACAGGGAAAATAAGGATACTTAAATTGCTAGGTTGTCCCTACAACTACAGGAATCCTGGAAAAAGCCTGACACCCTCTAATAATTTACCACTTTACATATTACCCTACTTTACCACTCTGCATCTCCAGCCTATGGTATTCCTGAAAAGCTTCCTGAGAGTGGTTCCACCTCTTTCTCTGCTCTCTTCCCACACAGAAAATCATACTAGGTTCTATGTTACTGTTTCCTGCCTCCATCTGTGTGGCTCCACCACATATGACTAACTATATCTGGTCTTCTTTCACTAAT
Organism: Pleurodeles waltl; assembly: GCF_031143425.1. Classification (NCBI taxonomy): domain Eukaryota; kingdom Metazoa; phylum Chordata; class Amphibia; order Caudata; family Salamandridae; genus Pleurodeles; species Pleurodeles waltl. The sequence continues at coordinate 847,252,661 of NC_090449.1, forward strand.
CCCTTCCTCCTAATGTTTTTGCACTATGATTACAGTTAAATACCTTGTTTCTATTACCTTCATCCACCTCCATTTGTGTTTTCAACCATTTCTCTCCCAGCATCAAATTAACAACGCTTTTTTAACAGAAATTTCAGAATTTTAATTTCTTAGGTTTTTTCCTATGTTTGTAGTCAACTCTAAACTTTTAGTGTAGTCATACAAAATCAAAGTAGTATTCCTGAAGGTCTTCAACATGAATTTAGAATAATACACCTGCACTCATTTCCATGGCGTAAACAGATTATCCATTAAATTTGAACTTGTAATGCTATTTTATTTTCTTACTCTACTTGGAAAATATAGTTACTTATGTAAAATCCCCTTCCCATATTGCCCACTCGCCCTATCTCCTTACCATGAAAGAACAGTTACTCCAGCTTTTTTTCAAATTTTTTTTAAATTATATTCAAGGTGGCAATGGCCAAGCAAAATATTAGCCAATATTCACAAGCTTAGCAGTTTTTTTGCCCTCATGCACAACTAACCCTTAAATATTGTTATATTTTGCACATTCATAAGTGCAATTTAGAATCCTACACCCCTGCATGTGCATAGATTGGAATTCAGAGATGTACTTTAATTCTTGCGTCCCCATACATTTGTATTTCCTCATTTTCATGTGGAAAACTGAATTGCTGTTAATCATTGCACCCAATTAATACTGCAGCCTGCAGTATTGGTATTTACTAGGTGTATTAAATACCTCAAATCTATCCTTCTGAGTTGCAATCAGAGATTAGAATAATAGATGTATTTTCGTGCACTTGAGATACACCTTAGTGTATGAAAAAAATAGTGATTTGGAGGCATATTTAATAAGCTGTTTTCTTCATGCTGCACCAGGCAATGTGGTACATGCGTGACACAAACTGTATGTCATATTTTCGAAGCCACTTTGCGTGGCTTCGAGTGGCTCCAAAAATATGGAGTAATGCAACGGTGCACAAATAGCTATGTTGCCTTAGTCTACCGAGGAAAGGCATTCCATGGTCATTGTGTGGGTGTTCCAATGCAACTCCCATCATTTTTTATGCATTCCCTGATTTACAAGATCTTGTAAACCTGGGAATGCGCCAAAACCTTACGCCTTCTCAAGGAAGGCATAACAGGGAGAAATACCTTTATTTATTCTCTTTTCTTCCTTTTTCGAAGTATGCTGCATTCTGCAGCACACGTAAAAAGAGGAATATACCCCTTCCTGCACAAAAACAATCCTTCATGCACTATATACCATTTCTCATTGTGCGCTAGCACAGGGGGAAAAACAGGAATGTGCTCTATGCCTTAAATATGGTGCCTTCCTACCCTTTCCCAGTAAAGCAGTGCAGCACAGCAAGGTGACTTGCTGCACTGCACTGCATGACATTGCCCATTAGTATGGCCCTTGGTCCCTATTGTCCATTATACAGAGCAGTCTCGGACTGACAGAGATGCTGCTGAGTTTGATATTGTTTCTATAGCTACTCTCTGGCCTCTATAGTCTCTGAGCAGTAGGTAGTGTAGCAGCACCTACTAATCCTCTCCTCCCCTTGGGTCTGTGGAAAGCTTTTGGATGCAGATCAAAGTGATTGGGACAACTCTCCAATATCTGCCACCCCTTCTCTTCTGTCAAATATGTGAACGACTAGGACCGAAGTCAAGGTTGTCCATGCAGCACATATTTTTCACTTTCTTCGGTTCCTTATGTGCTTATATGGTGTGGAGGAAGGAAGCTGCAGCCCCTATTATGTCATTCCAGTTTACACTGGTTGTCAGCTCACATGACATAATAGCAGATGACAACACTGCCAGAATGCTTTGTTATGTTAAGTTTTTTTTTAATGAAAGTTGTGTACAAGAAACTATACAATTTATTGTCCCTACTGTCATGGCGGTAGCAGCCGCCAGGCTGGAGATAACAATCTCCAGCCCAGCGGCCGCTATTGTACCACCGGCGGCATTTTGAGCCTGCCTACCGCCATGGTTCACAAAAACCATGGCGGTAGGCCCTACCAGTGACAGGGAATTTCTTCCCTGTCACTGGCAGGAGGCTCACCCCTCCAAACACTCCCCACATGCCCCCTCCCTCCATCCACGCTCCGCCCTTCCGATCCCTCACTCCCCATACATGCACACTCGCAGACACGCACCACGCACACACACTCACTCACACTGGCATACTCGCATTCACTTTATGCATACACCATTCATTCTCGCACATATCCGTACACACATTCACACTGACATGCAGACACACATTCACTTTTCCATTTGTACGCACATTCTCACACATCCATACACCCATGCACACAACACACAGTCGCATACACGCACACACTCACACATACATGCACACAACCCCACACATACACAAACAACCCCACACATACACAAACAACCCCTCCACCCCCTCCCTGTCGGAAGCCTGCATCCAGGGGGGTATTCCTGCAGGTAACTGTACAGGGCACTGCTACCACCAGCAGTGCCCGCCAGCAGAACTCCGCCAGGCCATCTCATGTGTCATGATACGGCTGGCAGCTGTATACTGGCGTGGTGCTGCTGGTGGAAGCATCGCCACCTTACCACCATCTGCCAGTATGGCCACAGGCGGAATTCCGTCCTTCTTGTGGCAGAAATCCGGCTGTGGTTATAATTTAGTGAACGAATGGTAGCCCCGGCGATGGTCTTTTGGCAGCCATCGCCGCGGCAGTAGGTGGCTTTTACTGCTAATGTTAAAATGAGGGCCATAATGCCAAAGTAAACTTAGTGGCCTTTATATGAAAAAGTCATGCAGTGCAGCAAGTCACCTTGCTGTTCTACAATACATGACAGGGAAAGGGCAGGAATGCACCATATTTAAGGCAATACAATGCATTCCTGGCTTTTCCTCTGTGCTGGTACCAATTTAGCAGCCTAGTGCCAATGCCGGCGCCCTTGCACCTGCGTTGCATGCAGGATTGTTTTTGTGCAGGTACAGTCACCTTCCTACACAATAACAATCTTGAGAGGCTTACTCCAGATGTATGAAGCCACTCGGCCGCACAAAGTGGCCTTGTGTGGCTTCACAAATCTGACTTATGTTTTACGTCGCTCTTGCACCATGTTGAGTGGTGCAGGAGTAACGCAAACCAGCTAATAATTAAGCCCAAATTGTGTGTTTGTAATACAAATGTCTCAATTCAGATCATAGCAAGTCAAATACTGCCTCACAGCCAATGTTTTATGTGCTGTGCCTTATGTGGTAAAAATAAATGTTTGCATTCCTTCCTCCTTTCCTTACTTCCTTTTTAACTGTAAAGCATAACCTATGTACACTATATGCCAATGGTACTATTTATATTGAGCATAGCTAGTTCCAGTATAGCTGATTGCTGATGGCTTCCGGTGGTAGAACATAGTTATAACAGAAACATGGGGTAGTCCAGATCATTTTAGGAATTATAGCATCTTTGTTGAGCTAATGTGCAAAGGGTAGGTTTTGACCTTGCTGTATAACTTGGAAGTGCCATATCTTAAATGCTGGACATACAATTGAATGTTATGAATGATGTCAGAGAACATGTAGCGAGAGGTGTAATGTGTGAGGTCATAGGCTGTGCATGGTGAGGGTGTGAGTTATAGTTACTTTAGAGCATTGAAATGTGAGCATATCAATACATATAAAGCAGACCCTACCGGGATATAGGATAGGGCTATCAAGGTCTGTTCTATACGGATTAACCTAATTTCTCCACAACAGAACTCAAAGAAACAAGGTTAACCAGTCCTTGTCCAATGCTACACTGGTCATGTTAAGGGTCCCACAGGGGTTCACTCTATCACCCACTCTCATGAAGTTATTCTTCTGTATCATTAGTAATATTTATATCAGATTGCTTTGTTCTGGGAAAGAACAAGACAATAAGGATGTTTGATTATATTCATCATTTAGGTTGCAGTGGTCATGGACAGTAAAACACTCTTGAGGATCTGTGGAAGGCAACAGGCCTTGATTGTCTGTTGGCTAACATAGTTCTCTTTATCATGATTTTAAATGGCTGTGAATGTTGGTGTCTTGTTGGCAAAATGAAGCTCTAGCACCTTAACTTTGGAGACAAAATAATCTGCAAATGAGCTACAGACATCTACAAAATAAGGATTGTTTGCAATTGTGAATCCATGGTTTCTAAATTGTATGTGGATCCTGTGGACCTCCCTAGTGGGGAACTTGGCATTAGAGATAATGGTTAAGTAAAGAAAACATGTTCTTTTCTTGATGGAGACTACTGTTGGGCCTCTAGGGGTGGCTTTTGTTGATCAGACTTCTGAATTTCTTTAATGTGTGTCAGAGTACCTTTATTTGTGGTTTGTTCTTCATTAGTCCTATGTTTGTGGAAGGTGTTTTAAAGTATTGCTTACAGTGCATGGATGTTTTGAAAGAGATGCATTTGTTGGAGACTTTGGAAAAACCTAGTTATACAGCTGGGTGACATACTTTATTTGGTAGGGTGATAGGAGGGCAGAAAGGAGATTGTTCTCTTCTGGAGGATCTAGTTTGTCCATGAAGGGAGGTTTAGGTTAAAGGAAACTAACTGGTAGTCACTACATAAAGTAGGTTTATTCTATATGATAGTAATCTGGCCAATCTGAGAAAAGACTGTTAGGTCAATTGTGTCTAACACCGTACTAGCTAAGAAAAACTTGAAACTTTCATATTTTGTTGCAAAGATTCTTGGGCCAAGGGGTGTGTTTATCACACCAGATGTATAAGTCACCCAGGTTTCAGAGATTGGAGTGGTTTGCTGAGATACCTAGTCTGGTACAGACAATGGGCTCAGTATAAGCTCCATTGTTCGGTGGTGGTCTGTAGAACTGTAATAATTTTGCCAGTTCTTATTCATTGATTAAAAATGCATCCAAAGGGATTAAAGGGTCCAAGCGGAAGGTCTTCCTGTGTGACATGCCTTAATTCTGAGCTGTGGGAGCTTGGACCGGAGGACATGGGCCCAGGTCCTCCCTTAGTAAACAAAACTACCGTGAGCTGGTAGGCTCCCACTCTTGGAATATAATGTTAATAGTGAGATTCCAAATAAGGAAAGGACAGACTAAGGCCCTCATTCTGACCTTGGCGGTCTTTTCGCAAGACTGCCGAGTTACCGCCGCGGTAAAGACCGCCGACCGCGGCGGTATGCCGCTGCGCGTATTCCGACCGCTGGGAGCGTTCCGCCGGAATACCGCCAGCAGCCACACTGGCGGTCGGCGGGAAAGTGGAGACTGGTCAACCTCCACCGCCACGCCAGCAGAACACCGCCCCCAGAATTACGACCCACATTTCTGTGTGGCGGTCTTCTGTTGGCGGTCTTCTGTTGGCGGTCACGTCCCTATGGCTCCCGTCGCCTCCCAGAGGACCAACGCACAAGGTAAGTTGATCGTCCGTGAGGGGAGGGGGTGGGGGGGTGTTGTGTGATGTGTGCGTGCATGGCGGTGTGCGTGTGAGTGTGTAGAGGGGGTGTGTGAGTGCGTGCATGCGGGCGGGGAGTGCTGCTGTGCCTATGGGCAATGTGTGTAGTTCGGCGGGTGCGCATGTCGGCATGTATGTGTGCGGGTATGTGTCCCCGTTGTGTATGTGTGTGTGTAGGGGGTGTGTATATGTGCATGTTGGGGGTGTGTGCATGTCGGGGTGCGTGTATGTGGGGGTGGGGAGGGGGTTCGTACCACCTCTGGGGGGTTGCAGGGGGGTGGAGGGTGTGGGGGGAGGACTCGGGGGGGCAGTGGGGGGTGTGGGAGACCCCTATCAGTGCCAGGGAAGGAATTCCCTGGCCCCGATAGTGCCTACCGCCATGGTTCGCATGGCGGTTCCCGAACGCCAGAAACCGCGGCGGTAAGCAGGGTCATGATACCGTTGGCGGTCTTGGGTCGACCGCCGGACCGGAGTGCGCAGACTCCAGCCCGTCGGTCATGACCGCCGTGGCTGTCGGAGTGGGGAAGTGGCGGTCGGTCGCGGCGGTGACCGCCGCGGTCAGAATGCCATTTTTAATACCGCCGGTCTGTTCGCGGTCCGACCGCCGCCTCTCCGCCGACCGGCAAGGTCAGAATGAGGGCCTAAATCTCTTAAGTCCGAAACAGTGCACTTTATTCAGTGAAACAATGAAAATGTTCCCATATTAAGGTTGGAGAGTTCAGCATAGACTCGGCTTAGATTCAACTTGTAAGATGGTGCACAATAATTTTGAGGAAGAAATGATATGTTCCAAAGAAAAAGTTGGAGGTTCAAATGAAATTGCTGCCGAAGTACAGGAGAGTATCAGCCAACACGTGTTTCACCCCGTAATGCGAATACGCCAGGGCTTTCTCAAGGCTGTAAAGGAATATGCTGGTCTGAGACACAAGAATTTACTCTAAGACAAGTGAGAGTAGCACCCAGACGGTGAAAACCCTAAGTGCATAAAAGGTAAGCATGCGTCATATTTGGAGTGCTCCCATTTGGGAAAAAGAGAAGGAAGAAAAAGTGTGAACCACAGATATATGTGTCCCAGTCCGTGTAAAACACCAAGAGAGAATACAAACACCCATTCTATGATATGAACAAAGGACATACAAAGTCCTAACTGTGCCCTCTCAAGAAAACAGAGAAATATAAGCAAGAGCACACTGAGGAAAGAATAACATCGTCAAAACCCACTTGTAAAAATCCGTAATGTTAAGAGATACAGACAACCATCCCAGGGGCGGTTGAGGGAAACATAAGTAAGAAAAAGGCTGTATCAGATGTAGTGCTGGCACTCAAAAGTGAAATATATATAGTCCAATGTTATCACCAAGGGTGTGATGAATTAAAAAGAAAAAAGAAGGATAAAGACAGTGCATCACAAATGACTTATCCAAAAGTCAAAATACATATCAAGGTAAACTAAGAGCAAAGAATTTCTTCAGGCACAAATGCCACAGTGGATTTAACAGTGCTGTACATAAAAATACATATCATATGCTAAGTGCATCGTACTAACAAAATGACTTCAAATGAATGCTTAATGCAGAGAAACATCGAGAATACCGTGTGGTGCCCATGCCGTTAGATACAACGAAAAAACCATCCCCACGTCTTATAGACAGTACAGTAGGCAAAGAGAATCAATGACATGATCAAATTAAATAGTTAGCCCCGGTAATTTGGGTGAAACAGAGAATTAAAAATAGTCAGAAATACTACCAAGCGGTAACTAATAGTACCGGGAAGTAAGGGAAACACCCTTAGTGGCCCCCTTAAACTATAAACAGAATATAGAGAGTACAAATCTCAAATGCTGACCTGGTTCGGAAGGCAGTCAAGAGAGTTCAAGGTTCCGACGCGTCCATCTTCTAATCTTCGTGGACGCGCCGGAGAAAACGCCCATATTTATAGTCAATAGTCCTTCGTCTGATTGGAGATTGTCAACACAGACGAAGGACTAACGAGATGGTGGTAAATGAAAGGAGTCGTCAGGAGAATCAGCGCCATCTTTAAAGAGGATTTTCGAGAGCGAAGAGCAAAGTAAGCCATGGGTGTAATAAACTAGTAGTAAAAGCAAGAGAAGGAGAGAAAGAAAACGGGAAAGAAAAGAAAAGTGAAAGAAGCAGATATAGCATTCAAGATCAAATAACAAGAAGATAAATACATCACATTTTTGAATTTTTAGAATAGGGAAACTTGTAGAAAGCACGTTATTAATCAGTCCAAGTATTCCGCTGTCACATAACAGCGGCAGCTGTGCTGGTTCTTCCTGCCATATCCCATAAGTAGGATAGCATGAGTGGCATAGTACAAGAGGAGAACAAGTAGTACAATGGCAACTATTTACATTAACCAGTAGTGCCACTCATGATCCTTATTTAAACCATTAATGACTGTGTCATAGTGAATGATCATCCGACTTTCCTCTTGACGTAAGCGTGGTTTCCAATTTTTGGATATTGCGAAAGTGTTCTTGAATTCGAACTTTAGGAGGACGAATGGTACTTCCGATGTAAACTAATTGGCAGGGACACCACAGAGCATAAACAATGTTGATACTTTCACAATTTATGAAGTCTTTAATCACAAAGTCCTGGCCTTTAATTGTTACTTTGGTTGTTTTGTTGAGACCTAATTTGCAAATGTAACATTTTGTGCAGGTATAAAAGCCCTTAGGTTTAGGAAAATAAGAATCATACGATTTCACTTTAAAGAAAGAGGGGCAAAGTTTGTCCCTGAGATTAGGAGCTAGACGGAAGCCAATTTGTGGGTGGTCAGAAATAAATTGGTTAATAAAAGGATTATTTTGTAATAGATGCCAGTGTTTCTGAAGATATTTCCTAATTGAGTAGTGGCCATTATGAAATTCTGTGATCAAACGAACAGTCGTATCCTGTTTGGACCGGCGTATAGTATTGATCATCTTGTTACGGTCCATATTGCCTAATTTATCTTGAGTTAGGTTCAAGGACATCTTATTGTATCCCCTGGCCATGAGTCTCTCTGCCATTTGACTGGATGAAATTTGGTAATCAAGGAGATTCGTACAGTTCGTTCTGGCTCGTCTATACTCACCTTGCGGAATGTTCTTGATTATGCTGGGAGGAAGGCAACTGGTTGTGTGCAAGATTGAATTGGCAGCTGTCTTTTTTCGGAAAAAAATTGTCTGTAGTTTGTCATTTTCTACATAAATCCAGAGGTAGAGATATTCTACCTCAGAGTTAGAAATTTGATAGGTAATATTGATGCCCCATTTGTTAGGTACTAGAGACTTCAGAAATTTCATCAGTAAGGCCTTCTGGCCTTGCCATATCATCAAAATATTATCAATATATCGTCCCCAGTAAATGATGTGTTGAGAAAAGAGTTCATTTCGATCACTCCAGAGCCATTCACGTTCTACAGCTCCCATCAAAATACAAGCGTACGGCGGAGCAAATTTTGCCCCCATTGCCGTCCCTTGTAGTTGAAGATAATACTGACCATCGAATAGGAAATAGTTGTGTTCTAAACAGAACTGCAGCATTTCTAGGATCATTAGATTATGTGTTGTGAATGTTACAGGTTTGGTCGAAAGGCTTTTTCTAACCGCATCTAAGCCATCTTGGTGTCTGATGGCGGTATAAAGGCTGACAATATCTATAGTAACTAGAATGTAGTCCGGTTGCCAATCAATATTTTGTAATTTCTGAATTATGTCTTTTGTGTCTCTAACAAAGGATGGTAAATTAGTCATGAAAGGTTGTAATACATGATCAATTAGTGTTCCTAATTTAGAGCATATGGAGTTCATACCAGATATAATAGGTCTACCTTTTGGAGGATAGTCTTTTTTGTGAATCTTAGGTAAAAGATACAGGGTGGGAACCGTGGGGTGTGATGAAAAGAGGGCAGACCTTTCTTTTTCAGAGATAATTTGGCGAGAATGCCAAAAGTTTAATAGAACTGATAATTTATGTTGTATTTCAACTGTAGGGTTGGAGGCGAGTCGTTTGTAACACTTGGAATCTTGGAGTTGTCGGTATGCGTCCTTGAGATAGTCAGATGTATTAAGAATAACAATATTCCCTCCTTTATCGGCTTCCTTTATAATGATATTGGGATTGCTCCGTAATTTCACTAGGGCACTTATTTACTGGCGAGTAAAATTCAAGGAGAGATATTTGCGCTTTTGACAGTAACGTTCATATTCTCTATCTAAATATCTCATAACAGCTGTTGAAAAAAGATCTATGGAGTTACCAGCCGGAAGAGTGGGGGTAAAAGTCGACTTGGGCCAAAGGTCGGAAGGATGATATTGGTTAATGTTCAAGTCTAAATCGTGAGCCACTGAGGAAAGAGGAAGATCCGATTCAGTGGTATTGGACAGATTACATAGAAGTCCAATGTCTTCCAGGTCCTGCACAGAAATGTCACTTGATTTGGATGGGAGAGATGGTGAAGGGGAGGAGGAAACAAATGTGGAGAAGAAAGATTTGAGTTTGAGTTGATGAACGAATTTGAAAAAGTAAATTTTAGTTTGGGTAAAATTGGGTAAAATTCCAAAACTTTGTGGGGCAAAAGGACAAACCTTTGTTCAAGGAATATTGTTCTGTTGAGGAGAGCTCATAATCAGAAAGATTAACAACTAGTTGGTCGTCTGGTTTTAAGGTCGTAAGGTCTTGCTGCGGGCTCTTGTTTGTATACCTGCGGCACCTGGTGTTGAAATTGAGGTATCTGATGGTTTGGCCTGGGTATCTTTTAAAGTTCCAAGACGAAATCGCCGTCCTTCTTCGGAAAAATGTACCTGTGGTCTATTGGATGGGTCCCTGTCAGATTCTTCAGAAGATTCTATTTCAGAGGATGGAATAGTTTCAGGGCAGCTCTGTATATCAGGTAAAATATTGGATTCTTGAATGTTGTCATATTTTTTACTGAAAGTAAAGATTCGCCCTTGTTGGTAATCCCTGAGGTCTCGTCTAAATTTGCGATTCTTTCTTTGGATAATGTCTGACTCATAGCTATCAATTATGTTGTTAAGAATAGCATAATTCTTAGTGGTGATGTCACCCCAGTTGGCCTCTTCAATGCGTTGGGTCAGTTGATCGACCTCTTGTTTGTGCCTTTCATATTCCTCTTGGGAAATGTCAATATCCAAAAATTGGAAACCAAGGCACCACTCGTGGAACACTATAATGAATACCATCCATATGAACGTAACTTCATCTTTTGTGGCCTTCGACGCATTACCATGTCCCAAAGGGGGGGCAATTTACCTTTACGCTTACGTCAAGAGGAAAGTCGGATGATCATTCACTGTGACACAGTCATTAATGGTTTAAATAAGGATCATGAGTGGCACTACTGGTTAATGTAAATAGTTGCCATTGTACTACTTGTTCTCCTCATGTACTATGCCACTCATGCTATCCTACTTATGGGATATGGGAGGAAGAACTAGCAAAGCTGCCGCTGTTATGTGACAGCGGAATACTTGGACTGATTAATAACCGCTTTCTACAAGTTTCCCTATTCTAAAAATTCAAAAATGTGATGTATTTATCTTCTTGTTATTTGATCTTGAATGCTGTATCTGCTTCTTTCTCTTTCTCTTTGTCTATGTTCTAATAATGCGACTTTGGTCCGACTTTCACTTTTCTTTTCTTTTCTTTCCCGTTTTCTTTGGTCTCCTTCTCTTGCTTTTACTATTAGTTTATTACACCCATGGCTTACTTTGCTCTTCGCTCTCGAAAATCCTCTTTAAAGATGGCGCTGATTCTCCTGACAACACCTTTCATTTACCACCATCTCGTTAGACCTTCGTCTGTGTTGACAATCGCCAATCAGACGAAGGACTATTGACTATAAATATGGGCGTTTTCTCCGGCGTGTCCACGAAGATTAGAAGATGGACGCGTCGGGACCTTGAACTCTCTTGACCGCCTTCCGAACCAGGTAAGCATTTGAGATTTGTACTCTCTATATTCTGTTTATAGTTTAAGGGGGCCACTAAGGGTGTTTCCCTTACTACCCGGTACTATTAGTTACCGCTTGGTAGTATTTCTGACTATTTTTCATTCTCTGTTTCACCCAAATTACCGGGGCTAACTGTTTAATTTGATCATGTCATTGATTCTCTTTGCCTACTGTACTGTCTATAAGACGTGGGGATGGTTTTTTCGTTGTATCTAACGGCATGGGCAACATACAGTATTCTCGATGTTTCTCTGCATTAAGCATTCATTTGAAGTCATTTTGTTAGTACGATGCACTTAGCATATGATATGTATTTTTATGTACAGCACTATTAAATCCACTGTGGCATTTGTGCCTGAAGAAATTCTTTGCTCTTAGTTTACCTTGGTATGTATTTTGACTTTTGGATAAGTCATTTGTGATGCACTGTCTTTATCCTTCTTTTTTCTTTTTAATTCATCACACCCTTGGTGATAACATTGGACTATATATATTTCACTTTTGAGTGCCAGCACTACATCTGATACAGCCTTTTTCTTACTTATGTTTCCCTCAACCGCCCCTGGGATGGTTGTCTGTATCTCTTAACATTACGGATTTTTACAAGTGGGTTTTGACGATGTTATTCTTTCCTCAGTGTGCTCTTGCTTATATTTCTCTGTTTTCTTGAGAGGGCACAGTTAGGACTTTGTATGCCCTTTGTTCATATCATAGAATGGGTGTTTTTATTCTCTCTTGGTGTTTTAAACGGACTGGGACACATATATCTGTGGTTCACACTTTTTCTTCCTTCTCTTTTTCCCAAATGGGAGCACTCCAAATATGACGCATGCTTACCTTTTATGCACTTAGGGTTTTCACCGTCTGGGTGCTACTCTCACTTGTCTTAGAGTAAATTCTTGAGTCTCATACCAGCATATTCCTTTACAGCCTTGAGAAAGCCCTGGCGTACTCGCATTACGGGGTGAAACACGTGTTGGCTAATACTCTCCTGTACTTCGGCAGCAATTTCATTTGAACCTCCAACTTTTTCTTTGGAACATATCATTTCTTCCTCAAAATTATTGTGCACCATCTTACAAGTTGAATCTAAGCCGAGTCTATGCTGAACTCTCCAACCTTAATATGGGAACATTTTCATTGTTTCACTGAATAAAGTGCACTGTTTCGGACTTAAGAGATTTAGGGGGTCATTCTAAAATGACGGGAGCACCGCCAACAGGCTGGCCGTGCTCCAATGGGCATTCTGACCGCGGCGGTACAGCCGCGGTCAGAAACGGGAAACCGGCGGTGTCCCGCCGGTTTCCCGCTGCCCTAGGGAATCCTCCACGGCGGCGCTGCTTGCAGCGCCGGCATGGGGATTCCGACCCCCTTACCGCCATCCTGTTCCTGGCGGTGACAGGATGGCGGTAACGGGTGTCTTGGGGCCCCTAATAGGGCCCCATAATGATTTTCAGTGTCTGCACAGCAGACACTGAAAATCGCGACGGGTGCAACTGCACCCGTCGCACCTTTTCCACTCCGCCGGCTCCATTCGGAGCCGGCATCCTCGTGGGAAGGGGTTTCCCGCTGGGCGGGCGGGCGGCCTTCTGGCGGTCGCCCGCCAGCCCAGCGGGAAACTCAGAATGACCGCCGCGGTCTTTTGACCACGGTACGGTCTTCTGGCGGTTCGCGCTTGGCGGGCGGCTCCTGCCGCCCGCCAAGTTTGGAATCAGGGCCTTAGTCTGTCCTTTCCTTATTTGGAATCTCACTATTTACATTATATTCCAAGTGTGGGAGCCTACCAGCTCACAGTAGTTTCTTATTCATTGATTAGCAGGCATGTGAAGTGTGGTGGAAGTTGAAATGGGGTTGCAGGTGCTTAATAAGAGGAGGAGGAACTAGGTGTAGTAGAAAGTGTGCATGGTGGTGGAAAGTGGAGGATGTGAGAGAGTCTGATTGTGTGCCCAAAATGATAACATCTGTGAGGAACTGAGAGATCTACCAGTTGTGACTAAAACAAGGCATGCAACAGTTTTGAAGGAGAGGTGTGGGGGGGGGATGCAGAGCAGGAGAGTTTCAGAACAAGAGGGAGGTGCAAGAGGCTGTGAGTTGGTGAGAACACAGGAGAGAAAGGGTGACAGACTATTCAGAGGATGCATGTTAGGGTTTGAAGATCAGGATGAAGCAAACAGGTGCGTAAAGAAGGAGTCAACAATGTTAGAGTCTTGGAGGTAAGGAGAATGTAGCTGAGGAAGGGTATATGAGCATGAGAGGGAAGGATAGGAATTAAATAGTGAGCACGTAGTAGAAGTTGAATGTTGTGAGGGAAGCTATAAATGTCTGGTAGTGTGGGGTTAGAGTAGAGTTTAGATGCATCAAAGGGGAGATGAGTAGAAGATAGGGAAACCAGGGCAGAGGAAGGAGAAGGGAATTAGGGGGTTATTCTAACTTTGGAGGAGTGTTAATCTGTCCCAAAAGTGACGGTAAAGTGACGGATATACCACCAGCGGTATTACGAGTTCCATAGGATATAATGGACTCGTAATACGGCTGGTGGTAAATCCGTCACTTTTCCGTCACTTTTGGGACGGATTAACACCTCCTCCAAAGTTAGAATAACCCCCTTAGTGTTTTAAAAGAAATGCAGAAGTGGCTGGACAAAGAGGATGCACAGCTGCATGGGACAAAAGCGAGAGAAAGGAGTTAGATGCTGAGTGGTAGGAAAGAGTCAGTAAGAGGAGAGCTGATTTTAAAGACTATGAAGTCACCCTGGAGCAGCTTAGTGCAATACTATCAAAGTATACCTTTCCAAAAAGACACCAGGAGATTTAAGAAGTTTGGAGTCGCCCATGAGTAACCTTGGGACAATTCAATGAAAGACTCTGGTTTCCTAAAACAACCAGATTTAAGAAACAATTAAGTTCCCTGGAACAAAGTAGGTGCAAACCCATGAGCATAACACAATTTCACAAAAAATACTGGTATAGGTAGGAGTCTGTGGAGTGACCCAGATTGGAGAGGGAGCTGAATGAGCTTAAATACTTTTCCATTTAATTATAACCTGATAGAGCTTTGTTAACTCAACTCCGTCATGTTTGAAAAAACGTACTGCTGACTCTCAATAGTCTTTCAGTTCTTATGAAATGGATCAACAATAACATTTAGAGTGTTTATATGATACAATATAATGGGTAAGCTAAATAATTGACTCAAACGTTTGCACAATGTGCAGCATTGGTGCAGTAGAAAAAATGAGTATTCACCCACCTTATCACATCCTGGATCAGCAGCATCCACTTGCCCTGATTCTTGGGCCAATGGCTTTCTTTTGCAGATGTACCCGAGCTTCTTTTCACAAACATTATCTCCCCACAGTCCTTCCTACAAAATATGGAAAATAAATTATTAAAATAGATCACGCTGCTTTCAACATAACCCAGGTCTCCCCACATCTCTTTAAACAGTTTTACAGTCACATTAACACATATGATATACGTAAATGCCGTACATGTTAGTATTTATTTACAATATACAGAGCACAAGCATATCTGTAGAGCAACCCTAGGAGGTTAGGAGCTGATTCAATATCAGGTACATCTAGTGGGGGTTTAACAATTGTATTTTTTTATTTTTTTATCCCACATCATAAACTATAGCAGTGCAACCCTTTTGGCCTTCCGAAAACCATACTTGCACTGCTGAAGGCTACCTTGGACCCCGCAGCTAGGTTCATCAATGGCGCTAAAAAAAGAGATCATTCCACCCACGACCTCCAATTACTTAAATGGCTACCCTATAAGGCTAGGATACATCTCAAAATTGCGTGCATGACCCATTTAGTGCTGCAGCACAACACCCCTTCTTACCTGCCCCAGAAATTGATCCTATCTGGTGGAAACAGATGTTCAAGAAGCACAAGCTCCCTTCTACTTAAGCCCCAAAAATGAAACAAGAAGAAAACCTACAATTTATATTTTGCTGGAATTGCCCCCAAAATCTAGAACTCTTTTTCTTCGAAATCAGGTGCAACCCTTCCACATCTATCTTCAGAAAAATAAGTAAAAGGTCTACCAACCAACAGATTTCTTTCACACTGAGGCCATACCTCCAACTCCTCATGTTTACCTGCTGTGATGCTCTATTTTACCACATCTTCGTCCACATCACTGAGATCTGCACTGTTTTTAATTTTCCCAAAAATCTACACACCGCCCTGACAGCTACTGGACTTTGTCAATACCAGTTTTTAGGAATGACTGTGTTCCTGTCTCTCTTTTTATAATTTGCTTATGCAACTCTTGTCTACATGATCTATACAATTTATTTGTATATCGCTTATCATTTGTATCATAACTACTCTGTCCCCTGAAAAAGTCTTGTTCGCTCTATGTAAAACTCTATAAATGAATGAACAAAATAAAATTAATTAGTTTTATTTATTTGAGCCATAGGGAACTACAGAAGCTGAACACAGGTGCCATAGAGCTGGTAATACAGCACTTGGTATTACTGATACTGGGTGATATGCAATGCAGAGTTTTAACATGGGGATAACACTAGGAAAGATGTGTTCCTACCCCAGTTGTTTTATGTTTTTGAGAGTTCCAGGCTGTTTTCTGGGTGTATTGAAACTGTTTTTTGTAGGTGAGTATGTACATTGAAAAGCATTAGAAGTATTTTATGTAGAATTTTAGAGAAATCAAAAGTCTTGGTTAAAGTCAGACGTCATGATCCAGTTTCACTGATGGGTTTAGTCTCAGTAAAGTTCAGAGACCTTTCTAAACTCACATCCCTCACATGTGTGATACAATACAATATGTTGCACAGCATACAAAACACAAAAACATTTATAAGAGGCCTCAGAGTAATGGTGCACTAATAAATCACAATCTCCTGAATTTCTCCTGAGAAAACTAATCGACAGAAAGAAGTGCATATGTTAGTTGTATAGTCTTGATTCCACATCATAATACATTAATCCACCACCAGACACTAATTCAGGTTCCTTTTCAATCCTGCTGTCTCCCTCCATCACTCTTTTCTCTTCCTCCTCCTGTCCCCAGTGTGTGTTTTTCTCTATGTTGATCTGTGTAAAAGTGTGTTGAGGATAAACAAGTATTGGGCCCCACAAATAGGTTCGAGTAGACCCCAACTGCAGCCACTGGCTTAAATAAGTCCCTAGGCACCACTTCTAAATAATTTACACAGTGACTATCAAATTTTTACATTTGTGATTCCACTAAAAGACGCATTCAATAGACAAAACATGGCAGAATCTTGTCACCATAAACAATGTATCATGTATGTTTCATGTGTCCTTCAACCTATGAATGACATGAACAAATACACCATGTAATAAATGGTTTTATGAATTGCACCTTACTTTTTAAGGGTCTGGGTAATATTGTTTAAAGTGGAGGGCACTGCAAGGAAGTTATTAATCTCAAACTCTTTTACTCTTACCCAGGTAATAACTACCTAGGAGTGCCTTCTTGAATGGATGATATTGCTTTCTTGATGACCTTTATTCAATTCTCCAGAAATAAATACAATTATCATATGCCAATATAGTGAGTAAAATAGTGTATGTTTGAGTTGTCATACTAAATAAATCAAATCCACATTGTGTCTGGATTGGCTTTAAGTCTGTACTTGATCAGAAAGAAAAGGAATCATTGAAAGTTGAGTGGTAATGATACATTGTATACCAACCCATGACTGCCCTCCTTCATTTAGCGGTGGGGGAGCAATATGTTTCAATTAGCAAAATTGTTGCTGGAAGCGTACCCTACTTAGGGTCATTTGCTTGTTTTCACCAAAGCATCTCTCATCATGGCATTGTATCAGTGCCAAATAAACATAGGCCCAAGGGTATCTAACTGTGACAGTAGACTAGCCAAACCCTAAAACAGGTGCAGAGACAGTAATGTACCTTCAAGCTGTCAGCCCAATCAGATAAAGCACACATATCAATTTCCACCATCTCCTTATAGCACATTCTCTGTGACAGTAAATTGAAGTCATTGTAGCTAGAGCCTTCAAACTGAAAGGGGGGAATTCTGTATAAAGGATCATTGTCACTTTCTGTATTTCATGAGCTATTGAGGTTCATGGTTAGACAATAGTGTTTACTGTTATGGGATGATCAACAGTTTGCATGCCCCCCAGCTCTGGCCTATTGAAATGAGCCTCTAGTGGCCCATTGATCATTTGTCGCACGATGTAGGATCACCAGGGGGGTCTTACCACACATTCATGCAGTGGCACATCAAGCCTCTTACCTTTGAGAGTAGTGCATTATGGAGCACAGAAGAGTGGTGCAATTAGTGACTGTGCTCCCTTGCAGTGAACTGTAAGTCTTTGCACAGAAACAGCCTAATGCTCACACAAAGAGGCATGCACAAAATTAGTAAATGTGTTTCTGGAAAGGCTACACTTCTTATAGTGAAAGCAAAAAAGTGATGGGTGGGCTTCTTGAATTAATGTCTGGCATTGATATTTACTTTAGGCCACAATCTAGTCCTTGCCATCTCAAACCGGAACCAGTCATTTGCAAATCAGCCTTGGTCCTGCGCCAATGGAATTAGTGCAACTGAGATGCCAGGGCAGGTCCCTTCTGAACCAGAACACAAGCAACCACAGACCTGTTTCAGCCTATGTGGGGCTCATAAGTATGGTGCAGCTTATATTCTCTAGCACGGTTGCACTTCAGGCGTTGCACTGAGGAAAACAAAAAAGAGACGAACGGACAACATGAATCAATCTCAGTCACTGGCATTTTGGGCTAGACTGCTTCTATCGGAGCGGGACCAAGACTGATTTGCATATGGCACACCTCTGTCTAATGTAATAAAGTGGCTAAAAAATGATGGACTGGAATGTGGCCCAGAGCGGTGATCACCAGTAGTTGAGTTTAATAAAGCATACCTCCTATCACTTTGTTGTTTGTTGCATGTTACGTAATAGAGAACAAGTCTACGGACTACACTGAGGAAAGACACATTTGCCAGGACCCCTTATGGTCTAGGGTCCAACACACTTTACCTAGTATGGACTGTGATGCTCTCTTTTTGACTACATAGTGACTGTGCACAGTATCAAATCCTTTTTTTTAAATGTATTTCGACTCTCAATAGTTTTGAAACAGTACACGACTTAAATACATGTATGTGCCACTCCGACAGCAAGAATATAGCCAAAAGGCAGCAAAGCGCTGTTTAAGATCAAAGGCAAGTATAAATGAGTTTGCTAGGAAAGGTATCGACTACTAATAATGCATTGTGATGAAGTGTTCTTTTAAGAGGTGTGTCTTCAACTATTTCCTAAATTAGAGCAGCATTGGGGCAGTCCTGATGGTTACAGAGATGTTGTTCATGATCGTGATTGCACAGAAAGAAAAGGCCTGCTGCCTTTTTATCCTACCATTCTTAGTCTCCAGTCTAATTGTGTTCTGGCTGTGGGTGTGCAAAGAACCACCAGAGATGGTGAGCTTATCTGCAAGAGAAGTGGGGGTGCTGGTTGTGATAGCTTCATAAATTAATCAAAATGAATCTTTTTGTCAAGAGGGCTACTGATTCAAGAATGGACCTAGCTGACGAAATCCCTCAAACTCAGCTTGTACAGGCCAAGCACACAGGTTCATATTCACCCAAATCTGAACGATTTTTCATATTAGGTTTTAAAATTATATGAAGTACTAATAACTTCTGACCGAGTGTTTCTTTGATATAGCATAACTGCATGCCATTATGTTTATTTTATCTATATTCTGATGACAGGAACAATAAGAGATAACAAATGAATGTACGATGGGCATCTGGTATTTTGACATCTAGAGACGCTGAAGACTGAGTTGACTATGCCTTTCTTTAAAAGCACAGGTGTTGAAATACAAAGTTGTTATCCTTGATACTTTGGTAAATTAACTGCATATGTAGTTTTGCACAGATACACAAAATGAGAAAATAGATACAGTAATGAGGTTAAGAGTTTCCCCACATTCACCTAAAAAGATTATACTCTATACCTGTTTGGATTAATATTGTGCACTTGATGCTCAATTGCAAGGTTTAGTGTTTCACAAGAGATCATCCACATAACTCGTACATTTTCGGTCATTCACATCTAATTCTCCCTGTAACTTTGAAAGCCAGCATTTGTAAGCTCAAAAATGAGCCAAAACAATAAATCTAGAAAAGGAGGCTACATGGGCCCCATAGGTTCCAGGTCACATCTTCTTGTAAATAGCCTTGCTACAACCTTTAATTTTGAGCTGTTGCACCATCTCCAGAATGTTGTTTCAAAAGGCACATTGGGGCTAATGTGCAGAGGAGCTAGCAGGTGGAAATGTTCTTTTATTTTTGATTTGAGAAACTGGGCTGGCACCTACAGGATAAAACCCCCCAACCGTTTTGCCAGAAATAGCCATGCTTCCACCCACGAGTGTGTGGTCTTAATATACTATCAGCTCGGAGCTTGAACCATGAGTCAAGGATTCCTCCCAGAAACCACATCATCTTTTACCTGGGAGTCTGGGCTTTGTGGAAGAAGCATGATGCCTCTCTTTGTCCCATAGTTTACCAATCCACATTCTAACAATGCCTAATTGAGATAGTAAAAAGTTAAGCTAATTAGTTCTTGCCTCACCTGTATGGCATGCAACTCCCTGAACTATTTCTTTACAAACAGCACATGTACAAACGTTAGCCCTATATTTTAAATCAACAGGATCCAGAAATGGAACAGTTTAAAAAAGAGTGGAGACTACCTAAACAGTGCCCCCAAAACTGGTTTCTTTATTCCGAAAACCAATTTATAAGATGGACATGGTATGTGTAAAGTTTACCTGACAGTATACTATAGTGTAGAGGAGTAAACAAATAAAATCTACTGATACGGTTTATTCATTTGGATATTTATAGTGATGGATGTGCTTTATTCACTTCATTTCATCCATGATGTGAGAATATCTTGTTTGAACTTTTTTAAGTTACCAACAAATGTAGCGTTGTGATGTTTTAAACACCATCAAAAGCTTCACTATGGCTTTCAATCAATCAGCAAGGGTGTATTGAAAAGGATTTCTCACGTATAAACTCCAAATATGGCACCCTGCATCTATGCGAGGTATAGCCTAAACCAGGTCTGTCCCCCCTACATCTTGCACTCTTAGTGGTTTATTTAAAATAAGATGTATGCTAGTTATTGTGGTTCATCCTTTTCATTCTATGCACACTTCACATTTGCTAATGTTTTTGTGCATATGCCAGACTATACAAAAACCTGCAGCAACAATGCAATGCAAATCAGAGTCAAAGAAGAAAAGGATAACTGTTCTGGAATTTTCTACAAAAAGATACAAATGTTTGCAAGATCCTTTCACAGAAATGTCCTCAAATATATCGCATCCTCATAGATCATTATGCACTACCATGGTAGTTAATGGGCAATCATTGTTTACTTGTGTTAAGACATGTCTTAAGATAATATACCTGCTGTCTGCTTTCTGCACTATTTGCAGTCCTCTCAATGAGGGGTCCTACAAGATGTATTAGTTAAGTTTGAAAAACTTTTTTAGAGAATATGTCCCAAGCTACAATCAAAGCAAGAACTTCATCAGGGTATATAAGTTCCAACGTATTTGTAAAATGTATTTGTGTAGCACTCACTTGATGTGAACAATTACATGATAATCCCTCTGCCCTTCCCCCATTAATGACCAGTGCTCCATTGCTTTCTAATTAGGTTCATCCTATAAAAATAGTAATACATACATACTTACATACATTATAAGCCTTTCATTCAAATCAATGTGCTGTTGATTGCTATGTAAGCCTTGTTGTACATGATACAGAAGGATGAGTTTAGAAACAAAACCTTACAAAGTGAACTTGCATGGAAGGCACAAAAATATGTGTACCCACAGTGAGAAATGTTATTTTGCAATGGAACAATGACACCATTTTGTAGAAAAATAGATTGTTAAGTGTTAAGGGAGAGGGGCCTGGGTATGCTGGGGCTGGGTTAACACATATTCAAGATAGTCTAATTCTTAATAGGTAAACATGTTTCAGTGAGGAAACATTATCTGCCCTTGGTACCCTGGCACAAGAAGAAGGCAGTCCTAATGGAAGACTGTGTGTAGTAAATGAACAACAACATGGAATAGCCACAATAGTAGTTTTTCATAATGTAAGCTTTGCATTTTGTCCTGCTCTTCCAGAGACTGAAATGTTCAATACCTCGACACTGATGCTTTGAAGTCCCCAAATATTCAGGAATGTCTGCATAAGGCAAAGCCAGGTTTAAGTTTTAAGAAGGTTTCAGGTCCACAGCCAACTGTCAGTCCAATACAGGTCTACCAGTTTTTTTCAAGATTATCACTGAGTTCTTTGTCTATAGGGTCATCTAGACTCTTGCTACTTAAGGTAGATCTTCTCACGGGCCTGCTGTCCACTGTCAAATATCAATTTCCCAATGGATGCTAGTTTTTACAAGGTGGACAGTGACCCCCCTGTCCCAAGAAACAGCAGGAACGAGCTCCCAATCACTATCTGAATTACATTGTGTCTTTTTGGAATCTGAAAAAAGCTCAGCTAACCCTCAGAGCCCCAACCAGGTGCACCGAAAAATCTCTATATTTAGAAATTGATTTTCAGGTAACATGAGTCATTTGTGCACCCATTACAGTTAGCTTGTAAGGTCAAATATCCCAATTTAAGAAAGTTCCCTTGTTTGGAGAATGGCACATGCATTTTAGAAACTGATTAACTGACCCCAACAATCCAAAAATATTTATTACCAAAAGCCCAAAAAACCCTAACATTCAAGAGAATCACAGAGAGAAGATAGATTTCTTCCACTGTTGATAAATAATATTATCCAGGGGAAGAAAACAGGTGGTGGGCGGTTACAAAGAAACGTGTCTCATGCACAACGGTATCTAAAAATGACCAAGTAAATTATATGTTAATGCTATAATATGTCTTAGACTTCCAAGTATACGTTTTTCAGCCATCAAAGAAAAATCTTGTCTTTATCTTATATTATATTGCTGGCTTTATTTTGACTAGATTGATGGTTAGGCTACTACTGATGATTGTGGACCTTAGCTAGCAAAATAGATTTTTGAGTTAATTCTCGTCACTGGCATTTCACAGGATCTACAGGTTTGAATCCCAGCAAAGCCACCCCATCCTTCGATCCTTCTCAGGTTATTCAAATCAGCACCATCCAATTGTATAATAATAACACCTGTAATGGGCAGCACTTACAAGTGTCAGATGTTTAGTATGAACTGTTACCTAAATAGTCACTATTTTAGTAGTACCTCACTAAATTCACATGTAAACGCAGATGATATATACCATTCTTCAAAAGCTGGATATCATAGGGAAAGAAGCAATTATGATCACATTCTTAAGGCGTATGTTGAAAATAATAAAATTATATTCATTTTTTACCACCTCTGTTACTTTGAAATATTGGTATAATATAATATGGAACTGCTTAGAAACTAAATATGGATTAATTTAGCAAGCACTAACTCTGAACACTGGGACGCTGATGCCTAGTGCTCAGTGCAGTGCTAAAGTAGATGTGCAACCAGCTAATACCTGATTGGCATATTTACCTTACTTATAGGTCCCTTGTTTATGATACCCCATGTAATCAAGGCCTGCAAGCTAAAAGTAACTAGTGGATTGCAGCACACATTGTGCCATCACTAAAGTGACAGTGAAAAGCATGTCTTCAGGTATGCCCCCGAGCAGCCTGAGTGCAATGTTAGAGCTGCAAATTTGACCTGGAAAAATAAACCTCTTGCCAGACCTTTTTAATACTTATAAGTCGCCCACAAGGTAAACCAAAAGAGGCCCGCAGAGCAGTGTGCATGATGTTTATAAAGTAAGACCTCTTTTTATATTTTACATATCACAACATTGATAAGTTTAGAAAGTCACTTTTCACTGTGGCAACGCTAGCTTTCCCATGGAAATACAGTGGGTTACATTACAACCATTTTTAAGCATAACTTCAATTTGAGTATAGCTAAAACCATGGTTCAACCAATTAAATTAATAGTCATTTAAAATCTAAACCAATTATAAATTTGGATTCACAATTACTATTTTGAAAATGCTACGTTTAGAAAGTTGACATGTTTCTGTGTGAAGCCTCCAGTGACCCTATCAGAGGTAATTCACAACTGTCACCCAGAGCCTGCTGGGAGGTGTGAATTGCTCACAGGAAAGGGAATATAAGGGCCTTTGCAGGGGAGAGGTGTGGCCTCCTCCTGCCAGGGTGGCCAGGAGTGAATGTGACCACCAACTATAAAACCTTCAAGGGTGAAGCCCCTGTCACAGACACATGTAACGTACACCCAGGCCTGCCCCTGCCATTGTCTACCATTGTCTAAGTAGCTAGAGTGCCACCAATGCCAGTGGGCAGAAATCCTGTCTCAGAACTGATAGTTCAGGGGGAGCTCCTCATTTCCCCGGACACATCTCGGTGGGTATATCCAGAGCTCTAACCAAGGGAGGAAAGATTCTGATATCTTGGATTTGGACAGAGAGATGCACTGTGGGATTGTTTAGTGTCAAACCCCCAGGAAGTGACGTAAGAGTGGGTAAGGTTGCTGTGGGAATTTTAGTTCTATTATTCAGGGAGCCTTCCTTACTCACAAGCTTGTGCCAGACATAAAAGTGGCACCCCTGGCTGCTGTCCACGGAACACTGCTGGACCTGTGGAAAACAAGAGAAGGACTATGCCTGCTAAACCAAAGTAACTGTACTCAGAATAAGGACTGAGTCTGCTGTTTTACTGTGAAGAGAAACCTCAAGGACTGGGCCTGCTCCCACTTGAACCCAGGATAGAAAAGTGGACTCTAAGGGCTAGATGGGTAGACTAATGCCGAGCACCAAGAAGACAAATGCTACAAGAAGACTACAACAAATTAGAGCCCAGCTGACCAGTTCCAATTGGATTTGCCCTTCGCCATGCTTATGGCTTTCGATTAGATTGAGTCCCAACTCACCAAGTAATGGCCAGAAAGTCTAGGACCCTTGGCTGGTCTTACAGTGTACTCTCCACCTCAAGAATGCAAATGTGGACGCTTGAAAACTTTCTCTGAACTTTTTTCCTAAAGGAAACTGAGGTTCCCATGAGACCATGGTTTTAGTATTGATAATTGCTTCACATTTGTTTACTTTGAGTTAAGTCTGACTGCTCTGTGCCACAACCACCCTGGACTGAGTTAGGTTTTAAACAAAAGTACCCTAACTGGACGTGATACAGAATAGTGAAATTATCACTTGGGGGGTTATTACAACTTTGGAGGAGGTGTTAATCCGTCCCAAAAGTGACGGTAAAGTGACGAATATACCACCAGCCGTATTACGAGTCCATTATATCCTATGGAACTCGTAATACGGCTGGTGGTATATCCGTCACTTTACCGTCACTT
Organism: Pleurodeles waltl; assembly: GCF_031143425.1. NCBI lineage: Eukaryota > Metazoa > Chordata > Amphibia > Caudata > Salamandridae > Pleurodeles > Pleurodeles waltl. The sequence goes on from NC_090449.1 coordinate 847,277,551, forward strand.
TTGGGACGGATTAACACCTCCTCCAAAGTTGTAATAACCCTCTAGGTGAGCTGCTAATCTACGTTCTTACAAACCCAATGATAAAGGAAGAAGGGGGTTTAAGAATTTGGCTTAGTCAAAATGTTTCAGTTCTTTAAAGAAAAAGTAGATTAAACTATTGAATAGTTCTAGCTCAGTGTATAGAAAAACATGGACATTGTAAGATGGGACATTTTATGATAATTAGTGAGGATTGATAATACTACTGAAGTTGCACCTTGGTCTAAAAATGAAGATGGAAAACTTAAACTAATTAAACAGTAAAACAATGCAATGAAATGTGCCCATTTTGGTGCTGTTTGTACACTTCAAAGGAGCTAACAGCTTTCGTTCCTGTCCACAGTATAGAATTTATTTTCCACCAAAACAAGTAGAGGAAACAGACTGTGAAACCATATATAAACTTTTATTTCTATATAAATAATTTTAAATGAGTTATAGTGATTATTTTTCAAATAAACTTCACTCCCTGAATAAACCATTTAAACAAGCTACATCTGTGACAACAAATGGTTGGAAAAATCTGCAAACAATCAAGCATAATGAAAAGCCAAGAGTTTCCCTTGGCTACGATGTGTGATGTACTGTCAATTTTCTTGCATACATCATGGCTGTCTCTGGACTGAAAACTATTCAAAAACTATTCAAAAATCCCCAGGGATTGCCTCAATGTATGCTGGGGACAAAATGTATTATCTTCCTTCTAGCCACTCACAATTCCGCAAGCAGCGGAGTGTTGGTGTTTTGTGCCAATTGCAGGTTGTGCAGAGCCATCGGTCTACATGACTCTATGATATTGATCAGTAGGCAGTGTGTTTTCCAGAACTGTGTATTCTAGTTTGTATTGCAAAAATTCTTGAGTTTGTAATTTTGGGTCGAAAATGTAATCTACATCAGTGGCTGTCAAAGACGTGCTGCATTGGATCCAACATAGATGTAATGCTTTTTCATTAGGAACGTTGGCTTTTGTGACAGCCTCTAGGGCTGGGATGGGAGAAACGACTATAATGCGTTTGCCCTGGGTCTTTCTTTAATAACAGCCATTTGAACAGCAGTGAGAATTTTCTCAGTGGGAGCAAAGCTTTGTTCTGTTGCTGAGTCTAAATGTGATTTGTATGCTATCAGGACTGTCTCACCCTCATTAAAGGTTACATAGGTGAAACCAATGGCACCAGCAATTACTCTGATGACCAAGTGTGTTTTGTTGTCCCTTGTATGTAGATGTTGTGCTGCAAGCATGTCTCTCTGCAAGTCTCTGAGAATGCATGAGTGTTTGATTGTCCAAAACGTACTTGAAAAGTCAGGATGTATTGTCATATAATGGTTTTATGCGTGATGCATAATCCGGAATGTAAGTTCTGCCAATTTAGGAAACCCAATACAGATTGGAGTTTTTTAATTGTATTTGGAGGTTGTAATTGTGCGCATTTTTCTAGGAATTGTGGCGCTAGGCTCTACCCTTCACTCGATAGCTCTCGTCCCAGAAACGGACGCTGACAAAGGCTATTTTCGTTTTCTTGAAGTTTAATTTGTAGCCAAATACAGCAAATCCCACAACAATGCGGGCTACCCATCTTAAATGTTGTAGTAATTCATCATCTGTTAGATAGATATCATGTACATAGGACAATGCTTCGGGGTCAATGTCGTGCAAAATTGTAATCACACAAGCTGCTAACAGTCCTGGGCTGTTCTTGTACCCCTGAGGTAAACAACTGAATTTTTTCTGAGAGCCCAGTGCACTGAAACTTGTTAAGTCTCTCCCCTCAGGCGCTATATTCTGTCAGAAGAAACCATTGGAAATGTCCAGTGTTGTTTTATATTTTTTGTGCACTATGTTGTTCATTAGTGCTGTGCTATATGAGTTTTGTATAGCGTATGTGCATGTATGGCTGTTTAAATGTCTGTAGTCTAAGACTATTCTCTTTTAATGGTCTGGTTTAGCTACTGGAAATAAAGGATTATTCATTGGGGAGACACAGGGTTCAATTATGCCCTGATACTCTAGTTGTGTGAGGATTTCTCTCATAGGTGCTGTTGCATCATGTTATATTGGGTACCAAGGTTGATGTTCTTTTTTTATAGGTATTACGTGGTATTGGGATTCTTTATCCCATCCTACATGGTTGTGATATAACGTGGGTGCCTGCGTCAATGCCCAATCAATGGCGTAGGATTCAATGAGTTCCTCCGGAGCAAGGGTCGAGAAAGAAGGTTTATTAATCTCTTCCCCACATGGGCAGGTACGGACAAATTCAGGTGGCCAATCCTGTCCGAGCAACAAGATATCATGTATATTTGCCACACAATCCCAAAAGATTGCGTCTATTGGGTGTTCAATGTCCCCTTCTAACTGTAGTTTTACTTTATACACCCTATCAGGCGTGGAGACTCGCAAGTCCACAGTTTCTACTTGTAGAAAGTCATCTGTTGCTTTCACCTCCATATGCCCTAGAAGACTCCGGCAAACTATTGTGACCTCTACTGCGCTGTTTAGCAGCGCTAGTGCCCACTTCCAGTTCTTCAAGAGGACCCTCTTCTTGAGCGGCATGTCATATTGCAACTGCTGCCACCATTTTCTTTTTAAATTGGGGTTTTTGTTGGGGAGGTTTCTCTTCCTTTTTTACAGAAACCTCTGATGAGCGTTGTGATTCCTGTCTCGGTTTCACATACTATGTTCTTCGCTCTGATCGCCCACCTCTCTCACTGCGTTTTTCTGATGAGTCCTGAAAGGAACAAGATTGGCGTGTATCACTATATTGATATCTATCAGGTTTTTTTATATTATCTCTATTTCGGAGATTATATCTACTCTGTGGGGTCTCCATACGCAGAGATTCTCCCCTTTCTTTTTTTAGGAGTTTGTTGTTTTTTATCCAGCATTTCTTGTTACCCTCAGGAGCTTGCTTGGAAAAATCTTTGTTTGATTTTCCCTGAAACTGTGGTTTAGTTGGTCTGGCCCCTAGACTATCTCGACCAATACTAGAATAGGTATCTGCGATAATCTTTGGCAGCTCGCGTTCTTGATCCTGTTGAGGAACATCCCGGACCTGCATGTGCAGTGCTAGTGCGACCACTTCCCATTTAATATTACCTAAAATAATGGAGGATACTGTGACAAAATTGCCCATTAATTGAATTCCCAAGTCCAGGGCAGGGGCAGCCCCGTATTCATCTTGAATTTGCTTCAACACTTCTGGTAAATTGGCAAATGTCGGCATACCATGTGCGGTAGTATAGAGCGCAGCAAATACCGTGCCACAGGTATTACAGTTATCTACAGTGGGGACCATCCCAAATTCCAAGCACATTGTTAGAATTCTATGTTTATCCTGAGGTCCCTTATAGGGAAATATTGCTTCCAGTGCATTTATTTTTTAGGCTAACAAAAACGGAGTTTCCTCTCGTTTGGTGAGTACTTTACCCATGATTGAATGTACAGTTGCAGGGTGAATACCTGGCGTCACTGCATGTGGTTGCACTGGAGCAGCATGTGCTGGGTTTCTATTCAATGTTTACATTACAAACTGTATTAAAAGCCTGTATATTGCTGTCAGTTCAGTATAAAAGCAACAAACCTCAGCTACTGCTAAATTTGCTACTGCAGGGTGTGGTGTATAAGTAGCCAATAAAGGGCAGGTAGGTTCCTTCACTTCTTAGAGGACCTAACCTAACTGGTGAAATCGTGAGGGGTAGGGTGCCATGAAGCCAATTATTATTTTCTTGATAAGATAAGGGTATGTCCAGGTATGTTTGCAAGTGTTTAGTGATGAAATGCATTTGTGTTCCCAACAACTGCTGGAAATGTGACCCAAGAATAAAACAGTTCTGTTCAATAAGCTGCATCTGCATCAACAACAAATGTGACTGGACCCCCCTGGGCCATTAGGCCATTTGCCAATGTATGTGCAGTCAGGAGTTGTCTCATATTTACTGCAATTGCTACCTGTTGCAGATTCGTCATAGTAAATGGTAAAGTTGTTCAGAGGTAAGCACACCAAATGGGGATTTTCCTTTTTAGAGTTCAAGCTTGAACAACCTCCAGCATCAGAAAGAGTGCCCTACTTAGATGAGGAGGAAATCCTCAATACCACGGACGTCTCCGTATAGGTAGTACTGAGGTGTCTTTATATATAGTGAGACAGAGATATTCAGGAGGACCTGAAAATTAGAGCGTGACCAAACGTTGGCGGTGCCATGTCACATACGCTCTCATTATTCTAATGAGACTACTGGATTTCGAGTGGCAGAATCGCCTGCGGTGTGGGAGACTGAGTCTGACCCACTACAGGTGACAGCGGTTGCTCCAATCCGGGTTCTGCTCCGGCTGACTAGCAGTGCCTCACCTCTACTCTAGGGCAGGGGTGATTGGGCAGCTGAGCGCATGACATAACTGTTTCTCAGGGAAGCCATGGTCACTCAGGTCTCATCCAGTTCTCTCAGTTACATTAGTCTCACATACACAATGACAAACAGAGGCAGTATATTTTTCAATAATGCTTTAATAAGCTACTGCATCTTAGATAGCAAAGGGTGGACTACAATAACCAGGATGATACACCATGACAAGATTAAGATCATAATAAAGAGAGAAAAACATAAAAATAATGCTACTATATTGTCACTAGAGTCAACAGACTAATTCCTACCTAAGCTATGATAGAGCACAGCATGTTAAGCTCTAATTCTGCCCTTCAGGTTCCTCTGGGAAGGCAAAAATCCCCCATAACTGAGCAATGGCATGAAGTCTGTAAAGACAGCAGTAGCGAAGCATTCAGTAATCAGCATACAGTCGTGGTTCTCTGGCTGGAATCTCCCTCTAATGTGTAAGGGACAGGGAAGTGTTTTTATAATAACACAGCTGATGTTCTTGGAAAATGTCCCTACGTAAGGATGTGTATGTTCTATGAATGTCTGAGACTGAAGTTATACCACGTTCACTGGCAATCTATCTTACTGCAGCCTTGGAAGAAGCACAAAGTGAGCAAGAACGTCTTGTTTGAGAACAGAGTGCTGGCCTAGGCAAAAACAGTCAGATAGAGAGAAAATAAAACAAGACCATAAAGGTGGCTACTGTAACAGTAATAAAGCAAAGCCAAACAAAATATATCTAGGTTAAAGTGCGCAGCGGCAGGCCTAGTATGTTAAAATAACGTGCATGAAGCTATAACTAAAATGGCTACACAACAGGGCATGTAGGTTGCGGGACCCCAGCATAGGTAGTTCACCCATTGGAGCACTGCTGAGGTTCCCTGTGTCATTTTAAAGGCAGCCCTGCCTTGCTGGCTGTTTTTAAACTAAAATTACATGCAAAATTGACTTTGGAATTAAAAGTACTTCCAAGATCTTAAACTACCTTATTTTTACATATAAGTCACCTCTAAGGTGTGCCCTATCTGCCGCTATGGTTGGGTGCCATGTAACTATAAGCAAGGACCTTAACAAAATAGTTTTATACACCCTGGTGAAGTAAAACAGCCAAATTTGTTTTCCCTCATTGTACTGAATGGCCTCCACAGGATACAATGGGGAGACTATATTTCAATTGATAAAGTCCCCTTAAGTGTCAGATACCTCAAGTTTTGTATCAAATTCATTGTTATAATAAATCCCACAATTTACAATTGTTGGATTTAATATAACTTTTCAGGTAAAGAGTTTTAAACACTACCTAAAATGTTGCCAACTTCAGCCCTGTAGTGCTCTCCTCTGATTGACCTGGTCAGGCTGCCTTGATGAGGTGTGAAGTAGCCTGGGCTGAACACAAAGGGGGTCATTCTGACCTCGGCGGTAAAAGGCCTATACTGCCGGTCAGAACTCCGCCATCCTACCGCCGCGGCCGCGGTAAACCGCCATGGTCATTCTGACCACCAACTGTGAAACCGCCAAAAACCCGACATCCAAGGAAGGCCGCCTCATCAGCGGGCCGTGGAAAACTGGAGATGACCAAACCTCCACCGCCACGGCAACACAAACACGCCCATGCCATTCTGACCCACGAATCCACGCGGCGGTCTTTCAACCGCGGTATTCCATTGGCGGTACACACCGCCGCGGTCGAAATAGACACACCCATACTAAACACTGCCACATTGGACAATTCAAAATACACACACCTGACACACATACAAACAACATTCCCACACATCCAATCAACTATAAAACACACACCCACATCACCCACAAACCCCTACGACCGAAGATCAGAGACGAAGGAGAGAGAGACACATCACAGAATAGAGAGCTACATCACACAGAGGCACACTACACCATCACACACACCACATAGAAGCACAAAGCACCACACACCAACACACTCATCACCATATACACCACCCCACACCTCATCCACACCACCCCATGGCACCCCAAAGGCACCCACGCTTTTCGGACCAAGAACTCCGGGTCATGGTGGAGGAAATAATAAGAGTTGAACCCCAGCTCTTCGGCTCACAGGTGCAGCACACCACTATAGCCAGGAAGGCGGAGATATGGCAAAGGATCGTCGACAGGGTCAATGTGGTGGGACAGCATCCTAGAAATCGAGACGACATCCGCAAACGCTGGAACGACTTACGGAGAAAGGTGAGCTCGATGGTCTCGCGACACAACATCGCAGTGCAGAAGACTGGCGGGGGACCCCCACCCACTCCACCCGAATTCACAGCATGGGAGCAAGAGGTACTAAACATCCTGCATCCTGATGGCCTCGCTGGAGTACACGGAGGAATGGACTCTGGTAAGTACAATCTCAACTACTTCACCCCCCCCAGCATGCTAACCCCCACCCCCACCCTCACCCCCAACCCCCCATCACACATCCTCCCTGAGAATGTCTCACCAGCACAACCCACCCAACACCAACCCCTGCATGCCACCACAAACTATGGACACCCATCACCTAAGCATGACCACTGCACATACCCCCCCCCAAACACCCCCACAACACCTCCCCCAGGGGAATGACAGCACTGGGTGACAAGGGCACCCATAAATCTCACGCAATAGCACACACAGAAACAATAACCATACTCCCTTACCCCATGCAGGACCCGAACGCCAACACACCGGTCAGGAGGGTCCAGAAATGTCCATCCCACCCCCGGAAGAGGCCCCCAGTGATGACAGCAGCTCTGTCGACCTGGAACTTGATGACCAGTCCGGACCATCGGGGACCTCTGGACAGTCGGTTCCCCTCAGGCAGCCACAGGCCACACCAGACCCAACCCCCTCTGTGACCAACAGCACAGCTCCCACCCAGCGGGCCCATGCCTCTGTCTCTAGGACAGGTCAATCAGCGGTGTGTCTGCCACTACAGGGCACCCAGGCTAACCCACCACCCCAACAACAACAGGGACCTGGGGGCAGTGGTAGTGGGCACACCGTCCAGGGGACAGAGGCCGGGGGAAACCGGGCAACTCGGAGGGCTGCTGTGTGACAGGGGGGGGAGGACAGGCCCAGGGAACCCACTCTCCAAGAGGCCCTCACCACCATCATGGCAGCCTACCACCACTCCCAAGAGACGATGGCGACGGTACTGGCCAGGTTCCAGGAGATCCAGGCACAGCAGGAGGAACGCTACATGGGGTTCAGCAATCAACTCACCAACATCTCAACCGCTACGGGGAGCATAGTCCAGGCCCTCAACCGGATAGAAGACACGTTGCGGGACCATGTGGCACCACACAGGGCCCCTGTCACTAGCCTGGACCAGGAACAGCCTACCACCTCCTCCGGCGCTAGTGGACAGGAGGCCCCACCACAACGACAGGCCACCAGAACCCCACCTCCTGCTGAAGAACAACCACCCCGCAAGAGGAGCCTGAGATCAAAAAAATAGACAGAGTAGGATGTCAAGACCCCCGCCAGCATGTGATACCCCCTGAAGTCATCCCACTGTCCCACATTGCCACCCTGTCCAACCTTGAACTGACCCTGCTCCATCCTTCCACAGGCATATGGACAATGCACCTGTCAGACTGAGAACTGGTCTCTGCCATGGACATTACTCCACCCCCACCCATCACCGTGTTAATATCATGTATCATTATCTAGCACAAAAAATAAATCACTCAATGCACTGAAATCAATCAGGAGTCAGGCTGTATTATTTACAAATGTATAACACATTACAGAACAATTATGTTGTGTTAACTTTGTGCTGAACACATACCGAGGTCAATAAGCATTAGTCCATGGGCTAACCAAGCAGAAGTCACGCAGTGGGTCATACAGCACTGAAAAGGGAAGGGAAAATCAAACATCAGTTTAAAAGAACTGGGGGGTCATAGACAAAGTTGAGATGCAGGAGGCTTTCAGGAAAAGTAAAATGACGTTGGGGAGTCTTACCTGTGTGCTACTGAAAATACTGTTGGATGACTCTGTCCCTGTTGTCTGTGTCGTCCTCTGAGTCTTCCTCCTCTTCACTCTCCGCAGGCTCCACAGCTGCTTCAACACCACCATCTGGACCATCCTCCTGCAGGAAAGGCACCTGACGTCGCAATGCCGGATTGTGAAGCATACAGCAGGCCACGATGATCTGGCACACCTTCTTTGGTGAGTACATCAGGGATCCCCCTGTCATATGCAGGCACCGAAACCTGGCCTTCAGGAGGCCAGAGGTTCTTTCTATGATCCTCCTAGTTCTCCCATGAGCCTCATTGTACCGTTCCTCTGCCCTGGTTCGGGGATTCCTCACTGGGGTCAATAGCCAAGGCAGGTTGGGGTAACCAGAGTCACCTATTAGCCACACACGTTGTCCCTGTAGCTGTTCCATCATATGAGGGATGCCGCTATTACGCATCACATACGCGTCATGCACTGAACCAGGGAACTTGGCATTCACATGCGAGATGTACTGGTCAGCCAAACAGACCACCTGGACGTTCATAGAATGGTAATTTTTCCTGTTTCTGTACACCTGCTCATCGTCTTTTGGGGGGACTAAGGCCACATGGGTCCCATCAATGGCACCAATTATGTTGGGAATATGTCCAAGGGCATAAAAATCACCCTTCACAGTGGCCAAATCAACCTCCTCACGGAATATAATGTAACTCTGCATGTGTTTCGTCAGGGCAGACAACACTCTAGACAAAACTTTGCAAAACATGGGCTGAGACATTCCAGATGACATGGCCACTGTTGTCTTGAATGAGCCACTTGCAAGAAAATGGAGGACTGACAGCACCTGCACCAGAGGGGGAATTCCTGTGGGTTGGCGGATGGGGGACATCAGGGCTGGCTCCAGCTGGGCACACAGTTCATGGATAGTGGCACAGTCAAGTCGGTATCGTAGTATGATGTGGCGTTCTTCCATTGTCGACAGGTCCACCAGCGGTCGGTACACGCGAGGATTCATCCTTCTCCTCGCAAGTCCCAGCGGACGGTGCCTAGGAAGGACAACATGGAGCCCAGAGTCAAGCAAATCACAGGTACGTTCACCACAGCTTGCATAGCACACGGTTATCTATGTATTGAAAGGCGTGTATGTGTGGCAATGCAAGGCCTAGGCCTGTGTGACGCAGTACAAAATATGCCATGTGGGCCCTTGAAATGGCGGCTGCCTGACCTGTGAAGTGGGACAATGGGATGTGAGGTCAATGCGCTGGCGTGGCACACCGTGGCGGTAGGCGGTCGAAGACCGCTGTACGAAGTTGTATTGGTTAACATTGAAGCCTATGGGATTCAGGAGCCAATGACGATGTGCGCCGGCAGTCGCGGTACGCACCGCCGCGGTACGCACCGCCGCGGGCGTGACCGCCATTTTCTATCTGAATAATCACTCGAGACCTGATCATCCACAGGAGAGGACCTATACTGCAAGTGCTGCTGTGAACTCGGTCTGGAAGTGACAATGGCTGCTGCGACTGGGGAAAGGGCCCCTGCCTTCACGTCTGAAGAGTTGGAGAAACTCGTGGATGGGGTCCTCCCCCAGTATGCGTTACTCTACGGTCCTCCAGACCAACAGGTGAGTACACTGAGTGCTCATTGAATGGGCTATGCCTGTGTGGAGTGGGGTGGCTGTCAGTTGGTAGGGTGGGGAGGAAATGAGGAGTGCAACGCACGACAGATGAGAGAATGGGCCACATGGCAAGGTTGGGGAGGGGGGGGCATGTACTCCAAACATGCAGAAATGTGACGTTTTCTCTTTCCCACCCTGTACATGTCAAACAGGTCAGCGCCCATCAGAAAATCGATATTTGGCGTGCCATTGCCAAGGAAGTCCGGGCCCTGGGGGTCTACACCAGACGGGGCACCCACTGTCGGAAGAGGTGGGAGGACATCCGCCGCGGAACCCGAAAGACTGCCGAGTCACTGCTGGGGATGGCCTCCCGACCTAGGAGGGGTGCCAGTCGTACCCTGACCCCCCTGATGTCCCGGATCCTGGCGGTGGCCTACCCTGATTTGGATGGGCGCTTGAGGACATCACAGCAGACACAAGGGGGTGAGTATCTGCACATTCTGCTATCTTTACGCGCAGTTGAGGCGTCTGGGTGGGGGAGGAGGGCTGTGGGTGACAGTAGGCCAGGGTGCTTTCTGTAGTGTAGTCCCCTCCCTTAGACATGGCCCTGTGCCCCCGCCCCCCACCTCTGTAGGGTGCCAAGTGCAGCTATCCATGGTCCAGCATCACCCATGTGTGCGTCTGTTGTCCCTAGACCTGTTGGCCTACTCTGAAGTACTGAGTAGTGTACCCCAAGTTCGCGACTTAGTGCATGAGGCACCTGTGTCTGTCCTCTCCGCCAAGGGTATTGACAAGGCATGCACTCAACTTTGTTTTATTTCTCCCCCCCACCCTTATACTTTGTCTTCTTGTGCATTAGCATCATCAGGCGGAGGAGAATTGGTGTCGGAGCACGAGGGAGCTGCAAGTCACAAGGCCCCGGTGGGCACTGAAACAGACACCGAGGTACCAGTGATCCGGAGGGCGAGGGGAGCACCACAACGGGGGCCGGTGGAGACACCAGCGACATGGACACGTCCTCGTTTGGGAGCTCCCTAGCGGGGGCAGCAACATCTGTGCCCCCCGCAACAACAGGTACAGCCGCCACCCAGCGCACCAGCACCGCCCTCCCAGCAGCCCCTCAGCCTTCGCTCCGTGCCCGCTCGCCCAGGAAGGCACGCGTCTCCTTCGCCCCAGGCACCTCAGCCCCTGCCTCTGTTACCCCTGCTGCCCTCAGTGCGGAGCTCATTGACCTCGTGAGGACGCTCATTGTTGGGCAGACTACCCTTTTGAATGCCATCCAGGGGGTGCAAAGGGAGGTGCACCAGAGTAATGCATACCTGGAGGGCATTCATTCGGGTCAGGCTGCCCATCAACGAGCGTTCACTGCTCTGGCCTCAGCACTGACGGCAGCCATTGTCCCTGTCTCCAGTCTCCCTCTTCTAACTGCCTCCACCCTTTCTCTGTCTCCTGTTCCTCAGCCTATCCCATCCACACCATCAGACCAGCCTGCACACACCTCAACACCCAAGGCCAGCTCATCCAAACATAAGCACCACAGAACACACAAGCATTCACCCAAGCAACACCCAGATGCAGACATACCAACAGTCACTACCACCTCTGTGTCCCCCTCCTCCTCCTCTCCGTCCTCCCTCCCTGTGACGTCTACACTCACACCGGCATGCACACCAACATCAGCCAGTTCTTCCATCACCAGCACACCCTCCACTACAGTCCTCACACGTGCAGTCACCACCCCCACTGCCATGTACACGTCCCTTGTGTCCTCTCCCACTGTGTCTGTCACCCCCTCTTCCAAGACACATAAACGCAGGCAGACACCCAAACAACAGCCAACCACCTCACGACAGCCTACGTCCCAGTCACCTGCACCCAAGGACAGCACACCTGACTCTCCTACAACCACATCCTCTTCCTCCACTTCTATCACCACTACTCCTACCCTTTACCTTGGTCCAAAGAAATATTACCTCTCCAATCTGAACCTCTTTCCCTCCCCTGACCCACCCCCTCCATCTGGGAAAAGTCCCAAGGGCACCTCAGCCACCACCAGCCCAGCCTCGAAGGTGCAAGTGGTGCATGGGTTATGGAGTCCACCCTTTGGCGGCAGTGACACTTCAGTCAGCAGCAAGGACACATCCAGCCCCCCCCCCCAGGCAAGTGAAGGGCCGCCGTGAGCGGACTGAGACGGCTGCCCCCAAGGAGGTAACTCCGGCCACTTCACCTGCCACAACAGCCAGGGGAGGCAAGGGCCCGAGAGCCCCATCTAAGGAGCGGAAGGGCAGCAGGGCGGAGAGGCCAGCCAGCAGGAGCGCGGAGCAGGAGGGCCCCACAAGACCCATACCGGCTGCATGGGACGACACCAAAGGGCCCAGGACTCCATCCCCGAAGGGGCCTGACACTGCACGTTCGGAGGGCGAGTGAGCAGGGTGTCCAGGCCAGGTCTGACTCCCTACACTTACTGGAAGAGCACCGCTGAACAGGGCCCCGCCGTGCAGAAGAGCACCGCTGAACAGGGCCCCGCCGTGCAGAAGAGCACCGCTGAACAGGGCCCCGCCGTGCAGAAGAGCACCGCTGAACAGGGCCCCGCCGTGCAGAAGAGCACCGCTGAACAGGGCCCCGCCGTGAAGAAGAGCACCGCTGAACAGGGCCCCGCCGTGCAGAAGAGCACCGCTGAACAGGGCCGCGCCGTGAAGACAGGCACCGCTCCGCTGGGCCCTTCATCTCAAGCACCGCTCCGCTGGGCCCTTCATCTCAAGCACCGCTCCGCTGGGCCCTTCCTGTCAAGCACCGCTCCGCTGGGCCCCGCCGTCTCAAGCACCGCTCCGCTGGGCCCTTCCTGTCAAGCACCGCTCCGCTGGGCACCGCCGTCTCAAGCACCGCTCCGCTGGGCCCTTCATCTCAAGCACTGTTCACGGTTCACTGTGCCCACCATGCATCCTCCTTGTCCAGTGGAGACATTTATCCACCTGATGGACTGTGGCTTTGCACTCCCCAGGATGGTACAGTGGGCAAGCCACCCACTGTAGGGACTTTGAGAGACTGTGGCTTTGCACTCCCCAGGATGGCACAGTGGGCATGGTGGGCCCTTCGTGGATCTGGCGTCGTGGACTCATGTGGCTGTGGTGCCCCCCCCTTCCCTTCCCCCTGAGGTGCCTGTAGTTTTGTCACCAGATGCCCCTGCAGTGTTCTCTCCAAAGGACTCAGGTCTCCTGTGTGGGCTTTGCCCTTGTTTCGATACACTTTGGCCCACGGACATATTAATTTCGTAAGATGTGCAGAACTAATTGCTTCAGTTATCCACTGCTGTGTAAAAAAAAATTTAAAATGTAAATCTTTTTGATGGTTGAACAATACTTTTAAGAAGCTATTTTGTACATAAATATTTATTCCAAATTTGATTATGTCATAGCATTTTTTACGGGTGTTTGGGTGGTGTCACTGTGACTTGTTGCTCTGCATTGGTGTGTACATATTGGGGGGGTGGGGAGGGTCGCATATGTGTGTGCCCGTAACCTTTCCTCCTACCCCCTCCCGTGTGTCGTAGGTGCAGTACTCACCGTTGTCGTCTGCGCCGGAGTTCGTACTCGTGGTAGATGAGCAGGTAGACGAGAACAGGTATGATGTTCAATTCGGGTTCCATGCTGTCCTGATTCCTCGTGGAGTGCGTAGAGGTGAGCGTTTTCCCGTTCGTAGTCTGTTTCTGCCGTGTTTTTATCGGCGGTGCTCCCGCCCCGGAAAAGGTGGCGGATTGGTGGGTCGTGATAGTGTGGGCGGTACATTGTCTGCCGCCTGCCTGTTGGCGGTGACCGCCGCGCTGTTTGTTTGTACCGCCGTGGCGGTCGGAGTGTTAATGTGGCGGTCTCTGTTGGCGGTTCCCGCCAGGGTCAGAATTCCATTTTTTGGACTGCCAGCCTGTTGGTGGGTTGGCCGCCGCTTTATCACCGACCGCCAGGGTTAGAATCACCCCCTAAGTCCTAACATAGAAAGTTGACCAGGACCTCCCAGGCAGTGTATCCAATGAGGGCTCCATGGACGTTGGAGCAAGATTCAGGGTAGCCCCGGTCAAAGCATTTTCATCTAAAAAAAATGAATAAGTCCGAAGGTAGAAATTTCCATGAGGGCTCCAGTGACCAGTATCTGAGGAAGAGTTCCAGGAGGTTGGATTGGACTGACGACTTGGTCCCACTGAAGAAAATCTTCAAGAAAATGGCTAAGTCCGAAGCTAAACATTTGACCGAGGCCTCCCGCGGACTGTATCCGAGCAGAGCTCCATCGTGGTTGGCCTTAAACTTTGACTTTTGCCCAGTCGAGGTGCGACCAGATGACCAGATTGACACTATTCGTTTCTATGGGCTAAAAAGCATTAATTCTTTAAAAATTCATATCTTCAGTTCTCCTTAATCGATTTTAATCATTTTTGTGCCATTTTAAAGATACAAATATAATCTATTGTTATAAATTAGTGTTGGATTTTTATTGTGTTTTCTGTTTTACTTATTCACTGTTTTGTGCTTTTAAATGCTTTACACAATTGTCTCCTACGTTAAGCCTTGTCGCTCGTTGCCAAGCTACGAAGGGTAAGCTGGGGTTAAGTTATTGAGACCTAACTGGACCTAATTGGAGGTTAGTGCCTATTGCTAAGTGTCGGTACATATCTGCCTTCACCAATAATCAATTTTTCTACATTTTTGGTAGCTAGTAGTTGTGCTTAGAGTCACACTGCAGTTTAAAGTGAAATAGGATAAAAATCCTCTAAATTGACCTAGAGCAAAAGTATTTTTGATTTTTCAAATTTGGAATAATGTTTTTTTTTTTTTTTTTTTGCTAAACTGTTCTGATCAATTGTGCCAAAGTTTTTTTTTAAGTGACACACATCTTAAGGAAGACCATAGAGCTTGATCTGGCTAGCCTACCCACACTGCAGATGAGCTTAGGGTGTTGTGCAGAAACAGGGGGATTGCTTGCTGCTAACAACCTTAGGAAGACTGTGATCAGCAAGTCCCTTTAAGCCTGGGTAGTGCAGAAAGAGACAGAGAAAGCTTCAGGGGTAGGAAGGGAGAGGAAAGGTGTCCTGTCCAACCTCCAGTAGGAGAATGATGATTGCCTCACTGTAATCTCAGCAGCTAGGGCCCCATCCAGAGCTAAGGGGAGGGGAGGGTCTATGGTATCAGACCAGGAGGAAGCAGAACTGGACCTCAGGGAAAGGGAACTTGAGGCCCAGGTAGCCCTCATAACTTTGGAGGCAGGCAGAGAAGTTGGCCCTAGAGAAGGAGAAGTGGGCAAGGATTGAACAGAGAGATGATGGCAGTGACAGAGAAGTAGAGGTGTCCATGGGTGGGGGGGGTTTGTCCCAGATTACCCAAGGGGGTGGTTCCTGCTTATGAAGAGGGGATGACATAGACAAGTGGCTGGGGGCCTTTGAGAGGGCCCGCCAGATGAGAAAGGTTAGGCCTCAATACTGGGGTTCACTTCTATGGAAGTTGGTCCCCAATTATAGGAGGGATTGGCTTCTAACCTTAAGTGGGGAGGAGGCAGGTTCATACCCTAGTATGAAGAGGTGCTTAACCAAGAAGTTTGGTCTGACCCCAGAGCAGTATAGGATGATGTTCACGGAAACCCAGAAGGTCAATACCCAGTCTTAGGTTGACTTTGTAGACACTTCACTTAAGGCACTAGAGGGCTGGATTCATGGTAACAAAGTACATACTTATGAGGGGTTATACAATTTGATCATGAGAGAGTACATCTTGACCAACTGTATCCAAGAAAGGTTACGCCAGCATCTAGTGCACTCTAAGCTGACCAACCCCAGAGAGCTGGGGGAGGCAGCTGATGAGTGGTTGAGAATCAGGGTTGTTGTCAAGTCCCAGGGGGGAGACTCCAAGAAGGGGGTGTCAGGTCCCCAAAAGCCTAAGGAGGGAGGTGGTAAGCCCACCACAGAGACTCCCACTATACCCCAGAACCCTAAGAAGGAGGGGAGTAAATCCCACTCCCACTCTGACAAGCAGAGGCAGGGAGACCAAGGGTTGCAAAAGCTCTTGGACAGTAAGGCTTGCTTTGACTGTCAGCAGACAGGTCACTTCACAGGAGATGCAGCCTGTCCAAGGAAGGTGGTTAGCACTGGGCTGTCCAATGTAGCCATGGTGGAGGACTCCTCAGATAATAAAGTCCTCACAGCATTGGGCTGAGACATGGGACCAGATGGTAAACTGATGATCCCTGAGGGTGGGAGAAGACACGTTCACCCCATTCAGGTTAATGGGATCCCTACCACTGGCCTAGGAGACATCTGTGACAGTCACACTATAGTGAGTGACTGGTTGGTGACCCCAAACATGTATGTCCCAGAAGAGACCAGGAAAATCAGGATAGCCACAGGGGAGGTCACCTCCAAACCTGTAGCTATAGTGCCCATAGAGAGGGAGGGTATCCTTGACTGGTTGAGGGTGGTAGCCAGTGCTGACCTCTCCCTATATTGTATCCTGGGCAATGATCTCCTAGAGGTGAGTCTGGTCCTTGATGGGGCGGTCACCGGGACGACCCCCAAAGCCAAAGTCCTGGGGAGCAAGTCCCTACAGTTAGGAGACATGTATCCCCAAGGAAAAAAAGAAGAAAAGGAAGAGTAGGCCACTCTTAAAGAGAGTTCCAAAGAGCCAAAGGCCTTCTGACCCAGTAGAGGGGGAGCCCAGAGTTGGCACTGGTGAGGCCTCACCTGACTCCAAGGAAGTCCTGTGTAGTCAAGCAGCTGTCCAGATGCAGGGTGTTGCCCCTGAACTGACAGAAGGGAGAGTGGAAGGAGGGTGCCTGCCACAGGAGGTGGTAGTCACGCACTCTAGACAGCAAGAGGGGAGCCAGGACCCACAGTTGCCCCTATAACAGCTCACCCACCTGTTAGTGGAGAGCTAAGGTTGTGGTTCTGGGTGCTGACAGCTATCAGTAGCCTCTGCTGGGTGCTGGCCTTCATGGAAGCACTGCACTTGGCCTGGGAGGCAGACCATAGGGCCAAAAGCAAAGTAGGCTCCCTGACCCTGTTGGGTAACCACTTTGGGGAAGCCAGGTGCTGCCCTTGCAAAGCTAGGGATAAGGGAGGTGGGAACCTCACTATCCAAGTTGGCAGAGAGAGAGGAGGAAGACCCCCTAGAGGGAAGTTTCTGTTTAAGATGGGTCCTTTCACTGTTGGGATGGGTTCAATACCCAGAGGGAGTGACCATGACAGGAGGATGTAAGGCAGAATAGGCCCTGCAAAGGGTCAGCCCTTTTTCTTCACTGTCTTTCTCGCCTGACAAGCCAGGAAGACCCTCCTAGGGTTGGGCTGAGTCTCCTCAACGTGTGAGCTCGGGGGGCCTTGTGTGAGAAAACAGGGCTGATTGCAGAGGCTCCCCAACTTTTGCCCCTATTTTTTAGCTGGTGTTTTCCTGACTCTGATGGTGCCCTGGGTACTGCTCACCCCAGTCCCAGGACCTGTGCTCTGTATAAAATAAATATGCAAATTAGGCTAATTATAATTGGCTATGTCAACCTACCTATAAGTCCTTAGTTTATGGTAGGGCATGTAGGTTTAGAGACCCCAGCATAGGTAGTGCACCCATAGGTGCACTGCTGAGATGTCCAGTGCCATTTTAAAGGCAAGCCTGCCTTGCTGGCTGCTTTTAAATTAAAGTTGCATGCATATTTGCCTTTGGAATAAAAAATCCTTCCAAAGACTTAAACTACCTTATTTTTGCACATAAGTCACCCCTAAGGTGTGCCCTATGTGCCCGTAGGGTTGGTGCCATGTAACTATAAGGAGGTACCTTAGAAAAATATTTTTCTAAGCCCTGGTGAGGTAAAACAACCCCATTTGTTTTTCCCTCATTGTAGTGAATGCCCTCCATAGGATAGAATGGGGAGACTATGGGGGTTATTACAACTTTGGAGGAGGTGTTAATCCGTCCCAAAAGTGATGGTAAAGTGACGGATATACCACCAGCCGTATTACGAGTCCATTATATCCTATGGAACTCGTAATACGGCTGGTGGTATATCCGTCACTTTACCGTCACTTTTGGGACGGATTAACACCTCCTCCAAAGTTGTAATAACCCCCCATATTTTAATTTATAAAGTCCCCTTGAGTGTCAGATATCTCAGGTTTGGTATCAAATTAATTGTTATAATAAACCCCACAACGTACAATTGTTGGATTTAATATAACTTGTTAAGGTAAAGAGTTTTAAACTCTACCTCAAAAGTTGTCAATTTCAGCCCTGTAGTGCTCTGCTCTGAGATGGCCAGCCTATGCCATCCTAGCCAGGCTGCCTAGATGAGGTATAAAGGAGCCTGGACGGAACACAATGGAATGTGCCTGGGGGAGGAGAACTTCCCTCAGCAGATGGAGAAGCAGGAAGGGGGAGGGCAGCCAAACTGGTCTTTAAAGGCAGGGAAGTACATTTGGAGCAACCCAGCAAGTTCCTCACATCCTGCAAACCCAGACAATTAGGTGCCCCCTGATAGATTAGGACAGGGCAGGAGAGGGGTGTGTTTAAGATTTTTAGCTACACCAGTGGGTGGGCTCAGCCACACGTAACCTCCAAAAATCAGTTTCAGCCACAATGGATTTTTTATAGGAATGTTACTCACTGGGATTACGTTTTGCCACACTTCCCAGGAAGTGGTCATCACAGGGGGAAGGACCTTGCACCTGATTGGAGAACCAGGACTCCCCTGCTTTTCACTCAGGAGCAGGGATAAAACTGGCAGATCTGCACCCACACCTCAGATCCCTACCAGATCCCTACAAGGAAGAACTACAGGAGAAGAAGGACTGCCCTGCTGGACCCCGACCTGCACCTTGATACTGCACTCTGGAGGACTGCACCAGCTGCACAATTGGGCTTCACCACAAGTCTTAAACTACCTTATTTTTACATATACGTCACCCCTAAGGTGTGCCCTATGTGCCCCTAGGGTTGGGTACCAGGTAACTATAAACAGGGACCTTTAAAATAGTTTTATAAGCCCTGGTGGGCTTCACCACAAGAAAGACTTTGCCTGGCGTCAACTGGTTCAAGGAGGGAATCCCTGTTTGGTGCAGGTGAGACTTTGCTAACCAGAGGCCCCTGCACTGACTCCTGAAGAAACTTACCAGCTGACCACTGTCCAGTGGCCAATTTGAAGTTTGCACCAGGTGCATTCTGGGAATTGTAGTCTGCACCCTCAAGGAGCATCTCAGAGCTACTGGAACCTTGGGGTGAGCTGTGGACCTCAAAAGAACCTTTAAAGAACATCTGGGAGAAGATCCAAAAGTTTGGAGAACTTTTGGAAAAAAGCTCCATAAAGGGACCGATCCACCGCAGCAACTCTAGCCGGCTTGCCTCAACCGTGACCTGGCCTGACTTGCAGGCTTGTCACGGTGAAGAAAATCTCTGAAAAAGTGATTAAGTTTGAATATAGAAAGATGACCGGGACCTCCCAGGCAGTGTATCCAAAGAGGGCTCTAGGGACGTTCGAGCAAGATTGAGGTTTGCCCCAGTTGTAGGATTTTCATCTCGAAAAAATGATTAAAACTTAAGGTAGAAATCTCCACTGAGTGGTAAGCGACGCGTATCCGAGGAAGAGTTCCAGGAGGTCGGATTGGACTGGCGACTTGGTCCCGCTGAGGAAAGTAAACTTTTGACCAAGGCCTCCCACAGACTGTAGCCGAGCAGGGCTGCATCGCGGTCGGCCTTAAACTTTTACTTTGCCCTGGTCGAGGTTCGACCAGGCGACCAGTTTGGCACTATTCGTTTATATGTACTAAAAAACATTATTTGTTTAAAAATTCATATCTTCGGTTCCCCTTATCCGATTTAAATATAATCTATTTTTATGAATTGATATTGGAGTTTTATTGTGTTTTGTCACTCGTTGCCAAGCTGCCAAGGGTTGAGCTTGGTTTAATTTATTGAGACCCAACTGGACCTAAGTGAAGGTTAGTGGCCTATTGCTAAGTGTAGGTACTTACCTGCCCGATCCAATAATCTATTTTCCAACAACCACTGGTCAGCAAGTCAGTTTCTTGAGGGCTTGATGGAGGGGACTCTGGTCAGCTATTTTCTACCTGTAGCATACAGGGAGTCCCTTCTTGAAGCAGTAGAAGCCAAGCAAAATCCTTTTAATGGTGAAGACCAAGTGTGCAGCTGGTGCAGTCCTTCTGAGTGCAGCATCCAGGTGCAGGCCAGGGGTCCAGCAGGACAGTCCTTCTTCTTGTCTTGTTCCTGTAGGGATCTGAAGTAGGGTACAGCTCTGCCATATTTATCCTTGGGTAGCAAGCGGGGGTGCTCTGTCCAATCACGTGCAGGCCAACACCCTTTGAGTGTGGCAGAAATCAATCCCAGGGAACAACATTCCTCCAAAATTCAAGATGGCAACTGTTCAATCTTAGAGTTAAGATCTGGCTGAGTCCACCCACTGGTGTGGCTAAGTTTCCCTGGGCACACCCCTTTCCAGCCCTCTCTTAATCTAATCAAGAGACACCTGGCTGTCTGAGTTTTTAGGAAATGGGGGAGGTACAGTTGCTGTCCCAAATGTCCTTTGAAAACCGGTGTGGTTGCTCCCCCTCAATCCTGTTCCACCATCTGCTGAGGCAGATCTCCACCCACCAGATGCTTCCTTTGTTTCAGCCCAGGCCCCTTCTCATCAAGGCAGCCTGAGCCAGGCTGCCAGAGGCTGACCAATCGGAGAAGGGCACTACAGGGCTGAAGTTGGTAACTTTTAGGAAGAGTTCTAAAACTCTTTCTAGGCACAGGTTATATTAAATACAAGTGCCAAGTTGTTGGATTTATTATAACTTTTAATTTGATTCTAACCATGCCAGATTTAGCTCCTTCCTATGGAAAATAAGACTTCATTATTTTAAAATTAAGTCTCTCTATGTTAGCCTATGGCGCCCAATCACTACAATGAGGAAAAACAAATGTAGCTATTTTTCCCTCACCAGGGCTTATAAAACATCTTTATAACGTCCCTGCTTATAGTTATACTGCACCCAACCATGTGGGCCCCTGGGGTACACCTTAGGGGTGACATATGTAAAACTAAGGTAGCTTAGGACTTAGGGAGTACTTTTGATTCCAAAGTTGAATTTCGGGTTAACATTACCTTAAAAGCAGCCAGCAAGGAAGTCCTGCCTTTAAAATGACACTGGGCACCACAGCAGTGCACCTTTGGGTGCACTACGTATGCTGGGGTCCCTAAACCTACATGCCATACCATATACTAGGGACTTACAGGTAGATTGATACAGCCAATTATAATTAGCCTAATTTGTATAATCCATTTTACACAGAGCACTGGCCCTGGGACCGGTTAGCAGTACCCAAGACACAGTCAGAGTCAGTAACCACCAGTATCAGTCAAAAGGTTTGGGGTGACCAGGGCAAAAAGAAGGACTTTCCTACACTGAGAAAGGCACTGAGTGCTGCAAAACATTCAGTGAAGTACGCTCAATAATAGGATTTAGGTGTATTCGCATTTGGAGTGCTGTCCTCTTGTATATAGACCACTGCATATTTTTATAGTTTTCATTTGTTACCTGAGTAGATGCTTATGAGTCGTTGTTTTATTTATCTATCTCAATATTTAAATACTATCATAACTATTTATTCTACAAGTGATTCACTATTTAAATGTTAAATATTGATTCAAACATTAAAAAAGAAAAATATCAGTTATAAACATTCACAAATACATTAGCTGAAAGTACAGCAACACCTGAAATTCTTGAGTTTATAAAATACTACTTTCAATCTCAATATATTCTCTTCCTTATACTGTATAGCCTATCTATGTACTTATGTATCTATATATTTATTACTTTACATCTACTATAGAATAAAAAAAAACTTTGACACTATCCAATTCACTACTCATTGTCTCATCTATACTTCTCTGAGTGTGTCCTCTTCCTCATTCTCCTCATTCTACCACTGATATCCAAGTTAATCCTTGTTTAAATCATTCCTCCTGTAACCCTCCTTGGATCTCCATAAACTTAATTTACTGCTATGATCTCCCAAACATCCCTTTCTGAAGTACACATTCTCCTGAAACCAAAAGCCTGCAGTTGGGAAGTTCAGCATATGGGCATAGCCGAAGCACCTCTCAATTCTGCTTCTTAAAGCTCTTGCTCTATTGATCACATACGGTCTAGAAATAGCTGTACTATCAAACCAGATTTAGTAACCAGATGGATGTGGTAATAATGCTAATTAGTTGCATATATTAAAAATAGAAATAGTAGTGTATACAGAGAAAAAACAACATTTTGGATTGTTCAATGCACCTGTATGGATTCATTTTTTTATAGCAGCATGCAACCAACAGACACAAGAAAATGAGAAACGGGAAGATCTGACCACCATGGAAAGACTATTTCTTTCTAGCATGTTGCTATTATGCATTTAATATGATGAGTAATTACCTCTCCAGTCATTGCAACACAATCCTCTTGCCTGTTGTTGTGGTGGGATGGTTCACCTCGCAGCCACTTGGTATATGTCACAGGAACTCCGTCACTCCATTCAAAGAGCATTTGAATTTTAAGGTCATTCAGTCCAAGCCATAGCTCATCTGTTGGCTCTGTGAATTTATACAAAATCTGCTTTAGTAAGTTGATATGTGTGACTGTTTCATATGTGTCATGATGAATAGTAGCCTGTAGCATATCTGTGGTTATGGGATATACATGTACTTCACTCCTCCCCTGCCCTGGGTTCCAAACTGTGAGCAGTTGGTAGTCTGGTTTTTGATTTTGGACCCAGCCTCACACAAATCTAGCATCTGTGTGAAGGCCTGGGTATGTTCTCTTGCTTGAGAGATCTTGGTTTGACAGTAGACAGCTGTCCCTGTCATGACTTTAGAACACAGCATGGTGGTGACTACTCATGGTGTTTTGTGGGTTTAATCTGTGTCACAGGAGTAGAGGCCTGCTGGTCCACTTGTGTAAAGTTCTTCTGATACATGTTATCCCAGGTTCTATTAAAAGTTTCCCTATACATGTTTGCATGTATGAGTATGCTATATGTGTCGTATATACATCATGTGAATGAGTTAACCAGAGTAACAGAGACTTCTGGGTTCTAATTTGGAAAAGCAGGGCCAGTTCATTTGCACAAGATGGAGGGAATGTTGTTTTCCCAGTGGAAGTGTATTGCTGGTATCCCTGAAGAGACCTAAACACAGACATCGGCAAAAAGGGGGCATGCTTCCCTTTAGAAATTCAATTAGGTCCTTTTGCTGCAGGAGCTGCTGAAGGGTCTTCCTGACTGTTGCCACTCAGTACAAGTGGGTCTAAAGGGTAGAACTGTAGTATCTGTTTTTCAGAATGTGAATTGTCCTTTAGGTGAGACTAGCCTTTTATTTTTCTTCCTGAACTCTGTTAAGTACAGAATGCTCACACTTCTTCTATTGTGGATGCTCCAACTAGGAAATGACCCTACTGTAAGAAGCATTAATCCACACAAACAATGAATCTAGAAGACAGCTAGCAACAGACACATCAAAGAAGAACCAACCCAAAGCAGATGTCAAAGAATGTAGAGGGTGAATACAAATAATAAGTATAAAAGTGGAGGCTGCTGAATCACCTGTTGTTCCTGTTCCAAGTTCTCTTTAACCAAAGACAAGGGTGCTCTGCAGATTACTCAGCAAACTGGTGTGCAACCAGGCTGGAGTCTACCTGATAGCTGTCAGCTTCTCACAGGTGAGGGGACATTAACTGGAGACTGGCCTGCAAGATAAAGCTGTTTCTCTGAACTTAAGTACATGGTAGCGGATCCATCTGAGAAGAAAAGGGAAGGATCTAGCCAGTGCAGCAGGAGGTGCTGACTACCAGGGTGCACAAGACATAGCAAAACCTGGATCTTTGAGTCTGACTGCCCAGGAGAGACTAAAAAGAGAATGACCGACATTCTGCTGAACTCAAGCATTATCTCTCTTTCATGTTGAACCTTCTGCTGTAGCAGTGTCCTAAAGTGGGCCCAAAGTGGACTGCCCCACTGTGATCCTGATGAGTCAGGACCCTGGCAATGCTGAAGTGTGCCTGAGCAAACTGCGCCCTTGTGACTGTAAATGTGACCAAAGCCAACTATGCTGGTGTGATTCCAAAGTATGCCTGAGTGGAATGCCCCATTGTGATTATGGCCATTGTACCCCAAACCCGACCATGCCACTGTGTCCAACATAAATAGTAGAACTGAAGCTATACTGGCCTCTGAGAAGTTCAGATTGCAGCTCTGTGAACTTTTACCCTGCCCAAATCACTCCATACCCCCCAAAAAAGCCTGCGACCAACCAGTCCCAGATAGTGCACAGCAGCTGATACAACCAAGACTGGAGAAAGGTTGCTGTTACACTCAGCCAGCACTTGGTTCTCCTAGAAGAGGAAGGAGAGCTGGATGCCTGCTGCAGGTCAGACAATGGCTACCAGAGGACTAAAATACTGTCATTGGTGAGATTGACAGTGGGACTACACACTATGTAACTATAGAACGTTGAATGCAGGACATGTAGCACCACACCTTTGCTTTAGCCTTCTTCACTATCCTTAGACAGAGTTAAGGGGATGATGAGGCTGGCCCTTAAATCCTGAGTATAGTGGCCTGTGCCAGTTTATTAGTGTCTGTATATTATAGCATCTATTGTTGCAGAGTATATTAAAGAACTTTCCTTTCTAAAAATAAATGCACTGGGTGGGAGGGGGTTATACTTGGCCCAGTTTGCAGAATTAATAGAGATATAGCAGGACCTCACCCCCACGGTTGTGGCTCAGTAGACCTGCACCCCCATGGACCCCTGAACAAGTTCTGACAATAAGGCAGTGATTTTACATGTTACACATGGCAAGAATTGCTTGATAGATTTTTATATAGATTGATATATGAATTTGCTAAGTAGCACACATTTGCAAAGTTGAAAGGGGATTATGGGTAGACCTCGCCAGCTAGAGGTGAGGTAGCTTCCGCCAGTGTGGGGCAAGTGCAGCCTGTTTACTCAGAAAGGAATGAGGGGAATATGGCCACAGTGGGAGGAGTTATCAGTACCAGTTCATGTACGAACTAAAGTCACCCAGTGTAATGACCACACCAGTTTTGGCACTGAGGGAGAAGGCAAATAGAAATAAGTTAGTTACTGGTCATAGAGAACAAGACATTGAAGGAGGCAAGGTCAGGGCAAAAAACTGGACAGGGGAAATCAGCACCCAGAAGGACAAAGAGGAAATGGGCATAGTGGATGAATCCTCACTAAGGATTCAGAAGGGAAAAGGAGAGGCAGCATGACCAAGGCCCCTGGATGGAATACAAAGAGGCAGATGGCACAAGAAAAAATTAAAAAAAGAACATATGATGGACGGAATGCTGAACAATGCAAACATTCACCCCAGTCACAAAGATCTGGGTTTAATCCATTGTTTTTGTGCCTAAACTATGGAGTAAACCCAGATCTTTGTGACTGGGGATGAATGTTTGCACTGTTTTCAGTATTCCATTCATCATCTGTTCTTTTTACAAGAAAAAAAGACAGCAAGGTTGGAAGGGAACCAAATGGGGTAGGAGCAGAATGGGGAGCAATGGGTAAAAATCAGATAAAGAAGGAAGTGAGTCAGACATGAAACTAAGATATATATATATGCGAGAACTAAAGTGGTGACACGGAAACCTGGGGGCAAGTCATAGTGTAGGGAAGAAAATAATGTGGAACCACCATATAGGATAATAGATGAAGTAATGGGCGCTGAGCAGGCTTAAGAGATTAAAACGGGAATATTTCTGCCTCAAGATAGCAGAATCCCTAAAGAATGAGGATAAGGCATGAAGGAACATTGGAAGCAAATAGTGAGGTGGGGCAAGCAGTGGGACAAGTAGTCATCATGTGAAATTGGGTGAGAGCAGGTCATTGAGGAAGAGGAGTGACAGAGGCAATGATGTGGTTATCTGGATGCACTGGGAATATTCTGGAAAGAACCACTGAACACAAATAGAGAGAAAAGGGAAAAGAGATAGAGATAGGAGGCGATCACAGAAATAACAGCAGACAGAAGGGGAAGTGTCAGGGTTAAGAAGAGGGATATTTCAAGGGATAGAAACAGTCAGAAAGATAAAGGAGGCCAAAGTGGGAAATGATTGACAATGCGAGAACAGCTAGGAAGGAAGTCCTACTAGGTTTTAGGCATTGTACCACAAAGAGATGGAAGCTGACTAAATCAAGGGAGGGTGGGACAGATTTGGTGGCTCATGTGTGGAAGGATCTGAGAGAGTAAGTTTGGAAGATATTGTATTTTCCTGTGCTCTACTGCTAATGCTAGTAGGAGAGGACAAGCCGGTGGCTCAGCTGAGGGATATTTGGTTGAACCCTGTGAAAAAACACATTAGGAATATTGATAGGACACATACCAATTGGAGGTCTAGTTTGGTGAAAATTACATATATCCAGCTGCAGGAAAGACCATACATAATGATGGGCCTTTAAAAATATGTGAAGGTTAGGCTCATGTAAGCAGATGATAGATCAGGGGATAGCTGGAGCCAACATATTCAGAGCTTTCCGCAATACAAACAGAATCCCCAGAGCTCCAAACTCACACAGTGCCATTGTGTGTCACACAATTTCGGCACCATTCACACGTTCACCCAGTGAGGAGCCAAAAGCACACAGTGGCAGAGAAAGCGAGCTGGAAGCTACAGTACAAAGTGGCTTTCCAGCTCAACTTTCAAAGTTCTGAGCAGCCATTGTCAATTAAGGGGTACAAAAAAAAACCAGGACATTGGTAACAACCGCAGCCACCCTTTGCGTCTTTTTTGTGTGCATGGGGTGTGGTGCTGCTTAGCTATCTCTCTTTATGAGTTCATGCCCCCTCCAAAGCCTCTCCCCCTCATCACATGGAAAAATACATTTTTAAATTGGCAGCTCTGAACCACCCTTACGTCAACATGTTAACTGGGGTAAGAAACATATAAGACAGTGGCAGGGGGCACTACAAAAGTCATTGACACCCTGTGCGCAAAGCCCATGGTCAATGAAACAAAATCAGAATTGGGCAATGGGCAAGTGACGTGCTGGTATTTCAGCCTCAGAAATTGGGGGTAAGAACATCCTGCAGCTAGAGTCATTTGTGTGATAAGAGTGAGGATTTCCTCAAAACTTTCACTGTAGTCGCTGACAGCTGGACTTGGAAATTGGCAGGATAGGGCTGCAGAAAAGTGAAGAACTCTTGCAGGGAACATGTGGCTCACAATCAGAAAAATTGGCAAGAAGTGAAGAGGCATGAGGCCTGTTCTTGGATAAGAGAGGAGTGGAAGTACCAGGCTGTAAAACATAGTGGGATACATGCCAATAACTATTCAGGTAGAGAAACTAACAGAAGTGTTTGTAGGATATATTACAGAAGCCTGTGAGAATTGTTAGGGTAAAGGGCCTTAAAATCGGATGTTGCAGAACATGATAGATAGGAAACTTTGCTTCAGGAAAGCTAGTAGGACCACTTACTTTGCTGCAATTTTTTGTGCATGGGGAATCACCATTGATCTTGGTGTGAAAGAAGGATGACAGGCAAAACAGGATGATTCACCACTTGTCCTTCCCCCAAGGTAGCTAAACTTTTAATGAGGTGGCATTGAACTTGATAAAGTGAAGCTGGTAATAGAGGACATCAAATCAGTGCTAAGGCTATTTCTTGTGACTGCTGACAGCTTCTTACTACTGGGGTTTTGAAGTGCAAGGCCTATTTCACTATAGTGTCTTCTGTTGGGTTGTGCAGTATCTTGCATGGTCTTTGAATGCTGCTTCAGCAACCTCCTACTGCTGGAGAGAAGCTTGCAATGTATAGCACACTACCTGGCTGATTTCCTCTTAGTGGGGAAGGTGGAGATGCATGAATGTGCAGGCCTTACGAGAGTTTTCTGTGTCAAATTTTTGTCAGGTTGAGTGCCCCCTGGGTGGGGAAGATATGTGAATGGACTGCTTGGTTCTCGGTTTTTGGGGGATAGAGATTGATACTATCAGGCAGGAATGTTACTTTCCTAACTTCCCCTTTTCTTCATCATCTCATTCTACGCTTTCCCAACTCTTCATGCGCATGTATGTTCTCACATAAGTAAGCTCTCTAATGTTTCTCTTTTTCTTCATCTGTTCCCTTCCTATAATATCTCCTGTTATCATTTCTGTAACTGCTCTCACTGTCAATAATATTACAATGCAGCTAATAACTAACTCCTCTTTGACACTCAAATTGTATGCCTTACTTTCAGCCATGTCAATGCTAATCTTCCCTTGGTATTGGAATGTTGAAAGCCATTTCACTAGTTTAATTCAAACATGTGACCTGTGATTTACATTTGATCTCTGTGGCGAATGCTCAATCTGTTTAGTGATCACGTCTGCTGAGATATCTGCTCTTTTCACACCTACACTCCCTCTCTCCCCTATCTTTCTCTTTTTATTTTCCAAATCTCTCTCAATTTGTATGTTAATGATATTCCCTTAGCTAAACATTCTTCACTGTACTCTCTGTACTTTCAGCACAGCCCATCCTGCGCCATCTTTACTTTCCACACCCCTTCTTTTTTTTTCCTGTCTCGCCCAACATACCGAAAAAATACATTATCTCTGCAGAGCTCCTTAAGTGCCTTCTCTTTGTGAGTGTGTGCTTAGACAAGTGAGTGCCATTGTTTCTCCTGCCAAAGGTGGTATATGCTGAAATTGACTGATTCAGGCATGCCTAGTCATGCAAATGGAGTAGTTTGGGGTGTTGACGGCACGTAAACATGAATTATGCATTTGATGGTGTTTTAAAATATTGCCATAAGTGTGGCGCCTAAGAGGGAAAGGTGCACATCATAAAGGAAAACTGCATATCTCTACTCCTCCCTACTACTAGCTAACCATCATTTCTGCTGAGGGTGCCAGGGGCTTACCCTCCGCCTAATGATCTGTTCTTGACCTATAGGTCCAATCGTAGCCAAGAGAGCAACCCCTCTTGCTTGTGAACCAGTTAGATGCAAATGAAAACCCCAGATCTTTTCAGTACATCATGAGCTTTCATTTTTTGATAATAGTAAAATCGTATCAGCACCTCTATTGTGTTTTATATTAGAAAACGTCTCTTCCTCATTATATTTCCCTCAGCTGATTGTTCCTTATCTTGACCTCAATACCTACCCTAATGCCCAGTGGCGTAACAAAACTGGAAAGGGCCCCCTTGCACAGAATATGGAGGGGTCCCCCTCTGGACTTACGCAAACCAGGTGCTGGGTCAAGGAGGTCCTCTGGAGCTCGCCCCCCCACACTGCAGTGGCTTGGGGGGGTCTTTGTTATGCCCCTGCTAATGCCCCCTTCTAATCTATGTGCAACGCATCAAGCCAGCTTAATGTTACACTCTTACAGCTGTATAAATTATGGTCATCTCATTTTAGTTCCCTGGTCATCCATCACCTGGCCTCATGTTCCTCTGTCAAGCAATAATCACCTTACCTCTCTGCAGACCTATTCAGGTAAAAGGCTCAGTTAGTTAATTACTGACATCAACTGAACCATCAGATGGCTTATAAGGCCGAAAATTGGTAATAAACTAAAAGAAATTGGAACGGGGCCCCAAAAAATATCTTGTCCATGTTCCCAAAAATACTTAAGATGGCCCTGATGAATACTATCTATATGTTTGTAAACACTTACGGTATCCAAGCTGAGAAACAACAAAGCTGTGTTCTTCCACATGGCGGACGCTCACCAGATCTCCTCCTTCTTTTCTGCATGCAGACAGGGCTTCCTCCCAGGGTTTGGGATCCCTGTACAGCCTGTAACAGCGACCAGCGTAGGACAACCACGAATTTGGGCAGTTGACGGGTACACCACTCACTGAAATGTATAAAATCATAATGTATAAACCAGTTCAAATTAGCCTAGGCACCTTTCTGTTTTTTGTGTGAAGAGAACAATTTAAAAAGGCAAGGGACACAATACATGTTTGGTTGATGCCCATAAGCATTAACTGACAAGCAAAAAAAAAAACTTATGAGAGGCTATAAAACTCTTGCATGTGCTTTTTATATGATCCCACCAAATATAGCTACTAGACATCCACACAGGCGACCGAAACATGACTTTGGCGTAATCTTGGCACATCTTTAGCTATAAAGGTTGACTTCAAAACTTACTTTAAGTGAGGGGCCCTGGCTGCAGGCATTAACAGTTGAATAACCATTACAAGCAAGATAATGAACATTTCTAGGTCCAAACCAACTTCGACTTATAACAGTCAACAAATTAATTACAGATTAGAAGTTCAGGGACGGCTCCTTCGCAAAGGAGAAGGAGCATTAACCTCTCCCCCCCAACCCCCCCGGCTAAGCCAGAAGCTGAAAGATAAAGTGATATTTAATTATTGTTTTATCTTTCAGCTGCTGGTTCATCCAGCAGAATATGAAGGGAGGGGTGGGGCTGTGCCACAGGAGGGGGGGAGAGGAGAGAGCGCACCGAAGTGCGCATGTGTGTTTGGCCGGCCGTCTCAGGCTGGCCAAACACACATGTGCATTTAAGTTTCTCCAGCCCGGCTATTAAGCACATCCGGGATGGAGAAACTGCACATACCCCTCGGTTGTGTCTGAGCAGCAATCAAAATTGCTTAGACCAATCCTGAGGCTGCTTTCATGCTAGGTTTAACATGAAAGCAGCACTAGGATTGCTGGAAAGCCTGTGCTGGTGTCCCAGTGAATGCTAAGACACTACATCGAGGGACGGAAGAGGAGCAACATGGCAGGAGGTGGCAGCAATGGCAAAAGGTAATTTTTTTTTTTTTTTAACCCTCTCATCCCTCCCCTTGAGATTTGCAGCTGCCACCACTGTAGAAGTTGGTAAAAATAAAAAGGAGAAAACTGTGTAATATGGCTATTTTCTGAGCAGCAGTATTGCAGAAGGTGTATGTGTGCTATTTTGTACATCTTCACCACATATATTAACTTAAAAAATCTCTGAGTTGATGCATGTTTTACTGATACTAGAGCTCGGAAACAAGGGTAGTAACTGTCTTTCTATTTCTGAGCACTTTTGTCAGAAAACTGTAGATTTGTACAAACTACAAAAGAAAAAAAAGAAAAAGTAATCCCTTTCAGTGCCAGAGGGTACTATAGTATAGTGTGCTTTTTTGAGAGGAAAAAAACATTTTTACCTTTAGTCAATATTTTGAACTTCCAACAGTTCACAGAACTACAAAGTTTTACGAAAACTATGACAAAACAAGAATTGACAAAAGGCTTGCTGACAATGCCAGACCTATTGGCTTTTCCAATTCTTGTCATATGTGGTTATGTAGTGAATCCTAGTTTGTTTTAACGGGATAACAGGAGTTAGCTTAGCCATAGGCTTGTAAACTCGTGCCCCCGTCACCCAGTGACTTTTAACCTACTTAGCTTGCTCTGTCTTAGTCCATTTAATTATTTATTTCCTTTAAGATGGCGGCCTTGTTTATAGTTAGGCCACTTGTTATGGGTTCCACCACTAATTTTTTTAAAGTTTTATGGTGAGGAGTACAGTGAATAACTAGCACAATCTCAATGCAAACCATAACTTGTTTCTATTTTTGTTTTACAAGATTCACATCTCCTATGCATGAAATTTGCAAACATTTTAAACATTATTTTGTTGATGGAGGATTCCACAAGGGGGCCCTCGCATGAGCCTGGTGCCAAGAAAACAAAAAATGCATTTTCAATGGGATACTGACCTAACCACAACAACAGAAGCACTATTATCATTCATGTTTTTAATATTTCAAACATTTACCTGTAGGGATAATTGCAGCAGTAGTTGTGGCATTTCCTTTTTTGCAGATATATCCGAGTTTTTGAGAACACTCTTTATTTTCCCATTTTGCTCCTTTTCCAGGATTAAGGACAACACAGGTTGTTCCAGGCTCAACAGAAGGATTGCCTGGACGAAAGAAAAATGAATGGGTTGAATCAGTAACACTGATCAAGCCTAGAGTGCACATGTGCAACTTCTCAATTGATTGACAAGCATGCTGCATCTTATACTTGAATTTCATCCAAATTTGTACAACCTACAAGATTATCTTTAGTTTTTCTCCACCTGAGCTAGAATGAATGTGTAAAGTATATGTCCTTGGCATACAGCTTAATTGCAATGATTGATGTTTATTGTTTAGACTATCCTTTTGTATTGACATTGTTACTTATGACCCTTTTGTGTTGTTAAACCTGTCATACCTTGGGTGGTCTTTCCCCAAACCTTTTGCCTTCTTACTCCATTGTTTGCTGATGTCCTTTTTGTTGGTCTTACGACTTTGTGCACTTTACCATTGCTAACCAGTCCTAAAGTGTGTGTGCCCACTCCCTAAAACATGGTAACATTGGTCCAACTTATTACATTCAATAAGTGATAACGATCAGTAGGGCGATGGTAGGAATTTTGAGTTTAGTGTCTCAAAAATTTTAATTTATAAACCTCTTTAATTGTAAAGTAGGTCACAATTCTGAAAAAGCTACTTTTAAAAACTTGCCATTTTCTTATCCCAATCATTTAGTGCCTACGTTCTGTATCCTGAGTCACCTGAATAGGTGTCCTGGCAGTTGAACTTTGTGTGTTACTCTCAGACAGAGAAACAGACGGAGAATAGGTGTTGGCAAGATGGCCCATTTCTGACTTGAAGGGGAACGAGCTGTCACCCACCATACTTACAGATCACAAAAACACTGCCTCAGCACACTCACAAAGAGTCCAACGTTGGTCTTTGGTACCCCCAAAGAAGATGAGGCCAGGGCAGGGAGACAGGAACTTCCGAACACTTCTATGGGCGGACACTTGCGGAACCTTATCCTATGTCAAAACTGGCACCAGGTATAAATATTGGATTCTCAGGCCCAAATTTTTTGTACACTTGGGGATCTGTGGAAGACTCAAAAGGACTGATGTGCTGCTCTGCTGAAAGAAAGACTGTTATGCTGCTGCCCGAGAGAAAATTACTTTACCTGTATCTTGAGCCCAGGACCACCAGAGTGACTCAAAGGGCTAGTTCTCTGGCTTCCTGATCACAGCCTCAGGGGGCAGAAAATGCTCCAACCACCTTGTAGCCAGTACCTGGACTCTCCCTGGTGTGAGTCTTGCCTTCCAAGTGGTGCCACTCCAGTTTTGGACCCTTGGAAGTGTGCCTGAAGGTGATCCGGCAGCTCAGCTGCAGTCTTTTGGGCCGAACAGATACAGCACAATGCATCTTGTCACAGCTGAGCTCTAAGTTAAGCATAACTGCTTTTGGGCCAAGCTGGCAGAGGGTTAAACGCAGCTTAATTTGGGGTTGCTTGTGGCTTTACCCTGACTGGAATTGTGTGTACTGTTTGAGTAGGGTTTCACCCATCGCAACCAGTACCCCGATTTCCTACATGTGTTGATTGAAGTGGCAACAGGGATTTTCCTGTGATACTGGTGTAATAAAATAAGCAAATGAAAATATTAGAGCATACAGAAAAGGAGAGCATTTTCTTGTTGTCCTGGATATTTTGGACTATAAGAGTCCTTAACGAAACACCAGACCAGTAACAATCCAGGGACAGGATGGGTAGCTGTAGCTGGATAGCGTCTTTGGTACGGGCAGGACAGTCTTTACCCTCTTAAGCTTGTAACAATTTAATCCATGATGCAATTTTTGCTTTTCTGCTCAATGCATAGGCCATTGGCCAGCTATCAACATCGCCACATAGCAAAGGAGCTCCTATGTTCAGAGGATGATAACATTGTGGAAACATCAGCAGAAGTGGGTGGACATCCGCAATACCCATCTGGACTAGTGGCTGGGAAGCAGAGAGCCTGCTGTGTGCCACTGGGAGAGGGTTGAAACTGCCAAAGCTCTGAATGCCTGCCTGGGACAAGAATGCACCAGCACTAAACAAAATGGTGGCTGTCTTGTTGGATCTACAATGAGCCCGTATGGGCAGTACGATACCGTAGCTAGAGGTGTGAACTGATGGCTGCTAGGACATGGAGACAGAAGCGGTGCCAAAACTATCTCAGGGGAGCAGAGAAGTATCGAGAGAACAGCCCTGTGCAGAAAGGATACCATAAGAAATGCACCCCTGGGGGAACCAGCCCCAACGCAGAGGTGGTGGAAGAATAAGGGACCTCCAGAGAGCAGCTCTGGGCCTCCTGGAGTGGGTAGCTGAATTCCATCATAGAGGCTTGATATCAAGGACTGGGAGTCTGCAAGGTTTGGAGTGAAGGCGGTCTGGGCTGACAGAGTACACAAGCAGGGAGCCCCGCACTGGGACACAGCAGGCTGAACCAAATGAGACTGTGAGAAATCAAGAGACACAGAAAAGGACCTGTAGGCCTAGAGAAGATGGTAATAAAAAGGTGAGGACCAATTGGGGCACTGGGGCACAGTGCACCACCATCTAAAGGAGAAGTGCATGCTTGCCAAGGCTAGGATGACACAGGCATCAGAGATTGCTCATGCCCCTGGGGTGGCGGGTCTCTGAAGTGAATAGATACTACATGCAACAGAGGTAATGCATAACAATGTACCACTGCTGATGGAGCCCGTGGTAAAGCACAGGCTGAATCAGACCTGCCATAATGAGACTCAAAGCAATCAAGACACTGCAGGGCCTGGTGAAGGTAAAGATGCACTACAATGCCCCCAAACTCACTGTACTAAATGTCCCTGGGTGACATGGGGAAAACAAATGACCCCAAACAGTAGTAGCTTGCATTTGAGACCAAGATGATCAGCCAGGATCAGCCACTGGATCAGGAGCAAACAATGAAATAGGTGGAAACAGAGGCTGGCATGACTGCAGATGCAGATTCGAAAGCCCTGCTCCAAAGCATGTAGCAGAGACTCCAGCTCACAAAACAGAAGATGAATGCCCTTAGTCGTTGAGTAGACAGCGTAAGCTCAAGATTGGATAAGCAAGGCATGTAGCTTATGGAAATGGAACAAAGAGAATCACATATCGAAGACACTTAGCACGGACGCAAAGAAAAAATGCTGAATATGGAAAAGGTTTTAGCACTCATTAAAAGCAAAAAAGAGGATCTGGAGAAACGATCTTCTTACAGTGTGTGTGGCAGAAACCACTAACATCAACAAGATGGAAATATATGTGCAAAACTGACTGACTGCATTAATGCGTGGTGAAAATTTCTCATCAATGTCTGTGGTGCAAACAGTGCACTGTTCCTTGCAACAAGACTCGTGCCAGGGGTACACCCACACCCAATCCCTGCCAGACTGCTAAACTACAGGGACGGGGCACTTCAGCTAGTGAGGAAAAAAGTAGATCTTCAACACAACATTAGCAAAGTATCACTCATCCCTTATTTTACACTTGGGGTGCAAGAGGGATTCCCAGAATCTACAGAAGTAAAAAAGAAACTGATTCAACATAAAATGCCTTATGCCATACTTTATCCTGCACATCAGTAGATTATGCACTGCCAGAGACCGATGATCTTCACCAGTCAACAGCAAGTCTCTGATTTTTTTAAGCGACAGTGAGGTACAACTATGAGTATAAGATGAGGACACAGAATGAGGCACGACAGGCTGCACACCCAGCTGAAGTTACTAGCACATTTAATATTGCTCATGACGTTTTGGGCATAACACCTCCTCACGACCAACCTCACGACCTACAAGTTCCCCAGTCCAATGCCAAACAACAGTGCCCTGGTTGGATTTAAGCCATAATATAGTAATCTAAAAGACCAGGAACCACGCTGGTGAATTCCAGGCTTCATATCCACTATTATCACAAAGGTAATGTGTTTTTGATGGCTGTGTTTAGGACACAGGTGTTTTGTAAGGGGGAAGCGGATGACAAGGTTCACCAGCAAGTTTGAAGGCTGGAGTAGGAGTGGGCAGGATGAGAGAAATGTATCACATTCTACACACCTTAGAGTGCACAGATCTCACTGTATGATGCAGTAACTCAGACGCAAGAGTAGGACCACAGACACTGAAGGCAGGGATCAAAATATACCCTACGAGGTACATGACACATGACACATGCCCAGAATGATGAAGCAATGTTGATGTTATTCACATGTAAATTAAAAGGCCTCAATAACCCCAGAAAGAAACAGCAGGTATTGGCATACTTGCAATGCCAGAAAGCAGGTGCTGTCTTCCGAAAGGAGACACATCTGCTAAACACAGCACACAGCTGGACAGTGATGCCTGACATCATACTCCGCCTGTTCTATGGGAGCGCCAATACTCATTATACGTTGCATCCCATTTTAAATGATACCCTATTATACGGAGAAAAGAAGAAGGGAATAAACTGCAGGACTGATTAAAATACCTGAATGAGAAGGAGATTAACTGCCTAGTGGACATATTGTCATTGCCCACTACATATCAGCGAGGCTGATAAGAAGAGTGGAGCTTTCCTCTATCTATTTGAGTCCCATTTCAGAGCCCCCAATGGCACTTTAAAAAATTGAACAAAAATGTCCCTGTACTTACCTCCACTTACCTGGGATGGGGTCCCACATCCTGCGCTGTCCGTCTGGTGGGGGTGGGGTGTCTCTGTGGCTTGGGGAGGGCACCTGTGGTATCTTTCTATGGTGTGCCACCATGGAAATGGGCCTACAGGACCCCAAGCGCCTGCCCTCACCCAGGCGTTAAATAGTGTTGTTAAGCAAGCTTAGCACCATTATTTAGGCCCACCTACCTCCCATGTGCCATTTCTGCACGGGAGGGTAAATAAGGCACAAGGGCCTATGTGTCATTTTTTGCCCAGGAAAGCCTACCTTGCGTCAATGAGATGCAGCAGTTTGGGGAGGTTTATGAAACTCAGCAGACTATACAGTATATATAAATCTGCCCGCAAGCTCGGGAGTTGGGCCCAACACATTGCTCCACTATGATGAGACAAAATTAGGTAGGGGGTGTTAGAACAATCCTAATATGTTACCCAGCTGAACTCAAGCTAAAAATATTGTATTGCTATTGAATCTGTTTTTGCCAGGCAGTTGAACCTAACAGAAATAATAGTTGTCTTTCTCAACATAAAGACGGTGCACAACTTAAGCCAGTGGTTTCCGATGCCCGTAACAGCACTTAATTATCACTGGCACTTAGGCCCATATTTATAGTGTTTGATGCAAACCTGCGCATCATTTATTGAATTGCGATAGCCGGCGCAAAGGGTGGGCTAACATCATGGAAAATGACTTTAGCCGGGTGGAGGTGGCAGTATGAAGATGGGTGTATAGCATCAAAAAATGACGCTAGGCTGGTTAGAGTAAAAAAAGATGACTCCAACCAGATTACTGTCATTTTATGGCGCTTAACCTACCATGCCACATGACTCCTGAGAAAAGGCGGGAGTCATGCCCTCCACCCCAATGGCCAGCACAGGGGACAAGGGTCCCCAGGAATGGCCATTGCACTAAAATAAAAAATGAAAAATGCCTGGTTATCACTAAAATGAAAATTGAACACTCATGTAATGTTAATAGATATAAGATTAACTAAATAAGTGTATCCTACATTTACTCCATCAATAGATGTTAGACCAAAAATGGCACACACACATTTAACACAACCCACAGAGATATGCCATATAGCTGAATATCAATGTGGTCGCAATTGCAGTGACAACAAATGAACACCAACCATGATTCTGCAACAAAACATCTTTGGATAAAACTATTAAGACACACCTGACAAAATACCAGATATGCAAATTGGTGGCTAATAACTTCAAAGCAAACAAATAACAAGTGTTACCATGCACTACCTACCATCCATGTACAGAAGCTGGGCAAAAGGTTTACACACCAACTGTAAAAAACGTAAAGGATTTGACAAAGCCTTGAAGGCTCACCTACCAGAAACTCATAACTCTGTAAAGCATTACTCTAATTTCTGAAGTAAACTATGGATCCATTTAGAAATATAGGGCTACCAAAAGTGCTGCAATGGGACACCAATGGCAGCATGTGCATACAGATGCCGAATTGCAATAATAATAACTGAAGTTGCTGCATGTGAATTACAAACATTCAGCGACATTGTGAACATTTATGTTCTTTTACTGATTATATTTCTAGTAATCACATGGGTTAGGAATAATGCACTGAGCTACCGTACCTATTGTTCGAAAATGTGTTATTGGTAAGAGCAGGTAAGTACCTACACTTAGCAATAAGCCACTAACCTCCACTTAGGTCCAGTTAGGTCTCAGTAAATTAAACCCAGCTCAACCCTTGGTAGCTTGGCAACGAGCAACAAAGCTTAACTTAAGAGACATGTGTAAAGCATTTAAAAATCACAAAACAGTAAATAAGTAAAACACAAAACACAATAAAAATCCAAAACCAATTTAGAAAACTAGATTATATTTTTATCTTTAAAATGACACCAAAATGATTGAAATCGGATAAGGGGAACCGGAGATATGATTTTTTAAGGAATTAATGCTTTTTAGTGCTTAGAAACGAATAACGCCAATCAGGTCATCTGGTCGCACCTCGACTGGGGCAAAGTCAAAGTTTGAGGCCAACCGTGATAGAGCCCTGCTTGGCTACAGCTCGTGGGAGGCCTTGGTCAAAAGTTTACCTTCGGACTTCGTCATTTTTCTGGAGATTTCCTTCAGCGGGACCAAGTCACCAGTCCAATCCGATCTCCTGGAACTCTTCCATGGATTCGCGTCGCGGTAGCCCTCAGTGGAGATTTTCACTTTCAGACTCAGACGTTTTTTCGAGATGAAAATCCTTCACCGGAGCAAACCTGAATCTTGATCCGATGTCCCTGGAGCCCTCTTCGGATAAACTGCCTGGAAGGTCCTGGTCAACTTTCCATGTTCGGACTTACTCATTTTTTCTGAGATTTTCTTCACTGCAAGTCAGACCGGGTCACGGTTGAGGAAAGCCGGCTAGAGTTGCCGTGGCAGGTTGGTCCCTTTATTGAGCTTTTTAAAAAAATTCTCCAAACGTCTCCAAACTTCTGGATCTTCTTCCAGATGTCCCTTTCAGGTTCTTTTCAGGTCCACAGCTCACCCCAAGGTTCCAGAAGCTCTGAGATGCTCCATGAGGGTGCGAACTACAACTCTCAGAATGCACCTGATGCAAACTCCTTTTTGGCCACTGGACAGTGGTCAGCTAGTTTGTTCCTTCCAGAGTTGGTGTAGGGGACTCTGGTTAGCAAGTTTTTGCCTGCAGTAAATAGGGAGTCCCTCCTTGAACCAGTTGAAGCCAAGCAAAGTCCTTCTTGTGGTGAAATCCAAGTGTCCAGTTGCAGGTCAGGGGTCCAGCAGGGCAGTCCTTCTTCTCCTGTAGTTCTTCCTGATAGGGATCTGAGGTGTGGGTGCAGGTCTGCCAGTTTTATCCTTGCTCCTTGGTGAAAAACAGGGGGGTCCTGGTTCTCCAATAGATGCCCTGTGATGATCACTTCCTGGGAAGTGTGGCAAAAATCAATCCCAGGAAGCAACATTCCCCAAAAATACATCATGGCTGAAAGTGATTTTTGGAGGTTACATCTGGCTGACCCCACCCACTGGTGTGGCTAAAAATCTTAAACACTCCCTTTTCCTGCCCTCTCCTAATCTAATCATGGGGCACCTAATTGTCTGGGTTTGCAGGATGTGAGGGAGGTGCTGGTTTGCTCCAAATGTCCTTCCCTGCCTTTTAAGACCAGTTTGGCAGCCCTCCCCCTTCCTGCCTCTCCATGTGCTGAGGGAAGATCTCCTCCCCCAGGCACATCTCTTTGTATTGAGCCAGACCACTTCACACCTCATCAAGGCAGCCTGGCCAATCAGAGCAAAGCAGCAAAACACTGCAGGGCTGAAGTTGGCAACTTTTCAGGTAAAGATTTATACTCTTCACCTGAACAAGTTATATTAAATCCCACAACCGGAAGTTGTAGGATTTATTATACCAGTGAATTTGATACCAAACTTGAGGTATCATTTACTTAAGGGGACTTTTAAAATTAAAATAAAGTCTCCCCATTCTAGCCTATGGAGGCCATTCACTACAATGAGGGAAAACAGAATATGGCTGTTTTACCTCACTAGGGCTTATAAAACTACTTTTTTAAGATCCCTGCTTATAGTTACATGGCACCCAGCCCTAGGAGCACATAGGGCACACCTTAGGGATGACTTATATGTACAAATAAGATAGTTTAAGACTTTGGAAATACTTCTAATTCCAAAGTCGAATTTGCATGTGACTTTAATTTACAAGCAGCCAGCAAGGCAGGCCTGTCTTTAAAATAACACTGGGCACCTCAGCAGTACACTTATGGAGGCACTGCCTATGCTGGGGTCTCTAAACCTACATGCCCTACCATATACTAGGGACTTGTAGGTAGGTTGACTTAGCCAATTATAATTAGCCCAATTTGCAGACTCATTTTATACAGAGCACAGGCCCTAGGACTGGTTAGCAGTACCCAGGGCACCATCAGAGTTAGGAAAACACCAGCAAAAAGTGAAAAATGGTGGCAAAAAGTCAGGGGGGCTTCTGCAATCAGCCCTGTTTTACCGCACCTATAACTTAGATATACAAGTTTCACACCCATGTTTTTAACCACATTGTGTACATCAGCCTGGCAATTATTTAGGGGTGTATGAAATTGTTAGAAGTTGGGTTTCTGGTTGGTAGAGAAATGCACCATATTCAAGCAGTAACCACCGTCTTAGTCAGGGTAAGTTACAAACACATCCTAAATTAATCTGTGTTCATCCTCTGGTAGTGTGGCACAGAACAGTCAGGTTTAACTTAAGAGGCGTAAAGTATTTGTACAACGCTTCCGACAGTAAAACAGTGAAAACACCACACAAAAAGATGCTATTAATGTTTTAAAATATAGAGCGTAATTGAATACATAAAACAAGACAAAAATGACAAAAATTCAATAAGTAGAACTTCAGCTATGAATTTTTAAAGAATAAACTGTAGAAAAATGCTTAGAAACAGGGATGTGCCAGTCGGAGATATTTGGTCGTGCTGGACCAGGAAAAAGTCAAGAGTCCAGGCCGATTGTGATGGGGCATGGGCCGGATACAGCGACCCACTTAGGCCTGCTGAACAAAAGTACCTTGATATGGATATGTTGAGGAAGATGCAGGGCACAGCCAAGGTGATGCGTCGGTTCTGATCCTGCAACAGAAGGAGATGCGTTGGTTTTCTTCACACAAATTCATCGATGCGTCAGTTTAGTCTAGAATGCAATGAGTCAGTTCTGCTCCTGTAGCAGAGGATGCATTTATTCTGAAAGTTATGCGCTGGTTCCAAAGGTGATGTGCCAAATCAGCTTCACATGGTGGAGAGGATGTACTGCTTTTTATCCACGCAAAGGTAAAGATGCACCAGTTCTGATCCCTGCAACAGTGAAGAAGCACCGGTTCCAAGGAGTATCCATGGGTTGGCTGAAG
This sequence comes from Pleurodeles waltl, assembly GCF_031143425.1. Classification (NCBI taxonomy): domain Eukaryota; kingdom Metazoa; phylum Chordata; class Amphibia; order Caudata; family Salamandridae; genus Pleurodeles; species Pleurodeles waltl. Next base: position 847,318,972 of record NC_090449.1, read on the forward strand.
AAGCAACTTAAACCTCTCTTCCAAGAGTCCAGACCTGGGGTGGAACCAGTTGGGAGGGCAGACTCACAGCCGGTAGAGTCTGGTTGCAGATGTAGGTGAGTGGGAAGTCTTAAACATCCCTGAGACATCAGTAAACACTGGGGTAGAGAGACGCAGATCCGGTCCTTCTCACTCCCAGGAAAGAGGCAGCAGGCAGCAGGTCAGCACAGCAAAGCAGGAGTCCAACAGCGTAGCAGTCCAGCAGAGTGGCCATCCTTGTATCAGCACAGCAGTTCTTCTTCCTGGCAGAGTATCCATAGGTGCAGAAGTGTACTGAAGTGGTTGTGTCTGAGGTCTAGTACTTATGCCCAGTTGTGCCTTTGACGTAATTTATTATCTCCTGAAAATCCATAATTGTTTCAGGGTGTGACTCACTGTTAGAACCAATTTCAAAATGTCTTCCTCCATTTATTCCAGAAATACCATTGTATCTCTGAGATACCACTGATTTCATCACAAAGATTGAAGGCCTAGAATTTGATCCACAGACACAATGGCTGGTAACTCTTGATGTACTTTCTTTATATACACAAATTCTGCAGGTCAAAGTCCTGGAGGTAACTGAGTTCTACCTGGAAAAGAGATAAAATCCACATTGAGTTCCTACCAGATTTATTGTTGATTTGGCGCGTTTAGCATTAAAGAAGAATTATTTCAAATTTGATGAAGAATGTTTCTTCCAAATTAAGGGAACCGCAATGGGTTGTTCCTTTGTCTCAGAGATGGCAATAAACTATATGGTCCAATCCCCTCAACAGCCAAGAAACAACATGGTTTTGATTTATTGAAAATGTGTTTTGCATCTAGACAGGTGTAGAAGCAAACTTGTGAATTGATGTTCAGTATGAGTAGAAATAAGAAATCAATCACTTTTCTAGAGGTCGAAGTCAAGCCTTCGATTTAAAAATTGCTAACAAATTTTTATTGACAATCAACAGATAAAATAATGCTTTACACTATGCAAGTTTCCATGCAGGCAGCTTTAAAGATAATCTGCCATGCATACAGTTTTTGAGGATTCAAAGTAATAGCACGAATAAGGAGGATTATTTCCTCCATGCCACAATCTTTTTAATGAAATTAAAAGACAAAGGTTATCCTGGTAGACTTGTAAAAAAAAAACTAGAAAGAGCCTGGTATACTCCGTCACAATCTCTACTAAAGAAAAAAGGATGAACGCACCAAGAATGACTGATTTGTGTTTTCAATGTTTTGCCCTCAGATTAATTATTTCAAGAGGATTATTCAACAAAATTGGCATTTGCTAGCAAAGTCTGACAGTCCTTTGTAAAGACCTTAGTTTGCCCTTAAGAAGATTGGAAAACAACTAGTGTGACTATATACTCCTGGTGTATCAATAAAAAGTGCACTGAGAGCACAGTGGAAATTACAACCTCTAAGAGGGCACCACAGATGTGGGATGTGTGCAGTGTGTGATCAAATAATTGAAGGCCTTGAATTTACATTGGATGATATCAAATGAACTCATACAATCTTCTGAAATTGCAAACTAAAAATGTTGTTTATGACATAGTCAGCCAATGCAAAAAACTATACAAGGGAAAAATCAGTCAGGAAATCTATCAGCAAATCAACCAGCATAAGACGAAGATTCCCTGAAAAGTGCAGTCAGCCTCACTAGTCAACCATTTTTATGATCAAAATCATTCAGAAAATGACTTAAAATGGACCATGATATTAGCCATTCAGCCGGACCCCAGATGGAGTGACTTTGATTTAAATTTAATCAAAAAGGAGGCAAATGTAATCAGCAATTACTGGCTTGAATGAAATGTCTGAACTTAAGAACCTATGAATTGATATCAGGATTTTTTCTAATTACACAAGAAGAATGGTTTGCTAGAGATACTACATGAGACACATAGTCAAAGATGTGTGTGCATTTAAGAATTGTGAACTTGTACCCTGGGAACTCCAAATCCCATTGCCCAAGGTTTCTCGAAAGTACCTACGAAGGAGCTGCTTCTTAGTCATGGAAGCACAATGGTGAAATATTGAAGGAATTTATATACATGCCATACACGTTGTGAGCCTGAAGTTACTTAAAAGGAGGCACTGAGATATATGAGTTTGGGCAATAGACTCATGGAAGCACTTTCAACAAACTGCGGAGAACAAATCAGTATGAGAGAATGTAGACAGATGCCTTGCCCCAGGCAGTGCCACAAATTTGAAAACAAAGCACTTGCCGAAGACACAGTAAGTCTTTCTCAATCTTTCTATTTGAAGTCAAACTGTGATTTCAAATAAGACTGCATCAGAAGTCAGGTCTTTATTTCTCCCTCCTTGTCTCTGATGTTTGCTTCAACTTAGGTTTACTTTGGCATAATTGGCTTTCGGAGCCACGCCCCAAATCAAAGAAACTCAACTTAGACATGTTTACGGAAAAAAAAGGTAAAAGCCATTGAAAGGGTGTTATCAAGTTCACATCCCCCAAATAAATGTATTTAATATTATTTCACAGCCTTTCCCAGTTCTCTGTCCTGAGGAGACCTAAAAAATAAACGAGTCAAAACACATTGGCATTTCTTACTAGGGAGTTGAATGAAACAATCTGGTTGCAGCGTCAACTCTTGAAGATGTGAGTTTCTCCCTCATTAAAAGGACTTGCATCAAGCCATTGTATTTTTAGTCAGAGTATAGACATTACAAATAATAGACTTACTCTGTAATTTTCTTGTGTTCAATGAATTGAACTGATGAACATTTATACAGTGGTGTTTTTGGTATATTTTGCACTTTTTCCTTAATCAAGTGGATTAGTTGTTGCACAAAGAAATGAATATTGTGGATCCAAATATGTATATTGTGAATGTTTTGTCTGTTTTAAGAGTATATGATATGTAAAACACTGTTTTCTGAAAAATCAGTCAATAAGATGACAGTAAATGGTGAAAAACCTACTTGATCATGCCACTTAATTTCCTGATCATATGGTAAATAATTTGTTTAAATAGCTTCAGACAAGGTTTTTTCTATTGTTAACTTTCTAAAAGTGGCATTTTCAGAACTGCAATTCAAAATCCTACTTTGCCATTAGTTGTGATTTTAAATTGCGAGCCCAGAGACACAAAACTTGAAAACCTTATCCCTTCCAGACTGTGAGTTAGACTTATAAAATGTAATAAAGTAAACCCAATGTTATCCTATGGGAAAGATGGAAGGGCCGTAGGGAAAAATGACTTTGGGGGGTTTTCACTACCAGGACATGTAAAACTTAAAAGTACATGGTCTGCCTCTTAAATACATTGCAACCTGCCCTCTGGATTGTCCAGGGTCTATCTTAGGGGTGACTTAACATTATTAAAAGGGGTTTGGGCATGGCAAAAGGGTTATTTTGCCAGATGGACACTGCAGTGTAAAACCACACACATAGGCTCTGCAATGGCAAGCTCGAGACATGGTTAGAGGGCTATTTAGGTGGGTGGCACAATCACCTTGCAGACCCACAAGTAGCATTTAATTTACAGACCCTGGGCACATGTAGTGCACTTTACTGGTAACTTAGAAGTAAATTAAATATTCCATTTGGGATTAAGCCAATGTTACTATGTTTTAGGGGCGAGAGCACAAGCACTTTAGCACTGGTTAACAGTGGTTAAGTGCACAGAGTCCTAAAGCCAGCAAAAATGAGGTCAGAAAAGTGGAGGAAGTAGACAAAACATTGGGGGGAAGACCACCCTCAAGAATGTGTTTTATATTTTCAAATTTAATAAATATATATCATGAAAGCAATCACAATATACTGTTTGACTCTGTGTACTCCTGCTTGTTTTATTCCTTGTGCTATCAAGACAGTGGGTCCCATTATGAGTTTGGTGGAATGAAAACTCCATCCGCCAAGCTCCCGACAGGGTGACCGCCACCTATGCCATGACCTCCCCACCTGAGCAAATATGGGTTTCCTGCTAGGTTGGCGGGTGGAAACCTAAGTTTGCATCATCTGGCCTAGCGGAAACCAGGCTATAGCAATTGTCTCTGGCTCGTAATCGAGCCCACGGCAATGCTGTAGCATGCAGGGTGCACCAGCACCATCGCAATGTTCACTGTCTGAAACCGCTAGCCGAGGACGAGGTCATAATCCCCAGCCTCTGCCACCATCAGACCCCCGGGATCCAAGATCTTGGCGGAGATGGTGGTTCCCTGGCGGTTGGACCGCCAGGGTTGTAATGTGGCGGTGCAGAGCACCACTGCGAGTGTGGCAGTCTATAGACCGCCACAATTGTAATAAGGCTCTGTGTGTGTAATTCAAGTATTAAAACATGATTTAGAAAGTTATCAGCTATCATCCATTTAAATTCAATTTGTTAAAAAAGGCAATTTTTGCACTAAAGTGATTTTTCTATTTGAATCAGAACCTCCCAAATGTCAGTTGTAAGTAACCAACTTCATCTTGGGAATAAAATATGCATTTATTGATAGGCATATGGCCAAGTTTTGGCAAAATGTAGCCAAATGCTAAATGTAAGTCAAACATACAATGTGCAACATACAACAAGGTATAAGTTAAAATGACTTACCTTTTAATATTAACATCTCCTAAATGCAAACACTGTCAATCACTAAAAGATATGTCCTACCGGAAAACGGCTGACAATTACACATGCAAAGTTTGAACACATCATCAAACCTTTAAATATTGCCCAGAGAAGGAAACAGTTCAATGCAGGTGAAAGCTTTGAGGAGATGTATTCACATTGTTACATCATTCCTACCTGGTGCCCAGTTTAAATATCTGAATGGACTTCCTCCACTCCACTGCCATCCGCTGTTGAAATTTAAGCTATTAAGTCCTATCCACATAGCGGTATCGAAATTGGTTGTTAATCCTTGAAAATAAAAGATGTGAAACACGTAATCAGCAAAGTAAAAATATAAAGGAGGTCATGCGTCAAAATAGCTGAAAAGCCTTTGAATGAAATTATATGTGAGTTAAAAAAAGTTGTAAATGTATGTTTGAAATGCACAGTTCACAGTAAGCAGGGAGTAAACACTGCTGATTGCTCTTACATCATTGTATTATGGTGCTGATTTGAATTAGTGAGATTTTTGTCTGCTGTTTAGAAGTAAGGTAAGGTAAGACTGTGAACTGATCCAAAAGCAAATTTAGCAGTGAATCATCTTCATGAATGTAAATTTACACATGTAGTTTTACACATGTGTAAACTTAATATTGCACTTAGCTGTAACTAAACAGTTATTTGCTATTCACTATTTCTGAGTGTAAATTTACTAAAGACTTATGCATCTGCATGCCCTCAAAACAGCAGGTGGAGTCTGCTAAAACAGGATTTACAAGTGCAAAGTTACTATTAATAACTTTTCACAGGTAGAGATCTCCCTATGGAAATATATAGGGAGCAATATTGAAGCTTAATATATATTAAAAAACAAGCAAATATTTTAATGTAAAATAAAAATGTGAATTAATGTAAAATAAATAAATATTTCTAAATTGGAGCTAAAAATGAATCTTTAGCACAATCACTCATCAAATTAAATGTTTAGTAATAATTAAGGGCCTGATTTTGACTTTAGCAGTCAAGCCACCGAACCACCAATACGGCGGTGGGGAGAACGCCACTAAGGTGGCAGCCTCCCTAATGCCATTTTATGATGTTCATGTCGGGCCGGATGATGGAGAAAGTGTGGGGGCATTGGCTCAGGCTCTAATAGAGACCACAGCTTTCCCCACCACCAACATGTCGGGATAGAAGATCCTGGTGGTGGCGGCAGTCTTGTCTGACCAAAAGCATCCGAATCTGGTGGTCGGACCACCAAGGATGCAGCAGTCAGACTGCCACCATGGGTACGGCGGTTATAGGACTGCTATACTTATAACCAGGCCCTAAGTACAATATATTAATTAAATGCATAATTATTATTTAAAATAATTTGGAAAACCCACTATCATGTTTACACATATGCATTATTTACTAAATTTGATTAAAGTGTATTTTGGTATTTAATGTTGATACATTTTAATTTTATTAAAAGTTTAAAAGTAATATGTAATTTTAAACAAACATTTAAATATTAATGTATTTATTTAAAAATAAATTTACATTGAGTATTAGATTTAACACATTATTATAAAATACTTTATGTTATTTACATCATGTCCCTGTCTCCATTATGTTCCATGGGAATTTGTTGCCTGTAAGTGGTGATGCCTTGTGCAGAATTTTCCCCCAGACTGTTTTGTATCCTTTTTGGCTGTAGTAGTTTTAGAGGTGCAATATGTGAATACAAATCAAATTACTCTTTTGTAGGTGCATGTTCGCATTGGCATGTCCATCTATAAACTCCTATTTACCCCTCCCAAAGGCTTTTCTCCTCTATTCTTATTTACCTTCCATTTAGTAGTACATTCCCCATCTTCTAGACACTATCCCAGGTTCTTCCAAGATTTAATACTAAAATGTTACCTACATATACAGAAACCTTTGCAATCGAAGCAGAGATCTATGCATAGAAAAGACAGGAGAGACAGAAGTGGAGGTCTCCGCACATAGGTTTGTGAATAGCATTTTGTAGTACGCTGAGTAGTACAATTGTATACTGAGGGGAAGATTTATCAATATTTCATGTAATGCAACGCAGCAATGCAGAATGCAGCACATGTACAAAGAGGAAACAACAAGAAGAAATAAAGATAATTTCTCCTTCTTAAGCCTCCCTGCGGAGATGTAGTATTTTAACACATTGCCAGGTCTACCACTCATGGTAAGTGTGGGAATGCACCAAATCCATGGGTGGATGTGTAAGACACCACAGCCCCACTCATGGAATACCTCCCTAGGGCAGAGTAACCCAAAGCAGTAACTTGTGCTGACTTGCGCTACTCCTAATTTACCAAGTACTGCAGAGAATCCAACAGCGGCCTTCGTGGCTTGGTTATCCTCACTTTAGTGATGCGCTGCCCTTGAGTTACCTTGCATGATGCACAGGCAATGCCACACTTTGATAAATGTGTCCCTTAACGCACAGCACAGTTTCTGAACAGGCCCTTTCTTCTCTAAGCCGAATGTCAGCAATCAACAATTTACATACATTGCTCTTTTAAGCACCCACTGTTTATAATTTTATGGCAAGACCGGAGGCTCCTATTATGCTTAAGTCTTTTCTTTATTTTTAATAGCAGCCGCAGTCAAGAACAGAACTACTGATCCTATAAGGCCAATAACAACGGCCAATGAGGATCAAGCGGTAGTTCTAATAAAATGCACCAGTCACAAACAACCTGTCGTAATAATACCTATCTTGACTGGGAACAGCCCTCTTTTCTTGCTGCTCGCAGTCAAGATAAGTACATCCATTTCCTATGTCTACTATATATTTGGGTTTATAGTGATTATTACGTATGTTTTTACTTCAAATGTTAATATTTTGGTGTTTGGTGCTTAACATACGTTTGTTTTCTTCTCAGCCGGCTTGTAGCCGCACTTTCAGAATGTTCAGCGTGAGCGCGTCTTTTTAGTTAACCGTTCCTCTTCAGCGCGCACTGTTATTTCAGCGCCCGTTGAAGAGAAAGCTATTTTCGGCATACTTCGCGTCTCCCTGGCTTCAGCGTTTCATTTTAAAAGCTTGTAATTGGATTATCTCGGCGTCCGCTGAGTTAATCCATTTCCCTTCACGCTTCAGTGAGCGCGTTCCCCAAGCGTTCGAGTGTTTATTTTGAACGCTTGGAGGAATTTCTTTCTCCTGTCACTTTGACAGCTCTATTAATCCCTGGTTGGCCCCCAGGGATTTCCCTTTTCAGCAAACTCGTGTTGCCTACAGCTCCTGCTGTCAGGCACCAGGGAAAATATTTCTCAAGCCTTTATTCAGTGCTTAACAACGCCGGACTCCTATTTTTTGGAGTTTCGGTTTCAGTTTCAATTTTTTAGTTTAAATTTTGCAATTTTTCTCTCCTAGGGTAAAAAAATACTAATCGTTGGCAGTTATTTTTGACTTGTTTTCCCTATTACCATGGACAGCTCCAATGTTCCAATGCTGTCTCAGGAGGAGGAGGAAGACGTCCTCAAAGACAATCTGAATGACTTCATACAGTCCTCAGTTGAGCAGGCCATGGCTGTTTCATGGCAAAAGTTATTAAAAAAAATTGAAAATTCTGTGGTGTCCCTGGTGTCCCAAACCATGCCGGCCCAATCTGCGGGGGAAGGCAGAAAGCATCTAAAGCCTTCAAAAAATACTAAACCGACGTTAAAGACAAGTGACAAGAGTTCACACATGGCAGAGGACGTGGCTCCTCAAAGGCCTCCTTTAAAGGAGGGTTTATTGAACAAAACACCTAAAAAGTGCATGGTTAAGGCTAAACATATTTCTCCAATTCGCATCTCAAAACTTTTAGACACCGATGAAGAAGTGCAAGACCCTGATTCGGATTCGGATACTTCCGACAGGGACGTGGGAGATGTCTTCTACCCTCCTCCTCCCAAAAAAGCCAAATGTGGGTCACAAGATTTTGCGGGCTCTTGCACGATTTTAGATGCCGAAGGGGTGCCAATGTTCGATCCTTCCAGCATACAGCACCCTAACTCAACTGAATGGCTCCCTACGGATCATGTGGCAGAATATGTTACGGACAGACTGCGTACTCCCCTTGATAAACAGGTGCGGGCTCAACTCAGATCCGAATGTCCCCATCCCGCTCTTTCCTCAAAAATTACTGCCACCCCATCCATTGATACTTCTCTAATAACCTTTTTTACTAAATATGGCAAGGACCCAGGCAAGGGGGTGGATAAAGCATGGTCTTCTTGTCAAGGCAAACTGTTAGACATGGTAGGTCCCCTAACTCAGATTTTCGACCTGCTAGAATCAGCTCGATTGGAACAGGCCTTGGTCGACCCAGCAGAACTATCCTTGTGGGCCCAACGTGCCATTTGCTTGCTGGGAAAAGCCAATTCTTCCATTACGCATGAACGCAGGAAGGGCCTTCTCCTCAAACTTGATCCTAAGCTGGTCAACTTGGCCGGTTCGGACCCCGGGGTCAAAGCGGAAGGCATGCTTTTTAGTGACTCCTTTATCAAGGAGTTGAGTAAATATGTGGCGACTTTTTCATCCCTTGATAAAGCCCAACAATCTTTGAAGAAGATGTTTTCGACACATGTTTTTGCCAGGGCTGGCAGAGGCAGGAACCGCTTTGACGGCCGTACCTATGCTAACCAAGGTTCCCGGGGTTACTACCGCAACACAACATCTCAAGACTACAGGTCACAATTCTACCCCAAAGGCACAGGGGCTTCAGGAACAGAGGGAACCGAAGTTCCAAGTTATCCTCTCAAACCGGTAAGTCAACCAATTGTTTCTCAGGGTCTGGGGGGGTCGTATTTCAACTTACCTGACAAAATGGAAAGAACTAACATCAGATCCATGGGTGTTAAATACCGTTCAGGGATATGTTATAGAGCTATTTGCAGAGCCTTTGCAAACTGTTTTTCCTCCTCCACCTCAATTTTCTTTACAAATGACAGACTTAATTTCCCTAGAAATTCAAGCATTACTTCAGAAACAGGCGATAACCCCTTGTCCTTTAGATCCTTCGGGGTTTCTCAGTTCAGTTTTCCTGGTACAGAAAACGAACAAAAACATGAGACCAGTTATCAACCTTCGGCAATTCAACCAGTTTGATCTTTACAGACACTTCAAGATGGAAACTATCATTCATCTCAGGGATACCCTTCTACAAGGGGATTGGATGGTAAGGTTAGACATAAAGGATGCTTATCTAACCGTGCCCATACACCCCTTCTCTCAAAAATTCCTTCAATTCCAATGGGCCGGCCAAACTTTCCGATTTACTTCTCTGCCTTTCGGTCTCTCTTCCGCCCCACTGTGTTTCACAAAGCTGATGAGACCGGTGGCAGCTTTTCTCAGGGCTTGGGGCGTCAGGTTGGTTATCTACCTGGACGATATCCTCATGTTGAATCAAAATCGCTCCTCCCTTCTGGCCCAAGTGCGTCTTTCCTGCACGCTACTTACAGACCTGGGTTTTATCATAAATTACGAGAAAACTTCCTTAGATCCAACCCAAAAGATCGGATTTCTAGGTTTCCTCGTAGATTCCATTTCGGCTTCTCTTCTTCTTCCCTCCTCAAAGATAAAATCTATCAAGTCAGAAATTCTGCTTATTCTTCGCAACTCTCAACTCTCTCTCCGATCCCTTGCAAGAGTCGTAGGGCTTCTCTCTTCCTCAATCCAAGCTATTTTCCCAGGTCCTTTACATTATCGAGCTTTGCAAAGGTTGAAAATACGCCACCTCCAAAGAGGGTTGGCCTATTCAGATTCGATAGAACTAGATCAGGACTCTCCAGCGGAACTCCAATGGTGGATAGACCATTTAGATGCCTGGAATGGCAGGACCATCGTTGCATCAGCCCCAGATCTAGTATTAGAATCAGATGCAAGCCTTCAGGGCTGGGGGGCCTGTTGTGGTACAGTCTCGACTGGAGGATTATGGTCGCGAGAGGAGTCAAAACTGCACATAAATTGTTTAGAGATGCTTGCCGGCTACTTTGTAATCAGAAGCTTTGCAAGAGAAAGGCTTTCCTGCTCCGTTCTACTCAGGATGGACAACATTTCTGCGGTTCGCTACATCAACCGCTTAGGGGGTACAAGGTCCAAGCCTTTAGCGGAATTAGCAAAAGGGTTCTGGGAGTTTTATCTTCTAAACAGAATCTCAGTGCAAGCAGAGTACCTTCTGGGCAACCTCAACGTGGTAGCAGATTGGTACACTCAACATTTTCAAGAGTCCAGCGACTGGATGCTCAATGTGCAGATCTTCAACAGCATCCTTCACAAATGGGGTCCTTTCGAGGTAGATCTATTCACTTCACGACTCAACGCACAACTACCAAAGTTCTTCAGTTGGCATCCAGACCCGCTAGCCCTAGCATTCGATGCCTTTTCTCAAGATTGGTCTACTTCCCTCAATTACGCTTTCCCTCCCTTCATTTTGATTTCCAGGGTTATAGCACATGTCAGACGCCAACAGGCTTCCATAGTTCTCATAGTTCCTTTCTGGCATGCTCAGGTGTGGTTTTCATCCCTCCTAGAACTTTCAATAGAACCTCCATTCTTACTTCCCCCGATCCAAGACCTTCTAACCAATCCTCAAGGCCTATCTCACAACCTAATTCTCCAGAATGCTCTCATTCTCTCAGCTTGGAAAATTTCAGGGAATCCCAGCCTGGCACTTCTATTTCGACAGAAGCTTCAAAGTTCCTGGACATGGCTAGAGCTGCAGGAACAAAGAAAGCATATAGATCAGCTTGGGATCTCTGGCATTGCTGGTGTGTGGGAAAACAGGTTAATCCCTTTACAGCAGATGTAACAATGGTTATACATTTTTTGGCAGCAGAAGCTTCCAAAGGTAAATCTTTCCGTACTATTAATTTGTATAGGTCAGCTATTTCTTCGTCACATGTGTTTTTACAGGGAAGACCTGTTGGAGAACATCCCTTGGTATGTCGCCTTTTAAAGGGAGTAAAATTTTCCAATCCTCCAAAGCCAAAATATAGTTCTTTATGAGATCTTAATACTGTATTACGATTGTTTGTGTCATGGCCAGATAATGCCTCTTTATCGTTGAAGCAGCTTTCAGCCAAATTGACTATGCTTTTATGTCTAGTGTCTTTCAAACGCTTATCTGATGTTAAAGCTTTGGACATTACAGCTCGTCAGTTCACTCCTTCTGGGGTTTCGTTTAATGTGGTCAGACGCACAAAAACTAACCTTTCTTCGGTTTTTTACCCCTTTTTTCCAGATCAGCCTAAACTTTGTGTAGGTCAATGTTTAAAAGCTTATGAACAACAGACAGCCTGTCTGAGGAATTCCTCTTCTACCCAGCTCCTGATTTCCTTCAGGAAGTCTTTCAAACCAGCGTCCTCCCCAACTTTAGCTCGTTGGGTCCGCTGGATAATGTCTTTGGCTGGTATTGATATCTCCATCTTTGGGGCCCATTCGGCTAGGGGAGCCATGGCGTCCTAAGCTTTTTGGGCCGGCCCGCTTACAGGATATTTTCAGGTCGGCTGACTGGTCCAATGACAATGTTTTTAAAGTTTTTTATTGTAAACCGATTGAACATGCATCTTTCAATGTGATTAATACGTTTTAAAATAGCATAATAGGAGCCTCCGGTCTTGCCATAAAATGTAGATGTTCCTAGTAATTTATGAAGGAAAGTCTTAATTTTATTAAAGACACGGAGGCGAGTATTATCCCTCTGCTACAAAATTAATTCTACTATTTTGTCTCCCTCCCTTTCAGCTACTACATCAGGACAACAGTCAACGACATAAGGCTCCTGCCTTCGTCTCTTCGGTGGCTTCGTTCTTGACCAGTTTCGCATCTACGACCTTCTCTCCGTCCTCTCAGCACACCCTTCCGGAGTTCGCTCAAAGGCTGATTTACTCTTTCCAAGAATTTTTAGCTCTAGGCTTAGATATTTGTGTTTGTAGTTTAATTGTTCCATTGTTTTCTATGGGTTAAGCTCGTACAAGAAAAGAGGGCTGTTCCCAGTCAAGATAGGTATTATTACGACAGGTTGTTTGTGATAGGTGCATTTTATTAGAACTACCTTTTGATCCTCATTGGCCGTTGTTGTTGGCCTTATGGGATCAGTAGTTCTGTTCTTGACTGCGGCTGCTATTAAAAATAAAGAAAAGACTTAAGCATAATACTCGCCTCCGTGTCTTTAATAAAATTAAGACTTTCCTTCATAAATTACTAGGAAAATCTACATTACTTATTAACTCTGGATGACATTTTTTTATTCATATTTACCACCAATAACTAAATAACACTGAACATGTACTGCTTGCAAGCAGGTGTCACACTTGACTAGTAAATGATAATTGAATAAAGGCAAACATAAAAAATGCATTTGTGACATATGACTAGCTGATTTAAACATGGCAAGTCAACACTAACGAGGCAAGAAAACAAACAACAAAAATTCATGAAGAATTTATGAGTTTTCCACCACTGTTATATCTAGGGCCTTCTGTCCTAAAGAGTAAAACCCAAAACAATCTCTGTCTTTACACAAATACTGCTTTGAGGCCCAAACTTCATATCATTTTGCAACAGATGTGCAAATTCCAATGCAAAATGATCTTTAGTTGCAATTTGTGAGGGTACCACACCCTTTCAGCTGATGATATAAAGTCAATGTTTTGGAACTGCAATTGTGGTTGTAATCACTGATACATGACAATAGGATTCTGAATCTAAAAACAGTAAGATGCTAACAGCACATTGCAATGCAGAAAGACTGTCCCAGCTCACAATGTACCATTCATACATTGAGTTTGGTGGTCTCAAGGCTTTCAATTTAGTGAATCGCAGGCTTTGCAACTGCAAAGGTCTCAGTACACTTGGCCCTAAGAAGTTCCTCCACCTCCAGACCTTATCTTGCAAAACTTTCTTGAATTTTGATTAGGTAGTGAAAGAATGATAAGTGCTTTTTATGGGCGAGCGCAAAGTGATCCGTCCATAAAATAATCTCTCTTTGGGCTACAAACCACGTCCAGGTCACATCAGTCTCTTTCATTGGTTCCTGGGCTTGCTCTTTAAAATCTGCTTGCTTTCATTTGTGAAAGGCATGCATACGTCATGCCTTTTCCGGTGTTTAGCCCGCCTACACAGCACCGGTAAACTACTAGAAACAGACGAGGCTCGATGTTTTAAGCCTGGTTTCTGGACTACTTTATCTGTTCATTTTCCCTGCAGCGTGATCGCGCTCCGTTTTTTTGTTTTCAATTTCAGCGCGATCGGGCTGCATTGTACATAGCGCGATAGCACTGTGATTTTTTTCTTTTAATTTGTGTGGCAAGAAAAGTTAGGTTAGGAGTTTACAACACAAATAGCTCCAACTCGAGCAAATGCGAGCCCCGTTGCATTGAAAATACTTGTTTTCATTATTAGGTATTTTTGTTCATTGCACACCTCGTCATTTAAAATGTCATTCACGTTAGTATGGGATAATTTAGCAATGACTATATTTTTGCATTTAAATTAGGAAATTGTTTGGTAGTTTTTTTTTTAATGGCCAAGATATTTTCAACGTTTATGCTTAGTGCGCATCAATGCTGATTGCTCAATGTCCACATTGTCACCATTCTCCATCCTCATCCTACCCATAGACTTTCAAACCTTAAGAGATACATGGAGCCAGCATGACACAACATGAAGAGTTGCTTCCACAATTAAGAGAACTCTGGCGCCATGCACAAGGTGTATTCTATAGCACAAATATACCTTGACGAGTACTCATGAACAACAGTCCGAATTTCATGCTCATGTACACATAAACAGCATGAATGTCCACCGTTACCTCTTTTATTTAAAGAGATTAGGCTCTAGGTCTGCATCATCTTAGCTGAAATTCAATTTTTCCCATACACAGTATAGCTGCCAATTAGTCCTAACTCAACTGTGACGTTCTTAGTCAGTCCTGACTTATTGGTCAACAGTCATTTTTCAGCCCATGCTTAAAACGCTCAATTGAAACTGCAAGTAGTAGAATGCAGCACTCTATCAGGGGTGCAGCTATCAATACTGCAACAGGTGCAGTGGCACTAAGGCAAAGAAGTGTGACGGGTCCTAGTCGCTGAATTAGAGGCTGAACATATTTCAGTGGATGGCAGCAGTTTTATTGTCTGTATTAGTGCCCATGGCACCTTGTTATGCTACTCTGTGCCATAGGCTAAAAAGCCAGATCTGGCTGAAAGTGTCACACATGGGGTGGTCCCACTTAACAGCAATGAACACAGTATGAATGAAATCCCGATAGAGGGCTTCTGAATCGAAACATCTGAGCAGAGTATGCATCTAGTTCGATGCATTTTAAAATGAAGAGCCCTTGCTTTCTTCCGGCTATTCAATGCAGCAAACAAGTGTGACAACAAATATTGAGCTATAGAATGAGAACATTTGTAATAAATAATCTATCAAATAATTAACCCACTCTGTGCCGGGGACGTAATGGTTCCGTCCACCGGCACAGTGCTCATGTGCAGAGTACGTAACCATTACATCCTCGGCACTGAGCTCAGAGGGAGGGCTAACGCTCCCTCTGTGGTCTTCCGTCCCACCCCCAAAGGCAGGGATGGAAGGGGAAGCCCTTCCACTTCCACCCCTGGCCCCCCCACACCCTCTATTGATGTCAGCATGCGACCACACACTGACATTTTTGTTGTTGTTTTGGATGTATTTTGTGTCGTGAGCGGCCCCTTGGGCAAGGGTCGCTACCATTTGGGGGGCATGTTTGCTGAGGCCATTTCTGCCCCCCCCTGGGGGCAGATTGGCCTATTATTTTTAGGCTGATATGCCCCCAAGGGGGGAAGAGACCACTAGAACACCAGGGATTTTTTAAATATATTTATTTAAGTGAAGGGGAGTCCCCTTGGGCAAGGGGCGCTCCCGAAGGGGGGCATAGAACTGTTGCCCGTTTTTGCCCCCCTTGAGGGCAGATCGGCCTATTTTTGTTAGGCCCATCTGCCCCGGCCACTTAGACACAAGGGATAGTGTGTGTGTATGTGTGTTTAGTGGATGGGGGTGCCCCCTTGGGCACGGGTCACCTCCCTTTGGGGGCACGTGTACCATGGCCATTTCTGTCCCCCTTGGGGGAAGATGGGCCTATTATTTTTAGGCCCAAGGGGGGCAGAAACCACTAGAATGCCAGGGATGTTTGTTTATATGTTTATTTATGTAGAGGGGCACCCCCTTGGGTAAGGGGTGCCTCCCCCAAAGGAGCATAGAACTGTTGGCCATTTCTGCCTCCCTTGGGGGAAGATCGGCCTATTTTGTTAGGCCCAAGGGGGGCAGAAGCCACTTAGGCACCAGGGATAGTGTGTGTGTGTTTTTTTTTGTTTGGGGGTGGCCCCTTGGCAAGGGTCGCTCCCCATGGGGACACACTACTAAAGGTATTTTCACCCCCCCTTGGGGCAGATAGGCCTATTTCTAGAAGGCCCATCTGCCCCTATGGGGGGCAGAATCCACTTAGGCACCAATTTCTAAATGCTTGATGGTGGGGTGTTTGTCAACTGGTAAAATATTTGCATTTGTTCTAGTTTGTTTTTGTTCTAGTTCAAAGCTTTTGCTTTCTTTACTGTGGCTCCTTGCGGTTTTGCTGGTGGTTGACCTGCGGTTTGCATAGTTGCATGTTTTAGGTAAGTAAAAACAATTTACTCCTAAGGAGTATTTCTACCATGCATGAATGACATATTTGTAGGTGGTGTACTAAATGCAGGATTGTGTGTGAAATTGTCCTTAGATTTGTGCATAATGATATTTGTGTTGTCTTATTTCTAATTTGCTTTTCTTTCTTTCTTTTTAGTGGGATATCATTGGTGACTGCTGTGTCTGTGCAGAGTAGTTGCCGGTGAGTCAAGCTTTTTCAGGGCAAGTGAGCAGAATAGTTTTTGAGTTTATAACTCTTACTGATGAAGCTACACTTTATTACTTATCTTACACAGTGCTGGTTGTTGGTGGTGCATTTGTCCAGTTACTTTTCATGGGAAAGATCATGGCTAGCCACAGGATGACAGCTCAGCAGGTGATTGGTATGCTTTTTGAGTCATTGTCTGATCATGATTATGAGACGGACTCTGCATCAGAGGCATAGTGGAGAAAGTGAGAGATTCTGGCAGTGAAGTTTCTGTCAGAGAGGAATCTGCTGATGAGGAAGCCACTCTCAGTGCAGATGAAGGGCCTGATTTGGAGGAGGACACTGATGTGCCATTAGTGCAGCAACCTTGGGCTGAAAGGTTTCCCATTAGAAGACCTGAACTCTGGGTTGCACCAAACATGGAGCAGCCAGACTTGCCTGGCTTTACTGCTCTCCCGGGGTGCAGAGTCAATGCAGAGAACTTTTTACCTGTCAATTTCTTTGAGCTATTTGTGGATGATGTGTTTTTGGAAGATTTCTGAGCAGACTAAATTGTATGCGGAGCAGTACTTGAGGGACAACACTGCTAGACTTAGGCCACACTCTAGAGCTACCCAGTGGATTCCCACAAATTTGGTGGAGATGAAAAGGTGTTTGGGTTTGACTCATTTGATGGGGTTGATAAGGAAGCCATCACTGGCTTCTTATTGGTCTACTAGTCCCTTGATGGCAACAGCTATATTTCATGCAGCCATGAGTCGTACTCGGTATTTGCTTCTTCTTAGGATGCTGCATTTTGTTGACAATGCATTAGCCTTGCCACAAGATCACCCTGATTCTGACCGTCTTTTTAAGATTAGGCCTGTCCTTGATCATTTTGTAGATCAGTTTTCAGAGGTCTATGTTCCAGGCAAAGAAATAGCTGTGGACAAGTCTTTGGTCCTCTTCAAGGGTCGTTTGGTTTTTAGGCAGTACATTCCTAGCAAGAGGGTACGATATGGAATTAAATTGTATATGCTGTCTGAAAGTAGTACAGGATATGTGAATAGTTTCAAGAGGGCACAATATGGAATTAAATGGTATATGCTGTCTGAAAGTAGTACAGGATATGTGAATAGTTTCTGTGTTTACACTGGTAGGGATTCCAGTATGGACCCCCCTGGTTGTCCTCCCACTTTTGGAGTTACTGAGAAAATTGTGTGGGAACTTGGTAGACGACTGTTCAACAATGGTCACCATTTATATGTAGATAACTTCTACACTGGAGTGCAGTTGTTCAAGGAATTGCACTTAGTTAGAGCGTTTGTGTTTGGAGTTTTGTAATTATTTCTAATTAGTTAGTGGTTTCTTTGTTCTTAAAATAAAGAAAAAGTGATGCCATTGTCTGTGGAGTGGCGCTTGGCTGACGGTGTACATATTGACTTGCTGTTGGCTACTGCAACACACTGCCAGCCAAACGCCAGTCCACACACTCTCATCAGCAGGGGTGATTGCTGTATCAGGCATGTGGGCGTATGTAAGTGATGGGCCCTTGAGTGGCGCTGTCTGCGGATGCGAGTGTTGTAATGTGCTGGGCCCGTGGCTGGCGGCGTGAATGGTCTTGTGTATGTCATGTATCAGAGGTGTGTGAATGGACTGTAAAGCGGCTGGTGCCTTGCTGTGGCTTTACAGTTCACGAGCTGTGAGTCATTGGTTCAGTTTTTTGGCCTTTCAGATATGAACAGTGCATTTCATTTTTGTGAAATCTCTTGTTAATAAAATTTGATCCACTGAACCATCACTCACCCTCGTGCCGAATCCAACCAGTATGTGTGGTAAAAATGATAAAACCTGCTCCGCTGTAATCAGGTGTCGCAGCACACCTGTGACACGCTAGGTGTTTCGGGTGAAACCCCGATGATGAAGCATGCCACCAACTTGGTTGGTGAGTGAGGGGTCTTTTTAACATAACCTAAGTGCATTTCTTTTCACAATTTTAGTGTTTGGAACATCACATAAGTATGTGGACACAACAAAATGATCTATTGCAAAACTACCTGTGTTTGGGAAGGGGCACCTATGTTTTTGGTCCCCGGTGAGGCCTTCATCTAGGGACACCTACCAAACCCAGACATGTTTCAAAATACACACCCCAAGGAGTCCAAGGAGGTGTGGCTTGCCTGGATCCCCCAACATTTTTTTACCCAGACTCCTCGGCAAACCTCAAAATTTGCTTAAAAAATCATATTTTCCTCACTTTTCTTTGTAGAATCACTGCTGCGGCACACGTTTCCTACCACCCAGCGTTCCCCCCAGTCTCCCAAGTCAAATGATACCTCACTTGCATGAGTCCCCAAAGCAGAGTCAGCCTAAAAGATGTACAAAAGAAAAAAATGTGCTTATCAACTCGCTGTGCTACAGGTTGTTGGCATTTTTCTGTTGCAGGCACCTGGGCCACCCACACAAGTGAGGTATCATTTTTAATGGGAGACTTGGATGAACGCTGGGTGGAAGGAAATTTGTGGCTCCTCTCAGATTCCAGAACTTTCTGTCACCAAAATGAGAGGAAAAAGTGTTTTTTTGGTCACATTTTGAGGTTTGCAAAGGATTCTGGATAACAGAACCGGGTCAGAGCCCCACAAGTCACCCCATCTTGGATTCCCCTAGGTGTCTAGTTTTCAAAAATGTGCAGGTTTGCTAGGTTTCCCCAGGTGCCGGCTGAGCTAGAGGCCAAAATCCACAGCTAGGCACTTTGTAAAAAACAGCTCTGTTTTCTTTCTGAAAATGTGATGTGTCCACGTTGTGATTTGAGGCATTTCCTGTTGCGGGCGCTAGGCCTACCCACACAAGTGAGGTACCATTTTTATCGGGAGACTTGGGGGAACTCTGTGAAAATGTGATGTGTTCATTTTGTGTTTCCTGTCGGGGGCGCTAGGCCTACCCACGCAAGTGAGGTACCATTTTTATCAGGAGACTTGGGGGAACACAGAATAGCAAAATAAGTGTTATTGCCCCTTGTCTTTCTTTACATTTTTTACTTCCAAATGTAAGACGGTGTGTAAAAAAGACATCTGTTTTAGAAATGCTGTGTAATTCACATGCTAATATGGGCACTCCGGAATTCAGAGATGTGCAAATAACCACTGCTTCTCAATACCTTTTCTTGTGGCCATTTTGAAAATGCAAAGGTTTTCTTGATACCTATTTTTCACTTTTTATATTTCAGCAAATTAATTGCTGTATGTCCGGTGTAGAATGAAAACCCATTGCAAGGTACAGCTCATTTATTGGCTCTGGGTACCTATGGTTCTTGATGATCCTACAAGCCCTATATATCCCCTCATCCCAAAGAGCCCACTGACGTAACAGTATATTGCTTTTAAAAGTCTGACATTGCAGGAAAAAGTTACAGAGTAAAACTTGGAGAAAAATTGCTGTTTTTTTCACCTCAATTTCAATATTCTTTTACTTCAGCTGTTATTTTCTGTAGGAAACACTTGTAGGATCTACACAAATTACCCCTTTCTGAGTCCAGAATTCTGTATACTTTTCAGAAATGTTTAGCTGTCTGGGATCCAGCTTTGGTTTCTCACCCATTTCTGTCACTAACTGGAAGGAGGCTGAAAGCACACAAAATAATAAAAATGGGACAAGGCCCAGTAAAATGTCAAAATTGTGTTGAAAAATTGGGTTTTCTAATTAACCCTTTGTTAATGCCATTTTCAGGGAAAAAACCAAGAGCATTCTTCTGCAGCCCTTTTTACCCTTTTTTTGAAGAAAAAAAAACCTGAAGGTTTTGCTGGATTTTGGCTAATTTCATGGTCTCCTTCAGGGGAACCCACAAAGTCTGGGTACCTTTAGAATCCCTAAGATGTTGGAAAAAAAGGACGCAAATTTGGCGTGGGTAGCTTATGTGAACAAAAAGTTATGAGGGCCTGTTAGGCTTTTCATCCTTGGCATGGTCTCCCTTAACTTTTTGCCTCTGTTCCCCAGGTTGTTGATGTGTGCTGGACTCTGATTTTACTGTTTTTGTTACTCTGGGCACTTTACCACTGCTAACCAGTGCTAAAGTGCAAGGGCTCCTGTTTAAAATGTGTACGTAATTGGTTCTCCATGATTGGCATATTTGTTTTACAGTTAAGTCCCTAGTAAAGTGCACTAGAGGTGCCCAGGGCCTGTAAATCAAATGTTACTAATGGGCCTGCAGCACTGGTTGTGCCACCCACACAAGTAACCCTGTAATCATGTCTCAGACCTGCTACTGCAGTGTCTGTGTGTGTATTTTTACACTGTAAATTCGACTTGGCAAGTGTACCCACTTGCCAGGCCTAAACCTTCCCTTTTCTTACATGTAAGGCACCCCTAAGGTAGGCCCTAGGTAGCCCTAAGGGCAGGGTGCAGTGTATGGATAAGGTAGGACATATAGGCCCTCATTCTGACCTTGGCGGTCGGCGGAGAGGCGGCGGTCGGACCGCGAACAGACCGGCGGTCAGAAAAATGGCATTCTGACCGCGGCGGTCACCGCCGCGATCGACCGCCGCTTCCCCACTCCGACCGCCACGGCGGTCATGACCGCCGGGCTGGAGTTTGCGCACTCTGGCCCGGCGGTCGTCCCAAGACCGCCAACGGTATCATGACCCTGCCTACCGCCGCGGTTTCTGGCGGCGGTAAGCACTATCGGGGCCAGGGAATTCCTTCCCTGGCACTGATAGGGGTCTCCCCCACCCCCCACTACCCACCCGAGTCCTCCCCCCACACCCTCCACCCCCCTGCCACCCCCCAGAGGTGGTACAAACCCCCTCCCCACCCCCACCCCGACATGCACATACATGCACCCCGACATGCACACACCCCGAACATGCACATATACACACCCCCTACACACACATACACAACGGGGACACATACCCACACACATACATGCAGACATGCGCACCTGCCGAACAGCACACATTACCCATAGACACAGCAGCACCCCCCGCCCGCATACACGCACTCACACACCCCCTCTACACACTCACACGCACACCCCCATGCACGCCCACATCACACAACACCCCCCCTCCCCCTCCCCTCACGGACGGTCAACTTACCTTGTGCGTTGGTCCTCCGGGAGGCGACGGGAGCCATGGGGAGGTGACCGCCAACAGAACACTGCCAACAGAAGACCGCCACACAGATATTTGGGTCGTAATTCTGTGGGCGGTGTTCTGCTGGCGTGGCGGTGGAGGTTGACCAGTCTCCACTTTTCCGCCGGCCGCCAGTGTGGCTGCTGGCGGTTTCCCGGCGGAACGCTCCCAGCGGTCGGAATGCGCACAGCGGCATACCGCCGCGGTCGGCGGTCTTCACCGCGGCGGTAACTCGGCGGTCTCGCGAAAAGACCGCCAAGGTCAGAATGAGGGCCATAGTAATGTGGTTTATATGTCCTGACAGTGAACTACTGCCAACTTCGTTTTTCACTGTTGCAAGGCCTGTCTCTCTCATAGGATAACATAGGGGCTACCTTTAAATATGATTAAAGTGTAGATTCCCCTAGAGAGTAGATGGACATGTGGAGTTTGGGGTCCCTGAACTCACAATTTAAAAATACATCTTTTAGTAAAGTTGATTTTAAGATTGTGCGTTTGAAAATGCCACTTTTAGAAAGTGAGCATTTTCTTGCTTAAACCATTCTGTGACTCTGCTGTGTTTGTGGATTCCCTGTCTGGGTCAGTTTGACAGTTGGGTTGTTTTTCACCTCACACCAGACAGTGACACAAAGGGGGCTGGGGTGTAACCTGCATTTCCTGATTAGCCATCTCTGCTAGGAGGGAGGGGTGGAGTGGTCACTCTCATCTGAAAGGACTGTGCCTGCCTCTCACAATGCTGGCTCCAACCACCTGCTGTGTGTCTGATGACTTGCCTGGGCAAGGCAGGATTTCACAAGTAGGTGTGAGTCCCCTTTGAAGAAAGGTGACTTCAAAGACTAAAATGGGTATAAGAAGGGCACCCAAATCTACAGACTGGAGACAAACTTCTCGAACCAAGAGGAACCTCTGCCTGGAGAAGAGCTGATAGCTGAGGAAGAAGTGCTGCCCTGCCTGTGACTGTGCTTTGTGGAGCTTTCCTGCAGTGCTGCTTCTGCCAGAGTAAGAGGGCAAAGACGGGACTTTGTGTGCCTTCCATCTTGTGAAGAAATCTCCAAGGGCTTGATTTAGAGCTTGCCTCCTGTTGTTTGAAGTCTCAGGGACAGCAAAGACTTCTCTCTGCCAGCACCTGGAGTCTCTGGAGAGACTCCTGCTCTGACAAGTGGTGCCCGATCCAGTCCCTGGGCCCTTGAAAGGAAAGCTGGTGGAAATCCAAGGAAATCGACTTCGGACGACTTCGGACCGACGCCGCTGCTGAATCCGGGAACGCCGCCTGCACTTGACGCCGTGACCTTCGCTGGAACGCGACGCTCTTTGCAGGCCCGACGCCGCAGCAGCCCCACTGAAGTCCGCGACTCCGTGGAAGTCGCCGCACCACGTCGTGACTGACGCCGCTCGAAGTGCGCGGATTCAACGTTTCACACAGATCCCCGACTTCGCGCATCGGCTTGTTTTCACTCTTCACCAAAGGTACTGTACTTGGGGGTCTACACGACTCCGTGTCCGGCGCCGCTGGTGTCGGCTTGTTGGGAACGACTCCGTCACGACGCCGTGTTAACATCTCATCGAAGCATTTTTGTTTCTAAGCGCTATTTTTGAGTTTAATCTTTAAAAATTCATAACTTGACATGTGTATGTTGGATTTTTGTCATTTTGGTCTTGTTTTGTTTAGATAAATATTTCCTATTTTTCTAAACCAGTGTTGTGTCATTTTGTAGTGTTTCCATTAAGTTGCTGTGTGTGTTGGTACAAATACTTTACACCTAGCACTCTGAAGTTAAGCCTACTGCTCTGCCAAGCTACCAAGGGGGTAAGCAGGGGTTAGCTGAGGGTGATTCTCTTTTACCCTGACTAGAGTGAGGGTCCTTGCTTGAACAGGGGGTAACCTGACTGTCAACCAAAGACCCCATTTCTAACATTGGTGATCAGCGGTTGGGATTTGGACTTGTATTTGTACTTGACATACAGTGATTAAGTGTACACTACTGTTTGAGTTCAGACCACTACGTGACCACATACTACTAGTCTTGTGATTTTTGTTTTTTTTCTATTTGGACTGTTTTTGCTCTGCATTCAGTTTCTTTTTTCGCTGATCCGGTGATTGAATTTTCTGGAACTTCATTTGAGAACTTGCTTTTCTGCATTTGGAACTTTGCACTCTTTTAACCTTTTATCATGTCTCTACTTGGAGATGCATCAGTTGAAGCTGTTTTTGACCTGAAGCAATTGGATAGTTATAACAAGGCTCAGCTAAAGCAGTTTTGTAAAAATTTTGGTTGTCCCATTAAGAGCTCTTCCAAGAAGGATGAGCTGAAAAAGGCGCTGAGGGCCTGGGTGACAACCAGAAGCACTGGAGGGCACACCGAGGATGAGGAGGAGGATGAGGATGAGGAGGGAGAGCAATCAGTACATAATGGTATAGTGGGGGGACCTGTTATTCCAAGGGAAAGAGTCTCTAGGGCAAGTAGCAGTGTATCCTCCAAGGGTCTGACACCTGGAGAGTTACAGGACAGACAGGCAGAGAGGGAGTACCAATTGGAGCTGAAAAAGCTCAGTCTAGAGATGGAACAGAGAAGGCTGGCCATTGAGGAAAGGAAGTTAGCAATGGCTCATGAGCTCAGTTTAAAAGAGATAGATCAGAGGAGTCAGCCCAGTAGGGATGGTGGCAGCAATCCTACAGTGCAGCCTGAGAGAAGGGTACACATCCCAAAAGACCTTGTGAGGGATTATAAGAGGGAGGATGATATCTACTTGTGGTTCAAGGGTTATGAGTCAGCTCTCCACATGAACCTGGTCCCTGAAGCTCATTGGGGGGCAGCCCTGTGGAAGCATTTTAAGGCAGGGGGAGGGACACACTGACAGCCTTAGGGGATGCTCAGGATCTCACCTACCCTGTCATGAAGGAGGCCTTACTCACCAGGTATGGTCTCACCCCTGAGCAGTACAAGGAGAAGTTTAGATCCTACAAGAGAAAGGAATCCCAAACATGGTTGGAATGTGTTGATTCTTTTGGCAGGTCACTGGATGGTTGGGTGAAGGGCAGTAAGGTAAACATGTATGAGGGGCTTTACAATTTAATTGCTTGGGAGCACTTGTACAGTTTATGTTTTCCAGAGCTGCGCCAGCACCTCATTGACAGCAAGCTGACTGACCCCAGGAAGCTTGCACAGGAAGCGGACCGCTGGGAGAGCACCAGGGTCCAAAAGAGGTATGGGGGAGACCACGCCAAGGGTGGGCAGGGTCCCTCTCAGAAGAAAGGGGGGGGTAAGGGCAAACAGGGGGAGTTCTCTAAAGGGCCCCAAACTGATTCCCAGGGTAAGGATTCCCAACCCCCCAGTGAAAAGAAGCCATGGTTGTCCAAAGGGAAGCCAGTGGCAGGTGGTCCCCCACGTAAGTGCTATGCATGTGACCAGGTGGGTCATGTGAGGGGGGACCCCAAATGCCCCAAAAGTACACCGGCACCCACTGGTGCACCGTCCCAGGGTTTGGCCAGTGTAGCGCTTGGGGAAGAGTTGGTTTCAGGTGGGTGGGAACCAGCAGAAATGACCCTTGTCTCACTAGGGTCCAGAGAAACCTAGTGCCTGATAACACTAAGAAGTACAGGCGATGGGTGACCATCAATGGACAGAGGGTGGAGGCTCTGAGAGACACAGGAGCCAGTGTGACTACAGTGAGGAGTCACCTGGTGCCTGAAGAGCAGATTGATCCCCGGGTACTTCACCAAGTAGTTGCGGTAGACAAATCTGAGCGCCTCTGCAGAGTGGTGCAGGTTCCCTTTGAATGGGAGGGGGGTCTCAGGTTCCTGGAAAGTAGCTGTGAGTCCAACCATGCCTGTTGATTGTTTGCTAGGTAACGACCTGGAGGATTCCCCTTGGAAGGAGGTGGAACACAGGTCTCACTTGGAGATGTTGGGTCTGCCTGGTTGGGTATGCGTATCCACCCGGTCTATGGCAGCCAATCAGGGTAGTCAAGAGCCCCTGAAGCCTGAAACAGTGGCCCAGGGGACCGCCAAGAAGAGGAAGGGCAGGGGGCACGGGAAACCAGCCCCAGAAGTTCCCACGGTCCGGGAGGAGGCAGAGCCTGAGGGTGATGCCCCGGAGCCTACAGGGGAACAGGTGGCTGAACTGGGGGAGATCCCTGAGCTGTCGCAGTGGCAGCAGGAATAGGGATCCACCAGGGAAGCATTCTGCACAGCGCAGAAGGAGTGCCCTACTCTTGAGGGGCTGCGGCAGCAGGCTGCAGCCCAGGCGGCTGACGAGGCGCCAGGTACTCACCTGATTTATTGGGAGGATGGCCTCCTGTACAGTGAGCCTAAGGTTCCTGAGCCTGGGTCAGCTCGTATGCTGGTGGTACCCCAGTGCTTCAGGGCCTTCCTACTGGGTTTGGATCATGATGTGCCTTTGGCAGGACATCTAGGGCAGGACAAGACCTATAAGAGGCTTGTCTCCCACTTTTACTGGCCCTTGATGCACAAGCAGTCAGCTGCTTATTGTAGGTCTTGTCAGACTTGTCAGGCAAGTGGCAAGAGTGGGGGGAAATGCAAAGCTCCCCTCCAACCTTTACCTGTAGTCAGCACTCCCTTTGAAAGGGTAGGAATTGACATTGTGGGGCCTCTGGATCCCAAGACAGCCATGGGCAACAGGTTTCATCCTGGTCTTGGTAGACCATGCCACACGGTACCCAGAAGCCATTCCTCTAAGGACGGTCACTGCCCCCGTGGTGGGACGTGCCTTGATGGGGGTTTTTACCCGCATGGGGTTCCCCAAGGAGGTGGTATCTGATAGAGGTATAAACTTCATATCCACTTATATGAAGTCTCTGTGGAAGGTGTGTGGGGTAACCTACAAGTTCACCACCCCTTACCACCCCCAAAGTAATGGTCTGGTTGAGAGATTCAACCGCACCTTGAAAGGCATGATTCAGGGCCTGTCAGAGCCCTTAAGGCGTAAGTGGGACGTTCTCTTGCCATGCCTTCTGTTCGCTTACAGGGAGGTGCCTCAAAAGGGACTTGGCTTTAGCCCCTTTGAGCTCATCTATGGCCACCCTGTGAGGGGACCGCTCAGTCTGGTGAAGGAGGCTTTGGAGAAAGCTCCTAGTAAACCACCCCAGGATGTATTTAGCTACATGCTGGCACTAAGAAACCAGACTGCCCGCTTCAGGAGTCTCGCTCAGGAGAACCTGGAAGCAAGCCAGGAGGATATGAAACGGTGGTACGACCAGAATACCACTCTGGTTGAGTTTCAGCCTGGACAAAAAGTGTGGGTCATGGCACCAGTGGAGCCTAGGGCTCTCCATGATAGGTGGACTGGGCCTTTTGAGGTGGTGGAAAGAAAGAGCGAGGTCACCTATCTGGTAGACTTGCAATCTCCCAGAAACCCTTTGAGGGTCCTACATGTCAACCGCCTCAAACCACACTTTGAGCGAACTGAGCTATCCATGCTCCTAGCGACAGATGACGGGGTGGAGGAAGAGAGCGAGCCTCTTCCTGACCTCCTGTCTGCAGGAGAGAAAGATGGGTCTGTGGAGGGAGTGATCCTCTCCCCCTCCCTGACTGAGGAACAGCAGAGGGACTGTCGCCACGTGCTGGGACAGTTCACCTCGCTGTTTTCCCTGATCCCAGGAGTCACACATATGTGCACACATGATGTGGACACTGGGGACAGTACACCTGTTAAACATAAGGTTTACAGGGTGACTGACAGGGTCAGGGCTTGCATTAAGGAGGAAGTCTCCAAAATGTTAACCCTAGGGGTTATTGAGCACTCCAGCAGTCCTTGGGCCAGCCCAGTGGTCTTGGTCCCAAAGGCTGCTGCTCCTGGTGCCACTCTAGAACTTAGGTTCTGTGTGGACTACCGGGGTCTCAATGCGGTCAGCAAGACTGACGCACACCCCATCCCCCGAGCTGATGAGCTCATTGATCGGTTAGGAGCTGCCAAGTACCTCAGTACGTTTGATTTAGCATCTGGGTACTGGCAGATTGCCTTAACTGAGGGGGCAAAGGAGAGGTCAGCATTCTCTACCCCAGATGGGCACTTCCACTTCAATGTGATGCCCTTTGGGATGAAGAATGTCCCTGCCACCTTTCAGAGGTTGGTCAACCAGGTGTTGGCAGTACTGGATGAGTTCAGTGCCGCCTACCTGGATGACATTGCTGTGTTTAGTTCCACATGGGAGGAACACCTGCAACACCTCTGGAGAGTGTTAGAGGCAGGCAGGCCTCACTATTAAGGCGAGCAAGTGCCAAATAGGGCAGGGTTCTGTGGTGTACTTAGGACACCAGGTGGGGAGTGGCCAGGTGGCACCCCTACAGCCTAAGATTGACACGATTCTGGCTTGGGAGCCTCCCAAGACCCAGACTGAAGTGAGAGCCTTTTTAGGTCTCACAGGATATTACCGGAGGTTTGTTAAGGGATATGGTACCATTGTTACCCCCTTAACTGAGTTGACTTCTAAGAAGCAACCCAAGAAAGTGATCTGGACAGAGGCTTGCCAGAACGCTTTTGATGCCCTGAAGGCTGCCATGTGCACAGCACCTGTGCTGCAGGCACCTGACTACTCCAAGGAGTTTGTTGTGCAAACAGACGCCTCAGAGCATGGTATTGGAGCAGTACTCTCACAGCTTAATGAAGAGGGCATAGATCAACCTGTAGCCTTCATTAGCAGGAGGTTACTACCCAGGGAACGTAGGTGGAGTGCCATAGAACGTGAAGCGTTTGCTGTGGTCTGGGCACTGAAGAAGCTAAGACCCTACTTGTCTGGGACTCACTTCCGAGTTCAGACCGACCACAGGCCCCTCAGATGGTTAATGCAGATGAGTGGTGAGAATCCAAAACTGTTGAGGTGGTCCATTTCCCTACAGGGGATGGACTTTACGGTGGAACATCGTCCTGGTACAGAGCACGCCAATGCTGATGGTCTGTCCAGGTTCTTCCGCCTTAGTGATGAGAACTCCCATGAGGTTGGGTAGTTGCTCCCCACTTTTAGCTGGGGGGGACACGTGTTAGACTTTTGATCCTTGGCGTGGTCTCCCTTAACTTTTTGCCTCTGTTCCCCAGGTTGTTGATGTGTGCTGGACTCTGATTTTACTGTTTTTGTTACTCTGGGCACTTTACCACTGCTAACCAGTGCTAAAGTGCAAGGGCACCTGTTTAAAATGTGTACGTAATTGGTTCTCCATGATTGGCATATTTGTTTTACAGTTAAGTCCCTAGTAAAGTGCACTAGAGGTGCCCAGGGCCTGTAAATCAAATGTTACTAGTGGGCCTGCAGCACTGGTTGTGCCACCCACACAAGTAACTCTGTAATCATGTCTCAGACCTGCCACTGCAGTGTCTGTGTGTGTATTTTTACACTGTAAATTCGACTTGGCAAGTGTACCCACTTGCCAGGCCTAAACCTTCCCTTTTCTTACATGTAAGGCACCCCTAAGGTAGGCCCTAGGTAGCCCTAAGGGCAGGGTGCAGTGTATGGATAAGGTAGGACATATAGTAATGTGGTTTATATGTCCTGACAGTGAACTACTGCCAACTTCGTTTTTCACTGTTGCAAGGCCTGTCTCTCTCATAGGATAACATGGGGGCTACCTTTAAATATGATTAAAGTGTAGATTCCCCTAGAGAGTAGATGGACATGTGGAGTTTGGGGTCCCTGAACTCACAATGTAAAAATACATCTTTTAGTAAAGTTGATTTTAAGATTGTGCGTTTGAAAATGCCACTTTTAGAAAGTGAGCATTTCCTTGCTTAAACCATTCTGTGACTCTGCCGTGTTTGTGGATTCCCTGTCTGGGTCAGTTTGACAGTTGGGTTGTTTTTCACCTCACACCAGACAGTGACACAAAGGGGGCTGGGGTGTAACCTGCATTTCCTGATTAGCCATCTCTGCTAGGAGGGAGGGGTGGAGTGGTCACTCTCATCTGAAAGGACTGTGCCTGCCTCTCACAATGCTGGCTCCAACCACCTGCTGTGTGTCTGACTTGCCTGGGCAAGGCTGGATTTCACAAGTAGGTGTGAGTCCCCTTTGAAGAAAGGTGACTTCAAAGACTAAAATGGGTATAAGAAGGGCACCCAAATCTACAGACTGGAGAAAAACTTCTGGAACCAAGAGGAACCTCTGCCTGGAGAAGAGCTGATAGCTGAGGAAGAAGTGCTGCCCTGCCTGTGACTGTGCTTTGTGGAGCTTTCCTGCAGTGCTGCTTCTGCCAGAGTAAGAGGGCAAAGACGGGACTTTGTGTGCCTTCCATCTTGTGAAGAAATCTCCAAGGGCTTGATTTAGAGCTTGCCTCCTGTTGTTTGAAGTCTCAGGGACAGCAAAGACTTCTCTCTGCCAGCACCTGGAGTCTCTGGAGAGACTCCTGCTCTGACAAGTGGTGCCCGATCCAGTCCCTGGGCCCTTGAAAGGAAAGCTGGTGGAAATCCAAGGAAATCGACTTCGGACGACTTCGGACCGACGCCGCTGCTGAATCCAGTAACGCCGCCTGCACCTGACGCCGTGACCTTCGCTGGAACGCAACGCTCTTTGCAGGCCCGACACTGCAGCAGCCCCGCTGAAGTCCGCGACTCCGTGGAAGTCGCCGCACCACGTCGTGACTGACGCCGCTCGAAGTGCGCGGATTCAACGTTTCGCACAGACGCCGCGATCCCCGACTTCGCGCATCGGCTTGTTTTCACTCTTCACCAAAGGTACTGTACTTGGGGGTCTACACGACTCCGTGTCCGGCGCCGCTGGTGTCGGCTTGTTGGGCACGACTCCGTCACGACGCCGTGTTAACATCTCATCGAAGCATTTTTGTTTCTAAGCGCTATTTTTGAGTTTAATCTTTAAAAATTCATAACTTGACTTGTGTATGTTGGATTTTTGTTGTTTTGGTCTTATTTTGTTTAGATAAATATTTCCTATTTTTCTAAACCAGTGTTGTGTCATTTTGTAGTGTTTCCATTAAGTTGCTGTGTGTGTTGGTACAAATACTTTACACCTAGCACTCTGAAGTTAAGCCTACTGCTCTGCCAAGCTACCAAGGGGGTAAGCAGGGGTTAGCTGAGGGTGATTCTCTTTTACCCTGACTAGAGTGAGGGTCCTTGCTTGAACAGGGGGTAACCTGACTGTCAACCAAAGACCCCATTTCTAACAGGGCCTAAGCGCGAACTGCCCTTAATAGCCAAAAAAAGGCTCGGCACAGGAGGGGAAAAGGCCAGGCAGCGAAGGGGTTTATATATAAAACAAAATTACCAAACATTGTCTGAAATGTATTATTATTTATGGCACATTAAAAAACTTGTAAAAAACAACTGCACTGGTTTAGATAGTTACTTCGGGCCATATTTATTATTTTTGACGGAGTGCAATGCAGCAAGACACCTTTTTGCAATGCGCTAAAAGAAAGGGAGCGGGTAAGAGGGCACCATTTATATAAAGATATGGCCCATTCCTGCTCCCTTTTATAAGTCTGGCACGTTTTTGGATGCCTAACGCCAAGCAAGGGCATCTGTGTTACAGGCAGGATTGTTTTGATGCAGGAAGAGACACCTTCCTGAACAAAAACAAACACTTGAGGTGTTTTCCTCTTTCAGCGTGTGCTGCAGAATTTTTACCATGTTGTACCAGGTAAAAATACTGTATGCATAATCCTCGAGTTGCACAAATTGTGGTCAGGTTGTAATCCCATTTTGGGGTAAATGGGACATTGTACCAGAAACAATATTTGTATGTAACGTGGAATCATGATGTTGCTGTGTCTTCCTTGTTTGCCAGTCTTTTGGCAGTTCGTACAGGAAATTCAGACTGCAACATGAAGTATTCAAGAAAATGTATTAATTCAAATTGACTCAATGTAAACCTCCAGACTGCTTGTGTAAAACATTATGATTCAGACGTGCAATGAGTAAATTTGCACTGCAAGCCTACATTTAGAAAGGCTATTTGACTTCATGTGCACTTGTTTCATTTGCTTTTTTGGTGTAGTTGTAAGTAATGGCCAATCAGGCCTACCATCCTATGGCAAAGGAGCATTGTATACATCACATGTACTTTGTGGCAACATAAATGAGTTATCACTAAGGGGTGATCTATTTACCTGATGCCACTGCACACCCGCACTAGCCCCTCATTCATTGTATCCAGAAAGTCATCCTTTTTACCCTGACCACCCCTATTTTTTGACTGATTCTGGTGGTTACTTACTCTAAAAGTACCCTGGGATCTGTTAACCAGTACTGTGTGCTTAAAAGGTATATGGTAATCGGTATAATTCTAACTGGTTAAGACAAGCTACCTCTAAGTCTCTAGTATATGGTAGGGCATGTAGGTGTAGGGTGTAGAGTGCAATTAAGTCTGCACTGCTGTGGTGTCTGGTGTCATTTTAAAGCCAGGCCTGCCTTGCAGGCTGGTTGTAAAATTAAAATGTGCCCAAATTCGACTTTGGAATTAAAATTACTTCCAAAGTGAAAAACTGCCTTTTCATTATATATAAAAGTCACCCTTCAGGACTGCTACAGGTGACCCAATGGTAGGATGCCTTGTTATAAAAAGCAGGGACAATATAAAATATGTTGTATATGCCCTGGTGAGGAAAAATAGCCAAAGTTGTTATCACTTTTGTAGGGCTGCTAGCCTCATATGCTAATATCAACAACTTGCCAAGGTTGGATTTGTTATAACTATTGAAGGAAAGTAGTTTTATAACTTACCATCCTGAAGTTAGCAAAACCAGCCCTGCAGCAGCCTATTCTGAGTGGTCAGCCACTTTACAGCCTGAGCCAAGCTGCTTCCTGAGTAGGTGTGAAGAGGCCTCAGAGCTAAAAGGATACAGCCATTTGGTTGGAGGATATTTAGTTCCTTGAGAAGCCAGGATGGGAAGGGGACTGAGGAGATAAACTGGACGTAAAAGCACAGAAGTCATAGGACACAAGCCAGCCCCTACTGCCTCAATCCCCAGTCATCTGGGAGCCACCCTAATTAGATTAGGAGAGCAGCAGGAAGGGGAATATAGGGAAAAGTCAGCCACACCTGTGGGTCGGGTTAGCCAGACCTGCACTTCATGGAGAGATTGTCTCCATTAAATTTTTTTAGGATTATGCATTCTGGGGGTAAAATGTGCCAGGAAGCAGTCATCAAAGTGAACCTTGAACCCCATTGTTTGGGGGTGCATCCCCACTTGCCAGCCCAAAATGTGAAATAAATATGGGAGGTCTGCAGGACCCCTTCAGATCCTTGCCTGAAACATCTGAAGAAGAAGCCCTAGTGGACTATGAGACCGCACAGCAGAGGACTGCACTCAGAAGGACTGTACCTGCTGCACTTGAAAGGTTCCACATAAGAAGGACTTTGCATTTCTTCAAGGATCAGGAGTGGACTCCCTCTACATCAGAAATGTGCTGAAAGAAGCCACCTGCAACATCCGCTAAGAGAACAACTCCAGCTGACCATCTTTACCTGTATTTACCTGGGCTGACCAGGTGTATTGTGGGAGCTGGAGTCCCAGGCCCCAAGAGGTAAACCACAGCTTCTAAACCCATTGTTGGTGCTCTGGACCCATTCTGACCCACTGGGCACCTTTCAGAAGAAGATCTGAAATTTTGGGAACATTTGGCAATTTTTGTGAAAAATCTCCAGAAGAAGACCGGCATCGATGACAAGAGTTAAGCCGGCAACTTCAAACTGTGACTTGGCCTGCCAGCACAGGTATGCCCCCCTGAAAGCTCTGGAGTTAGTTGATGATGAAGACAAAGACCTCCAAGGCTCACCGTGGCATTGTGCTTTGGAAGTCAGCCTTCGTCAAATCAAAATCCTGATCTGAAGACCCAATCGCTTGATGTTGAAAGAAAAAGCTTGAAGGTAAAATCTTGATCTGGACCTACCGCTTTACGTATCTGTCCCTGTGCTCCATCGCCGTCAGCCCAAAACTTTGACTTTGTCCCATTCTAGCATGACCAGATACCCGCAGTTGGAGCTTTATGCCTTTTGGTGCTAGAATGAACAATTTTATTTATTCTTTGAAAAATTCATATCTCCAGTTCCCTACTTTGGATTTTTGTCATGTTGGTGTCATTATAAAGATAAAAATATTCTCTATTTTTATAAATTAGTGTGTAGTATTTTGCTGTGTTATGTCTTTTTAGTTACTGTTTTTATTACATTACATTATTTACACATACATGTCTCCTAAATTAAGCCTGACTGCTCATTGCCAAGTTACCAAAGGTTGAGCAAGGATTAATTTATTGAGACTTGACAGGACCTTATTAGTGACTGTGGTTTTATTACTAGCTGAAGGGGCATGCTTCAGCTACTAATAACCTACTTTCCTACTACCCCCTATAGGCGTAGGGACCATGATGTATGGGGATTTACCCCCTCTGACTTTAGAGTAGGGGGACCAAGGGAACAATATTTCCATAGTTGTTGCAGAACCCCCAAAAATAACTACGCTGCAGTTCTGAAGGCCTTTAAGTTTTGTTTTTATCTTGTCACATTTTCTGTGTGTTAAAGACAGAAGCCAAATGTCAGGCTATGTCTTTTGACAAATTGCTGCATATTTTTTTGTTTACTTTTATTTCTCTAGCTGCAAAGTTATACGATTTTGTAAACTGAACTATCTGACAGACTTGCTGGGGTACTGAGAGTGTGAAAGGAAAGGAGGTAGGATGTCAGTTTATTTCTAAGAGAAACCTTTCAATTACTTGTAATTGAAATGCTCAAACATGTCCAAAATGTTCCACTCGCAACATACACACTTTTACGACAATCCTGCTGAATGGGTGCAGCTCATTTGCATTACCTGATCTTTGTGTGGTGCTTGGATTCTTCACAATCCCCATTTCTTCAGTGATGTAACATTGATGGCAGCTCCCTCACTGTGAAAATTATTTTACCAACACTGAATATTTTCTCTTCACTCTCAGATTTTGAAGTGCAGATGAATATTAAACAGTGACAGACAGCACGTCTCTCTGAAGCCATGGTACACATCTCATAAATCTCCTTGGAGCGCTGTACACTCAGGAACAAACTCTATGGGGGCTGTAAGACCACTTTTTTTTTAATTAATGATTTATTTGCGGTCTATGAGCTGTGAAGCCTCTCCTAAAATATTCTCTTTTCATGCCAGACATGCCAGCTGAGTAGGGGAAGGCAGGAGATGCTAATTTATGTTAAAGTTACCACTGGTGCACATAGAGCTTGCTCCTTAGGTTCAAACTTTTGCGAAGTGCAGCATTATTTTAGTCAGGCATATTCTGTCACTTTGTTTGATTTTCATGGCTGTGCAAATAGTCCAAACAGAAAAGCACACTTTAAATCTTAAGACTATGAGTAAGAATACATGTGTGTACACTGTCAGTTTGATTTAAGGTACGAAAAGTGTATTTATTGAGCTCCATTAACTACCACTAATTAAATAAAAATAACTGAATATCTAAACACAAAGCACTGACCTACAGTGTTCATTACAGGATCTGTACCCTACAGACACCTCACTTAGACCCCTCTTATTTTGGGGCACACTCATATTCTATAAGATTCTGGGGCACCCCAGAGCTCAGACACTTCAAGATGCTCTTGGTCAAGTCCTGGGTTATTCCAACAGTATGGCCTTAGGCTGGTCCAGGTTGCTAGGAACATGCTAGAGGCAAATCAGTCTTTTACATTTCTGTGACTGCCCTAGCCTGATTACAACTGATAGCTCCTCACTTATAAAGTCAGCATATCAGCTGTGGTCTGAGGTAAGATGTTCAATACCCAGCATAGACCCGGACCAAGACATTCTAATGCGTAAATATATGCCTAAATGTGAGCTATTTTAGACAATGTCACTCCAGTTTTAGATAAAACTCAGTCTGAAATTCAGGGTGTGTATGTATGTTGCCACAGTTTTTTCGCTTCCAAATAGGATAATTATTCTTCCCAATCTGCACCAGCTTTACTGAAGACGAGACACATTTGCCCATTATACCGCGCACCAAGCCGTAACTTTTTATTGTCCCTTTTAAGAGTCATAGGCATTTGAAACTTAAAACCTGCTCTGCCGACTTGAGTTTTACACAGATTGAAATATGGCTCTTGTAGCGCATTCCGGTTTTACTGTATGGCTCAGAAAGCGGAAGTTTTTGGCTTGTGAAGTCCGATATCTTTTTAGATTTTTTTGTATATTTATTATTGCCTTTATTTTATCCCTATGTATTTTATGGCTTATAGGCCAAATATATAGAATTGATTGAAAAAACTCACTTTTATGTAGTTAATATTAAATAAGCATGATTCACATTTATTAATAATACACACTGTAGAAATAGAAAACATGACAAAGTGCCACATTTTGGGTAACTTGTAGCAACGTCATCAGGGCATGGGGTATTTAAGAAAGTTTCATGTTTACAAAAGATGGCTTTCAGTAAATGTTACTCAGTTCAGTGAAATAATTGCACATTTTATTCGAGATACTGAGAAATGTTGAATATGATGTATTGCGAAGTTCTTATTGTATTTATTCATGACAATTGTTGTCTGATTTACATCTTTTGATGGCTCGGCTCATTTTTTGGCTTTTACAGCCAAGCCAGACCCTTGTATTGGATCTTGGGGGTGACCATATATCACAGGCCAGGCAGGGCATTATTGCACGGCAGTAATGTGACGTGACACAAAGGGTAGTTAGTTGTTATGTGCTCTGCCTCAAGTGGTAGGGACACCTTTATTTATCCCCTCTGGCCGCGCCCGGCCTTTGGGGTGTATGCGGTATACAATATATCGTAGTGGCTGGGTGGCTCACTACACCCTGGTTCGGCTCTCCGTAGCTGTCCATTTTCCCCCCAGAGATTTAGGGCATCATACACCCTTGATCCCCAATTTCAACACCACACCCACCAAATTCTGAATGCAAGTGTTTTTGTGCATGTGATGCAAAAACATATTTGTGCATGTTCCATTCTAATTCCAAAACAATTTACAACAAACCACATATATGTATTCAAACTGTGCTTCCAAATGTGTAAGTGGGCAATTCGTAACTATAACAGACGTACATACTTAGAATTCAGTGCAGTTCAATTTGCTGTGCAGCACACACTCCCCATATTGTGCACTTTAACCAGGGCTCTGCTGAAAAGTTGTTCACTCGAGGTCTCTGTGGGCAATATCACTCGTAGTGTTCAC
This sequence comes from Pleurodeles waltl, assembly GCF_031143425.1. Classification (NCBI taxonomy): domain Eukaryota; kingdom Metazoa; phylum Chordata; class Amphibia; order Caudata; family Salamandridae; genus Pleurodeles; species Pleurodeles waltl. Next base: position 847,355,680 of record NC_090449.1, read on the forward strand.
TAGTTATGAACTTATTCATGAACATTATAAATGCCTGACTTCAGTTTGAGGGATTTAACCAAAACTTGAAATAAAACGTTTTGTGTTGTCACGCAGGCTCTCATTATTCAAATGAGACTACTGTATTATGAGCGGCAGAATCGCCATCAGTGTGGGAGACTGAGTCTGACCCACTACAGGTGACACCTGTCACCCTAATCTGGGATTTGTTCAGGCTAACTAGTAGTGCCTCATCTCTACCCAAAGGCAAGGATGATTGGGCAGCCGAGCGCATGACATAATTGATTTCTCAGGGGAACCATGGCCACTCAGGTCTCATCTGCTTCTCTCGTTACATTAGTCTCACATACACAATGACAAACAGAGGCAGTATATATTTCAATAAGATTTTAATGAAGCAACTGCATCTTAGATAGCAAAGCATGTGCTGCAATAACCAGGACGATACAGCATGACAAGATTAAAATGGTGACAAGGAGAGTGCATTATAGAAATAACGCTACCATATTGTCAATAGACTAATTCCTACCTAGGCTATAATAGAGCACAGCTCATTAAGCTCTAATTCTGCCTTTCAGGTTCCCCTGGGAAGACATCATCCCCCATACCTGAGCAACGCCTGAAGTCTGAATAAGCAGCTGTAGTGAAGAGTTCAGCCATCATCATACAGTCGTGTTTCTCTGGCTGGAATCTCCCTCTAACATGTAAGGGACAGGGCAAGAGATGTTCTGATAAAATGTCCCTAAGTAAGGATGTGTGTTTTTCTGTGAATGTCAGAGACAAAACTTGTACCACGTTCACCGGCAACCTATCTTACTGCAGCCTTGAAAGAAGCACAGAGTGAGCAAGAATGTCTTGTTTGAGAACGCAGTGCTGGGCTAGGCAAAAACAGCTAGATAGAGAGAAATAAAACAAGTCTGCAAAAGTGGCTATTGTAAGAATAATAAACGAAGCTGAATAAAATATATCTAGGTTAAAGTGCACAGCAGCAGGCCTAGTGTGCTAAAATAACATACATAAAGCTAGAACTAAAATGGCTACACAACAGTGTAACTACCGATGGTGTAGCTTTGCGGTTTCTTACCTGCAATATATGTTTGCTCGTGTAGCTCTGTGATACTTAACAGGTCTGCATTTTGCTGCTTGCAGCTTATCCTAGCTTGGTGCCATGTAACTGCAGCTTGGGGGTTTAACTGGTAGTACACGCCGGTCAACGGATCCATGTTCCAAGCATCACTGTTATCTAAGAAATAGATTAAAAACGTCTATTATGTTGAAATAATGTATACTGAAATAACAATTAAGTAGTTATATGATATGAAACTATATATAAAATATGTGTATCATATGTATCAGTGCTGGTAATCAGTATATTATCTTTGCATATTGATGTTATTATACGTTGTCCAATTTCGCTAGTGAATGGATAATAAGCTATACTTCTGCCTGCTCACCATCATTTTACTCCAACACATTTTAAAGGACCTGGGATGCAAGGTGATGTGTACAGTGACCAGGTAGACGCTATTGTCGGTGCTCAAAACTGGGATGTAAAAAAGAGGTAAAAAATGCAAATAACAATAATAATTGTTGTGCTTGTTTATGATTCCTGAGAATCAGGGATCTAAGGAAACATGGAATTAAGGAAACAGGATTTAAGGAAACAAATTCATGTGAATCTGTCTCTACAACTCCGATTCCTCAGTGTTTCCAAATCAATTAAATTTACATGATGTATAATCATTTATGCTATATGGCTCTCTTGTCTAAATGTGCCGTGCAGCTCTTGTGTTTTTTAGCATCACACAGATTCCATTTCTGGGAGATACCCACATATCTGCAATATTTCCCTCCCTATGTACCCTCTTTGTCTTTTCTGTGTTCCCTGTTTATTCTCCACCACTGTTTATCTGTCTTCCTGTACCCAAGTTGATTCCTCCCCCCTTTGCCTCATCCATGCTCCTTTTCTTTACCAAAGTCCTCTAACCCTGTCCATACCCAAATACCTACACCCAGAAGTACCCCTGCAATGATATTGTTCCTCTATCATATTTTCCTGTATCACCACTGACTTTTACTATTCCAGAGTACCTGTTGTTGCCTATATCTTTGGACAACTCCATCTACCAATACTACAGAAGCGCTATCCCTACCTATTCCTGGGCACCCTTACCTTTGAATACACCCTAGTATCTTTACCCCTATCAATAACCTTGTCCATCTGCCAATATTTTAGGACTACTACCACTATCTGTTTATCAGTACCTCTACCCTATACCCTACAACATCTTACCCTACCAATGCACTAGCAACACTACCCACATTAACATCCTAGCACCCCTTTTCCACCTAAACCCTACTACCTCTAGCAGTCAGGTAAAAAATTGAATTACATCATCGTGGGTTTGTCTGGCTGGTGTTTTCAATTAGGGTTTTGTCTGAAGTGAGGAAAGCCTGCAATTCATCCGTTGGCTTCACCTTGAGTACTCATTAGTGTCCTGCCCCAGTCTTACCCTATAGCAAACATATGTAACATGTGGAGCAGAATGAGTTTCACAACTAATTTACTACTAAGTGAACATTTGTCAGGGAGTGAAGTGCTTCATAACAGCAATGTTTCCAAACGGCAGGTGTGTGTGAGATCTTACAATTGTACGCATATAGTTAATGTGTTTTTGCTTTACCAAAGCCATATTCTCTACTTCTCTAAGCCATGCCGGTCCAATTAGACACCTTTTCATTCATGGCAGGCAACATATATTCTGACAATTAGAATTTTCTGGTGATACAAACCTATTCCAGAAGTTTGAGCTGCAGCTCGGAACATATTCATGACTTCTGGTATACCCTACCTAGTCTTGTCCTGTAGCAATAATAAGAAGTTATTAAAATAATTAATTCTGCACAAAGGGGAAGGAAGCAAGTGGTTTCAATCTACTATCACATACATATTCCGTTTAGCCCTGACTGATAGAAATTAAAATGTATGCTCCTGGACAGAGATCCCTGCGTCTCATGAAAAAACTGCTAATCTACAAACCAAAAGGGAACACAAGCCTCATCGGTGAGGTGCAGCTTGAGCCTCTGACACAAGGAGGAGTTATTGCCATAATATACAAAAACTCCATAAAAATTTCCACCAACACCAACGACACCCTAGACAACGAAGAACACCTACACTTTCAAGTACACATCAACGCCAACACCACCCGAAGAGGAACCCTCATCTACAGACCACCAGGACCCTGCCCCCCATTCTGTGACATCATCGCCGATACTATCAGCTCCCACGCCCTCACCTCCACAGACTACAAACTCCTTGGTGACCTTAACTTTCACCTGGAAAGCACCCACGACTGCAACTCTACGGCACTGCTGGACAACCTCGCGAACCTCGGCCTCAAGCAACTGGTCACTTCACCCACCCACTCAGCGGGGCACACGCTAGATTCCATCTTCACCTCCAGCAGCCACATCACTTTCACTCACACAACCGAACTCCACTGGACTGACCACCACTGCGTCCACATCTCCATCATGAAACCCACCACCCGCTACCAATAACACACTACACCCTACCGCAAGTGGAACAAGATCTCCAAAGAACACCTGATCTCCAACCTTGCACAAGCTCCACCTCCCATAACCACGACCCCAACACCGCCGTTCTCAACCTCACACGATGGCTAGAAACTTGCGCAGACTCCCTCGCCCCTTTGAAAACAAACAACAACACTCGCACCATCAACACTGCCCCCTGGTTCACCACAGAACTTCAGTCTTCCAAACGAGAATGCTGAAAAATTAAGAAAGCCTGGCGCCAAGAACCCTCAATGAGCAACTTCTCCGCCCTCAAAACAGCCATGCGCAAACACCACCAACTCATCCGGACCACCAAACAGTTCTTCTACAAAGAACGCATAGACAACAACACACACAACAGCAAGGAACTTTTTGCCATCATCAAAGAACTCACCAAACCCAAATCCTGCACCATCGACCCTCCACACTCCCAAAACCTCTGCAACTCCCTCTCCAACTACTTCCACCACAAAATCGCAGACATACACAACAGCTTCACATCATCAGCAACCACCATCACCACCACTGATACAACCTACACCACAACACCCTGCCGCACCAACTTACTGAACACCTGGAGCCCCACAAATGACAAAGAAATCGGCAAAACCATGAGCTCCATCCACTCAGGCTTCCCAACAGACCCTTGCCCCCACCACATCTTCAACAAGGCCAGCCAAATCATCGCTCCCCAGCTCAGGGCCGTCATCAGCAGTTCCTTCAACACCGCAACCTTCCCAAATATTTGGAAGCACGCCAATGTCAACGCTCTTCTCAAAAAACCCAAAGCAGACCCTGAAGACCTCACAAACTACCGACCCATTTCCCAGGACCTCCTAACCTTCAGAAAGCACCTAAAAACATGGCTTTTGTGCAGTAACTGCCCCCCCCCAGCGCCTTGAGACTCTACCGGGTGAGTAGTGCACTTAAGAAATGTATTTTATTGATTGATTGATTGATTGGGGCCCATGTCTGGGCATATTCAGAGCATGTAGGGCATAAACTTCAAAAAAACAACAAAGTGATGAAAGGAGTGCTGACTTGATCCTAGCCACCTCCTCTGGTGGCCATTTTCCAGTCCATCATAATTTTTCCACCATGTCACTCTGGCAGTTTGACCTGAACCGTTTCTATTGGTGCAGGACCAAGACTAAAATAGACTTGCAGATGTTTAGTGCCAGTCCAGAGTGGAGACTAGCATTCTGGAAGGAATCTCAAAAGGTCTCCATTTGTTTTTTTCCCCATTAACAAAAAACTGCAAACCTCAGGAAGGCACACACTGTTTCAATTGATTGTTGGCTAATGAACCATCATCATGTCTCAAAGATGAGATTGTCTAATTTCCCGATATGTAATCTAATTTCAAGAATCAAACAGAACCCCTTTGCCCTAAATTGAAAAGAGAGCGGTGCTGAAGTGCTTTGGAATACACAAGCATTTGTGACAATCAAGACGAATGTTTAAGAGGGAAGCTGTGTGGTGCTCAATCACTTGTTTCTTCTAATCTTTTTTGCTTTCTTTCTCATCTCTTATGTTGGGAAAGGACAAATATGTTATTCATATTAAGGTACTTAGAGAGAATAGGATCTTGTGGACAGCTGGACTTCCACTACGATACTGGAAATCACTTCTTATGAAATTGGCTGTAAAGGAAATTGCACTTTAGCAAAGGGAAGCAAAGGAGCAGCATTATCTGAGACAAAATACCAAAGAAGTAGATAAACGAGTACCTGAGGAGGCTTCCATTAACAAAGAAGAGTAGGGGCCAGTTCCAGTTTCTGCAGTCATTTTTGCATGCAAAGGGGCACACAAGGTCATAATAGAAGAATGTATGATCGAGTTTTAGCTTTTTTAATGACCTTGAAGGCAGCTCACTGGTGTGTTAATAATTGCTGCCAGGCACAGCAAGAAACTAAGATGACAAAGATTCAGGAAACCGGCAGACAAAGCAAAAATATACTAGAGAGGGATTTACAATGCTTGCATACATAGCCTCTACCCCGAACCAACTTGGAACTCCCCCTCTTAGTATGAATCAGCGAGTCTCCCCGAAGTTCCGGAACACTTGAGTAGCCAAGCTATAGTCTAATATACTATAATGGCAAGAATTACATATTTGTGCTGTGCTAAATGGTTTTAGAGGTGAAAGGATTAGCATGAAGTCCAATAGACTGCATGCTTTACTTAGAACAAGAATAGTTCTTATTGAGCATTTGCCTCGATTAGACACTTTGGGCCTGCAGCCATTTTACAAGTTCCATAGGATATAATGGAAATTGCAATACGGTGGGAGGAATATCCGTCACGATTGTGATGGAGTAATCCCCTCCGCCAAACTCGTAATGAGGCCTTTTGTTGTCAATTGTACTCTACAGGTCACTCAGTGATGATTCCAAATTCACATTCAAACATGAACGTCAATTCACCAAAATGCTAGGGGGGGGCAGTAGTGACATAATTCGCGCTTTGACCTTCAGTTTCTCACACATGCATTCTTACACATACCCACATTTACACTTACATATATACTCCCTTGCATATAAACACAGTCACCCGCAATCACGTGCACAACATACATTTAAAAGCACCTTTTTCTACTTACCTCAGCTGCCAGGGGAAGCTATGTTAGAGCTACTCATACTCCATTTTTTTATCACACTAACAGTGAGTAATGACACATTTTTCACTGTTAGTGAAATAAAAACGCCGAGAGAAAACAGAGTGGAGCCCCAACCAACTTATTCCTGGCGCTGATTTTGCCAACTCTGAGGCCAGGAGTAGCAAGGACAATGCCAGGGGTTGCAGCTGTGACCACTGGCGACCCCTAAATGACGTCCATGCATTCAAACTTTATATTGGTTCTCGCACTATTTTATTTAATTCTTAAACAAATACCCACTTTTGGACAATTAAAGGAGATTTGATATGAGTGTGTTATGTTTTTCTTTTGTCCCAAAATATTCTTTCTTGGTACTATCCAATGACAATGTTATGGATTCTACAACATGTAAACTATTTAAAGTAATACTTACATTTCGTTGGACAAAAACCATACATTTTGTCCTTTTCATAGTTTGTTGTGGTTGCACACCAGAGATGATTATCATTTCTCCCATCCGTCGTGCAGTCAGCATATAATTTTCCATAATAATTAAAAGGAAAGACGCAGGGTTTGCCATTGGAATTGCCTTTCAGTGTAAACAAATCTATAAAAACAACATGATTAAAACACAGTTTGAAAAATATGTCCCAATTTCCAAAATATAATCATAAAAACTCAACACAATACTAGAACTTCAAAATCAAATAATTATTAAATAAGATAAATCTTCTAGTTGATGTCAAGGTTTCAATAAAACATGGCAAAATACAAGCAATGAATTGTTGTTAAATCTAAATTCGGGCCGATTACTTACTTACGTTAATGGTACAAAACATTTTTTGGATAAAATGCCACAAGTAAAATAAGTGCTTATATAATTGATCACCTCAAAAACGATTATTTTGAAGTTATGAAGAATCGCACATCAATGGGTGTGCATAATATTTCAACAAGCATTGATGAACTAATAGATATGGCTTTATTGTGTTAGCCCATGAAACCACAGATATGCTCAAACGCTGATTTCAAGCGTTCGAAAATAAAAGTCAAACCTATTAGCATTGCCCTGAGAAATGTATTGTGTTACTGTGCAGTGGTGGCTGCCACTGAACAGGGTTTGTGGGGTGGGACAGGGGGAAAAGGCGGGAGAGCATTCTTTTAAAAAACAAAACATTTAAAAAACAAAAAACACTTACCTTTGAGAGGAGACGTGTTCATCTCCCCTCTGTCCTCTTACTGGCTGCACAGGCTCCCAGACAGTTGCAAAGCTGCTGAAAGCAGGGGCGTGATTGGTCTGAGCAGCTTGCTTCGCTGCTTAGACTGGGAATGGGAGCCTGGGTATTTTCTCTACACGTCTGTGCTATACAGAAGGGTAGAGAACATGCAAAGTGTGCATGTCTTTTTAGCCGGCACAACACAGCTGGCCAAACAGACATGCGCACTTTGTGTGCACATAGCCCTCGTCTGGCCCCCTCCCTCCAGGCCAGTCCCACAAGGAAAAATGAAATGATAATAACGTAGTGTGTGTTATCATTTTATTTTTTCCTTCTTGGTAAATTTAACGGGGCGACGCTCCTCCACCTTTGCAGAGGAGCCGCCCCTGTTACTGTGAGAGACATGTAAACTCTATTGAGTATGACTGATTTGACAAAGGGACAGACAGAAAACAGGATAGAAATGTGCACTGTAATAAAGAGAAGAACTATAAAGAATGACAAAGATAATTATGTAGAAAAGCTAGATTGATCGAATAGGTAATTGCAAATTCTAGTTAATGAACATTTCATTATTATTATGTAGGAGAGGTTCCATAAACAGTTTTGGTTTAAGTGTTTAGTGGGCGGAAGTGTCTGTGTTTTATTAATTGTATAAGATGATATTTTAATTTTATGACAGTAGTACAGCTTTCTCTTGCAATTTAGCAGGTAATTATAAATTCACACTAAAGGAGCTTTTTAAAGTTGATTCATCTGAACACTAGTAAAATGCTCATGAACTTAAGGAAAAACAGCGCTTCCCACTAAATAAAACCCCCTGGAACAATTTGATGTACCCTGTGATATTGATGATGCTCATAATGACCCTGCTGTTCTTTAATTAATCCCAGATAAAGCTCATCACGTTTATTTGCTGGAGCGGATGTTCAATCGGAAGTTTTCTTTTTTTATTGAAGATGCGCTTGATGCCAACGTTGTCGAAAAGCACTGGGCTGCAGGTGGGTGTTGTGTTTAGGATCGGGATGGCCAGATGACTTTCCAGAAGGCATGCAAGCCCACAGTTTATTTGCTGAACTCATAGGTCTTTGTTTTGGGGATTTTGGGATCAGACCATTTCAATATGTAAAATAAAAAGGCAATCTGACAGTCATTTTAGAGTCAGACAGGCACTTAAGCACTGCTTTATGAATTTAACAAACAGGGCCTTTCCTAATAGCACTGGCTTGTGAATGAAAGTGCCTTTTGTATCATTGATGGATTCAGGCACTCAAGTCATCAATACATGACCTCTGTCACTCATCTTTGCACTTGCACATTC